>NW_027256881.1:279715554-280450554 GCF_029215685.1 Pituophis catenifer annectens
CAGTAACAAACAGTACCAGCAGGGGCAACCTACTTGGTATGTCACAAACAGATCTTTACACTTTAGCATGAATTTCATACAAATAATTGAACTCCGCTTGCCATTTGGTTGAATATTCATCCAGGTTACAGAAATTCTTTTGGAGTTCTTCACAGTAATAATTTTGTTTATAGTCTGGTTTTATCCAACAGTTGCCAGCCCACTACTTTCTCGTAAGTTAAGAACATTTATGAACAAGTTAAAAGCCATCCGTTTCAGAACAGATTGTTACGGACTTCATTTTCTTCCTTCTTTCCTGTGGGAACATTGTTAATTTATTTGTCCTCATTGCTTTTCCTTTTTTAATTACCTAGCATCCCATAGAATTGCAAGCTCTCTTGTCACATGATAGTTAAATTTATTTAAGAGCCTTTGGTTATAAACCTGTCAAAGGCTTTTTGAAATTCCAAGTATGGAGTGGTGACAGGGCCACTTTCCTCCACAGGCCCTTTGGATCATTTGTTGACACTCTCAAGAAAGTCTAACAGATAGTGAAGCAGGATTTATTTTTGCAAGATCTATGGCAATTTTCCTTCAGCCAGGTTTATTTTTTCTAGTGCTTGGTTATTTTTTATTGATTATTATTTTGACAAATAATAATCTATCTGTAGATGTATCTGTAATCTATCTGTAATTCTCTCAATCACCACTAAATCTCTTTTTAAAAAATAAGTGTCACCTTGGCAATATTCCAGTTTTCTAAGCCCTGGCTTGATTTAAAGGACAAATTTCCTATTTTTGGTAGTTGGTCAGCAATCTCACACACAAATACTTTTAAAATTTCTTAAACTTGGTTAATGTCACCTTTCTGGAAAGTTGCTATTTATTTGATTCTTAACTATACTGTACATGTTGTTGGACAAATACTAATTCAATTATTATAACTACTTCTGTCATTTTTTAAATAAATTTTGCTTTGCGTTCTCAAAGGTCTATGAGCAAGACTGCTATTTTTAATACAAAAAGCACAAGCTTTGAACGAATAAACAGCACTCAGGAACAAGTTGACTTCATAGTATTTTTGTAAGAAGTACACATGTAATCAACCTAGATACTAGGGGTAGGTTTGCAAATGGGTTGGACGTCTCATGTCATGCTCTAAAATAGCCTAATCTGTAGCACTTGACGAAGAGACCAGCATAAATTGTATTTGAAATTAAGGATGTCATAAGTGCATCATACATTATGCTGTTAAAATAAGAGCTTTGGATCATTTGTCGGACATGTACATGTGTGAAACTTGATTTTTTCCCCAGATGGTATGTGCATAAGGTCTTACTGTGGTAAATGCTTGATTATGCTTGTTCTCAACAAGACTGTCTGTGTTGCCACCAATTATGCATGTTTAGAAATATCTACGGTCAGCAAGACATCTGTGAAATGATGACCTGAAGGCTCACCCATGTCTATAGTAAGTAACACTAATTCTACTTAAGAATTTATGTATTGTATCAAACAAAAGCAAAGCACATATATTCCGTCAGTATAAACATGAGCTATACTGAAATGAGTTTTTCCATATATTCTGGTCTGTGGACTTTGAGCTACTATGCATAGCATAGCAATTCTCTCATTGCTGTAATCATATGTGAGAAACAGAAAATAATGTGTATATTTGTAAAATGGCATTGGAATTGCCCTAAAATTTGGATGAGATTGTCCTAAATTTAAACTTCTTAACTAGAGTCTTGTTCCCACTTGAGAGGAATGCTTTTGTCTTGGCTTGCTAAATAAACATACTTTTTCCTGTTTGTGGACCATAGCTCTAAACAAGAATAAGTGAAGGACAGCCAATGAGAAACATATAAAGCATTCAGGCAAGATTTTTTTTTTTTTTTATAGAGATGGCTCCAAAAGAAGAAGTATAATGATGTAATGTTTACATTGTTGTTCTCTAGGAGGAATTCCCATGCTTGTTAATTTGCCTCAACAGATTATGAAGCTTCTTATTTATAAAATGGCTTAAAGGTTTAGGTATAACTATGTTTTCCTTGACCTATTTTAGAATTCTACCCACTTAGTATTTTTTGGCCTCTTATTTGAATTCCATGCCTGGGCTCACACTTTTTACTAAAATTACCTTAGTAAACAAATCATGGAATAGTTTGATATGTGAATTCAGTCTAATAGGATTAGAAATATGTCATAAAAGGAAAATGTATGTGAAGTCAGGAATTAATTTACAGTATATTTCTGAACACTGACTATGGTCAACTCATGATTCTCCTGAGTTACTCAAAGCAAATACATTTTTTCCTATTTGTAAGCATTTCTGTATCTCTTTCCAGACAGTTTGTACTTCACAGTTTGCCTCCATATTCTATTTTTACCTTTTATAAACTATCTCATCTTTTCTCTCACAAGGAACCATGTAATTCTGTAATATTGTACAAGGGGTATTCTTGGTTCTAGTTTAAACTGCTTATGCAAAAAAGAAAGGCAGATTGTGTCTTGAGATCTTTTTCCTAACAGTGTAAGTTAAAGGTACATTACCAGAGTTACCTTCTCTTGATTATATAGGGATACATCATTTGGCTTTTAAACACCCAGTTATGCATTTAATCAGACTTTGTTTGTTTGTTTAGACAATAAACCCCAGGAACTCTTTTAGAATGATCTTATTTTCATCAAAAAGCTGTGGTAACTTGTGAAACTAGCTGAGGACTAGGGAAAGGGGAATTTGTAAGCTTTCAACTTTTCCTTTAGAGTTGTTTGGGAAAAATGCGGTTTCAGGTATATAACACCTTTCAAATGTATTTGTTTTTGTAAAACTTCCCTCATTTAAAAATATATGTTCTATTTCTTTTTTAATCCATTGTTTGACTTTCAGTTCTGTGAAATTATACAGGCCAGATGTCGTTACTTGATGTTAATGATGATTTCTTTTAAAAATTGAATTTAATTTTGAGTTAGTCTAATTCAACAGATTTCTGGGGCTGGTTTGAACAAAGTCTGTATCAACGGTACTTATTGCACAATTCTAAAGGAAACCCAACAGCTGGTCATATCTGTACAGCCATTTTCCTTTTAAACTTAATCTGTCAATAGAAGTTTATTTTGAAACACTTATATATTTGGCTTCTGTTAAACTAGGTGATATCACAAGCAGAGATATTTTTCTGCGAGGCTTCACTTGCTATGAGCAATTATTGTGTTGCCCCAAATGAATCTGTGAGAGGCATATTTTAGCTAGACAGAAGCAAATTGGGCTTTAGCAGAAATATTTTTCTCTGTATTAATCTGGGAAGCTGATACTACTTGTAACTAATGTTAACAAACCCTCTTTGAAGGAGGAATAGAAAACTATCTGGTGAGTTTTCTATTCCTCTTCATCCAGAAATGATAGCATTTTATAAAAGTTCAGATTTAAGTTAACACAGAAATCATCACTGTGATGAAATGAGTGCAAATTGCAGATAATTGTGTCTGTTGCTTTGTTGCTAAAATAATGCAATATTTATGACTGGAGAAAGTATTTCTAGAATATATTCAATATTGTCCAGCAGCTACTCTTTGGAAAGAAAGATTACAGTTACAGATACACTGACCTTTGAAATGCAGGTTAAATGATCGATGCCACAAAAACATTGAGAAGTAGGGACAGGGCTCATAGAATTATGAAGTTAGGAAGCAATTTACTTTGTTTAGAACATCAAAATGCAATATGTCTGGTAGACTGCTAGCATTGAATTCTCTTGTGAGAGGAAAGTATTGAGAATGTGAACATTAAGCTGGGGATGGTTGAGAAATCTGTGTGCTGTCTGATGAGAGAATAAACATTTTTGAATTGTGTCTGTCTTCTTGTAGTTATCCCCCCTCCCACATCCTTGTAACCATTTGCCTCTGTTTTTAAATTATAAGTTTCCAAATGAGAAACTGGATTACTTGATATTGCATCACATCGCTGCTCTTTGAGCCTTAGGATTGTTATAAGACATAGATTTTATTATTCTTTTCTCCAGAAAGTATTCAGCTGCAGTGACCACAAGCAGTCAGATCCAATTTTTGTCTCCTCTACAAAACAATAAATATTCTGTTGGTGGTCTCCCATGCAAAATGTAAAACATGTGCAGCACTGTTACCTTTCTGTGAGTTTAAATAGGCAGTGATTAGTGTGGGTATAGCTCAGTGAGCAAAACTATGCAGCCTTTCAAAAATATTTCCTCAAGTGGCAGAAGACATATGGGACTCCTAAATCCTACTCTAACTTGAGATAGATCTTATGCACTGTTAACATTTAGCTCTTCATCTTCTGGTCCCTGAATTCAAGTAAATCCCATTGTCTTCCAAACTGGGCCAGTTTTCTGAACTTTGGTCCCAAAAATATAGGCTTCAACTTAAAAAAAAAAACCCTGTTAAAAGAGAAAATATTATTGAATATTCTGAAACAATTTTGGGAAATTCACTGCTACAAGGCTCAAAGTCTTATGGAGACTATAAATATTAGAAGAAAAAGAAGAATCTCTGCAGAGACACTTCAAAAATTGACAATGCTATTCATACAGAGTCCTATTCACAAGGCATCTTTGCTGAGCTGGCATTGGTTCTGAACTGTTGTGTCTTTGTGATGTTTTGGGGCTTCTGAAACTGATCCAGTTCACTTCCAGTTTTGCCCCAGCACTAAGAGCAAATCCAGTGAGAGCAGTTGTTTAGCTTTAATATTGGAATTGAGAGACTGCCATTTTCTAACCGATGAGTAGTTTTGTATCCCCAGTGCAAAAGTTGTTCTTCAGTGGCATCTTTGTTTCTATTCCTTGTGTAATGACAAGGCCCCTTTCCCCCTTTACTACCAGAAACACCTCATTAGGAGGAGGTAGGCAGAAAACGAACTTGAAACTAGTTTTTGTGCTTGCTCATTGATCAGGTGTAGGGAGCAGTGGTTGACTCATGAGAGTACTGAATGTTGCAGTGAGGCTCCTTAAGGGGCGGCATCAAAATTCTTCTAAAAATTTGAGAGCTGGTGAGTGAGCAGAAATGTTCATAGTCCCAGCAAAAAGTGGGAAAATTCCTCCCCCCAGCTAGACTGAAACCATTAATCACAGTAAAAGTTAGAACTAATAAAAATGTCTTCACCCTTTGCTGAAAAGATAGAAGAACCAAACAAACATCCTCAGGAAGAGCATTTCAGAGGCAGTACAGTACTCCATCATGGCTTTGGTTCCTGCGGGTCAGCATTAACAGTTCCCCTCAACTCATGAGGGAACAGAACAGGAGTGCCACCAACTGCAAATTAACAATTGAAAATGTGAAAACATGGCAAACATTTTTTTTTTTAAAAAGGAGATAGCTTTGCAGTGTAAAAGAAAGAGAGAAGATGTGGATACTGGAAAAGAAGCAATTCTTTAATCTCGTATTGATTATCGTGAAGAAATGTGATAATGATGTTCATATTCATGGTTTTAATAGTTTTAATATGGTTTTTATGTTTTATTATTGATATTATTGATATTAAATTCTTGACTGGGAGCTTCCTGAGGTATAAGGGGGGTTATCTAAATGGTATAAATAGCTATCTTTGGTATAAGATGGGCAGTTATCTAATTGTTTTAAATAAATAAATAGAAGATTGGGGCATTACATTGACCACAATTAGCTTCTACCTGTATTCTTCAGTGATAGAGTACATTGAGAAGAAGAATTGCTGCAAATATATTTATCCATGTGTAAGTTTATTTTATTCATTTTTCTTCATAAGCCGTAAAAAGTATTATGAAAGCTATGTATGCATATCCTTTACACCATGTAAGCACTTTTATGATATATGCAAAAACATGCAGAATAGTAATAAAAAAAATGGGAAACTAGATTTAGTTTCAGGGTCTCTAAAGACCACAAATTTTCAAAACAAATTCAAATCTAACTCTTACTAAAGATCATATACTCTGAGTGTGTCAATGTACTATATGTATCTTCTTCTTCTTCATGGAATATATGCAGAAATACATTCCAAAATCTGAAGGGCATTCACCTTAGCACTCTGCAAAGCTTTTCCCACAGCAGTTTTGGACAGCTGATACCAAAAAAATATCATATGTGCTGAGACATATCTCTGTTGACAACGGGATATTGAAACTATAGCTCACGTCCTGCATCTTCTATATGGACTTATGGACTCAATATATAACAGCTTACTTGATAAAATATCCATGAACTACTGATCGTTTTTACTTGAAACTACTGTTATCAGATTGGTATGAAGTAGTTTCTCTGAATGTGGCCAAATTCTTCTATGCTGTATATAAAATTAGGCAAACTTTAATTGTCCACTGTTAATCCACCAACAATTGCAATATATTACTCTGTCTTTTATTTATTTTTTACTATTATTATTGTTTTAATGCTTTTATTTTCTGGTCTGTGACAATAATAAAGATTGATTGGTTGATTGATTTGGACAGAAGTATGTTGGTTTACAAGGCAGTCTTTAGATTGGAGATCTCAGTCTGCATAAAATAGTATATGGCATATTGACTAAAATATGCCGGATTTTAGCTGGCCTGCTCCTGACCTCCTTTCCTGCCTTTTTGGCTGGCTATGTGGTCTTGACAGAAACAAAAAAAAAAGTCATCTTGAAAACATACTGCACAATAACATACTAATCTGATATGAAACAAAACAAAACTTCTACAGCTTCAAGAGATTTTGAAACTGAGCTTTCTTCCTGCTGATGGAGGGGCAGGTTTTGCTGAACAGCAAAGTATCTGTTTTTCTTTAGGCATTTTGGTTTAGAAACTTTTCTGTAATTGTCAGCTATTGTTTCCTTGACATTTTCAGATTTACTCTGAAATGGCCCAGATTACTCATAGAAAATAGTCTCTCTGGGACTGGACCAAGTCGTCTGGTCGGCTTTTCGGATTAGCTTCTTCATTTTTTCCCTTGGTGAAAAATGTTCAAGACTAGGCCAGCTAAAATCTGTAGGAAAATTTACATTTTTCATACACATGGTCAAATTCAAACCAGTTCCTTACCAGCAAGAAAATTTCACTGGTTGATCTAGGTTCTGGAAAGGCTCTGAGGAGGCTGGAGGACTCTTAACTAGAGGTGAGTGAAACTTTAAAAATGAAGGGCTATAAAAATAATTCTTATTCAGACAATAATGTCCTCTAATGGCAATGTACAAAGCATTCTAAAAGGGTGCTTTATCAAGGGTCCTATGGTGAACAAAGCACCCTTCAAAGGGTTAAAGCCGTGACCTCTAGAAGACTCACCACAGCTGTTACGAAGACTTTCTCTGGCTATCAGCCTTTGTGTATGGATATGCACAGCTGCTTTGCTTCTTTGCTTCTTCGGATATATCTGTAGGTGTTCATGCATGTGTAGAGAAATAGGTTGTTCCTGCTTTTATACTTGGGCAGAATGCTTTGTGAAATGCTCCTTTGAAGCTTTGCACAGGCCTGTTTAACACTTCCTTGTAAGGATGTGGCCAAGTAGTTAGAGAAAAAGTCTGGGGGAGGAATACTTCTCTGTGGAGCCATTCTTGCTCTGGGTTCTTATAATTTTGGATATTGTTGTCTCCTGTTTTATGTGCTATTCTGTTTAGTTGGCACAGTACGATGGGTGTGTGGCTTCTGCTTCTTTTTCTTCTTCTATACTTCTGCCTAGAGAGTATTTCAATTCTCCCTCTTTTTTTTTAAACACCAAAAGAGCTTGAGAATTTTTTTTTTTAATTTGATTTATATGCCGCCCTTCTCCAGAGACTCAGACTTGTATTTTAGATGATGCTATAGTATCAAGTAGGGAAATTCTAGAGATTATAATTATGCAGTGCTTAAAAATGTATTAAATGCTGTTGCCACAAACAGAATTTGCTTATTAAAATGTAAAGATGTAGTTACTAAGCAGCAATTGAAGCATTAGATCAGAGATGTGACTGGGCATAAATACTTTAGAGATATTCCAAAATAATGCAAAGATTGATGCTGCATTATTGTTTATCTTGTGATGTTTGTATTGCTACACTGAATCTGGTCCCTTTGATTTAGCAATAATTACGGGTAGTCCTCAATTTACAGCACTTCATTTTTAGTGACTGTTCAAAGTTACAACATCACTGAAAAAAGTGACTTATGACCATTTTTCACACTTATGGCTGTTGCAGCATCCCCCTTGTCATGTGATCAAAATTCAGACACTTGGCATCTGGCTCATATTGTGCAGTGTCCCGGGGTCATGTGATTACCTTTTGAGACCTTCTGAGAAGAAAAGTCAATGGGAAAGCCAGATTCACTTAACAATCATACTACTAATTTAACAACTGCAGTGATTCGGCAGTGGCAAGAAAGGTTGTAAAATGGGCAAAACTCACTTAACAAATATCTCACTTAGCAGCATAAATTTTGGGCTCAATGGTGGTCGTAAGTTGAAGACTACCTATATTGTAAGACTAGAATGATACAGTTGCTGGTAAACTCTCTAAGGGCAAACATATGAGGAATCCATTAAAATACATGTCTAGAAATAGCCTAAAAATGAAAGTAGAAAGGAAACTTCTCAAATATAAATATTTTATATTGCAATAACTCTTTCAAAATTGGTATAAAAATACAATGGTTTTCATACACATTTGCATCCGAACTCCAATAGATCGCAGGCATCTTCAAACACAGCATGCAAATATGATGACTTGCTTCCATTCCTAAACTATTCAAAATCTCAGGAGAAATCTAGCAAGATTTTGACCACAATGTTTTTTTTTAGAAAAAATATTTTAACTGTAATTTAATTTATGACCATTTGGAGGGAGCAATAGATAACATAGCATTTGTGGGTCCATTGTGATGGTACAGGATTGTACTTTCTACCCAACATGTGAGCTAGCCTTGCTATAGTATATACTATATTTGCTAGTATTCTAACATCCAGCATTCTCAGTGAGTGTGAACAAAAACTAGGAAGAGTGGAAGTTGGTCCGAGTGCCATTGTATGCTACCAGCTTAGAAAGGCTGATCTAAGTTTTGATATTATACCCTTGTGTACTTGAGAGAGCTACTGTATGCATGAACAGCAAATAGAAAGTTCTTTGTATAGAATAACTTCACATTCATCCAGAAAATACCTAGACTGTTCTATTATTTGTACATCATGTGGCCAATAAATTTGCATCGGAAGCCATATGGAAGAGAGGTATCTAGCATGTGTTTATATATACAAGGCTAACTTAATTTATCTTAAGGCTTGTTATGGCTCAATGGAAGCTATCACTCCAAAAACTTTAACAAAGCAAATGAACTTTATCTTATGTTAAGGTATTTTAATTTTAAGGTATTTTCTTTTGTTAAATTTCTTGGAGTGGTAGATCCCATTTACCCAAGCAAATATGGCTCCTAACCAAGTATTACTAAAGCCAAGCCTGACTCCTTTCTGAAAGCTTATCTATTGGAGACTTCTCTAAAACTAAAAAGTACATAGAGTAGTTTGCAATATTATTTTATCAAGTGATATGTTTTATTCAAGTTAAAGAAATGCAAGCTTCAGAAGACTTTTTAAACTGAACAATAAATAGTTATATTTTTGTTTCTAAACAGTATAGCAAACCCTTGAGTGATCTATCTGTATTCACCCAATGTTCCCTTTCTATTAATCATTTTACTAAAATAAAACAGAATAGCTCCAAATTAGGAAAAGATTTAGTGTTGGCAGCTACATCAGGTCAATTCTTGGCTGGGGAATTCTGGGAGTTGAAATCTACACATCTTAAAGTTGCCAAGGTTGAGAAATACTGACCTAGAGGAACATATTTCCTTTTATTAAGGAATAGGCAAACAACTCACCCATTCCTACAGGTTTATGATAGTGAAGCAGTAAGGTACAGTTGCAAAGGAGATTGAGGCAATAAAAGAAGATAGTTTTGATTTGCAAGTACTTCAGTGAATCAAGCAACAGGAAAGGCTTGTTGCAAACGTTTAGTATCTGTCAGTTGTTAAAAACTAAATTTTCTGTTTTTAAATACTGAAGAGGAATACTAAAACATTCTGCTTTTCTTCTATTTTCTTTCCTCAAACATGGTTCCTATGTTTTGTTTTAATCCAACACATCCACTTTCCTTCTTGAATGGTAGGGATTGATCCATACTTGGCTCTGCTGTAGTGCAGAGGCTTTGGGGCACCTGATTATAATTTCACAAAAGCTCATATATGCTCCTTAGTTGTATGTTATGATCTGCATGGGTAGGAACTGCTAAACATCTCTTCTTTATGGGGATGGATCCATCCTGAGTCAAATTCTAAAAGTGGTTCCAGCTGTTGAACAGCTGCAAGTAATCTGCCCTTTTCTCATAGACATTTGAAGTTCTTTAATCAGTGTTTGTTGTTGTTGTCAGCAATGGTGCTGAGGTGTGGAAAGATGGAGCAGATGGACTTGGGGGGGAATATTTAACTTTAGGCTGACCTCTCTTATCTTGCATTTGCTCTCTTCCCAGGTCAAAGGAGGCTGGAATTAGTCTGGAAAGTGGCCATAAATATGCACCTGTGTAAATGCATGTTGAAAAGGAAGGGGTTTAAGGGCAGCTGTTATCTTGGAAGGTTTCCCAAAGAGTTCCTCTCCTCTAACTGCCACCCAAGGACTGGTGCACTTTGAATAGAAAGTGAACAATTGTAAAATCTGGTATTAAGGTTATTCTCTAGCAGGAGATATTCAGTTACAATAACCAGATGTGAGTGCACTGGCGAGGGTGTTATTTTTCTGGTGTCAAAACATTTCTTTGCTCGGGCTTCTATTGAAAAACTAATTTGAAGTAATGAGAAGGCTTCTTTTACTTAAAGAGGGTTTCCCATGCAATTTATATTCCGTATACTAAATTGAAGCATCCATGAAATTTGGAGTTTTTGGACTCCTATAAAGGCTATTCTTAAACTTGTGTTGGCTATAGCCCAACATGAGACAGAATTTTTTTTAGAATACTTCTCCTTGTCTCATAACACATAGAAAGAATTAAAGTTACCATATTTAAAAATTTAACATTAAAATATGAATCTCATCTGTTCAGTTTTGCCAATTGAAGGAGAAGGAGGAATTGAAGGAGAAGGAGGAAGGAAGGAGAAATCCACAATAAATTAAAATGTTCAGAATTTGATACCAGAAGGCATATATTAGTGATATAATTCAAGATTTGAAATACCAAGGGCCACATCTTTAATTGGCAATTTCATTTTTTTCAAAGTTGTATTCAGAATTGAAGAACCATGCAGAAATTTAAAAAACAGTAAAGCATTTTAAACAGGTCCTGTTATTCTCTCATACTTCCTCAAGAATCCTGTTGAAATAAAATCCAAAATATTGCACAGTTCTATCAGAATGTAGGACATTATTTGTACATAGAGTAGGTGACTTGAGCCAAGCCAAAGATCTAGGGTCAGATTCCCCATATGCACTTCTATCCAATCAAGGAAATAAGTTTGTAGAAAAAAGTTTGCTGCTGCTATAAAAACATTTAGAATTTTGCTGTGCTATAGATGCTTGGATCAGTAGCCCAGTTTATAATTTAAGGAAATACAGTTTATTTTCTTAATCTGACTACCGATAACTGCTTCACTTTTATGAAGCTGCAAAAATATTTAATCTTTTCAAATGTGAAGTGCCTACAGGTTTATAAGAGATTCTATTTAAAGAAAAAGAAAGTACCCTGGCCAATATTTGTTGGCAATTTGTAAAATCTTGAGATTAGAAATAGCAAATAAATATGCAGAATAAGAATCATATGAAGTGTGAACTTTGCATGTCTTCTGTCCACTGTTGCAGGAGACTTTCTCTAAAGAAACTGATTGACATGCAATATAGTCAGTTTTTAATTCTGTCCATCACAATGTTTCAAAAATAACTGAAGTGAAAAAAGATGTTTAGTCTAACTTGTCAAAAGTGCATATTTCAGGTAGACAAATTTCAACATCTAAAAAATCATGCCAATAAGCTTGGAACAGTTAAGCACCATTTTAGCCACTTTACACTCGAAAAGTATGTACAGTTTTAGATAATGTAAATGTTCCCAATGAAACAATAATAGTGGATAGAGAAAAGGTAAAGGAGAATATTTGTAGCTCAGAGTTGAAATAAGGGTCTTTGATGCTCTCTGAGCTTGGTTTTAATGTTACCTACTATGTAGGCAATGAAATATCTGTAAAAAAGCAACCAAGCTCAGAATGCCAAGGATCCCTCATAGAGAAAAGAACAAAAACGTTGACATTGTTTTGATTTGGTGGGGAAATTTGCTTTTGAAATTAGCCTTCTGTGATTATGTTACAAGCTGTGGTGCTCCCAGTTTACTGGCCTAGAATTATTACTGAGTTTTAAGGATGGAGAACATATAAAAGTATAATAGTTAATGAGATATTTATATAATAGTTAATAATATAAATGGCCACTTTTTCTTTTTTCTCTTGCATTCTTTTTTCTCTTCTGGTTTGTACTATCTTTTATTCTATTCAAAATTTTCAGTAAAGTTATACTATATACTAGTGATGGCTAACCTTTTCTGGGCCGAGTGCCCAAATGCAATGCGGACAAGGCTCCCATGCATGTTCCCCACCCCATGCATGCACGTGCGCCCCCCCCACACATGCCCCACGACTCCATGCATGCACGCACCCCCCCATGCCCCACACATGCGTGGCAGAGACCCAATGACCAGCTGGCCAGGGGAGGCGCACGCGCATGCGCGGCAGAGCTCAACTGGGGCAACAGCTACCATGTCCACAGAGAGGGCGCTGTGTGTCACCTGTGGCACGCATGCCATAGGTTTGCCATCATGGCTATATACTATTTATTTTATTCAGAATATTTATATAGCCACCTACTCGCTCACAGTGACTCTAGGTGGCATACAAATAGTAAAAACACAAAATAGTAAAAATAAAAATAAAAAAACAATAAACCCCTCACCCACACATCCTGGCGACAGCACATGATTCAATAAGCCATTTGTTGGGCTCCATCGCACTCTGGGTTCCTGAGTCCGCTGGCAAAGCTACGAAAGAATGTCAAGGCGGGGGCCAGTATAATATAGTTGATAATTATAATATATAACATAAGATGCATTCAAATTCACTGTACTTTTTAAAAAAATCTATAGATTGTTTTAAAAATTTACATTTTTTTCCCACCTATTCTACTGTCTTTAGTTTTTAATAAGTGACCACGACCAAGACCCTCAATGTAACCTTCAGTGCTCCAGATCTGCTGTCAAGCCTCTCTGCGCTTCTGATGGCAGGACTTATGAATCAATGTGTGATTATCAGAGAGCAAAGTGCAAGGATTCCAATCTGAATGTGGCACATCGAGGCAGATGTAAAGGTAAGGAATTTAAAAAGGCACTTCTTTTCATGTGCGATAGAAATATTAGGTGTATTTTTTCATAACTCAATTTGATGCTGTTGAAGCTAGATAGATAAATTGGAAATACTGTGTTTCCCCGAAAATATGACATGTCCTGAAAATAAGGCCAAGCCTAATTTTTGGGGTGGGCGTAAATATAAGCACTCCCCCGAAAAGAAGCCCTAGTGAAGGGGTGGGCATGGGCAGCACAGGAGGCAGCCCTTCCCTTCCCTGATCAGCTAATGGCAGCTGGGCCCCTTAATCAGGACCTGCGGATCAGCAGAGCTGATCGGGAGCTGCCTCTCTGTTCTATCTCTCCCCAGTGTTTTTGGCACTTGCCTGCCTCCCATCCATCCATCCATCCCCCTCACCTGAAAACTCCCGCACCGCTCACAAGAGAGCAGCCACCTGGCACCTCTTGCCACGTGGTGACCACCCAGCAAACACCCCCCCTCTGGCCAGGCAGAGTGCCACTCACCAACCGAGCAGTATCCCAGGATCACAATGGCCCGACCGGCCTCTTCTCCGCTTCCAGCTGGGTGCTCACTGGCTTCACCCACATCAATGTGGTGAGGACTGGGAGGTGTGCAAGCGGGGGGGGGGGGAGAGACAGACATTCACAAGGCTTGGTGCCTTCGGGCTGCTCGCATCCCACCCACCCCCATGGGAGAGGAGGGACTTGATGCCGGCATGCGGAGGGAACCTCTCTCTGCCAGATTCCCATCTGTGAGTGCGCAGGCCACCTGGTGGGCACCACATGGCAAGAGGTGCCCGGTGGCTGCTCTCTTACGAGTGGGCTCCCGAAGAGCTGGGTGCAGGGATGTGAGGATGCGGGCACGGCCTTGGGCGAACAGCTGACAAGTGGTTGTGTTGCGCTGCCACATCAGCACAACACAGCAGCAACCATGAGCACCCCCAAAATAATAAGGCTCCCCCGATAATAAGGTCAAGACCTTATTTTGGGATTCAAAAGAAAATAAGACCCTGTCTTATTTTCGGGGAAACACGGTATGTGTTTGCCTAAAAAAAATTATTCAGACATCTTTGGCAAATAAAAGTGCCTAGAAAGGAGGCTGAGTATGTTAATAAGAGAGTAAAGGATTAAAATAATGATTTCAAATTTCAAATCTTTATTGTCAGTGCACAACATATGTACAATGAGATTGGTTGAGCTCCCTCAATGCACCCCTCCCAACACAATATAGCTCACAGTGAAGACAGAAAATCCCTAACCCAATAAATCATATTAACAATACACCTAGTCCTATTGCTATTGATCGGCAGAATATGAGGCTTTTTTAAGGGCTGCAAACTAATGTGCCACAGAAACAACTGTTATTTTCAAATCAAATTAATGATGTAAGATCAGAGCATCATGGTGATCAATCCCCATTGACAAACATTGGGAATTAAGATACCATTCTTAATCTTTCACAATCTTCTAATTGGTAGAATTTGTCATGTCTTATTTTCTGGAAAGGTTAAGTTTGAAAGGTGAAGGACACCTGAATAGCTTAGAACTCAACCTTTTCTTCACCATGGACCCTCCCTGAAATACCTTTTATGGCCACAGACCCTAAGACTTAACTCAGGATGGTGGATGGTGGTGAATGGAAGAATTTATATTCCTTGCAGACAGATGGTCATGTGCATTCTTTTAGAGTTGCCTCACCTTTGGGACCTAGATCTACTGTTATAATCCCTGATTATTTGACACGCTGATGGGTTAATAATTAAAAAATATCTTGAAGGCTCTGTATATAAATAAATGTTCAGCAAAGCAGGATTGTTTAAGTTCTTCCTTTGCAGTTATTTTCATTGAATTGTCATATGCTTTTGATATATTGCTTATCTTTATTTAAATTCTGAATGGATTTTCTTCATAGATGCTGGTCAGAGCAAATGCAGATTAGAAAGAGCCCAAGCACTGGATCAAGTGAAGAAGCCACAAGAAGCGGTCTTCGTTCCAGAGTGTCATGAGGATGGATCATTTACCCAAGTAAGATTTTTATTACGATTTTCAAACTTTCATACTTTCTCTTACACACTTAACTAATGTAAGAAATTGTGGAAAATGTCTTAATCCATAAACAATTGTGGTTGAAGCAGTGTCTGATATTTATATTTTGTAACGTTACCTGTACATGCACACATATTTTATGGAGATACTTGATAGACTATACAAATAATTAAGACGATGTGTGGCAGTTGGCCCAGACAATTTGAGGCTCTAATGGCTCAGGAACAGAGGTAGGTTTCAGCAGGTTCTGACCAGTTCTGCAGAACAGGTAGTGGAAATTTTGAGTAGTTCAGAGAACTGGTAGTAAAAATTCTGACTGGCTGTGCCCCCATCTATTTTCTGCCTCCCAAGTCCCAGCTGATTGGAAGGAAATGGGGATTTTGCAATATCCTTCCCCTAGAGTGGGGTGGGAATGGAGATTTTACAGTATCCTTTCCCTGCCATGCCCACCAAGCCACGCCCACCAAGCCACACCCACAGAACCGGTAGTAAAAATTTTTGAAACCCACCACTGCTCAGGAAGTGTTCGTGAATTTTGAAAAGGAAACTTCACAATGTCTTCCTCCCTCCCTGCCTTCCTGTATGTGCTAAGTAAGTGGGAGCTAGATACAGACTCTCATAATTACAGCAGGTTTGTATAACATAGCACACTGGGGAAGAACTAGGCCTTCGGGTGTCCCAAAGGTCCTTTTTCAAAAGGCAACTGGACTTTGTTTTTCCTTGAAGATGTTTCACTTCTCATCCAAGAAGCTTCTTCAATTCAGACTGAATGATGGAGGATGAAAGGATTTATATTCCTTGCAATCATCTGGTCATTGGCATTTTTTCTGAGAGTCATTGAGGCACCTGTGCCCTCAGGGTCACCTGAATAATGCAAATGGGTGTGGAACCTTCTCAGAACTGCTGCAAGGATTGTGTTGTAAACAAGAGATAGGTGGTGTCATATCCCTCCCCCTCTGATGAGAGAGGACTATTAATCTTAATGTAGATGGCCTCTTTGACCCCTCTTTCAAACCAGCAGTCCTCTCTGTCCAGAATGTGGACTTTGCTATTTTCAAAAGAGTGACCTTTGTCTTTCAAAAGCAGATGAACTGCTGAATCTTGTCCTGATGGGCATGTTGTGCCATGCATTTGTGAAATGGTTGTTTTGTTTCTCCAATATACAATCTGTACATGTCTCACTGTATTGTAGTGCTGATATCACATTGCTCAATTTGATATACTTGTGGTGGACAAGCTTCTGCCTTGGTGTAGTAGGCAGACGTTTGCTATTAACACCCCAATCAACAACTAAAAAGCCACACACAACAGGCACCATATAAACACCACACACAGAATAGGCCAAAGCACACACTCTGCTAGAGAGAAGTTCCCTGAGGATGGGCTCCAGCATGAGTCTGAAAGCTTGAAAAATTAAACCTCCCGTCCCAGTGACCAACCCAGATTGGATCCTATATCTACTCGCTCTAAGAACTTGCTTTCAGTTGCAGAAATATACCCTGTTTTCCCCAAAATAAGACATCCCCTGATAATAAGCCCAGTCGGGCTTTTGAGTGCATGGCAATAAGGCCGAGCACTTATTTCAGGGTTCAAAATAGTATAAGACGGTCTTATTTTCGGGGAAACAAGGGTAGCTAAAAAGAGATTTTCAGGACATCATCATTTATTATTTCTGCAACGGGGATCAAGCAGCACACTGAGCAACAAAATATAATCAAGCTTATTACATCATAAAAATGCAGCAGACAAGTCTTTAATAAGATGGTTATGCATGTCATGGTTATGTGGTTATGCATCCACTAAGTATTGGTGGATAAAATTGGAAGGTAATGTCTGACAGTAATATAAAAAAGACAGCACACAGCACAAATTAGGGTTTCTGGTTTCCTGTAAAATGATTAAGAGCAGTACCTTTTCTTGAAATAATATTAATATCTGAACTATAAATATTGCATGCTGTGCAACATAGCAACTAGCACAGCAACTAATATGCATGAAATACGTTTCCTTATTCCTGAAAATGTATTTTTAAAGAGATGAAAGTTATTGCATTAATACTGAACCAGAGGCATATTGCAAAGCTAACCATCTATTTTCTCAAAACAGGTCCAGTGCCACACCTACACTGGATATTGCTGGTGTGTCACTCCAGATGGCAAGCCTATCAGTGGTTCTTCTGTGCAGAACAAAACTCCTGTATGCTCAGGTATTGAAGGCAGAGAAAAAAAGGTTTGCATATTTTGAAAGGAATAAGCTCTTTGCATTTATAATCTTTAAAACTCAATTAATACAGCTCAACAGACCAAACTGTACTCTGCACATGGTTGTTGTCCATCTTGTGGTTGAAACATTGCTAGTCAAGAGATATCAATTGGAGTTAGAGGTAGTCCTTGATCTATGATCACAAATGAGCCAAGACTTTTAGTTGTTACAGTTGTAAGTTGAATGACCATTGGATTGGACTTGATTTTGCAATCATTTTTACAACAGTTGTTAAAAGTAGTCACCATGGTCATTAAATAAACAATGTGGTTGTAACTTAGAATCCAGCTTGTCCAGTGGACCTTATTTGCCATTTCTTTGCTGGAAAATGGCAACAAAGTTGAAAAATGTGAACATGTGACCATGGGACACTGCAGCCAGTGAGCTGGTTGCCAAGCAACCAAACTGCAATCATGTGACCATGGGGGTGGGGCAGCAGGTATAACTTTGAGGATGGATTGTGAGTGCAGTAAAGATTTTTGAGTCTGTTGTATCTTCAAATGGTTGTTAAGTGACTCTAGTCGTAAGTCAAGGACTACCTGTACTGCTAAACATATACTGATAATAAAAAATAGTTTCTTGATTCTGTTTGAGTAGTGTGTTTCTTTTTATAAATAAATGGTATATTGTTACTTATTGTTTAACAGAAATCCTTAAGAATGAAATATTTTGAATTCCTACCATGTCTGGGAAAAAAAAATTCTGGTAATTTCAAAGTGATTAGTGATTAGAAGGGTCTGTTTTGGGTTTAGCAGGATAGCACAACTCTTAAATTAACCATTTATGCTACACTGCTCATTTCTGTTGCACATCTATAGTAAAAATATCCATTGGCTCTACAACAGGGATGTCAAACTCAAGGCCCGGATCTGGGGTGCTTAAATCTGGCCTGTGGGGCTTGTCTGGAAATAGCAA
Source organism: Pituophis catenifer annectens (assembly GCF_029215685.1). Lineage (NCBI taxonomy): Eukaryota > Metazoa > Chordata > Lepidosauria > Squamata > Colubridae > Pituophis > Pituophis catenifer. The sequence continues at coordinate 279,734,096 of NW_027256881.1, forward strand.
AGGACCAGCCTGTGGTGCCTCTGGCAGCCAAAATTGCTTTTTGGCCAGCAGGGTGCTGCAGGAGGCATCCATCCCACCAACCCTGGCCAGCCCACGGAGGAGAATTACAATGCTGATCCAGCCCTTGAAGAAATCCAGTTTGACACCCCTGCTCTACAATGTCAGTTTTGATATTAATTATGGTTCTGATCAATAGTCAAATTACCATGGTTCATTGGCCATGCTGTTTATCAGGTTGGTGACATTACCAATTTTCCTGATTGCCTTTTTTTTTGTCCTTGTAATTCATAAGTTTATTTAAAATTTAAACCAGCAAAAAGACAGGCCTATACAGAACTGGCAGGCAAAGCAATAAGTGTAGGGATTCGATGATTGCTTGGATCCAGTTGTCTAGCTACTACTATTGGCATAGTGCTTTGAAGCTTGCCTATAGATTGGACTGTAGTTTGGATGATACCAGTGGAAGTTTTGCTCATATACTAACATATTTGCTTTTCGTTTAAGGCTCAGTAACCGACCGGCCATTAGGACAGGGTAATTCTGGAAGAAAAGGTGAGTAAAGTTCTATGCTACAATGAGGTGAGGTTTTGAAGGCTTTCCCATTTATTATCTGTCCCATGTTCAAACTTTCTAGGACAGGGGTGTCAAACTCAAGGCCCATGGGCTGGATCCAACCCTTAGGATGCTTAGATCTGGTTCACGGGGCTGCCCTGGAAACAGTGAAGGACCGGCCTGCGGTGCCTCTGCCAGCGCTTGGGCCACCACAGGTGCCCCTTCTGAGGTCAAACACAACCCTGATGTGACCCTCAATGAAAACAAGTTTGACACTCCTGTTCTACCGTGATTCCCCAAAAATAAGACCCTGTCTTATATTTTTGGAACCCCGAAATTGGCGTTTGGATTTATTTTCAGGGAAGTCTTATTATTTTGGGGTGCGTGGATCAAGATGGGGTTCCTCTTGTCATCTTACCTGATTTCCAGCTCTGTGTTTAAATATTTTCGGGGAGGGCTTATTTTCGGGGGGAGGCTTATTTTAGCACATGCGCTCAAAAGCCCAATTGGGCTCATTATCAGGGGATGTCTTATTTTAGGGGAAATAGGGTAGGAGAACATAAAGTGTAATCAAAGGATGCCATTGTAATAAATTTCAACTTCTATGCTGCTTTCCTGGACATTAATGCAACGTCTTAAAAGTATTACTTAAAATAAGAATTTTGGCAGAAATTTCAAGATAATCATGTTAACCTTGAGGACATCTAGTATTCTTTCACAATGAATGAAAAACTTGCATGCTTAACATAAGCCTTATACAAGGCACAGTTGCTGTTCCAAGTTTAGGTTTTATGACTTAATATTTCTTTCTGAGACATTGGCATCTTTGACTTGGAGATAGTTTGGTCTTTTTTATTTCCAGTTCAGCAGAAGAATAATCAGATTAACCCAAATGCTGCTCTAACATGCCATTGTTCTTTCATTTCCCAAGAATAATTCTTTACAAGCCAACAAAATACTTGATCTTTATATAAACCATACATTCTCTATTTCACTTGAAGATCAATAGCTTAAAATGATCAAAAGTTGTTTAGTCAAATCTTTCAAATGACTTCAGCTGGGATTCCTAGAAGACAATATAGAAAATCATTTCTGCATGTAGTTTTGTATTATATTTTCCATATTTCTACTGTGGAATATTAGAACAATTCCCTTTTAATTCAGTTGTAAAGGCTAAATAAACAGTTACACGCATTTCAGCATTTTTATAAGGCAGTCCCTTTAGGAGATGACTCAGAAATCATACAAATTATCAGCTTTTGCTAAAATGAACAGTGCTAAGGAGGATATGTTTCATTAATGTAGTTATGAGATTTTTAATTGATGCTTATTTTCCAGAATTATGAAATGTGCTTTAGAAAAAGTACGTAGTTTGGATTTTTTACCTTTTTCTACATACTGTATATTGCATATTACTATGACCTATGCTTATTATAGAATTGCAGTTAACCAGAGTTCCTGGAACTAGTCAGATATACAAATGTCTTACATAATATGTAAGTAAAACTTAGCTACTCCGTTGTAATTACTGAAAATGGCTTCTGGTGGCTGTCAGCTGACATTCTACATAAATATATGTTGGTTATTATATGATAATTATTATCCATAAAACTAAATGGTACGGTCATCTAGCAACACAAACTTTTAAAAAGCTGTTTGGCTGATCGGTGTTGGAAATAAAGTTTCTGATCAATTGAAACTCATCCAACAAGGCAAATTTTGTTTGTCAAAGCCATTTTCAGCCTGATGGAGTACAATTTTCAAAATTCCCAGCTACCCTGAATGCTATCCCATGTTTACATGAGGACTATTGTTTTAATGCTTTCAAACATGAGGTTTTAATGGTTTTAGCCACTACAATTCAGACAAGTAGAATGTGGCTTTTTGTACTAATCCTCCCTTAGTTTACACCACTGATTGATGAGAAATGATGTCAGCGAGATCAGCATTCAGGTAAGAGCTTCTTTACTGCTATACAGCAGTCATGTGGTAGTAAAGGTAATCAGTATATCCTTGGGTACCATTTTGTGTAAGCTGGCAACCAAATGATAGAGGTTTTGATGAAAATATGGTTTTTCCTATCCCCTGTTTATTATCACTGCACTACAAAAGAGGGTTAGGGAACTATACATGTAATACACCATGCCATTCATTATTGCTGGAAGTTTTCTCTCATAAAAACATGTTGCAAACATCTATCTGTTGTATAAAGGGGGTTCTTATTTCATTTCCTGCCACATTTTGACCGTACATTATGCAAAGCAAAAAAATAATAATAAAATTACTTTATAATCTTTTTATTAAAGAGGATAATAGAGAGAAATTTATTTCTATCTTCCTTGCAAACCTTGCTTCCCTTTGTAATAATTTTGTGCTGTCAAACTGTGAAGAAAAGAGCAAGAAACACATGAATTCTCAAATGGAATTTTCTGCCATTTCGCAATGACAAAGGTGGAAAGGAGGGAGACCAAGAGAAAAGAAAGAAAAGAAAAGAAAATAGCTTGCTTCAGCAGCATAATTTGTTCAGCTCTGGGTTTCAGTGTCTCTCACCTTGGAAGGGAGAGTAACAATTGGGGTTTATAAGAATCTCTTATTCATTCATCTGAAGTCTTGGATTAAACCACTCCTGACCTTTAATCCTTCTCATATGTAATTGATGCAAAGCAGAACAGCTCAGCTCTTTTCTGCCATGTGCTGAACGGTGAATTGACTGAAACTTGACAGTATTTTTATGTCTGTTTCCATCATTTTTTTGGTCCTGCCCTTTCACTGAACTTTCCCATTTGTTTGCCTGAAAGTAAATTGTCAGGGTTCCCGCCCCCACTTCATCTCTACTGTTCCTTAATCTACCTTTTGTCTTTGTCTCGCTACTAAAGAGAGAGCAGCCTTCCAGCTTATTAATGCATATATTTCAGTTGGAAGTCTTCTGCCCTACATGCTCTCACCTAGTTTCTGTACCAGTTTGGGGACTGGTTGGATGAGACCTTTCTTCCTCCACCTCTTTAATAAATCTGTCACAATGGCTACATGTAATATTTCCCAGATAATTATTAACATTATCCTTAAGTTCCTAATTCTTGTTGATTGAGTGTTAAATATGTTGAAACACAGCAATTTTCTGGTTAAACAGTACAATATTTGCTCTTGGGTTAAATGTTAGTCTTCCTCCCCAGCCTGCTGACTTGCTTTGAACTTTTGAGTTTTGAGTGTTTCATTTTCATTCTTATTTCTAAATTTCACATTTGTGAAACAACTCAGCTCCCATATTTTATTTCATTTTGGTAATCACAGCTGCAATATTTATTTGTTTTTTTATCCTGGAACTCATGTCAATGTTAATAGTATTCTCTCTAAGTTTTTATATAAAAACTATGCAAGGTAGGTTGGACTGAGAAAGAGTAACTGGGCCAAAGTCATCTTGTAAATTTCCATGGTTAAGAGTGGACAAGAGGGTGGGCTTTCCTAGTACCAGTCCAATGCCTTAACCATGACAGCACAGTGGGTTGCTTTGCATGTTAGTATATTGGAGAATTCAGTATTCTGAGATAACTTGGTTTAAATGAATGGTTTGGTCTAGGACAGGGTTGTCAAACCAGCGGTGAAATGCACTAACCTTCGCTACCAGTTCAGGAGTGTGAGCACGTGTCTCTTCTACGCATGCGCAGAGGGTCAAAAATGGGACGTAATGACGTCCTGGCGGGTGGGCAGAACCTCCTGCCACTGGCACTACCGGTTCGCACAAGCCAGATAGATCTGGCCAGATTTCACCGCTGTGTCAAACTTGCGGCCCATGGGCTGGATGCGTCACATGCTGGCCACACCCACCCCCGGTTTAGTGAAGGGGGAAAAAGCCACGATATGTCACGTGACAACAACATGACGCCATGAGTTTGACACCCTGGTCTAGGATTAACTTCACAAATGAACACCTCCCAATATTTGCATCTTTTAAAATCATGTGGTTTTAGGAGAGCTTGACCATCATATAAGAATTTCCAGTCTGCAGAAGTTGATGATCCCTGGCCCAAGAGCTAATAAACAGAAATTAAACACTTTTGTTGAAACCGAGATGCGGTGAGAGTTGGTTTCTCAGTTTGAAAATTAGGAAGATAGATGAGGTAGTGCTGCTTTGAAGAAATGTCATTTGAATGCTTCCTTGATTTAAAGTGGTCACTACAGGGAAAGGCTTACAATTCATTTACCAACTCTTATATTTTCTAGGCTAAGATGCTCTTACCTCTATTACTTTTATTTTAATAATTTCAAAAAATGATTACTCTAATGCTCTTTGATCTACTATTATTTAAGGTGGCCTAGAAGCTGTATATGTTGCTGAATGCAACTGCAATATTGTCAAATGGAATTATACAGCACTATAACTGTTTTTCTAATGTCTTAATTGGTGCACAATTATTTTGTACATCACACTTAAGGGGAGGTGCAGTAAGGAAATAATAACATTCTGACTTGACAGTTCACTGTGATATGTTCTCTCCCTAACCTAAATGTAATCCTATCTTTTACCAGTGTATTTATAATTTATCTTATTTTTTAAAAATGCTTTTGGTGTAGTTATACAGTATTTATTGCTTAATCATGAGCAAAGGTGAAAACCAGAGGTGGGTTTCAGCAGGTTCTGACCAGTTCTGGAGAACCGGTAGCGGAAATTTTGAGTAGTTCGGAGAACCGGTAAATACCACCTCTGACTGGCCCCGTCCCCATCTATTCTCTGCCTCCGAAGTCCCAGCTGATCGGGAGGAAATGGGGATTTTGCAGTATCCTTCCCCTGGAGTGGGAAGGGAATGGAGATTTTACAGTATCCTTCCCCTGCCACGCCCACAAGCCATGCCCACCAAGCCACACCCAATGAACCTGTAGTAAAAAAATTCGAAACCCACCACTGGTGAAAACATGTTTCTCTGACCTATATATATCTATTGCTAGCTCCCATCTTGTTTTTGTAATCTTTGATTGAAGTGCTGTTAGTTGTTGATTTATAAACTTCAACTTTTATTAGTACACAATATTGATTCTAAAGTATTCAGAATATAATCAGCAACTTCATGCTTTTCTGCGGGCAATCTGCAGAAGTCATTTTTTTCCCCCTCATGCTGTCTACGACAAGGTAGTTCACATTTTGTTTTGTAGAAATTTTGTAAATATCAAAGCTGGCACCACATTTTCAGAATTTTTAATTTTTTTGAAGGAAAACAGATGCACACCTCAGATGTTCAATCATTCTCTGTTAATTCAATGGAATGTAGCATTCCACATCGGTTAGCAAATTCCAGAAGGTCCAGAATGACTGAATTAAGTTTTGACTGCATCTGGAGAGTCGTTTCCCCCTAGATAGATTTGTTTATTAAACCTGGAATGTGATGTAATAATTCCTGCCTCTGTAGAATATCAGTGCCAATGTAAGATCGTTCCTTTTCTTTGTGTTAAATGAGTGGGAATGGGTACTGAAAGCAGAACAGAAAATGTGTTATCTTTGTCTTGGAATTCATGTCAAATTAAATGAATAACTGCATAAACGGTTGGTTGTTATTAAGGGTAAGTAATAATTGGCAGAGACTTGAATGTGTTTTAATTTCTGTTTAAAAAGAAATAGAATGGAAAACCTCCAGATCTGCGCTTTTCTAGCTTTGTGTCTGGAAAAGAAACACACATGCACAGAGAGAGAGAGAGAGAGAGAGAGAGAGAGAGAAAGAGAAAGAGAGAGAATTAGAGTTGTATGTTTGTTTCCACTATGCTAAATGTAAGACAGAATAGCTAGATTAATAGAGATATTTATTCATTCATTCATTCATTCATTCATTCATTCATTCATTCATTATAACTGACTCAATATAAAAGAACTCTGGGCAGCATTCAAGAATAAAAACAGAAGTGTAAAAGAAAAACATAACATTTTAAAGAGTTTAACGTAGCAGCCCCCAACCTTTTGAGCACCAGGGACCAGGTTCCATGGAGAGAAGTTTTTTTATGGACCAGAGGAGGCGAGGTCTCGTGTGCTGTTTCATGGTCTTTGCTTGTTTGCGGGGCCTTGTTTCTGGCATGCCATGGCCCACTGCTGATCCACGGACCAGAGGTTGAGGACCCCTGCTTGAACAGGTAACACCACTGAATCCATTATTATTGAAGGCATATTGAAATTAAAAGGAAAGTGATCTTAAATCTTTAACCTAATGGCCATTGACAAAAAAAACCCTACTCATTCTATGCATTTCTTTAAAAAAAGTTCAGTAGATGCAGGTCATAAGTTTCCTGCCTTTCAGAAAAAGTTCTGGAATAATTGTAGAGAAGGCATGTTACAAATGGAAAATGAAAAAGTATGCCAGAATTCAATACTTGAAGATATAGATTTTTTTAAAATGTTCATCAAAATATGCCCAAATACAAAATTATGTTATTTATATTATTCAGTTGACCAGAATAGAGAACCTAAAGGTCAGTTGCTCCAATGATCTTTAGTATTCCATGTTTGGTCTGGGTATTGATCCAAAATTTACAAATATATTGAATTATCTGAATGTCTTAGGGATAGTAGTCCAGGCTGCTTCTGTGGCCCTGGTGTGAGAAGAAAGAAAAAACTGTGTGTCCGTGAGGGAGGGTGGATGGGTGAGGAGGAACGCAAAAGTACACTTTGCGATATTTCTCCCTGGGTTCATTGAACGCAGCTGGAGATGTAAAGAGGGGTATTATGGCTTCTGACCATGCAGGTGGCTGAAGGAAGGCCGATTGTGTCTGGGAGGAATTAGGCCAAAAATTTGGACTATTTATTTAATCCTCTGGAACAGCCTTTTTTCTCGTCTGTTTTTCTTTTCCTGTTGAACAGACTGCTTTACAGGGGGCACGTGTGGTAATTAACACATGCAGCTGTGGGTCTTCAGCCATATGGTTGAATTTCAAATGGCCATTGATCTGCACCCCTGCCCCCATTCTGCAACCTGAGGCCTTGAAGATGTGAAGAGGTTTAATGCAGAGGCTTTAGTGTTGGGGAAGGGAGGGGGGAAAGAGAGGGAGAGGGAGAGGGAGAGAGAAAGAGAGAGAGAGAGAAAGAGAATAGAAATATAAGATTTTTAAAAAATCAGGAATAATGATCCTGTCCTAATAAAGTTTGCTTACATAAAACAAGGTTTACTCACCTTTACCTTTTTAAACCACAATTTTCACAGCAAAGAGGGAGATAATTTTTTGCTGCACTGGCAGCAAAACATTTAAATATTTCCCACTCCTATGCAGCAGGCAGTCTTCCACTTGTTTCCATTTTGATCTCAGCCTTCATAGACTAGTGCATCAACTAATTAAAGCTAATTATGTTTCTATCTCAACTGCAAATAAGAAATTGGGTGGGGGGGGTAGAATATGCTGGGAAGAAAAAAAAGCCAGTTTCATTTTTTAGAAAAAGAAAAGTGTTGGATACTCTCTGAAAATTAACGTAGCTTTAGAACAGGCCAGATCTGGAGGTATTTTACAGTGATTTTCTTCCTTCCTCTGTGACAGGTTCTAGCCGGTGTTAGTGGGATGTGAGAGGTTGAGCAGCTGAATCTTTGGCCCCTGTAAAGTGGGGTCCCTCAAGGCTCAGGTCTTTCACCTCTCCTTTTTACCATCCATATCATCTACATGAGAATGCTTGGAGAGGTCATCCAATAGCATGGGGCGCAGTATCATCAGGATACAACCTGCTATGCATCTCCACTTCTTGACAACCTAGTGACACTGCCTTTTGAGTAATAGCTCAAAAGCCTGTAAGGCATTGATGGGGAGAAATCAGTTTCAATTCACCCCTAGCAAGATGGAGTGGCTCTGGATTTTGGTGAGGTATCATTTGTTACTCTTGCTGGCTCAAGGAGCAACTGGGCACAGATTCATCTTGTGTGCCCATTCTTGAACCAGTAGGTCTTGATCATACTATCTCATGGCCTGGTTACTTCCTGGCTGGATTTTTCCAGAAAATGGGACAGCCTTTGAAGGCCCTCTGTAAATTACAGCTGATTTAAGCTGTACAGCTGCTGTGTGAACTTCATTGGCTTATAGTTCCTTTCTGGGTGTGATTCAAGGTACTAGGTAGCACCTCTAAAGCCCTGATTTGCACAAAACTAGGTTATCTGTAGGATCATTTCTCCTACCTACTCACTAGGTCTGATAGGGTGGGTGTGCTTCAGATTCCTTCCTTCAAATGTTGCCATCTAGTGCAGGAGTGGGCAACTGTGGCCCTTTTACAACCTGTGGACTTCAACTCCCAGATTTCCTGAGACAGTCAAGCTGGCTTGACTGGGATCTGGATAGTGTGTCTTCCTTTGAAAAGCCCTAAAGCTCTAGTTTCTTCCTCCCCAAACATTGAGGTAGTGTGAAGCTGGAGCCTAGAAGGGGGGATGTAGGGAAGTTAGGGGCCCTAAGGGTTTTCTGTGCTGTTTTTTTAAATATTTTTTTAAAAAACTATTTTTATTGTTGTTTATGAGCTGCTCATGGTTATATTGCATAAGGTGGGCACTGGACAGGTATATAAATCTGTTAAATAAAATCAAATAAACACGCTTGCATGGAAACATCTCTACATGAGTTCTAGCTAAATTTGAAAGTTATTCATATCTTGGCATCTGTTGCTTCCAAGTACAGTTTCTGGGTTTGTGCATTTCATTAATTTACAGGGTTTTTTTTAATTTAGTGTGCCCTATTGAGTGTAATCCAAATGGTTGGTTGGGTTTTTACAGCATGGCAAACCATAAACCATGATTTATAAACTGAAGTGGCTGGGTTTATATTACACACTTTTGGGCTAGGTTTTATATCTTGTGCCAGAAACTTCTTTTTATTTGCTTGGAAGGAATGAACTACTCATACAGTTCCATGGATTCTGAGAGCCTAACTTCGGGAAAGTTTAAATTATTTTTTGCAAAACAGTGAAAATTGTAGACCTTTTTTTGGGTTATGTGAGTATATTCCAATTGTTTTTATTGTTAGGAATAAAAACAAAATATTACAAAAATTTTCCTGTTAAATCAGAAAATCATTTAATCTGCTTTTTCTCTTCTCTCTGAATATATTTTAAAAATGTTTCAATCTACATGAAAGAACCCTTTGTTTATAGATCCAATATGCACTTCTCATTGTTAAAAGTGTATTTTTATTTAGGAAAAAAGGGACTGAGGAGATCTAGTTGAGTTACAGCCATAGCATTATTTGTAGTAGCAATAGCAATAGCACTTAAATTTATATACCGCTTTACAGCCCTCTCTAAGTGGTTTACAGAGTCAGCATATTTCCCCCAACAATCTGGGTCCTCATTTTACTGACCTCGGAAGGATGGAAGGCTGAGTCAACCTTGAGCCTGGTGAGATTCGATCTGCCAAATTGCAGGCAGACGGTGATCAGCAGAAGTAGCCTGCAGTACTGTACTTTAACCACTGCGCCACCGCGGCTCTAGATACCTAGCTAGATACCACACCACTAGATAGCTAAAATATTTTTAATCTGGTAGCTACAAAGTATGAGGGTGGAGGCTGTTTAGGAAGGAAATTATGTAAAAAATGTGTAAGTACACGAAACTGTGCAAAATGCACAGATTTGTTTGGAGCTTTAGCAAAATAGCAAATAAAATTGCATATATTTGGAGAAAAAATGCCCCAAATGCTAGTATTAAACTTTGTTTCAAATCTAAAATTGCTAAATGGGATGGGATGCCTCATGGTACAAATGAGAAAATAAAGAATTTGGATAACTGATGCAGACTTGACTTACAGAAATGAGAAACTGAAAGAAATAAATGATTGGTTCTCCCATTATTTGTCTCACATGGAACAAACTTTAATAGAAGAGCATTAGAAAATGGAGAACAATTTTAAAAAGCCAGAGGACTAAGGGATGTAACTGACAGTGTATTATCTAACATACACAATCTGTGCCATTTTAAGCTTTACAGTAGACTTCATACAGTATCTCTGTAACTTATAATTGGAAAGAGATTGTCCTTGACTTACGACCAAAACTGAGCCCCAAGGCAGTTGATAAGTGAGTTGTTCCCCATTTTGCAACTTTTTTTGCCATGGTTGCTAAGAGAATCACTATAGTTGTTAAGTGACTTGTTAAGCAAACTTGGCTTCCTCAATTGACTTTGCCTGTCAGAAGCTCCCTAAAAAGATTGAAAATGACAATTCTAGGACCCCGGGATGCTGCGACCATCGTAAATACATGCAGGTTGTAGGCGCCCAAAGTTTGATCATGTGACTCTGAGGATGTTTCAACAGTCATAGGTGTGGGAACAGGTCATAGGTCACCTTTTTTCAGTGTCATAACTTTGAATGAACATTAAACAAATTATTGTAAGTTGAGGTCTACCTGTATATAATTTCTATGTAATTCGGAATAAATACCTAATAATTTCCTTCAATATCTATGTATGATCAGCACGGCTGTCAGGTGTAATTATCATTTTTAATCGCACTGTTAGCTGAATTTATGCATGGTCCAAAGTCATAAGTAAAGCTTGGCAATTGAACCGAGCCAGGCCACTTGTACCCAGGATTTAGGAGTCAAGATTTTCAAAGCAATGCCCAAATGATGCCATTTGTAAGCAGAAAACCAGCAGCTATTGGCCCTTTTGACATATCCCTTTAAAGAATTTCTATCAGAGAAAGGGAGTGCTTTGTCTGCAGTCAGAATAAACTCATTGTACACCCAGACAATTAACACTTCAAGTGACTTGCCAGCTTCTTTAAAGCCGCTATGCTACTTCTCTGTTTTGAGCTCTATTCAGACACTTAAGCACACCATTTTTGTTTTGTTTATTATTCAAAAAAAGAAGAAGAAGAAGAAGAAAGTCCTTCATCAGAATAGTTGGAGCGGATCAACATTGTCCTTCCAATGGCATTTATCTCCAGCCAGCAGTGAATATGTCAATCAGAAATCAAAAAGCTAAACAGAAGAGGCTTTGAATTGTGTCATCAGGGGTCGAAGGGACTTCCAGCTGCCTGTGCATGGGACAGCCTTTCTTACACACGAAAGAATTGTGCTGTCTGTTGCAAACACACACACATCATGCTGAATTACAAAGCCTTTGAAGCATGAAGAATATTCCCAGTTCACTTCGTTCATATCAGTGCACCTGCAAGGGAGCTCTGAGGATGGTGAGGGAAAGGGAGGGTGGGCTAATGTATTCTAGAAATACTTTCTGGCTTGGTTGATGGTTCTTACACCATGTTGCCTTAATTTTCACTGACAGTGTTTGTAAGAAGCAGATACAATTTATTTCAGAAGTTCGATGTCATGTTCATCATGTTTTGTTTGATAATTATGCTCTGCATCCAGGGGTGAAATCTACTTACCTTCCCAACCGGTTCAGAACCAGTTCTGCGCATGCACAGAGGGTAAAAAACAGGTCACTTCCTGGTTAAAACCAGGAAGTGATGACCAGGTGGGTGGGCAGAGCCTCGCGCCGCCATCGCTACCGGTTCTCTGAACCACCAGCCGCCATCACTACCGGTTCGGCCGAACTGGTCTGAACCGGGATCATTTCACCCCTGTCTGCATCCCAATTGAATCTCTTACGGGTCAAAATAACAAACAGGTTTGCAATCTCTTTTGGCCTCTGGGCATAGAGTTTTGAAAAAAAAGTTCTGGCCATTTTCATAAAGTGGCTAATATGAAGGGATGTTGTTAGTGTCGTCTTGCTACTTCTGTGAATATATTTTCATGCTCCATGTAGTTGGTTCTTTTTTCTTCTCCTTTTCTAAGGCTTAAATCACAACTTCATCCAATTTCATAGCTGCAGGGGTTCCCCAATATTTATTTCAACCTATCACGGGATCTTGTGTCTGACATAAATCCTCAGCATTTAACAGTGGCTGCTTCCTTTCTCCTATTCAGGAAGAGATTGAATAGAAGGGAGGTAGGATTGGGGCAGACAGCTGTGGCATCTATATTGAAAATTGCAGACCAACATTTTGTGATATCTCCTTATGTGAAGGCATTCCTTATTCACTGGCCTTCTAAATATCTTTCGTGCTATCTGTTCATCTTGCTGCTTTTTTTATAGCTTCTGATTCTTCCATAGAATAGTTACTTTTGCTTTTGAATGCTACTTGTTTGTTTTTTCTGTTTCATAGTTTTCTGTTGTCTTGTTCTGGGCTCATTGCTAATTGTCATTTTAGAGCATTGGCTTTAAGGAATATTCTCTACTAATAAAGGAGAATATTAGGTCAGGATTGAAATGAAGGGAATTCTTGGTGCTCCCTGAAGTTCATTATTTTCTTGCAGAAGTTTCATTAGCCAAACTAAGTGACATCAACATGTTAGCCTAGCACTGATGATGTTATATAATTTGAGTAATGAAATGTTTACAAGAAAACAGCCAAGCTCGGAGAGCACTAAGGAGGTCTTGCTTCTCTACTTTTTCTGGGAAATCCCAATTCATGGTCCTGAGTATCAACAAGGAGGGGAAAAAAACTATGTGTTGCACACATATATGAATGTGACAACACACGTATGTTGTAATAAAAGTGATAATTCAAGTTATGAAAACTCTACAAAATAAAATAGGTTTTTACAGTATAAATCTTAACCCATCCTGATTTAATCATGCAATACTATAACTTATAACCTTGTACATTTTTATCACCTTTTCTGTGTATTTTTTTAAAAAAATATTATTAGTTATATAACTCTTCCCTTCTCCCAGCTCTTGGTATTTCTTTGTGGGTAATTGTGTGCACTGAATCTGTAAAATTCAACATTACATACTATCAATCAAAAACTGAGGAAAATTCTGTCTTGCATATTATTCTGCAAGTATTGCAAGTATTCTGTTATGTTTTGTATAGAGGTTTCTGTATTTAAGGTACAGGCATTTATTTATTTGCTTGTAACAAATATCCCAAAATGCCAGTTCAGATGGATGGATGGATGGAAGGAAGGATCTATTCATCCATTCAGCCATATTCTTACATAATAAAATAAATAGGTATTTCAATGCCTGGGAAGGGGATTGTATCTCTTCCATGTTTAATGAAGTACATGCAATGGAACACTACAATGACAATATTGCACTGCTGATATATCTGTAAAATGGAGACCTCACAGTCTAGACCCAGTGTTTGTAAAGTAAGACAAGAAGCTAATATGGCTTTATTTCTAGGCATCTGTGGACAGAAACCGAAGATTAATGTAAGCAATTCCTTCATTCTGTAGTGAATTTTAATATAATTTAAATGTTGTTTGATATAGGCTAGAATTACAAACATTTCTGAACAAAGAAAGAACAACACTATTTGTTTTATTTATTTGTTTATTTTTCCTATTTCTTAATCACCCATCTCCCTCAGAGAGGGACTCTGGATGGTGTACAATATGTTTTAGATACTCGTCTGTTATAATTACATTAGCATCAAATCATTTACATTGTAAACTTTAGAAATAATATGGTCATTTTTTTTCTGAAAAATTGATTCTAAATTTGATGCTGACAAGGTTAAAAAATTAAGACCCTTCAAACAAAAGTAATAAAAAATACTTGTAAGAGCTGGAATTTTGCAGTCAAATAATTTGTTCCAATTCTCCTGTCTATTAGTTATCAGGATAGGAAAGCCTCCATAAATCCAGCGTTTTGGTGCAGTGAGTTTGTCAATGGACTGTGTCCCTGCATCTCCCAGAAATTTTGAGGAGACTATTTGTTTTGAGCTCACTATATCCACAAAATCATGTAACAACATATAGGAAGAGCTAAATTATGTGAGATAAACTTAGTGCACCCGCATGATTTTCATACTTCAGCAATACAGAAGTTATTGTTGATAAAAGTATAAGTGGGAATATTATCTACTTTAAAAATAGAATTAAAGAAATATTTCAGTATTTTGCTAATCTTTTAACCAGTTCCATAAAGTACTTTGCTTTTATATTCTGATTTGTACTTTTTTTCTGTCTCTGTGTATGTCTGATTTTCTTCTGATGGACTTGGCCGGGCCATGTAAAAATCCCAAATTATTCAACAGTACTGGAGAGTAGATAGTATTTACCTCAATAATGGTAGTTTCTTTTCAATTTTTTTTAACTCTCAATTCAGATGATGGTTCAAAACCAACACCCACCATGGAAACACAACCAGTTTTGGATGGAGAAGGTAAGAGCCTTGGAAGTAGCTTTTTTGATTTATGCAGTTCCCAAAATGGTAATGTTCTGTAAAGAAAATGTCAAGTATGATTATGTATTATTCAAAGCACAAATTTTGCTTTTAGATAAATTGCTTTTTATGCACATTATTTCTTTGTGGATTGGTTGAAATCATAGTGAGATGATTTTGTGACATAACCGCAAAAGAAAATTAATATTGTGCTACATACTGTAGTTCCTGTACAATTTACCTGGTATATACTATATATTTGGGGATATATCATAAGCCAGGAATAAGTAGATTTATCAGATTAAAATGCTGTACAGTACTAGTATTCCTTCAAGGAGTGTTATTATGTCTGTATATAAGTAGTTACCAAAAGTTATTTCCTAATTCTTCAGAAATTCTCAAGGTTGCCCACTACATACATGAAATGGCAGGTTTGCATTTGAAAATGGGACATTTTGGGAAAATTTGCACACAAACATATGAAAATAAAATGTTTTTTACTCTCTGATTGTCTTATCTACCTCCCTCCTTATCTCCTTCCCTCCCTATACACCTACCTACATATATTGGTATTTTGTTTAATATGCTTTTAATGTGCTTATTAAATTATCTTTATTATGATTATCTCCTGGGTCTCATGGTACTTTTAATATAAACCATGACCTAATTTTTTAAACAAATTATAAGCCTATCGTTATGTTTCAGAAATTACAGCCCCTACACTTTGGATTAAACACTTGGTCATCAAAGATTCCAAACTGAACAGCTCTAGTATGAAAAATTCAGGTAATGCTTTTTTCTTTTTTTAAAAAAAGAGATTTAAACTTAAAGGGACAGGGTATATATATTTCTTCATTTGGGTACAAATGATGAACACATAATTGCTAAATAAATACAATGTTATTGAAATTTGAAACAGAAAAAAAAGTTTAAAAGTTAAAAAAACTATAAAATGGGCTAAAATTTTTGGCAGCGATGTTATCCATATGCAAATGGATGGAGAGATATGGCATTACCCACAATGGAGGTGTGATTGGTGAAGATGATGGAATTTGCAGAGATGACTAAATTGACTTTTTTTAATCAGAGAAAAAACAATTATCTAAATTTATTGCTGACTAAAAATCCCCTTATAGACATTTTGTGTGAAGCAGAAAAAAATGAACATGTTAATATTATAGATTATAGGATAGATTATAGAAAGAAGAGAGTTATATAAATTTATAATTGTAGCTATAACTGCTATAAAGAAAATTGGAAGAATTTCTTTGTATCTCTTTTTTTTCTTTTCTATTTTTGTTTCACTTCCCCCCTTTTTTCACATTTAGCTTTCTCTTCTATTTTTTGTTCTTACTGCATATTAGCTTATATTAGTTTTTACCTTCTTTTTTGAAAATTGGATTTAAACAATCAAACAATATATAACAAATTGTATGTGATGAAGGTCATTGAAGTATCTTTTCAGTGTAGGTCTGGCACTCATGTTTAGTGTGAGTCATTTTTGAGCATCATATCATCTGGATAGTCAATATTTATTATGAAAGGAAGCTTCTGCTACCTCTGGCGTAAGAACTTCAATTTCTTGTTTCTGGTTGGATTTTATCATGCTTTCCATTTTAAGGAATGTCGTTAGTTTATTAATATAAGTTCTATTTTCTAAACTTGTTTGCCTCTTGCTACCCTGACATTGGAATTGTACCTTCAAAGATAGACTTATTTTGCTGCATCTTAATGAACTGAAATAAATTTTAGTTGTACAATAATGTGTTCTTAAGAGTGTTCTTAAAAGGATATTTCTTATAGAATGAAGTATTAAATTATTTCCATTTATAAATCCCTACATCCTTGCTTGGAAGGGCATTCCAGAATCCAGTAGTGTGTGTGTGTGTGTACACACACACACACACACACACACACACACACACACATACACACACTGAATTTGCACCACAAAATTTAATGTTCTCATTTGTGGATATAGAGCTACATTGGCTAGTAATCAGTGGAATTCATATCTGTCATAGATGGAGATAGTAATTACTTGTGACTTGTAGTGCAAGGATGAATAACAGATACCTGATCATTTACAGATTATTATTCCTTCCCCTGGTACTGTTTTAGCTCTCCTAGAATATATTATTTGGATTATATAATGACTTCTTCTGTAAAAGCCTTGGACTTTTTCCTTATTTTCTTTTATTGTGAAATTATTTGGGTTTGGTTAAAGACAGATTTCAACCATGTAGTCATTCTACACTCTTAACCTTTAAAGAAAACCACAGAATGATGTAATGATGAGACAAATGGAAATATAAACTGGTCTATGAAAGCCAGCAGTAGCAGTCAGGTAAATATGTTACAGTTGCTAATGATTTGTACATTACGTTATTTGAAAGGAAGACTGAGTAATCTATTAAGGTTAGAAGCTGGATATGGATAAAAAAAATAACCTCAGCCTTGGCATTTATTTCTAAAACTGTGCTATTTGATCGTGTTCTGCTCTGGCATTCAAAAATCATTTGGATACCTTTTGTAAACTAAAAACATAAATTGACAGAAATGTTTTTATCATGTGAACTAAGCATGCAAAATTCAAGAATTAATAATAATAATAAATGCTGAAGTTAAAAAGAAGGTTAGACATGAATACATCATTTGACTAAACAAGATCTTAAAAGTCCAAACTCAAGGCAATTAATACCTGGGTAATTGCAGTAATTAGATACACAGCTGGAAGAGTGGACTAGACTCAAGCAGAACTAAAAGCCCTGGATAGGAAGACCTGAAAAATAATGACAGTGAATCATGGCTTCTTACCAAGGAAAATATGGGTGTGGAATGTTGCAAATACACCAGACAGTTGAAGAAGTAAAAGGACATTGGAGGAATATCTGAAGAACAGTAAAGAAGATGCACTGAAGTTAGTATACCAGGAAGACTTACTGAGTACTGGAGAGATCAAATTGGCCTTCAAGAATACCAAATGAAGAATAGAAAATAGACATGGGAAGGCAAAACATGACATGGCCAGTATATTAAAAAAATAATAATGGACAAAGCAGATATAACAAGATCTGTCAATGACTAAAAAACGGAAAATTGAAAAAAAAAAAAAAGAGGAGCTGATGTTAGCTGCACAAGTGACCAAGCCTTAAGAACAAGTGGATACAAAACCAGAATTCAGAAGATAGCTATAGATAGCAAATACTACCTCTGCAAAGAAAATCAATGGACAACCTTATTAGCTGTTGCAAGAAGATTGCACACAGACTGACTACCAACAATGAAAGGTATGACAAAGTAGCAACAATGGTGCACTGGAAGATTCAGCACGAAATATCATTTGCCTGCAAGCAAGAACTGGTGGGACAATAAAATAGAGAAAGTCATAGAAAATGAAGAAACTAAAATGCTCTGAGATTGTAGAACTCTAATCGAATTACATTTGAATGAAAGACTTTGTATTTCTGGTGTAAAAATAATTACCATATGTATGTAACTGAAATAATTGCAGTATACAGTAATTTGAATTGATTTCGGTTCCAAAATACATGGAAGATTTTGGAGCAAATACTGGCATTTATATGGGCAGTGATAGAAAAACAACTTATGACCCACCCTTCAACAGTGTTAGGCTTCCAGATGCAACTTAAAATGCTGTTGCTAATCCATAAAACATTTTATGGCTTGGTACCAAGTTGCCTACAGGATTGCATTTTTCCATGGGAATTGGCCTCAGAGATTTGATTTAGGAAAAGAGGAATGGATTTCAGAGGCTCTACTACTCAGGGATAACGCCTATCTGGGAATGGCCTCCTTGTAGATATGGGTTGGCTTCTACTTTGCACTCTGGAAGTAACTCACAATGGAACTCTTTTGGATAACATTTGGGCTGTGAGGTCAACTTAGTTAAGTTTATGGATTGGTGGCTTCTTTTATTGTTTACAAAGTTTTGTATTTTATATTGCATCCTTACTCGGATTGTATACTTTTATGGTGCACCTCTGAATCTCTGAGATTTCTTTGAGATTGGACTGGGGTTTAAATAAATGACACATACATACATATAACCTGAGCAGGGTGTATGCACCATTGCATGGTTATATGCTGAGATGATTAGTATTTTACGTCAAATATGATGTCAAAACTTTTTACTGAGAAATCCTGTAATTTTGAATGCAGCTTAAATTCTTAAATATCAAAGGCTTTGATATTTTTACAAACTTCTCATGTAGATTAGGAATAAAGTTTGTATTACCAAGCATACTATGTACTACATTAGAGTTACCTTTTAAAATTTCTAGGCCTTGTAGCTTGTCTCTCTAAAAACAATATAGAGAATTGAATGCATGTAGTCTGAAGATCTATTCTTTGCTGAAGAAAAGTGATTTAGCTATGCATGATTATCATTTTAAACTACTACCAAGCAATTTTTAGCTGATTTTGGCTGTTTTCAGATGTTAAGCAGGGTTACCCTGACTTGTATAGGTATTCCTCAACTTACAACAGTCCACTTAGTGACTATTCAAAGTTACAATGGCACTGAAAAAGTGACTTAGGACCATTTTCAAACTTATGTCCGTTGCAACATCCCCTTGATCACATGATCAGATCAGGGGTGAAATGCTCCTGGTTCGGACTGAATCGCCCGATCCGGTAGTGATGGCAGCAGGTGGTTCGGAGAACCGGTAACAAAAATCACTGCCCCCCCCCATGCCCAGCTGAGCCACACAATCATCAGAGGCTTTTTTTTTTTTTACTTTTAAAAGCATTTTTTCTACAACCTCTTCCGACGAAAAAATGCTTTTAAAAGTAAAAAAAAAAAAGCCTCTGATGATCATACAGCTCACCTGGGATCGTCAGAGGCTTTTCAAAGCATTTTTTTCTGCAACCTCTTGGCCGAAGAGGTGGTAAAAAAATGCTTTGAAAAGTCTCTGACGATCCCAGCTGAGTTGATCGGCAGAGGCTTTTCAAAGCATTAGAAAAAATGCTTTGAAAAGTTAAAAAAAAAAAAAGTTCATCACACCCACCCAGTCACATTATCCCCCCCCACAAGCCACGCCCACAGAACCGGTAGTAACAAATGTTACATTTCACCCCTGGATCAGATGCTTGGCAACTGGTTCATATTTATGATGGTTGCAGAGTCCCAGGGTAATGTGATCGGCTTTTGCAACCTTCTGATAAGCAAAGTTAACGGGAAGCCAGATTCACTTAACAGCCATGTTACTAACTTAACAACTTCAATGAATCACTTGGCACAAAAGGTTATAAAATGGGGCGAAATTCACTTAACAAATGTCTTGTTTAGCAACGTTAAATTTTGGGCTCAAATTCCAAGGTAGTGAACAGATTTAGAAGTGTAACATTGCCAAAAGCTGCACGGATGCAGTCATCAAGTATCAGACTTAAGCCAAGGAGCTTTTATCTTTAGCCCTTGAAAACGTGTGGAAATTTCGAAGAGTTTGAAGAAGCTGCTAAAAGTGCTGAATGTGGAGGTTTATTTAAAATGCATAATGCTTAAATAATAATGCTTTTATTGCTTTCCAATTAGTTTCCAAGTCCAATTTAAGGTCTGTTGCAACTATTCAAAGCACTAACACTGTGGAGGTTGAGAAACTTACTTGAAATAGAATTTGGAGTGTAACTGAAGCAGCTTTTATTCTAGAAACAAAATACAAGACAAATCCTGACATCAGTGCTTTTATTTGAGTTGCTGTGACCTGTGTCCTTTCTGCCAGACAGAACGAGTCTTTTTTCTAATAGCCGAACATCTGCATTTGCTTCCTCCTTTTCTGTGTCCATCATTCAGTTATCCGTAGAATAACATGTCATTTATTTCTCAAGAAGAAAAACACAAGTTAGAAATATCAGGATTTGATTTTGCTTGACCTCAGCACTCAAATTCTTCCGAAGAAATCTGACCACCTAGGGCTAGGCACTCCAGTAGATTAAATTGCTGGAAGTGTAGACTCTAAATCAAGATAAATGTCATTTATTTGCCCCTATAAATATGTTATAGCTAACCGCTGAGAGTTGTAAATCATCCCAAAATGGCCAGATCTCAAAAGGCCCAAGAACCACTTGGAAAAGTTTTACAGGGTACACTGAAGTTGCAGTGGCAATGGAAAAGAAAAGAAATATTATTTTCTCTGTCTTCATCATTGCCATAAAATAGACTTTACCGCGAATGCTTACCAGCAGAGTTCAATCAGATTTTATCAGTGTTTGAGCAGATTTTGTCAATTGTTCTTCCATCTGCATTTTATTTCCCCCCCCCAACTTGCTTCATTACTTTATTTTATAAAAATATAAAATTCATTTCAACTTTATATCTGCTTATATCTAAATGATGGTCCTGTATTCACACATGTTCACACTTCCTTTCCACAAACAATGCATTCAGGATTCATATATCTAGAATTTCTTTTTAGTTCCAGTAGTGGATTTTCCATTTTCTTTTTCTCCATCTTCTCCTTATCAAAACAAATGAATAGAAACCCAAGCAAATGATTGAAGGGTTACTCAACCTGCTTTCTCTCTATTTGACTAAGTGAACAGCAGGGCTTCCTTTGACAAAAAGATGCAAGTTGCAATCAAGCTATTGAACAAGCTATAGGCCTGGTTCTGTAAGGCTAAACCAGTCTAACTGCATCATGATTTACGATAATGTGATATATGAACCAGGTGGGGGTTTGTTTGTTTTGCTTTCTTTTTGAGGTGGGAGGCTGCTTAAGGTGGAAGCTTCCTGTAAAACTTCCTGAATAGCTATTAATTCATGATTTCTTTTTCAGAGAAAATTAATTCTTGTGATCAAGAAAGGCAGAGTGCACTTGAGGAAGCCAAGCAGAATCCACGTGAAGGAATTGTTATCCCTGAATGTGCCCCTGGAGGACTGTACAAACCGGTGCAGTGTCATCAGTCCACCGGCTACTGCTGGTGTGTTCTGGTAGACACTGGTCGGCCCTTACCTGGCACTTCCACCCGGTAAGAACAATTTGCTTCCAATTTCACCTTTATATGAAATCAATCGTAGCGTGGAGGTGGAATGGGGTTGAAGGAAGCAGGATTTAGATAGAGAGGATTTAGATCAGGGATGGATAACCTTTGTCAACCTACAGTACGATGAAATGTAGCACCCCTCTATAACAGGGGTGTCAAACTCAAGGCCCGGGGGCCTGATCCGGCCCACGAGGTGTTAGATCTGGCCCAGTGGGCTGCCCTGAAAACAGCAAAGGATCGGCCCGCAGTGCTTTTGCCAGTGAAAATGGAGCTTGGGAGGGCAGCGTGCGGACCTTCCGAGCTCTGTTTTCTCTGGCAGAGAGTTGCAGGAGGCCATTGCAGCTGAAAACAGAGCTCAGGAGCACATTTTCTCTGGCAGAGCATTCGGGCCACCACAATCACTCCAACATGAGTGACGTCAAGCTGGCCATGCCCCCCCCCAAGATCAAACACAATCCTGATGCAGCCCTCAATGAAATCGAGTTTGACACCCCTGCTCTATAAGTATGAAAAAGATAACATTTTCACCATTTAATTTGTTTGCATCTGAAATGTGTGTATCAATGCTTCATGTCATTAGTGATTAAACTGGAGAAAAAATTTGCTACCTTAAAAATTATAATTACTTTGTTTAATTCCAGCCAGGAATTGTCAATCTACAATATAAAATTCATTAATGATTGATTATATTTTATTAAACTTATGACTTTCTATAAATTTACTATTAATTGGGGAAACAAATATTAGATTGCAGCCCTATGCAATTCTTTTGAGTTTAGATGATCCAAACATGCAAATAACTAATTAATGCATGGAGTTGGACTTTTATTTATTTTCCTGGGGTCTTTTGTTGGAATACCCTGGCCCATATTTACTGTGTCCTAGTAAAAGAATCCTTTTAGAATAGAATAACCGAGTTGGAAGATACCTTGGAGGTCATCTAGTCCAACCGCCTGCTCAAGCAGGAGACCCTATACCATTTCTGACAGATGGCAGTCTAGTCTCTTCTTGAAAGCCTCCAGTGATGAAGCACCCACAACTTCTGAAGGCAAGCTGTTCTATTGGTTGATTGTTCTCACTGTCAGAAAATTTCTCCTTATTTATAGGTTGAATCTCTCCTTGATCAATTTATCTGTCTCTACATTCTTTTTGTGGCTTTCAGAGGCTTGAGAGTAACAGTAACAGTAAGATTTGTTTAATAGAGCGAGATCTTAGTGTTTTAATGTTGTAGTACCAGTAGTCCTCTCTTACCAACCAATTATTCAGTGATCATTCTAAGTTGCAGTAGCTGAATGACTGGCACTTATGCATGGTCACAAGATTGTTATTCAGGCACTTGTCAACTAGCTCACACGACAGTTGCAGTGCCCCACAGTGATTTCTATTTCCAACTTCCTATCCTGGCTTCCAGCAAGCAAAGTCAATAGAGAAACTGGCAGGGAAAGTCACAAATTGCTCAGTAAAACTCCCTGACCTTCCTGTCCTTGTACAGTAGGGCACGCGGCTTTCCATGACCTCCCTGCACTCGGCCTGTGTCGGGCCTGCCTATTGTTAAACTCGGCTAAAGTTTAGTGGAAGAGGTAGTTTTTGATATGCATTTTATTGAGCGACAGTGGAGTTAAATGAACTAACTTGAACATTTGATATTCTGAGATTACAGGGGAAAAAAAGCCCCTCTCCCATGTGCTGAATAACTGTGCTAATCTTCAGAAGGATCTCTCCTGTTGATCTGGGTAGGTTCTTTGTGGGAGAGACGGTTCCTCCGATTAAGAATCTAAACTAGATTTAGAACCACCTTATATTGTGTTTGATAGGCAGCTGGTAGCCAGGGTATATATCTCATGTGGTTGTATGTGATTCCTGTGTCTTGTTGTGATCAGCAGCCTAGTTATTGCATTTTGTACCAATTGTAATTTCCAGCCCTTTGTGAGAAATATTCCCATATCAGTAGTGGATCACCATGCAACTGACTCAAGAAGAGTAGTGTCAAGATTGAACTGCTTTGCTTCTTTCAAACCTAATGCTTTTCAACTTGCCAATGAACTGGGGGGAGGGAGATGGAATGTGGAGAATATAGGTGGAGATCGTGATAGCAAGGTCATTGCTGCAGGCAATTGGGAAAGAGGTGGACTGTTCTCATAACAAAAGACCATCTCATATTTGGACAATGTGATCAACCAGGGGCTGGGGAGAATGAGAAAGTGTTGTTTAAGAGGGCAAACATTTGCACGGGAAACTAGAGTTGGTTTCATTTCTTCAGTACCCACAAAGTGTATCCAATAAAGTTTTATTTTTGGGGTATTCAATTCTCCTGAGAGTGTTTCCTTGTTTTGGGTTCGCTAACTGGACAGCTGACAAGTAGCAGATGGCACTATCATGTTTCCCTGAAAATAAGACCCTCATTTTTTTTATTGTCTTATATTTTTTTTGAACCCTGAAATAAATACTTGGCCTTATTGCCATGTGCCCAAAAGCCCGATTGGGCTTATTATCAGGGGATGTCTTATTTTGGGGGAAACAGGGTAGTTGTAATTGTAATGTACTCCCATCATCACTCCAACCCTTAGCAAATACAGTGACAGATAGGTTGAAAAAGTATCCAAACTGTGAAGTCCTTTTCCTGGGGAGGTACATCCTTATCCCAAATAGGCTTCCCTTCAATTTTCAGACGTACTTATTAATAGGGCCTCCATCATATCTGAATTAAATTTCAACTTGTTCTCCCTCATCTGGGCCAATTTAGGAAATATCCAAATTCATCAGGCATTTGGAGCAGGCCACTTTCTCTGATACTCTATGTCTTTTGAGGTCTACAGCAACCAACAGTCTAAAACTGATCAGAAAAGGATCTCCATATGACAACAGTTACATCCATCCCTTTTGTTTCACAGGCTCCAGCTGAATGCCAAGTCCTTTGGGTGCTCTACTGCCTGTGTGAGGCAAGATATCAGTTGGAACAATGCCCATGGAATAAAATCGTGTGATATAGCATTGTTTTGAAAGGGATAATATAGAAAAAATATTGAACTCTCTGGTCTGGTGTACCTTGTATTTCCACAGGGTTGGAGAATATGAAACTTATTGACACACATGCCTTAAGAATGTGCTGTTTTTTAAAACTATTTCCATTCTTTAGATATGAGACCCCTGTATGTGAAAGCGATGCTCGATCCAGAAGTCCAGAAATTGATGATCCTTTCAAAGACCGAGAACTTCCAGGTAAAAATGAAGGAATAATAAGAGTGGTAAGGATGGGCAGGGTCCCATCCATTGGTTGGATATAATTAGCCAGTGGATTATAGAATTTTGTTTTGATGTTAAACCTTTTATTTATATAATCACTTCACATCATATAATGTCAATAATGGTGACAACAATGCCATAAAATGTATGGGAAGAGGTAATTCCTTTCCCCACTAAAATTAATTTGGGCTTGAACAGTTTCTTTTGCTGTCCTATTTCTAGTTCTTTCCCCATCAATTTGGTTTGACTCATATTCAAGGAATCTTTGTACAAATGTTGAATTTAAAAATGTAGAAGGTATTCATTATGGTTGAATAACTGTTCAGGATTTTCTCTAGCATGTGCAGTTGCTAATTTACACTATTTCATTATTGGATCATGATCATAGTGGAATTGAAACATCCTGTTTTTCCTGCAATGTATAATTTAGTAACATGCTAATGACACTCCACATTTTTAACCTGTAGAAATTTCCAATATAGCTATATGTTCTTGCCACTAGAAGCTTTGTTGGGTGGACCCAGTGATGAAATCCAGTTTTTTTTACTACCGGTTCTGTGGGCGTGGCTTGGTGGGTGTGGTGTAGCTTGGTGGGCGTGACTTGGTGGGCATGGCAGGGGAAGGATCCTGTAAAATCTCCATTCTCACCCCACTCCAGGGGAAGGATACTGCAAAATCCCCATTCCTTCCCCACTCCTGGGGGAAGGATATTGCAAAATCTCCATTCCCATCCCACCCTGGAGTGGCATTTGCCGGTTCTCCAAACTATTCAAAATTTCCGCTACTGGTTCTCTAGAATCTGTCAGAACCTGCTGGATTTCACCTCTGTGTGGACTCTATGATTACATTTTAATGAAAAATAAGGAGATATTTGCATTATGATTTAAAACAGCTTTCCCCAACCAGTCAGCCTACAGTTCTGTTGGGATTGTTACTATCCATGCTGTTTGAGACTTCTGGGCTTTTCCAAGACGTTAGCAAAAGTTAATTTAAAATATCCATAAAGACTAAAATCTGTAATCTCCAATGATCGTTTGTGATTGACTTTCAGTGTCCATGAAACCCCCCTTGCTGTTTTCTTTTGCTATTATTTCTTTTTATTCTTATTGACAGGTTTAATGCATATTAATATGAAATATGCACAGTATGCATTTGTGCAATTATGTTATAATTCCACTGAACAACCAAGAGCAATTTTCTTAGAGAAATCAATCTTTGCCTCCTTATTGGGTATAGCTCCATGATATGTACATTTACTGTAGAAGAAGAAAATGTCTGCTGCTATTGAAGATCCAGTTGAGATTTCAACCTACTGAAAGTGTCTCATCAGAACTGCCTGAAACATAGCATGGCAACAGTATAGATATGGAAACCTGTTTTGTCTTCTGTTTTTTAAAAACTGAGTTGCTCTCCTTTCCAGGTTGCCCAGAAGGGAAAAAAGTAGAATTTATTACCAGTTTACTGGATGCTCTCACCACAGATATGGTACAGGCTATTAACTCAGCAGCACCTGCTGGAGGTGGAAGGTGAGTTTGAAATCATTCAGGTGAAATAGAAATGGGACACCCAAAAACCTGTTTCTAGCCTGGACAATAACACAATTGCAAGAGGATGATACAAAGTAGAAACCTATGCGGTATATGCTGTCTTATGAAAAACAAAGAGGCTTCCTCGTATACAGATAGTCCTTGACTTAAGATCACCATTGGGACTGAAATTTCCACTGTAAGTTGTGGTGAAAAATGAATCATCACCTGATGGGACCGGATCTTTTTATGATCGAATCACCATGTTTGTAACTTGAGTCACTCAGTTGGAAACTAACAAAAAAAAAAATCACAAATTGTGACCATTTACTGTTTGTAAATGCGAGCTGCTTGCCAAGTGTCCAAATTGTGATCGCATACAGTAAGACTGGGGGAAGGGCAATAGTCATAAATTTGAATTTAGGTCATAATTGAATTTTTGGGAGGTGGTCATTTATTTGAATCACTATTGAATAAATGATTGTAAGTTGAGGACTACCAAGTATCACTCCCCATTTTCATTATGAAAGAGATAAGCTCTTGCTTTTTGTGCTTGAGACACAAATAATTAATAATTAATAATTAATTATAATAATAATAATTGTACAAATAATTAAGATTTGTACAATTCATATATAAAATGGGTCTCTTCTCTAAAAAGGAGAACACGTGAACCTTCTTCCATTTTACCTCAGTTTTTTCCTGCTAGGGTCATGGCTGCTACTGAAATCAAGCAAAAGTAGTGCAGTACGAAGAGTTCAGGAAAAGGAAGATTTCCTCCCCCCTTCCCTCAGTTTTTGGTGGATTTATGCTCCTGAACCTGTATTTTATTCTTTTGACCTTTAATCTGAATCTCTGATAAGTCATTTAAAATATGGATGTACATGACTTATCTTGTGGGATTTTGGTTCTTCAGTAAAAAAAATCTGTTCTCAGTTGGCTAGTCAATACGAGCTGGTTTTCGCTTGCATAGATATATGCCATCCAGTTGCTTCCACATGCTTGAATTAACACTAAGATACCTTCACAAGTTCTTCACATTCATATAGGTTTTTATTTCCTCTCACTGACTTTATCACTCTTTGTTTGGTATTCACAATTCTAAATATTCATGTATAAGCTATGCTTTTCTTACATTTTTCATTTATGTCTATTAGTGTAGCATTAAAAGAGAAAGTTAGAAATGTGAGAAAACAGAATTGTTACCAACAATATCTATTTCTTCTTCTCTTCCTTTTACTTTATTACTGATGGAGGATACCAATTGAAAAGAGGCAGGAGGATGGCTCTTTAGCCCATCCCCATTGTAAAATTTCCCCCATGGATCAAGACCACTTTCCCCTAACCCAATTGGATCTTGGGGGACCAGGATCACTCTCAGTGGGGAAAAGCACTTCTCTGAAGCTCTTGATAGCATTAAAATGTGTGTTTGTGTGTGTTGGCACATATTATATTTTAAATCTATACATGCACTGATTATGTTTTATTTTAATCTTTGTTTGTGAACAATAATTACTAGAAGATTTTCATTTAATTTGTTACATTATTTCCAAATTTCTTACATTTATATTACCTAATTTTAAGCCTCCTTTCTCCCCATTTTTCTTACTACATTTCTATCTTGCTTTTACATCTTCATTCAAATCATTACATTTTCCCCAAAAATTTTAATTATATTAATTTTCATATATATATCTTCTCTAACCATTGATAAAATTGCCCCCATACCTTACAATACTCCGATTCTTCTTTTTCTTTAATTGCCAATGTTAATCTATTCATTTCTGCACATTCCAATATTTTCTTAATTACTTCTCCCTCTGTAGGGATTTTCTCTGCTTTCCAATTTTGTGCAAATACAATCCTTGCCGCAGTTATAACATGTATAATCAAGTATATATTTTCTTTACTATATTTCTCTGGTAAGATACCCAATAGGAAGAATTCAGGTTTTAAGTCAATATGTTGCTGTGTCATTTCCTCTACCACATTTGAATTTTAACCCAATAATTTGTTGCTTCTGTGCATGTCCACCACATATGATAATACGATCCTGGTATCTGATGGCATTTCCAACATTTCCAACATACCAAGATTTATTTATTTATTTATTTATTTATTCGGCTTATATGCCGCCCTATCTCACAATGGACTCAGGGCAGCTCACAACAATAAAACACAAGCCACAATAAAAATAAAGACTAAAATCTAAAAAAATTAAAATTAACCCATTAAAACCCTTAAAACCCCATCATCAGACCAGGTCAAGGGATTTGAAAAGCCAAGTTTTTAATTCCCGGCGGAAGGTGCGAAGGTCAGGCGCTAGTCGGAGCTCCAAGGGGAGTTGATTCCAGAGAGTGGGCGCCCCAACCGAGAAGGCTCTACCCCTGGGGGCCGCCAGCCACCACTGTCTAGCTGACGGCACCCTGAATAGGCCTTCTCTATGGGCGCAAACTGGGCGATGGGATGTTGTTACTGTTGTTAAGATATGATAGAAATATAGTAAGACGATGGAGGAGGAAGTAGGGGACACAAAATATGTACTCAGATGACACACTGAATGATTAATGATGTATTGTTTGTTTGTTTAAAAACATAGAAAAAACTTTTTACAGTAATTACTAGACAGAGAAATGTTGTTTAGGTTCATGCATCTATTCTATTTGAAATCTGGATCTGAATTTTACAGCCTGTAAGTGAAACAATTCTTGTGTGCTAGTTTTTCTTTCTTTCTACATTTGGGTTATATTGAACCATGATGTTAACCTTCAAGAGAAGAGAGAAGCAACTTAGAACTAAGGAGAAATTTCCTGACAGTTAGAACAATTAATCCGTGGAACAACTTGCCTGCAGAACTTGTGAATGCTCCAACACTGGAAATTTTTAAGAAGATGTTGGATAACCATTTGTCTGAAGTGGTGTAGGGTTTCCTGCCTGGGCAGGGGGTTGGACTAGAAGACCTCCAAGGTCCCTTCCAACTCTGTTATTCTCTGTTCTCTGTTCTAATAAATTTGGCAGACGGTAAGATCACAAATGATGCTGATTAACACAATCTTTGTGTGCTTATGTGTGCAAATCTCTTTCTGTTCCTGCATGGCCGCCTTTTATTGCTTACCTCTCACAAAACACCTGAACGGTTTTTCACAGGGGTTCACTCAACAACTTGCTGCCTCTTGAAATTCCCATCAGATACTTTAAGATTGGTGTTTAGATCAAAGACATTTTTGTATCCAACGCTTTTAAAATGATTGCAGAGGAAGCATTTTCACAGATAATTGAAAGATGATAATAGAGTTCCACTTAGCATTTTCTTTCATTTCAGAAAGAACAAGAAGGAGAAAGAAGAAGTGTTTTCATTAAAACACTTTAATGTACATTATCTCAGAAGAGTGTTTGTATGTGTGTGTATGTAGGGTTGATTCAGGGGTGGTATTCACTTACCTTCGTTACTGGTTCGCAAATGTGAGCACACGCGCGAGCCTTCCGCGCATGCACAGAGTGTCAAAAATGTGACATCATGACGTCTGGGTGGGTGGGCGGAGCCTCCCCCAGCCGCTGCTATCGGTTCGCTCAAACAGGATATAACCGGCTGAATACCTCCACTGGGTTGATTGAATTAGGAGCTGCTTAAATTTGTATTTTTTCCAGTCTTTTGTGATTATGCAAGGCTTCTCTAAACACTTTTGGAAAAAGAGGTCCAGTTGTCCCTAGAAGCAGACATCTGACAGTGTTGATTTATGAGGATAGGAGTGTGTTAAGGATCTGACTATCAGATTCTGTTTGTGTTTCTATTTTATGTGAGTCCCGGTGGTCTTCCGGGTGCGCTTCAAGGTTTTAGTTACCACCTTTAGAGCGCTCCATGGTTTAGGACCTGGTTATCTACGGGACCGCCTATTACCACCAATAGCCTCCCACCGGCCGGTATGCTCTCATAAAGAGGGGCTCTTCCAGGTTCTGTCGGCCAAACAATGTCGACTGGCGGCCCCTAGGGGGAGAGCCTTCTCTGTGGGGGCACCTACTATCTGGAACGAGCTCCCCCCGGAGATACGGAGGATCCCGGATCTGCGCACCTTCCGCCATGCTCTTAAGACCTTTTTATTCCACCAGGCGGGCCTGGTGGAATCTTTTCCCTCTTTTTAATTATGCAAATTTTAATCGGTTTTTAAATGATTGGGGTGTTTTAATTTGTCTGGGCCAAATTGTTTAATTCGATTTTACTTTGTTTTTAAATTTTGTATCTATGTATTTTTACTGTTTGGCTGTTCACCGCCCTGAGTCCTTCGGGAGTAGGGCGGCATATAAATCAAATAAAGTAAGTAAGTAAGTAAGTAAGAAAAACATCTAGCCTGACACTATTATGCGTCTTCCAAGGTTCTCTGAGCCTGATCCCAGTCATACCCTGGAAGAGCGGGTGGTACATTGGTACTTCAGCCAGCTGGACAACAATAACAGCAGCGACATCAACAAAAGGGAGATGAAACCCTTCAAGCGCTACGTGAAGAAGAAAGCCAAGCCCAAGAAATGTACACGACGCTTCACTGACTACTGTGATCTCAACAAAGACAAGTCTATCTCACTTCAGGAATTGAAAGGCTGTTTGGGGGTCAGGAAGGAAGAAGGTTGGTGTGTCTTTTATTGATTAAGCTGAACTAAAACTGGCTTTAGAATTCAGCCTGTTTTGCTTTATTGTCCAAGTCGTTTTGTTTTGGTGGGATTGTGGCTTTTTTTTGGGGGGGGGAGAGAAATGGAAGATGCATAAGGGACAGTTGTTTCCAGAATAAAAAGGGCCAAGAAGCTGATAATCTTGGTCATTTGGAGACAAGTTCTTTGTTCTTTCTTTGATTAAGTGCATATTTTCTTTGAAATAGTTCCATTTTTAAAAAAATGTTATTATACCTCATAATGTGTTTCAAAACAGGCCTATGCTTTAGTGATTAAAGCATCAGGCTAGAAACCATGAGACTACATTTTAGACCCACCTGAGCAGAGGTGGTATTTTGCTGGTTCGTACTGGTTCAGGTGAACCCGTAGCGGCAACTGCGGGTGGGCCTGCCCACCCGCCTGGACATAACGCCGTCCTATTTAGCCACGTTTTTGAGGCTGGCCGCATGCGAGCAAAGTGCATGCACAGCGAACCGGTGTTAAGAATATTGGAAACCCACCGCTGCACCTGGGTAGCCAGGTGGGTAACCTTGGGCCAATCACTCTGAGTTTTAGGAAGAAAGCAAAGCCAAACCACCTCTAAAAAAGATTGCTGGGAAGACTTCATGTACCTGCCTAGGCAATCACCGGGAGTCAGGAGTTTTATTATTATTATTTATTAGATTTCTATACTGCCCTACTCCCGAAGGACTCAGGGCGGTGCACAGCCAAACAATAAAAACAACATACAATACAAAATTTAAAAAATAGAATAAAATCAAATTAAATAATTTTGGCCCCGACAAATTTAAAACCCCAAACTTTTAAAACCAATTTAAAATTGAATATATAAATACTAAAAGATATTTAAAATTTTAAAAATCTTTTATAAAAGAGGGGGAAAATTAGGCCAGGCCGGCCTGGTGAAATAGTAAGGTCTTTAAGGCGCGGCGGAAGGTGCGCAGATCCGGGATCCTCCGTATCTCTGGGGGGAGCTCGTTCCAGATAGTAGGTGCCCCCACAGAGAAGGCTCTCCCCCTGGGGGCCGCCAGTCGGCATTGTTTGGCTGACGGCACCCGGAGGAGCCCCTCTCTATGGGAGCGTACCGGCCGGTGGGAGGCTATTGGTGGTAGTAGGCGGTCCCGCAAGTACCCGGGTCCTAAGCCATGGAGCGCTTTAAAGGTGGTAACCAAGACCTTGAAGCGCACCCGGAAGACCACCGGGAGCCAGTGCAGCTCGCGCAGGAGAGGTGTTACATGGGAACGCCATGTCGCTCCCATTACCACCCGCGCGGCTGCACTCTGCGCCAGTTGGAGCCTCCGGGTGCTCCTCAAGGGGAGCCCCATGTAGAGAGCGTTGCAATAGTCCAGGCGGGAGGTGACAAGGGCATGAGTGACCGTGCGTAAAGAGTCCCGATCCAGAAAGGGACGCAACTGGCGAATCAGGCGAACCTGATGAAAAATCCTCCCGGTCACGGCCGTCAAGTGCTCTTCTAAAGACAGCCGTGAATCCAGGAGGACGCCCAAGTTGCGAGCCCTCTCCGTGGGGGCCAATGATTCACCCCCAATAGTCAGTGATGGCGTCAACTGACTATATCGGGACGTCGGAAACCACAGCCACTCAGTCTTGGATGGGTTGAGCCTGAGCCTGTTCCTCCCCATCCAGATCCGTACGGCCTCCAGGCACCGGGACATCACTTCAAGGGCATCGTTGGGGTGATCCGGGGTGGAGATGTACAGCTGGGTGTCGTCAGCGTACTGATGGTACTCCACCCTGAAACCACGGATGATCTCACCCAGCGGCTTCACATAAATGTTGAACAGGAGAGGCGAGAGGACCGACCCTTGCGGCACCCCACATATGAGGGGCCTCGGGGTCGACCTCTGTCCCCCTGTCAACACAGACTGCGACCGGTCAGAGAGAAAGGAGGAGAACCACCGCAACACAGTGCCTCCCACCCCCAACTCTTCCAACCGGTGCAGCATGATACCATGGTCGATGGTATCAAAACTCTTTTTCAACTCTTTAACTGATTTTGAAATGCTACTGTTTACATTTATTTTTTATTTTTATTTGGATTGAAACCATGATGTGTTAGGGTGAAGATTAAGCAAGCCCCCATCCTGAGGCACCCTGCTAAGTACAGATTCCCTGGGTCTAATAATTCACTTGTACAATTATAGATTTCCTAGATTGTGTATGTTGTATCCCTCTGCCTTCTAGGATGTAATTAAAGACCAGTCTTCATACAGTACTGGGTCCTGTGCAATTACTACTTGCATCTTAGCTCGTCTATAGAAAGAGACAATTTTCTTGCTCTCCCTGCCTCAATCTACCCCTACCCTGGAGACATGCCACCTTGGGGAAAAAATGAAACAAAATCATTTATTAATACGAAAGGATATGTCCTATATTCAGAATTGCCCAGCTCTTTCCATTTTATTTTTTCTGCAGATATTAATGAGTTCATTGCATAGGAGAAGCCACTTAGCTCCTATTTTGAAGAAATGTAGTAATGTTGACCAATATCTAGAGTAAATAGACAAAAGAATATTCTTTATATTTGCAGGCAGCATTGGCAGCTTCCCACATGGAAAAAGGCAAGGTGTTAATCCTTTCAGTAAGTAGTTTTTATTGTTTTGATCCCTTTCCTATCCCTAGATTTTTCTTCACCTGCCACTTGGAGCATTTTAAGCTGATGCTTCTCAGAGCAACAAAGTTAACACGCCAGCTTGTCAAGAAAACCAGAGAAAGAGGCTCAATTTTCATCTTTCTTCAAATGATTCTGATTTGAAAGGGCCTCATTGAATGATTTTTGTTAACTATTTATCTTATAACAATTTATATAACTTGGTATATATTTGAATGATATAAATGGTCTCAATAATAGCCAAATAATGTTTTTCCTTACTTTTTTGTTCAATAGAGAAGGATAAAGGAAACAATTATTAAGAATACATTAGAAGAAGTTTGCAATTACCTACACAAAATTATCCTCGACTAAAGGCAAATATGTCCCAGGATAATGATGCAGGATCCAATCTGGGTCAGTTACTGGGACCAGAGGTTTTGTCTTCTGAGCTTTTGGATCAGTGGTGGGATTCAAAATTTTTTACTACCAGTTCTGTGGGCGTGGCTTGGTGGGCGTGGCATGGTTTGGTGGGTGTGGCAGGGGAAAAATAGAATAGAATAGAATAGAATTCTTTATTGGCCAAGTATGATTGGACACACAAGGAATTTGTCTTTGGTGCATATACTCTCAATGTACATAAAAAGACAAGATACACTCCTCAAGAATCACAAGGCACAACATCCAGTGACAGTTATACGGTAGAATAAGCAATCAAATCATACTAGGAAACAATCAATAATATAAATTGCAAGGATACAAGCAACAAAAGTATAGTCATGTAGTCACAAGTGGGAGGAGATGGGCGACAGGAATGATGAGAAGACCAATAGCAATAGTAATGCAGCCAAATGTGAATAGTTTGACAGTGTTGGATACTGTAAAATCTCCATTCCCACCCCCCCTTCAGGGGAAAGATACTGTAAAATCTCCATTCCCACCCCACTCCAGGGGAAGGTTACTGCAAAATCCCCATTTCCTCCTGATCAGCTGGGACTCGGGAGGCAGAGAATAGATGGGGGCAGGGCTAGTCAGAAGTGGTATTTACTGGTTCTCCAAACTACTCAAAATTTCTGCTACCGGTTCTCCAGAACTGGTCAGAACCTGCTGATTACCACCTCTGTTTTGGACCCATGGGGCTCCAGCACGAGTCCAAAAACTCAGAAGCCTTAACCTCTAGTCCCAGTGACCAACCCAGATTGGATCCTGCAAAGTTATGTTTATTCACTTTTTAATCAATGAGCAAAGTTGTAAAATACAGCATTGAAAACTGTTTCCTTTTGTTTTTATAAAACCACAGCTAGCGATTAGTTTGATTCTCTGCATGATTATATGCTTACCTTAATTTTAATTTTATGCTGCTTTTTACGGCTTCATTGTATCCTGCTTTTCTCTCAACCCAAGATGGTATGGGCAGTGGGGAAGGAATTAAGATTTTTTTTTAAAAAAAGTGTAAATTATTATAATTATTTTAAATTAGTATAATCATAAACACATATTTTTTGTGAGATATGTGACTGAAAAAGAGCATGTGTCTGCCAAAGTTAAGCATATAAAAAGAGAGCTGTATTTCAAACAAGAACTTCCCTTGGTATAAGTTATAAATGAAAGAATAGCATTAAGGAACTATATAAAAACAGATTGCTTGGGAAATGACTATTGAAAGCTTTGCACAAGAGAAAGTGTAGGAGAATGGAAATAGGTACAGAACTCTTTAAATAGACATTATTTAAAAAGCATTGAAAAACCTGCCAGACCAAAATTCTGCCTGATCCACTCAGGTAGATGACTAGATTTATTCTGATGTAGGTTTGACTGACCTGACGTTTATCCATGGCATTTTAATATTTGTGCAAAGTGAAAAAAAGCTATCTCTTTTGTTGAACCTGAAAATCCCTCCTTGAAAATCAGAAACCCTTTTCAAATGAATGCAGCTGGTAAAAGGAACTGCTTTCCAGAAGAAATTAAAACAATCTAATTTTAGCTATGCCGAGTGCTTCTCTTGTAGTGAATCTGCTACCGGTCTTTATATTTAAAATTAAAGGTTTTAAATATATTTAAAATTGGAGGCCATCTCTAAGGAAGGTTACCTAGCTCTTAGAATCTCCTTTAGAAATGAAGCATCATTCCAAGCTTGTATATTTAGTGGCATTCTCTTCTTAATTAAATGCAAATCATAATCTCTATGTTCTAAAGAAAATCTTTAGAAGTTTGCTCTGTATATCTATATGATCTATATGCAGTACTTATTATTCAAGGTCTCTGGTCAAATATCCCAATTGTTTTGGCAGTCTTAATCTATTTTTTTTACTACCGGTTCTGTGGGTGTGGCTTGGTGGGTGTGGCAGGGGAAGGATACTGCAAAATCTCCATTCCCACCCTGCTCCAGGGGAAGGATACTGCACAATCCCCATTCCCTCCCCACTCCTGGGGCCAGCCAGAGGTGGTATTTGCTGGTTCTGCAAACTACTCAAAATTTCCGCTACTGGTTCTCCGAACTGCTCAAAATTTCCGTTACCAGTTCTCCAGAACCTGTCAGAACCTGCTGGATTTCACCCCTGGTCTTACTGCTTCTAATGAAAGTATCACCCACATTAGTTATTCAGTGGGAGAAGTCTCATTAACTTTACTAAAAAAAAATTTCATGCCTTCTAGTCAATCTTAACTCCTGGTGACTGCCTGAACCAATCCCTGAAGTTTTCTTGACAACATTTTCTGGAAATGGTTTTCCATTATCTGCTTCCTAGGGCTGAGAGACAGTGATTGATCTAGTTGGCTTTGTGCCTAGGCAGGACTAGAACTCCAGTCTCCTGGTTTCTAGCCTGCTGCCTTAATCAAACTGGCTCCCTTAATCAATTGATTACTTTTAATAGGATTTAATTGGTTTTTCACCTTTTGTTTTCTTCTCTGTCTACAACTTCAGTAGGACGTCTTGTCTAAGAGGATATGCCATGAATG
Source organism: Pituophis catenifer annectens (assembly GCF_029215685.1). Taxonomy (NCBI): domain Eukaryota; kingdom Metazoa; phylum Chordata; class Lepidosauria; order Squamata; family Colubridae; genus Pituophis; species Pituophis catenifer. The sequence continues at coordinate 279,770,766 of NW_027256881.1, forward strand.
GATGGAAGGATGGAATGGCCATCTGAAAACATGTAGGACTGGCAACACCCAGTATAGCAGAAGTGGCAGTCACAACATTTGCACTTTGTTAAAAAAACAAAAGAAGAGAAAAATTGTCTACATATAATACAGGTTTTTTTTAGTAATCTGAAGAAAAGACCATTGACATTTGGAAAGAAAACTGAACATCCACTTGGGATTTAAATCTTAAGGACTTGAAAAAATGTTTAATATACTGTACATAAAATGTAAATTACACAGTGATTTTCTGTTGGTTATAGGATGACTATTTGATTCCTGCCCAGTTTTTTGTTTCCTTTGTTTCCTTTTTAAGAGGCACAGCGGTTTCAGGAATGTCTTTCTGGACAGGAGTGTCTTCTTAACGCCACTCAATCTTTGTTAAGTGATATCAGCTCAGCCTTCATTACATTCATTACAGAGATTATTGGATGGTTCTTTATAAAATGTTGTAAATCACTGATGAAGAAATGATCTAAATATGTAATCTATGGCAGTGGTCCCTAGTTCTAGTCCATGGACTGCTAGCAGGCTGCAGCCTGTCGGGAACTGGGCCGCACATGTGGCTGGTGAGTACGCCAAGCTCCATTTGCACAAGCGGCAGGCATGTGCGTGAAATCACCTCTTCCTCCTCCTGCCGCTACCACTGCTGCCAGTCTGCAGAGCCAGAAAGGTTGAGGATCGCTGATCTGGGGGAATATTCAAGAAATGTAAAAGTGAGCAGTATGAAATTATAAATGGGGGTGGGGACTTCATGGCACTCCATATTGTGTGACTTTAATATACACATGTTTAGCCAGCATATCCAGTGTTCACAGGCAGCAAAAATGAGACAAAATCTCTGCCCAGTTCAGGAATCGAAAATAAAACAGCCTTACAAAATAGCTGCCATAACCTGGCTTGAGCACCTCCTATGCACAAAGCCCAGCCTGGATACTTGGTTCCTTGAGTGAACCGTTCCTATTGATAGGGTTTTTTTTTCTCTCATTCAGAAGGAATCTCCCTTCAGTTCATTATTCTGGAACAAGAGACGACTTTGGATATTATTTTGTGTGAAGTGTTCCACATTGTAGTGTCCACCAGTTGATCATTGTGAGGACAGACTACTGGGGTCAGAGGTCCAGTACAGCCAGAATCTCACTGTTTATATTCTTAATTTTTTGGTCCTGGCTGTTTTAGTGTTTAGGAAAAGCAAGAGTGAGTTGCAACAATGACTTTTTTGGATTGTGGTTTACTGTAAAATGGATTTTTGTCTCGTGGATCGCCATCACCCCCTGCTGGCTTCTCTGATGTATCACATACAATGAAAGTGTCTTCAAACTCTTCTTTTGCATACTGTGTTCTTTTTCCTTTCTTTTGTTCACAACACTTATTCTGTATGCATTCAAATTACTTTGTTTGCATATACAGTGTAAAAAGTCTATTTTGTCCATATGAATGAAGAACAATTTGTAAAGAATGTTGTTAAAAGAGTTTTTCTTCACTCGGATCTTCCTCTCAGCCCCCTTATGCTTATTGTTAACAATGCCAGAGAATCAGAGACCATGCCAAATTCTTCTCTCACTTTGCCTTACTATTTTGTGAAAATGAATGTTGTGTAGTTCTGCCAAAGGGCATCTGTGGCACCTTTAGTTTGGTAGTTTTTCTTCCAAGGAACTTCTTTCAGAACCTGTTGGGTTAGAGCAGCATATAAATCCCAGTAAATTAATAAAGATACATAAACTTTTTCACAGCGCTGGATTTCATAATTTCCTCATTAAGATGTATACCCTTTGTATGAGGGTTTTTTGGTTGGATTTAGACCAAAGTCTGCCTCATCCTCCTTCCTCTGACCCAGCAGTAATCACTCTTTTGGCCATGCTCAAAAGAAGTATGGCCATAAGTGATAATATCCTTTCTTGGTTCTCCCATGTCCAAGTAATTGTTTTCTGCCATAAAATTGCATTCCTCTTCTATTAATGCTAACATTCTTTCTATTTAAAAGAAAGCATCCGAAAAACATTTCAGTACTCCACATGTTTTGGATGTCCATCTGTAGGGTTATGTATATGGAGGGTCCTTCTGCTAACAGAGTTCATTGTGATGCTTTTTTTTTTCCACTAGTGGATTTTCGGGGGAGGAAGGATTGTGATCTTAGTAGTAGAAAACAGCAGCGTACAAGTGGAAATCAGTCTTGAGTAGATCTTTTATAAATGTCTGTAAATAAGCAAGGACAATCTTAAGGAAAATACAGGCAGGGAAACATATTTCATGTTACTAGTGGGTGAGGCAAATAATCCTGGACTTTGGCTATTACTTTCTTCAGTCATAATTCCCTTGAATGTTCTTATTTTGTTTCATGATGACAGCTAGGGAAGGCTTGAGCTGTATTATTTTTAATTAGGGATTTTATTAAAGCTTTGCAAAAAAAAAAAAAAAAAAAAAGCAGGTTTTCGACCTGCTTAGAGAAAGTCCTTAAATCAAACATCTTTTCCCAAAACTGCACCAGGGAAAGGCAGATGCACCTTTCTGAAAAAGGATGCTGTTAGAAGCTGCCATAGAAGCTTTGTGAGTGTCTTTTTCTCTTTCCAACTGAGATACTTTTTACTATCCCCTGTTTCCAGTTTAATGATTAATTCATATCTGATATTTTTTTCTTGTCTGCCTAAAAAAAAAGTACAGTGTTCAGAGACCTGTTTGAAAATTATGTGAGTCCTGAGTTTGCATAATGTGTGGGAGCCAATATTTGCTAATCCCCTCTTGAAGTCTGATTCAGAGCAAGTAGATACAAATTATTGTTTGGAACAGCAAGCCAGATACTCTATGCTGGTTTACTGAATGGCTTAGTCAATTTCATTCATACCGGCAGAATTTTCTTTGCTTAATCAGAAAAACAGAGAATATTTCAGTGGTCCAAAACAAGCAAGCAGACAAACAAAAATGTAACTGATAGAGCTATAGTTAAGAGGAATTCAGGAAACTTTGGAAGATAAAATCAGTGAGCTCCCCTGCATAAGGGAATAACAGCTAAATCCACAAAGGTTAAGTCTAAGCAATAACAGTTGGTACATTTTTTCACACCTATGCTAGGAAGCATTATTTACAAACTACAACCATAGTCACTGTAAAGCCAGATTTCCCACTATCTGATAGAAGAAAGGCAGATGTCTGATTTCTCTTCTGTACTTTATTGTCATGTCGTGAAATGCTATGTTGTAATTGACAGGAATGTCCGATACCCTCTGGTCCTGCTCAAGTCCTCCACAGCAGGGGTAAAATCCAGCGGGTTCTGACAGGTTCTGGAGAACTGGTAGTGGAAATTTTGAGCAGTTCGGAGAACCGGTAGTGGAAATTTTGAGTAGTTTAGAGAACTGGCAAATACCACCTCTGGCTGGTCCCAGAATGGGGTGGGAATGGAGATTTTGCAGTATCTTTCCCCTGCCATGCCCACCAAGCCATGCCCACCAAGCCACACCACGCCCACCAAGCCACGCCCACAGAACCGGTAGTAAAAAAATTTGGATTTCACCACTTCTCCATAGCCATTTTAACTTAGGCTATTAAACTTAATTCCCCTCTCAGGATCTTCCTAGGGTTAAATGCACCATCATTCGTTTCCCTGAAGGGTCCATGTAACCCACCAGTTCTTTCACTAAACCAGAAGATTTCACACGATCCATCAGATCTTTTATTACAGCTCTTTATTCATGCTGATGGTTATGCATTATGAAAACAGTCCTTTGGTTTTGTTTAATACTTACATCTACTTTGGGAAAAGAACTTTTGCTTAGATTTATTTTTTTAAAAAATCCATCTTCCAATAGACAGCTGAAACGTTTGGCCTAGCTAGGTAGGTTATTTCTCTCCCCAGTCCTAGCAAAATGCAAGTGATATTTTTTCCCAGGCTTACATAGCTGTTTGGGAGTTGGAATGAAATTGATAACAGCTTGCTAGTTTTCTTTCTTATGTCAAGTCACAGCAAGAAGGATGAAGCAGTCCACTGGGGAACTAATTTAAAAAGAAAAGCAGCAAACCTGAGAGAAATAAAAATAATAGGGGGAAAATTTCTGTCAAGTTTTGAACTGGGGATCTTTTGCACCTGAAGCAAACACGATAACTTCTCTTCTACCAGGGCAGCACTTGGAGCAACCAGAGAAATTGCAAGAAAAGAACTTTTGTTCTGAAGCTGGTTGCTGTATATGTGTTTTTTGACACTTTTTCTTTATAAATAGCATTACATTTTCCAGGAAAGGAAGGAAAGAAAGAAGGAAAGAAAGAAAAAGAAAGAATGGAAAGAAATAAAAAAAAAAGAGGGAGGGAGGGGAAAGGAAAGGAAAGGAAAGGAAAGGAAAGGAAAGGAAAGGAAAGGAAAGAAGGAAAGAAGAGTCCTGTAAGTCCCAACATGCAAAAGAAAGTGATAGCTTTCCAGGTGTAAAAAGAGTATAGAAGCAAGAGAATCCACCCATTGAGGGTGACATCCTGATAATAAATATGGAGAAAGTAAATATGGAAAATTTCATTTTCAGCTATTTTGTCCTTGGGAGACAAGCAGCTCTCATTCAGGACAGCCCTAAGCCATAATTTACCATACTACATTGTGACAAAGTATAATGTGTGAATCTACCCAGAATACTATATTATCATCTACACAGCATCTCTCCATATACTAAAGTTCCACTCAGTTCCACAGGAAGCATTCCTCTGCCAGGCATAATAGCACCTTGGTGATACACTACTTGATAGTCCTCGATTTATAACCATTCATTTAACAACAGATTGGAGTTATGATGTTGCTGAAAAAAGTGACTTCCAACCTGTCCTTCAAATTATGATCCTTGCACCTGTGGTCAGGTGATTGCAATTTGGGCACAATTGCAGTAAAAATGGCCATAAAATTGGATTCAGTCATGTGATGTTTGCTTAACAGACAACATTGCTTAGCCACTGACTAAGTCCCAATTGTGACTGTAAATTGCGAATTACCTGTATGACTTTGAAAATTAAACATTCAAATAAGGCAATGCAATCCAACAAGACAAATAATACAGTTATTTAACTGTACAGCTGTCTTTTCAGTAAATATATACAAGTGAAAAAAAAGACACATTTGTGGAAGAAAAAAAATGGAACTTTAGGGGGCACTCTTTACCGTTTAGTTAAGAAGGATGGCTAACTTTCAAGTCACAGTGAAATGCTTGAGAAAGAATGATCTCAAAAATGCAATTTTCTATAGGGGAGAAAAGCTTCAGGCATATTGTTGAGATTCATTGGTGTTAAACATAACACCAATGTTAATCCTGCTAAACATAATTGGAACAAAGTCTCACTTGAAAATAAGATTTTAATTTGTTATAGCTTAAAATTTCCGTATCGCCAGATTAAGTCTTTGAGGACAAAACAGAACTGAACAGTGTACCAGTATCTCAGTAAGTGAAGCATCACACAATATTGTGGTTTCCAAATTGGGCCTGCAAAAATCCTGATTATTATGAGGTAGCAAGAAAGAATTATATATATCATAGTGGCCAGTCAGGAATTTAATGCATTCTGGTAGCTCAATTTTGGCTGCTCTAATTAATACAGTACTGTCTTTCATGGAACAGGGAAAACTGAAGTTATTATATTATAAGGCAATCAATTTTATGTTGAATTCTCATACGTTGTGATATATTGACTTTACCTGTCAGTGCTTAAGATGATCAAATGTGATAAGTTCTGAATGTTACCATACTGTTCCATGGTAAGTTGAAAATTAATTCCAGAACATGATAAATTTCAGTTCATGACACTTGATTAGAAAACTCACAATGCAAAAACACCATTAAAGCGGAGAGTTTTCAAAGATACTAATAAAAAAGCAGGGTTTTTTTTTTTTTTTTTGGTTTTGGTTTTTTAAAACATCTTTAATAGTTCAAGGGGTGGGGTGGAGAGGTAAGAATCTGTATTTAATTTTTTCATTTTACAAAGTTGTCTATTTGTATAAATTGGGCATGACATTTTAAATATATATGTGAGACATTCTGGCAGTGTACTTCAGTCTTATTTTTAAAGAATACAACCAAACAAAATGTGTTGAAAAAAAATTCAGTTAGGTTTCAAATTTTTTTACTACCGGTTCTTTGGGTGTATCTTGGTGGGCATGGCATGGCTTGGTGGGTGAGGCAGGGGAAGGATACTGTAAAATCTCCATTCCCTCCCCACTCCAGGGGAAGGTTACTGAAAAATCCCCATTTCCTCCTGATCAGCTGGGACTCAGGAGGCAGAGAATAGATGGCGGTTGGGCCAGTCAGAGGTGGTATTTGCTGGTTCTCCGAACTCCTCAAAATTTCCACTACCTGTTCTCCAGAACTGGTCAGAACCTGCTGAAACCCACCTCTGACTATGACACTACTCAGGCCTATGATGTGTATGGAAAACATAATATATAACCTACGACCAAGTTTCTGAATGAATTCTGACTTCTACAAATGCAAAATGGCAGCTCCTTTGAGGGTTGGATATGATAATAAACCTAGTATTTTTGTTAATGGAACAAACATTGTATAATTGTGTGCATGGAAAATTGTGGTATATGCAGATGGCCTTTTCCGCATGGCCCATTATGGCAGCAAAGCAATTGTCACCTACTAGTGTCAAGGTAAAAATTCATTGTCAACTAGTATGTATTTCATATACAAAAGAGGCAAGCAAAGAGAAATCATAAGAGAGGGGACCATTAACAAAAGATGGTTGGGCATTCAAAAGATTAATGGGAGAATGCATTTGGAGAGTCACATTAGATACAGATGAGCTCATCTTCTCAATCTGGGCATCCTGCCAGAAGCATGACTTTAATTCCTTGAGTTCCCCAGTTAGCAAAACAATTATTGGAAATTCTACAAGTTGAAGTTCATCCATATAGAACAGAGGTGGGGAACGATGGCCACTTGTGGACTTCAATTCTCAGAATTCCTGAGCCAGCATGAATTCCTGAGCCAGACAGGAATTCTGGAAGTTGAAATCCAAAAGGGCCATCATTCCCCACCCCTGATCAAGAGAATGGCTGATTATCTACCTGGCCTCCTTGACCATTGATTTAAGATGGAAAAAACTTATAATTGAAGGAAATGGAATAAGGCTCTGGCTTTATCTACTTGCTGAATCTTCAAAAGGGTTCTTTTTTGCCTAAAAATTAATGTAAAAATAGCTCTTTTCTGTGAACAAGCATTATAACGTCAGTTTACTAATCTGCTGACATAAAAGTCACTCTGGAAATAAGCCATCTCAGCATGTAAACTGGGAGCTGCCTAGATGGGGCCTACTATCACTCACAAAATATGACATCATTGGAAGGCTCCATGTGTTCAGTATGAATATATGAAGTGGAGTGACTTTATTTTATTTTTTTATTTCCCTTTATCATTTTCTCCTAATAATTACAAATACCCTTTACAACTTTATTTTCTAGATATATAATAAAGATATCTACACAGAGAAGGAATCTATCCATTATATTCTATCTAAAGGAGCCATCTCTTTTGTAAGTGATTGTGTATGCAAGGATAAAGATCTAACAAAATCAACATTTTCAGTATAAAAGAATGAATACCGGGTATCCATTCTCTAATCTTTTCACAGTGATAAACTATATAATACAGAAGAAGTCTTTTACTATGTAAGAAAAATCACACTATGTTGGGGATTGTGTATCAAAGGCTTTGTAAGGTTTTGATTTTCCTGATTTCCTTTGAATAACACAGATTGAAAGAAGCAGTAGAAAACTCAAAGTTTCATTCTGGATCCAGATCTGGACTGGGGAGCAGGGAAGAAACGGTTTGGAAGCTTTGGGATTCAGAGTTAGAAATGCAATCAAACTTTAGTATGTAATGTTTGCAGAGGTTAGAAATGTGGTCTTATCAAGGTATTTGTACAAAAAGAGACCAGTCTCTTAAATATTCATTTTCTTTAGCGTATTGAATTCAAAGGCATGCTTCTCAAATATAATTTATCCTGATTAAACATTTACTCCTAGTGCATCAGAGGATTCCTGTCAGCCCCCATCTACTCCTTTGACATTTTCAATATTTTCTCTACAAGATATTTAAGGAAAGAGAGAGTTTTATATCCTAAGTGGCAAGAGGATAGCAAGGGCCCTTACAGATAGAATGCTAGCAGCACAGAAAGGGTTTTCCTATGGTAAAAAGTAAGGAGGATAAGGAAGGTTACAAATGGAATATGATACAGTCTGCATCAGAGATGGGTTTCAGCAGGTTCTGACCAGTTCTGGTAGTGGAAATTTTGAGTAGTCGCCATGCGCTCCATGGCATAGGACCTGGATATTTACGAGACCACCTTCTGCCTCCGATAGCCTCCCACCGACCAGTATGCTCCCACAGAGAGGGTCTCCTCAGGGTGCCGTTGGTTAGACAGTGTTGACTGGCGACCCCCAGGGGGACAGCCTTCTCTGTGGGAGCACCTGCCCTCTGGAATGAGCTGCCCCTGGAGATTGATCGGATTTCTGACCTCCGTATCTTCCACCGCACTCTTAAAATGTTATTATTCCATCAAACAGGGCTGGCCTAAAATATTATTTTAATGGGTTATTGTGTTTTAGATGATTGGCCAAACTATTTAATAATTTTAAATTGTTTTTAACTTTTATATTGTTGGTTTTTATTTTGGCTGTACACCGCCCTGAGTCCCTTTCGGAGAACCAGTAGTAAAAATTCTGACTGGCCCCACCCCCATCCATTCTCTGCCTCCTAAGTCCCAGTTGATCAGGAGGAAATGGGGATTTTGCAGTATCCTTCCCCTGCCACGCCCACCAAGCCATGCCACGCCCACCAAGCCACACCCACAGAACCAGTAGTAAAATTTTTTGAAACCCATCACTGATCTGCATCGCGGTGAAATTCCATAGTGGAATCAGGTGAATTGCACCACAAAGACCTCATTTTCAAGCATCCCCAGTTTAGAGAATTATACACATTTAACAACAGTGAGGAAGCTGGACTACTGCTGGGTCTTCCTTTCACGAGAGTCAGGTTATGAGTGCCCCACATTTAATTTCTCAGTTTTTCATTAAATGTATTTAATTTGATGTAAAAAGCCAGTTTAAAGTATGATTTACTCTAATCCCATGATATCATCTGAAGTGAGGTTGCACTCCGTGAAAGCCAAATTGTGGGGTTCCATTACAAAAGGGAGCAGCCCCCCCAAAAAACAGATTTTAACATGGAACGACAGTGAAATTATATGAATCGTTAACATTACTTTAATTATTTAACACACATTCTAATAGGAATCCTTTGCATCTTTTGCATCTCAATTGAGTCTCAAAAGTAAAGTAAATTTCACAGCATGAAATACCCTGAAAAGAAACGGGGAAACCAGATATAAAGCAGTTGGAATCTGAAGTAGCAGGATATGAACAATATTGATGAGTTTGAACTACAGTGTTGGAGAAAGTTCATGAGAATACCATGGATAGCCAAGAAAAATCAATGGATCATTAAACAAATCGACCCAGAGTTCTCTCTCAAGACACAAATGACCAGCCTCAACAAATTATCCTACTTCAGACATAATTATGTGAAGATCTGGAAAAGGCTTCAATGGAAATGGCTCTAATGCTGGGAAATCTGGAAAGAAAGAAGAAAAGAATGAGCAGGAACAAGATGTCTGGACTCAGTTACAGTGGCAATGAATGCATTGTTGAGAGTCCTGAAAGAATAGATTAGATATTCTGAGCCTTGGTGGCGGAGCAGACTAAAGCACTGTTAAGTAACACCAGCTGCCTGCAATTACTGCAAGTTCAAATCTCACCAGGTTCAAGATTGACTCAGCCTTCCATCCTTTCGAGATAGGTAAAATGAGGACCCGGTTTGTGGGGTCAATAAGCTGACTTTGTATAAAAAGCACACCACTTGGGGGGGGCCAAAAGCCCTACTAAGCAGGTATATACAAAAGTATGAAGGCTATTGCTTAAAAGCATTGTAAGCCGCCCTGAGTCTCTGGAGAAGGGCGGCATATAAATCGAACCAACCAACCAACCAACCAACCAACCAACCAACCAACCAACCAACCAATAAATAAATAAATAAATATTCATCATAATGGAGAAAAATCTATCCATGTGGTTGCTAGGAGTTAAAACAATTTGATGATGATGATGATGATGATGGCTCTGTAACCCAGCAAGACAGACACAGACTTCAGAGGATAATTAGAACTGCAGAAAAAACAATTGCTACCACCTGCCTTCCATTGAGGACTTGTATACTGCATGAGTCAAAAAAAGGGCTGTGAAAATATTTACAGACCCTTCACATCCTGGACATAAACTGTTTCAATTCCTACCCTCAAAACGACGTTATAGAGCACTGCACACCAGAACTAGACACAAGAACAGTTTTTTCCTGAACGCCATCACTCTGCTAAACAAATAATTCCCTCAACACTGTCAAATTATTTACTAAGTCTGCACTACTATTAATCTTCTCATCATTCCCACCACCTATCTCCTTCCACTTATGACTGTATGACTAATTTTGTTACTTGTATCCTTACGAGTTATATTGATATTGTTTCCTGATTGCTTATTTGTACCCTATGACTATCATTAAGTGTTGTACCTTATGATTCTTGATGAACATAACTTTTCTTTTATGTACACTGAGAGCATATGCACCAAGACAAATTCCTTGTGTGTCTAATCACACTTGGCCAATAAAAAATTCTATTCTATTCTATCATTGTCATGCCCCACCATATAACTTTTATATACTGTTGTTGCCCTCTAGCCCCATCTAGTGGCTTGAGGGACAAATATGCTTTAACATACGATCTTTATATACTGTTGTTGCACTCTAGCCCCATCTAGTGGCCGGAGAGACAAAATACCAAATATATTGTTTGAAGCTGACCCAACCCATTTTACCCATCAGCCTGCACTCTCAAGCCAAGTGCACAGTGGGAAGCCATACTCCATTTCCTTTAACATTTGGATAAGGCAGAAGCACAAAGAAGAATCCATCTTAATCTGTGGCACATGGACATCACACACAGAGCATCGCTGGTGAGATTTAAATTGCTTGTATTTATTAATTGTTATGTTCAGCAGTAACTTAATACTGTCTATCTCGTATTTGATTCTCATTGTATGTATCCCTATTTTCCCCAGTTTCACCATATCCTGTCCTTTCAATAAAGCATTCAGATCTACGCACACAGTCTGTTTTATTGGAGGATAGGTGGGTTTAGCTGCATGTCGAGCTGCACACAGGCTAACGTGTAGTGGGGACAAAAGAATCATCATCATCTCTTTCTAAATACATTCTCTAAATACACACACACACACACACACACAAACAAACACAAACACACACACACACACACACAGAGAGAGAGAGAGAGAGAGATTCTACTCTAATATGTGTGCAAACAGACATTCCTATGCATTAGGGTGGTAGGATAAAGCAGAGAGAACTGGAAGGTAGTAAGGATGCAAGGTGTGATCCTTTTTTTGTTATAAGGTGCCACCTATGTAAAAGAAAGTGATAGTACAGTATTACACTTTCAGGGGTCATGAGTTTTGGCTACAAAACGGCAAAAAGGGAAGAGAGTACATTATCAATTAATGAAGAGTAACTCTGGATTTAGAAAGATAAAGTGGGAAGAACTCTGCAACCGTCTGAGAGCTTTCTTATCTGAAACTTCCTGAAGTTGTGAAGAATTTCTGAACTGAAGCTTGTAAGTGCTTTTATGTTAACCTGTGAAAGAATGCTGAACTATCTTGCCCAGCGCAGTAACTTCAGCTGCAAAAGGACTAGAGGAAGAAAGACATGACAAAGAAGGAGGGGGAGGAGTAATACATTCTCCATAAAAGAAAGCAAAGAGGAAGAGTTATGTATAAAAGTTGCCTTATTGTATGAAAAGTGATTCACACCAAGGCACTATTTTGAAATCTTTTTGGATAAAATAGCTTACTAAATCCAGAATCCATAATTTCAATTCTGCTGAGTCCATGCAAAAAATAATAGTCAAGAGTAAAATGCATTTAAAAAAAACAACAACACATTACTCATTAAAATGTAAATTAAACCCACAATTTCTAACATGATTTATAGTAGAGGATTGTTAAAGGGAAGTGGGAAGGAAAGGGGTCAAAGCATCTTTAGAAAAGATCAAAATGCAATTTTTAATTCAAGTAGGTGACTGATTAAGGAAGAGTCAAATATGGGAATCTATCAGAACAGTTTATGTATATCTACACACATATATAAAAATTGTGTGTATATTAGATAGAGATAGATGATAGATAGATAGATAGATAGATAGATAGATAGATAGATAGATATAGAGATTAAGAGCCACAGTGACGCAGTGGTTAGAATGCAGTACTGCAGGCTACTTCTGCTGATCACCGGCTGCCAGCAATTTGGCAGTTCAACTCTCACCAGGCTCAAGGTTGACTCAGCCTTCCATCCTTCTGAGGTGAGTAAAATGAGGACCCAGATTGTTGGGGGCAATATACTGACTCTGTAAACCACTTAGAGAGGGCTGTAAAGCACTGTGAAGTGGTATATAAGTCTAAGTGCTGTTGCTATAGATGATAGATAGATAGATAGATAGATAGATAGATAGATAGATAGATAGATAGATGAGAGAGAGAGAGACAGAGAGAGAGAGAGAGAGAGAGAGAAATGATAGATATTATATAAAATGTAAAAAGGACTCTGTGGAAGCCTAATCCCAATTGAAAAGTTTTTGGCATGTCCCATTAATGAGGCACAATGAGAGAAGGAAAAAGAGGACTATTAAGACATTAAATGTGCAACCTCTTTATCAGCAGTCCTCACAGGAGATGTCTATATTTTGTTTTGCATAATGAAACAATGTTTCATTGCTATATGAATCTGTTTTTGCTTTTTCTTTGTGTTGCGTGTTAACGCATATGTGTACATTGGGAAGCAGCGGGCAGGGCACAAGAGAAGCCCACACTGCAGGTCCCATCTCTCAGAGAACAACACTTGGTGGGCCTGAGGAGGTAGGCCTTCTCTATTGTGCAGTAGTGGATTCCACTTACCTTTGCTACTGGTTTGGAACTATGAGCGCGCATGCATGCTCACTTTGCTCGCATGCGGTGCTTCTGCACATGCGCAGAACCTTCTGCGCAGATGCAGAGCGTCCATGATGACGTCCGGGTGGGTGGGCGGATCCTCCCACTGCTGCCACTACAGGTTCGCCCGAACTGGGGCGAACCGTTAGAAACCCACCACTGCTACTGTGGCACCTACCTCATGGAACATTCTTCCCCCTAAAGTGAGGCCAGCTCCATTCCTCCTTATTTCTGGGACTCCCACAAGACCTGGCTTTGTCATCAGGCTTGGGGGAGGGGTCAGGCTCAGGAGACTGATGAGCTCTTGTGGTGGCTCCATTGCCGATAGAATCTGGTGTGTGTGTGTTTTAATATGACTGTGTTTGACATTGGTTTTATACTTTTTTTTTCTGTATACCACCCAGTGTCACCTCTTGTGAGATTGGCAACTCTATAAATGTATAAATGAATAAAAAAAATATGCTGCAATTTTGCTTACATGACCAGGAGGGAGCGGTCTGAGAATGGAACAGTCAGCAACATTTTCAGCTGCTGTCTAACCATCTGGAATCTTTTTCTCTGCTATTCCAGGCCAGTTCCAGGTCAATCTTTATGGGTTGTCTTCCTCATGAAAAATAAAAGGGTCTTTCTTCTGTTCTGAATAACTATTCTCTGAGTTCAAATTGCAATGTGTTTATAGTTGACGTCTTGCACTGCAATTTCAAAGGTGCATACACTCTCCTAATCTATAAATATCATTTGTTATAATTCTGATGCAACAGTAGCCATCTCTGCTGTTACAGCTATCCTTAATATCTAAATCAGTGATGGCTAACATTTTTGCCATCGGGTGCCAAAAGCGGGGGGAGTGTGGAGGGGGGTCGCATGCGCACGTGCCCACACCCATAATTCTATGCACCCTGACCCCCAGTGCATATGTGCGTGACCCCCCTTCCCCTGCCTTTTGGCACGTGATGGAATGGTGGGCCAGGACCGGAAGTTGGTAAACGCCCTCCAGAGGGCCTCCGTGGGGGTGAGAAGGCTGTTTTTGCCCTCCCCAGGCTCCTAAAAAGCCTCTGGAGCCTGGGGAGAATGAAAAATGGGCCTTCCTCACTCTCCCCGGAGGCCCTCTGGAGGCCAGAAGCAGCCTGTTGCCTGACTTCTGGTGGGCCCAGAAGACCCGAAAATCAGCTGGCCAGTGCATATATGCATGCTGGAGCTGGGCTCGCGTGGCCACCGATATGGTTCCACGTGCCACCTGTGGCACGTGTGCCACAGGTTCACCATCACGGATCTAGCTGAATACGTCTGGCTGTTTTATGATTTCAGAAGTAAGAGTCTTCCTTGGTCTAGTTTCTCATTATATTTTCATTTTTGATGGAATTTGTCTCTGAATGCACACACAACAGGATCAGAGGCAAATGAAATCCGACTGTGATAATTGTGTTACAACTTAATGTAGTGGGATCAAAGCTCATTATTTTGACTGAGATGGCAGAATACCACACAGTGATGTTTGTTGTCAACAAAGTCCTCTGCATGAAATGTATAAAATATATTGACCTGTTGCACTTTAAAATATTATAAGCATCTTCTTGTTGTTTTGCTACAACAAATATAGATCCCTCACCAGAAACCTCTGGCTGAAGATGCTGGATGTTTGCATATTAGTTTGGGGAAACCTCTCAGTGACTATTTTGAAACATGTGGACTTGTTTGTTTCAATGTCATCCAGTGCTCAATGGGATTATAGACTCAGATGCTCCCTAAAGAGCTTAAATTGCTGCTATGAATCTTGCTATCTCCTTGGGCAAAAATAGCCTGCTGTTTTTTTTTTTTAATGTATGTTTTTATCTCCTACTTTTAGAGAGGTTGCTTAAAAACATTACAGGAAATGAAAATATTTCTTCTACAATTGGGAAAGCAATTCTAATATGTTCATTTGGTTGTTGTTATTGAAAAAGAAAACCAAACTGCGGATCAGGATTTGGCGTTTCTGCAGCTGGGGAACACAGCTGAGAAAAGTTAGCCCTGTGGACATTATTCCCAAGCCTTGCCAAGTGGGATTTCATTCATTCATTCATTCATTCATTCATTCATTCATTCATTCATTCATTCACTCACTCACTCATTCACTCATTCATTCTTGATTTGATTTGATTTGATTCGCTTTATTATAGATGACTCCAATGGACTCTGGGCAGCATACAAAATCCATAAAAACAGATAAAACATAAAAACACATAGGTAGCCCAGGCTGAAACGATCCTATAAGCTACACAAATCAAACAAAACAGGGCCACCAGAAAACAACAATACATTGATACATCATTCCCAGGCCTAGGACCAAAGTCAGATTTTAAGAGCTTTCTAGAACCCCGGGAGACATGGGGCAGTCCTTATATCTGGGAGAAGCTGTTCCAAAGGGTGGGAGTTGTGTCCTTTAGTCCCATAGGATGACAATGTTTAATAGAAAGGGCCTGGACCAGGGGTGGGTTCCACTTATCTTTACTAGTGGTTCGCAATGGGAGCGTGTGCGCTTCTGCGCATATCATCCATGATGACGTCCGGGTGGGTGGGCGAAGCTTCCCTCCGCCATTACTACTGGTTCGCAAGAACCAGACTGAACCGGGAGCAACCCACCACTGGCCTGGACCATACCCACTTTTCTGGACTGTATTGGGTGGCAGAAACAGAAATAAGTGGTGGTCCTCCAGATATCCAATCCCTATACTGTATGGGTCTTTCTAGGTAATAATCAAAACTTGAATTGTATTTGGAAGCCAACTAACAGTCAATTCAGGTCATGTAGCAGTGGTGATAGTGACCTGAGTTTACATGATTCTAACTCTTAAGGTAACTAAGAAAAGAAGAAAAGAACGTGAAAAGAAATGAAACAAGGGAAAAATTATGTACTAAATTTCATCCTGGGCTAAATGTTCTCTTGCTGAGTAGCATTTCAAACTACTTTGATGTTTCCCATTTATTTGATAGCATTCATTAGTAATTCCCAGACCACAGTACTAAGGATTTTAATGAATATTAGTTGCTTGGCATATTTGCTCTCAGGGATGGGACCAACAGCTGGCATACTTGGGCAAGAGCCAATATTTCCATCCTGGAAGGACCCACAGCTCTTTAAAATGATTCTCCCCTAGTGGATTCCACCCTTATTTCAATTTCCTCTTACTTATCCAAGAGAACATTCTGGAGCATTGTGGAAGAAGAAAGAAAAAGGCAGGTTCTTCCTTACTATCTTAGCAGGTTTGTCAAATGCCTTGGCCCACCGAGGCAGGTTCCATTATTGACTATTGAGAATATCATGAACAACTAAGAAAACAGGCCAACAGATGATTGAACAAATCAACCCATAGTTCTCATCTGAGGCACAAATGACCAGACTCAATTTATCAAATTATCCTAAGTGATAAGTGCCCCTTTAGAGCAGCGGTCCCTAACCTTTGCAGCTTGGTGGCCCGACGGGGGTGGGGGGCAAGGTGAACTGGTGGGCTGGTGCACACGCACATGCATGCACAGCCTAACTTGTGCTAGGGATGGGCTGGTGTGCCTGCGAGTGCCCGCCAGCCCACTTCTTGTGCAAGTTGAGCTGTGCATGCAGGTGCACCAGCCAGCCACTGACACAGTCCAGTTCTGAATAGCCCACGGTCTAGGAATGGGTTGCGGCTCAGGTGTTGCGGCTCAGGTGTTGGGGTCCTGCTTTAGAGGAACTGAAAGATTAGATTAGGGATAGATAATCTTGGAGAAAAACCACCTAAGTTGTCAATAAGAACTGAAAATGACTTGGTAGCACATACGGTAATCAAAAATTTCCCACAAGCATCTGTGTTAATAAGACATGTCTATCTAAAACTCTGGCTTGCAAACTATAACAGGTGGGCTTACATATTGAATTAAATCAAAGCCAACTAACCCAACTGAACATTAAAGAAAAAATATCCTAATATTAAGAACAGTTCAACCATGGTCCACATGGTATTTCAATTCCTCAGTTCTTCCAAAATGTTTTGAAGTTGTTTAATGTGCTTCTTGATGACTTTGAAATGTTGAAGAGGGATCCTATAATTAAGGAGCCTGGATAGCTCTGCAGACTAAAGCACTGTAATTTAAAACCAGCTGTCTGCAATTAAAGTAAGTTCAATTCTCGCCAGGCTCAAGGTTGACTCAGCCTTCCATCCTTTCTAAGGTAGGTAAATTGAGGACCCAGTTTGTGGGGGCAATAAGCTGACTTTGTATAAAATATACAAAAGGATGAAGGCTATTGCTTAACGCACTGTAAGCCACCCTGAGTTTCCGGAGAAGGGCAGCATATAAATCAAATTAAAAAAACAAACAAACTGTGGTTGGTGCTCCTTCCAGCCAATAAATCAAAAAATGTAGGCATCATTATTCAGAGCCCACCCTTTGGAAACCCAAATATATATATCTTGATATATATATATTTAAAACTGGTATTCACATTTGCTCATTTGTTTAGCCTCTGACTGAATGGCTAGCAAAGTGATACACTTAAGTGGAAAAAAACCTGAGTTTATATTCTGTTTGATTATTGGATTGAGCTGCAATGATAAGGGACAAAATGTCTAAAGCCTCTTATTTTTGTCACAGAAAAAATCTTGGGGGGGGGGTGTTTGGTCACTGAATTGTAGCTATGCAAGCTTGTGCTGCTAAGAGACTGCAAGATGAATGCTGGTGAGGTCACATATATATAGATTGTTGGTAGTAAGTTCATTTCAGGGGCTTAATCTGATGCCCAAACACAGCCAGCTGAGATTGATTAAAAAATCTCCAAGCTGCTTTTATCCAGTATAGTACCACTTCTTATCTCACCTTACTAAGCTATAAGAGGATTGATGGAAGTGCCTGCCTGTGGTTAGGCTTCCATGCATTTTGCCAAATTGCTCAGGTTTGACTGTTTAGTGCTATGCTCTTGTACCCGTGTATCAGTGGTGGGTTTCAAAATTTTTTACTACTGGTTTCATGGGTGTGGCTTGGTGGGCGTGGCATAGCTTGGTGGGCGTGGCTTGGTGGGCATGGCAGGGGAAGGATACCGTAAAATCTCCATTCCCTCCCGATCAGCTGGGACTCGAGAGACAGAGAATAGATGGAGGCGGGGCCAGTTAGAATTTTTACTACCGGTTCTCTGAACTACTCAAGATTTCTGCTACCGGTTCTCCAGAACTGGTCAGAACCTGCTGAAACCCACTTCTGATGTGTATGTACAAAAACATAGCAGTAAAATATGTACATTTTATAATGTGCACATTAATATGAAATCTTATCTGTGTTTGCATAATTAAGCTTTTTTTTTTTAATTAACAAATGCCACATGGAGTTGCAATGATTGGAGGAGTACCCCAATTGCATCTGTCATCTGGGGATTAAAAAAAACATATTGCAACATGTAAAAACCAGGGAAGCATTTTTAAGGCTGTAGAAAACTGATTAGTGCATCCAGTTTTTTTCCCAAAACTAAAACAAAAAAAGCTACCAACAAATAACCCAGAGTATAATCTTTTGTTCTAGTTGCCATAGTCCTAAAAGTAAGGCCCATGTCTGGAAAAATAAAGACTGTAATTTGTCCATGGAGATTCTCAGTCATCCAGGTCATGGTTGTCCCAAAGGTGCTTTTTCAAGAGGCAACGGGACTTTCTGGTTTTTCTTTGAAGATGTTTCACTTCTCATCCAAGAGGTTTCTTCAGCTGACTTCCCCAACAGCCTGCCCCTGTGCTCCACAGTGAAGGGACACATCCTGCAGAAAGCAGAGTTCCAACTTCTCAATGAAAGACAGAGCTGAAGAAGCTTCTTGGATGAGAAGCGAAACGTCTTCAAAGAAAACCCAATAAGTCCAGCTGCCTCTTGAAAAAGCACCTTTGTGACAAAGGCTGTAATTAAAAATCAAGCCTATCTACCTAATTTTTGGATATTGGTAATAACTAAATGTGCTCAGCAGGTGTGCCATCTGGTGCCAAGAGTGAACGGCTGTGTTCTTTCAATCTGACTACTACAGCGAACAAGGTTAGTTCTGCCACAGTGAACGGCACTATCCCATTTCCTCATTAAATTAATTCATGGAAGCTCTCCATGCAGTGGAGAAAAGGGCAACACTAGTTCAGGTGTAGCGAAACAAAGTAATGCCCCTGGGTAGAGTCATGCTGGGAGAGAATTAACAACAAGAAGAGGAACCTGCATCCAACTGAGCTGGCCTTCATGCTGCTAGCAGAGCAGAAAATCCACGCTTCTATTTTGTAGTGTCTCAAAAGGCTTGCAGGCTCTTGGAAACATCCTCTACTTCTGGATTCTCCAAAGTGGTCAATAAATCAGTGGTGGGTTTCAAATTTTTTTACTACCGGTTCTGTGGGTGTGGCCTGGTGGGCGTGTCATGGCTTGGTGAGCATGGCTTGGTAGGCGTGTCATGGGAAGGATACTGTAAAAAAGGAGATGGGCGACAGGAACGATGAGAAGACCAATAGCAATAGTAATGCAGCCTAATGTGAATAGTTTGATAGTGTTGGATACTGTAAAATCTCCATTCCCACCCCAATCCAGGGGAAGGTTACTGCAAAATCCCCATTTCTTCCCGATCAGCTGGGACTTGGGAGGCAGAGAATAGATGGGGGCGGGGCCAGTCAGAATTTTTACTACCGGTTCTCCGAACCAATCAAAGTTTCCGCTACCAGTTCTCCAGAACTGGTCAGAACCTACTGCAACCCACCTCTGCAATAAACACTCCCAAAGGTTGATGGGACTAGCTAAAATTGTTGTTGCTGATGGGCTGTCTGTTAAAACAAAGCAAGGATATGGCATACACTTGAAAGAAAACCGGGAAGCCTGTAATTGTGGAGGCTGGCTGGCAAGAACAATAAGAATGCTTGTTCACAGAGAATACGCACATGTAAAACTTGTACCAATTCTGGATGGTTAGAGAACTGATAACAGTAACAAAGACAGACAGATAGACAGATTAACAGAGTTGGAAGGGCCCTTGTAGGTCTTCTAGTCTAACCCCCCTGCCCAAGCAGGAGACCTTACACCATTTCTGATGGCAGTCCAGTCCTTTCTTGAAAGCCTCCAGTGATGAAGCTCCCACAACTTCCTAAGGCAAGCTGTTCCAATGGTTGATTGTTCTCACTGACAGAAAATTTCTTCTTATTTCTAGGTTGAATCTCTCCTTGAGCATTTTCTATCCATTATTCCTTGTCTGACCTTCGGGTGCTTTGGAAAATAGCTTGACCCCCCTCCTCTCTGTGGCAGCCCCTCAAATATTGGAACACTGCTATCATGCCTCCCCTGGTCCTTCTTGTCCATGCTGAGTACTTGCAACTGTTCATGGTATGTTTTAGCCTCCAGTCCTGAGGTGAAATCCAGCAGGTTCTGGAGAACCGGTAGTGGAAATTTTGAGCAGTTCGGAGAACCGGTAGCGGAAAATTGAGTGGGGAGGGAATGGGGATTTTGCAATATCCTTCCCACAGGAGTGGGGAGAAAGTGGAGATTTTGCAGTATCCTTCCCCTGGAACGGGGTGGGAATGAGATGTTGCAGTATCCTTCCCCTGCTACGCCCACCAAGCAATGCCCACAGAACTGGTAGTAAAAAAAATTGGATTTCACCACTGCTCCAGTCCCCTAATCATCTTTGTTCTTCTCTGCACTTTTTCTAGAGTCTCAACATTTTTTTAAGTGTGGTGACCAAAACTCGATGCAGTATTCTAGTTGTCATCTTACTAAGGCTTTATAGAGTGGTATTAGTACCTCACTTGATCTTGATTGTGTCCCTCTGTTAATGCAATTTAGGATTGCATTGGCTTTTTTGGCTGCCTCTACACACTGTGGCTCATATTTAATTGGTTGTCTACTAATACTCCAAGATCCCTTTCACAGTTACTGCTATTAAGCCTGGTTTCACCAAGTCTATATGTGTACTTTTGGTTTTTCTTGCCTAAGTGTAAGACTTTACTTTTCTTTATGTTGAATTTCATTTTGTTAGATAGGGCCAGTGTTCAAGTCTGTCAAGATCAGCGGTGAAATACTCCCGGTTCAGACCGGATCGCCTGATCCGGTAGCAATGGTGGTGGATGGTTTGGAGAACTGGTAGCAAAAATCCCTGCCCCCCCCCAATGCCCAGCTGAGCCGTGCAATCATCAGAAGATTTTTTTTTAACTTTTAAAAGCATTTTTTCCTGCAACCTCTTCAGCCAAAAAAATGCTTTTAAAAGTAAAAAAAAGCCTCTGATGATCGCGCGGCTCAACTGGAATCGTCAGAGGCTATTAAAAGCATTTTTTTCAGCTGAAGAGATTGTAGGGAAAAAATGCCTTTAAAAGCCTCTGGCGATCCCAGCTGAGTTGCCTGATCGTCAGAGGCTTCTAAAAGCATTTTTTTCTGCAACCTCTTAAGGTCAATGAACAATCTGAAACTTAAAAGTGTTGATGAGCTTAAGAGTTTGGGATCCCCAGATCTAGTTCAGTCCATCCCCTTTGCTTAGTGCAGGATTTGCCGCAGTATCCTTATCAAGTCATCCAATGAGGGAGAGTTCACCACCTTCCATTTACAGGGAGGGCCTGCTCCGGGTACCGTCAGCTAGACAATGTCGGCTGGCGGCCCCCAGGGGTAGAGCTTTTTCTGTGGGCGTGCCCACCCTTTGGAATCAACTCCCCCTGGGGCTCCGGCTGGCTCCTGACCTCCGCAACTTCCGCCGCGAATTAAAAACATGGCTGTTCACGACGCCTAGCCTGGACTGAGGGGGTTTTCGATTATTTTAACAGGTTTTAATATTTGTTTATGTATGTATTTTATGTTTTTATTCGTTTGTTTTAATTGTTGTGAGCCGCCCTGAGTCCTATGGAGATAGGGCGGCATATAAGTTGTATTAAATAAAATAAAATAAATAAATAAATATTACTTATATTACGGCAACATAGACAGCATATATAATGCTCTTTTTTTCCTATTACAAGATCCTCATGGGGTGGGATGGGCTCCAAGTCCTCCAGCAAGCCTCCAGTCTAGAAGTCATGGCTCCCATTTCTAATCCAGTACATTAAACTAGTTCTCATCCTTGGTTTTTCACAAGGCCCAAATGTCCAAAACCACACAGCCTGCTCCAGAAGAAGGCTTTTTTAGAAACTTTGGTAGCCATTCAGCCAAAGGGTTGATCTCAGAATGCCTTGCACATCTGAGACAAATTCTTCAGTCATCTTGAGAAAATCATTGAAGTTCTTTTGTAAAGGATTTAGGGGATGATGCACAACTTGCTGCCCTGAAGCCACATGTGGCTCACCACGTTGCAGTTGAAGAATAATTTTTAACACGAGCCAAAAGAAACATGAAAAAGATACTTTGAAAGGAATCAAATTCACTATGAATTTAATTTTAATTAAATTAAATTAGTCCAGGAGTATCCTGGGGAGTGTGTCTGTCAAAAAACCAAACCAAAACAAGTTGGCTGTAATCAGGCCCACTCTTTTTTACGTGAGTCACCAATGCCACACATATGCAAAAGACAGTCTTCAACTATGAACTTGTAGTTGCCATCTTGATATCTTTTAACCAACTCCTACCTGCTGTAGATACCCATTTGGGCCTAGCCCAGCGGTGAAATGCTCCCGGTTTGGACCGGATCACCTGATCCGATAGCGATGGCGGCGGGTGGTTCGGAGAACTGGTAGCAAAAATCCCTGCCCCCCCCCACCATGCCCAGCTGAGCCGCACGATCATCAGAGGCTTTTTTTTTTTACTTTTAAAAGCATTTTTTCTATAACCTCTTCCAACGAAAAAATGCTTTTTAAAAGTAAAAAAAAAGCCTCTGATGATCGCGTGGCTCAGCTGGGATCATCAGAGGCTTTTCAAAGCATTTTTTCCTGCAACCTCTTGGCTGAAGAGGTGGTAAAAAAAATGCTTTGAAAAGTCTCTGGCAACTCCCAGCTGAGTTGCCTGATCGGCAGAGAGGCTTTTCAAAGCATTAGAAAAAATGCTTTGAAGTTTAAAAAAAAAAAAAAAATTGGCCACGCCCACCCAGTCACATTACCCCCAAGCCACGCCCACAGAACCGGTAGTAACAAATTTTACATTTCACCCCTGGCCTAGCCTTTCTTTTAGACTCAATTTTTGGCAGTGTAGCTCTTTATACCACCAAGTTGGGCCTTTGACTTGAAAATGGTTGGGCATCCAGAATGTTGAAGTTCAAGTGAAATAGTAATTTGAGGCAGGAAAGCTGTAGCTCCAGCCATCTTGACTAATCAACAGAGATCCTGAAACTTGCTCAGCAACATTTGGAGAGCTTCAGGTTTTTCATCTAGATGAGGATATAGGAAATTATAGTAGGATGTGTGTATGTGTGTTTATTCTTTTGTTTGCATGAGGAACATAGTATACATGTATATAGTACTAATGGATGTATTTTGTTCTTGCTTTCTTAAGGTAAAGGTAAAGATTCCTCTCGCACATATGTGCTAGTCATTTCCGACTCCAGGGGGTGGTGCTCATCTCCGTTTCAAAGCTGAAGAGCCAGCACTGTCTGAAGACGTCTCCGTGGTCATGTGGCCGGCATGACTAAATGCCAAAGGCGCATGGAACACTGTTACCTTCCCACCAAAGGTGGCCCCTATTTTTTTACTTGCTTTCGAACTGCTAGGTTGGCAGAAGTTGGGACAAGTAACGGGAGCTCATCCCATTGTGCGGCACTAGGGATTCAAACCGCTGAACCACTGACCTTTGATTGACAAGGTCAGCGTCTTAACCATTGAGCCACCACATTCCTTTTTGCTTTCTTAGCTACCTTTTAATGAAACCTAATGGAGAGAAAGTGACCTTGTCTCTCCAAGAATTTTAATGTTTAGAGTTTTAAATGTCTTGAATGGAAACCCTCAAGGATTTCAGACAGGTCCCACCCCCCCAAAAGAAATAGAATAGAACTGCTGAAAGTAGCATTTACAGACTTCAGTTCTTTCTTTGAAACTCCAGGCTTTCTTCCTTGACTTAATAAGAACAGAATTGCCTAGTAGAGCTTACCTAAACTAAAAGGGAAGTTGGAAGAGACTAAAAGAGGTGAAGACAGTTAAGTAACTTGGACTTTGGCTGTACTTCCACATGATCTTTCCTTCTTCCCTTAATTTCTAATACACATTTAAAATAATGTCCTGGCTTTATTATTTTATCCATTTATTTTTTTAAAATAAAAATGGCAGCATATAGCATACATAAATTAAAGCTACATATTGCTTTGGGATAATGTTGATGAAAATAGGGAGTCAGCCACAGCCTTGCAGATTCTCCTCACTGAGAGGAAAGCAGATGTTGGACCTACTAATTGGTGACAAAATTATACCTCTTGCTCATTTTCAAGAAGAACAGTCTGATGAGAATTTGGACAAATTCTCTTGGTTCATTAAAGCAAACTCAGCTATTGCATCCATATCCTTCTTGTGGCCATCTTGACTGATTGGCCATTATAAGAACATAAAATGTTGATGTGATCTCTTTTTATATTTGATCCCTTCTGGCTGGAAGAGTCCTGTACTTTAACTGCCAGTTGTCCTGGGAATTGCAGTGTACTTTCTGTAGGCACATCCATTATTTTGAGGTTCATTTCTTGGAGAAAAACAAACATAGAGAATACAAATCTAACTCAAGGGCCAGAGCATCTCCTAGTGGTCATAAAGCAACTATCTTCTTCACTTGCCATCCTGAAGACCTAGTTTGTTCATTTATTTCATTCAATTCATATGCTTCTGCAATCATAAACTCTGGCCGGCCCAAAACTATAAACATAAAAGAATAAAAATTCTAAAAGACAAGCCAATTCCAAAAAAATCATAAAATCTAAAGCACAACCATCAAACAATGTGCATAACATCTACAACCTAGCTACTTTTGTTGCTTGTAATCCTTACAATTCATATTGATATTGTTTCCTGATTTCTTGTTTGTACCCTCTGACTATCATTAAGTGTACCTTATGATTCTTGATGAAGGTATCCTTTCTTTTATGTACACTGAGAGCATATGCACCAAGACAAATTCCTTGTGTATCCAATCACACTTGGCCAAAAAAGAATTCTATCTATCTATCTATCCATCTACTTCTTGAAATGGACCTTCCATTTCAATGTGGTAATTCTGAACTTGGAACCAGATCTTATGTTCCTGTGCATGGGATAGCAATAGCACTTAGATTTATATACCGCTTCACAGTGCTTTACAGCCCCCTCTAAGCGGTTTACAGAGTCAGCATATTGCCCCCAACAATTTGGGTCCTCATTTTACTGACCTTGGAAGGTTGGAAGGCTGAGTCAACCTTCAGCCTGGTGAGATTCAAACTGCTAAATTTCTGGCAGCTGGGATGTTAGTCAAGTAATTTTTTTTTTTAATTTGATTTATATGCCACCCTTCTCCGGAGACTCATGGCGGCTTACAATGCGTTAAGCAATAGCCTTCATACTTTTGTATATTTATACAAAGTCAGCTTATTGCCCCCATAATCTTGGTTCTCATTTTACCTACCTTAGAAAGGATGGAAGGCTGAGTCAACCTTGAGCCTGGTGAGATTTGAACTTGCAGTAATTGCAGGCAGCAGATGTAAGTGGATGTTAATTAGTCTGCTGTGCCACCAGAGTAATATCTGGGATGTTACTCAAGTGATATTTCTATTAGCATTAAGGAAAAGAAACAAATCTCACTGATGCAGCTTCTCTTCCTCTAGAAAATCAGGGCATTTTAAAGGAATGAGCAAGGAGAAGCAAAAATAAAAAATAAATTTTAAAAAAATGGTCTTCTTTTTTGGTTGGAGTGCGCCTCCAATACAAAGTAAATTCTTCTGCAGGTAAAAGGGATCACAGAATTAATTCATAGATTCAAATATATTGAGTTGAGCAAAACAATGAACTCAGCTTTTAAAGGATAATTCAATGCACATAAAGATATTTCAAGTAAGTAGCAGTGGTGGGTTTCAAATTTTTTTCTACCGGTTCTGTGGGTGTAGCTTGGTGGGCGTGGCATGGCTTGGTGGGTGTGGCTTGGTGGGCGTGGCAGGGGAAGGATACTCCATTCCCTCCCCAATCCAGGGGAAGGTTACTGCAAAATCCCCATTTCCTCCTGATCAGCTGGGACTCAGGAGGCAGAGAATAGATGGGGCGGAGCCAGTCAGCATTTTTACTATTGGTTCTCTGAACTACTCAAAATTTCTGCTACTGGTTCTCCAGAACTAGTCAGAACCTACTAAAACCCACCTCTGGTAAGTAGCTCCTTTTTGTCTTGAGCCCATTTTGTCTGAATGAATGATGTTTTCTCTTTTGATCCAGGCCCAAGTAGAACATGGATATCAGCCTCTTCACCCAAATAGGATTGGGGACTGAGACACACAAACCTCTCAATTAAGGTGCTTATCAGACAAAGATACTGGACTATAATTCCCATGTGTTCCTATTGGGAAAGATATCTCACATTTGTTTTTGCAGAAGACAACAAAGATTTGTTAACTCCAAGATTGTCCTTGTTTATGTGTTATATAAGGAAATGACTGGCTAAACATTTTAATAATCTTGGGGTTTAGTGAGCTTTGTAAGTTTTGAACTGCAGACATTTTTCTTTTTAATAATTTAGGCTTTAAGATATTACTTTACATGTTTTTCCTTTTTTAATCTCGGTGGTTTCTCTTGCTGCAAAATAAGTAAGAATAAATAAGAGGGATAAAATGGAATTAAAATGTAAGAGACTTTAAAACGTTGCCCGCACAAGTTTGGAAAGAAATGGAAATCACCTTCATTGGGAAAAAGAGGCAGCACAAAATTTCAGCTTATTTCTCTTGCATTTTAATGAGTTAAAAATAAAATGATAAAACACTTTGTGGAGAAAGTCAGCCTAGACCAGATCTTCCCTGTACATATATATGGTAAACATGACATGGTGATACCTCCAGTTCTCCCTACCCAAAAGGTAGACTTCATGAAGAAACTGATAGGAATGTGGTTGAAACCATCCATGTAGATAAAGTTAACAGGCTTTATTGTAACAAGGCCATGTATCAACCAGAAATGGGGGAGATAGGCAAAATCAAGTACAACTCACCTGAAAACCTTGATGACCAAAAACACTATTTAAATAAACCAGTAGACAGGCTGTTGCCTGTATATAGCTCATCACTAAGAGCTGTGAGCTGAAACTTCCTATCTGAGTCAGGGAAGACAACAATATTCACTGCACTGAACAAATGATTTGTGAAACTGGACTGCAAGCCCAAATGCAATGCTTAGCAACCATACAGACGGTTCAGGCTAACTTCCCCTTGCAAGGTCACTGCAAGGATGTAAGGATAAAACAAGGCTTCATTTGTATTGTCCTGGGCTTCTTTGGGGAAAGGTACAACACAAACGTGACAAAAAAAACCCAAAGACGTAAATGAAAAATCAAAGGAAGGACAGAACTTTTTTTTTTCCGGTGAAAAGATCATTAGTATTAAGGTACGCTGCAACAACGTATTATTAAATCACACCGATTCTAGCTGACTATGATGACTCCTCAAAATTATATCAATCTTCTTTCTTTTTATATCCAGAAGAGGTAATAATTTATAAAGTCAAGGATTTGTACAGGACTTTTTGTACAGCAGGAACCAAGAGATTTATTAGACTTCAGATCTGCCTCCTTCCTATCCTGAAGAATTCAAGCAGGTAACGTTAAAATAGATTGTAACAAGCAAATGAAAGATGGGGAAAGCATTCCCCCCCCCCCTGCAAAATATGCCTGGCTTAGGGATAACGATGCTTGTGTTGGGCACAAAGTGATTCTACCCAAAGGGAATCCCTGTTAGGCCATTAGGCACAGGTATCTGCTGTTCTGAAACTGTTAAGAACCACAGTGTGAGACATCACGCTTTGGTGACGTGGTACATCCTGTCTGTCTTATATACTGTAATCATTGAGAAGAGCCACACCTTTGTTTGAAATTAATCTTTTTTTTTTTTAGCAATTTCTTAGGGGATGGCATTTCCCCCCCAACCTGAAGGTTGAGATAATCAATTATATAGAATAGGAGGTGGGGTGATGGCTCAGGGGTTAAGATGCTGGGCTTGTTGGTTGAAAAGCCAACAGTCCATGTTTGAGACCCGCATGTCACGTGATGGGGTGAACGCCTGTCCTTGCCCTAACTCCTGCCAACCTAGCAGTTTGAAATCATGCAAATGCAAGTAGATAAATAGGTACCACTTCGTTGGGAAGGCAACAGCGCTCTGTGACTTCATGCTGGCCACGTGACTGTGGAAACATTTTTGGACAGCGCTAGCTCAACAGTCCTTGAAATGGAGATGAGCACCTCCCCCTAAAATCCATAGGGATTCCTTTTTTATATGGAATAAGGCAATAAAAGCGGAGTATGGTTGGCATAAAAACTCGTTAACCCTTTTTTTAATCAGTGTCAAAACTCTGAAATTACTTTGCATCTATTTCCACGCTCAGGAATGTATTCTTTGAGTCACTGCCCCTATATAGGATCAGTCTCAAATGCTCATAAGCTTCTTAAAAAAACTTATAAAAAAGGTACAAAATACAGATACTTCACTTTTCTTGTTCACCTGCCAAGGAGTTCAAAATCTAAGAAAAAAAAAGTTCCTTTACAACTCCTGTATTTCTGGATGAAAAAGAACTATTTTTCTTAAGTAAATAAAAAGAATCTAGCTTCCCACTTGCTCCTTATACTTAAGAAATGGGTTTGTGTGCCTAAGCATGTGAAAGAGTGCTGAGACGAATATAATTTTTAGTATCAATCCTATATTTAAATCTGCAGTTATTGAAAGATATACACATATACACACACAGAGTTGGGGGAAAAAAAATCAAAAGGCTCTTTTTTCCAGAAAGTTGTAGATACGATTAATGGTGGCCATTAAGATCATAGCATTTCAGTCTTGTGGAAGCCAAGAAGCAGGAACATAAAAGAAACAAAAAGATACTTGCATTGCAAGTAAAATGGATGCATCACGTTATCTGGAAAATTATCAGCAGTGTTTTCTATAGGGGGAAAAAAATGGAAATCCCTCTGCAAACCCTCAAGATTGATGGTCATTTTTACAAGAAAGTGCAGTGACTCTCTAGTAGCATCATCTGAAAGATTGTCCTGTATCTTGAAAGGGGTTCATAAATTATCTCGTTGGAACACCAAGCAATGGCAAAATGTAGATTAGTAATAACGCATTGCAGCTGTTTCATAATTTACTTTCATTCTTGGCTAATGTTGGTAATGGGCAATCACAGACATCTTCACTCCATATCTATTAAAATATAGTTATGTTACCCATATCATCCCTCTCTGTTCATATCACCTGAACAAGCCATAACTGCAAATCACATTTGAGTTAACTTCTTTGGACAGGCAGAGTTCCACTAAATTTTGATTTGTCGCATTATGATAATAATTAACTGACACTAGACGTTTTCCAATCTCCTGTTTGTAATCACATTGGAGGAAGAAAGGGGGGAGGAATGTGCTCTTTATACATGAACAGGAGACTTAGCACTTAAGACTTATGTACTGCTTCGTAGCCCTTTACTGCACCGTTTACAGAGTCAATCTATTGCCCCCAACAATCTGGCTCCTCATTTTACTGACCTCAGAAGGATCGAAGGCTGAATTAACCTGGAGCTGCTCAGGATCGAATTCCTGGCAGTCGGCAGAATTAGTTTGCAATATTGCATTCTAACTACTGCACCACCAGGCCTCAAGTTAACATCAAACTAGGATTTAGTATTAGATTTGAATGTAGCTTTTTTTAAAAACAACCTTTGTTAAAGAGGGATTCCATTATCCAATCTGACAAAACGTATAGAGATATTGCCATTGTTTTAAACTTCATTTAGTGTTTTAAAGAGCAAAGTCAAAGCAAAACAATATAATTCTTGAAGGGTTTTGAGTGATATCTTAACACTCAAAAAGTGTGAGAACTGTATTTACATAAATTATTCTCTATTTAAAAAAGAATCTTCTTTTTCCACATACGGAACAAATAGATGATGATGAAGAAGGTGATGACAATGAGAATGAGAATGATGATGATAATGATAATGACAATAGTAATAAACTTGTGCTGGTTTTCTTTTGCTTGTATTTTTCACACTGCAGTTTTTCCTTTGCATTGATTTATTTGCTGTGTATAAATAACTATATATATTTATATATATTTAATTCTGCAGTGCTAAAAGCTTTTATGTTAATTACACAAAGAGATTTGCCATATTCAAAATATACACATTACATAGAATATCTTTACAGTTTGTTCTCCTTGTTCTTCTTTTTTTTTTTTGGTAGCCCAGGGAGGTGTATTATTTGCTACATGCTCCAGTTTTCAACTGTAGTTTTCGTCTGTGTGTCCGTACGTGTTGGTGTCATGTCTATATGGGTTATGTTTGCACTTAAAATACAATAGCACTATAACTCTAAAACAAAGTGAAAAATGATAATTAAATGTTCATATAGAGTAAAAAATATAGAGCATTTTCAACTCCAGCTCTGATGTGGCATGAAAGTTGAACTTGTAATTTTTTTTTTCAGACCCTTTCTTTGTGTTAAAAAAGGAAAATAGATCAGGTAAGATTCACCCTCCCCAAATTAAAAAAAACAACACCCACCCCAATGCTTTATAAGATCGTTATCTGAATATATATTTCGTAAAGTGGAGGAATGAACATTGTGGAGTCTTACAGAAGAATTCAGCAAATGGGTACTTTAGGAACTGCTGATGTTTCTGATTTGACTGAATGATTGATGCTGTTGGCTTTATTTTAATATCTGTCTTGACTTTTTATGATGATAATTTTGCCCTTCTTGAAGCCCGGTCATCCTTTAACCTGGGCAGTTCTGGAAAATTGATAGTGAGTGGCCACTCCTGGTTAGACAACACTCTTAGGACTAGTGTTCAATGAGGTATCAGAGGAGGAGAAGGCCTCCCTTCTGGCTTGAAATCTCTCCAGGAATTAGAACCCCTTGATGTAGCAATAGGCCTCCAGGGTAGCAAATAAAATGTACAACAGCCACAGACTCACAAAAAGCAAAGTTGTGGCAAGTCTGCACCCTTTAGGACCTCCTAGTTCTCCTCCAAAATGAGGCCGTCTTCGGTACAATAGCACGCTGATACAGACAAAAGCAAAAATGGTGAACAGTGTCACAGAGAAGGCAAGAGTGCCAGCTGACACGTGGAACTCCTCTCCTTGAGAAGCCCAGTAGATGGCAGCTACTGACCATGCCAGTCCAATGCCCAAAAAGACGTTGACTGCGTTGCTGCCTGTGACGTTGCCAATGGAAGCGTCTGCATGAATGTCTTGAACAGCGGCTGCTTTGCTAGCAAAAGTATCTGGAAGGGAAAAGAAACCAATGCATAAGTTCAAGTTCAAGCAGTCCTCCCAATAGAAAGAAGACAAACATGGTCCCGTTGTGAAGAAGATGGGGATACATTTTAGGGCAGAAAAAGGAAGGGCAAACAGCATTAAGATGTGTGCTCAGATGACAACTCACGTGAAAGAGATGTGCTGAAGAGTACTTAATCTAATCAATCCCACCAGGGATATCTCATTAAGAGAACAAGGTCTTAAGTTAATCTTTCCCAACCTGGTTGGTGGGATGTGTATACTGGCCCCATCTCCAAGAAATCCAAAGCAGGGCTGGACTTTTGCACTCATACCCACTTGTCCCTATTCAGCTGGGGATCATCTTCTGTTCCATTCACGGAAAAATAACCATAAATGTCCCTCTTAGACCTCCAATGTGAAATTTGAGGAGATTAGTAAGTGGAATTAGCAATAACATGCATATCTTTCCTCCACCCACTTTCAAGGCCTCTGGTGTTTCTTTATTTGTTCCATTTATTAAGATCAGGGTTTCTCAACTTTGCATCTTGAAGATGGGTGCACTTCAGTTGCTAGAAATCCCCAGCCAACCATGCATTTACACATCTTCAAGTTGCCACGGTTGAGAAACACTGGTTTAGATGAATGCCTGAAAAGGCTCCAGTCATGATAACCTCCTCCTTTTATGTGTTGTACTCCAAAGGAGAACCATACATGCAAATGTTTCCTTCTCATATTTCCATTTACACCCAGAGAGACTTGATAGATAAACTGAGGTTGGACAGTAGAAGTGTTTGCGGAGGGATGAGCATGTGGCTTCCAACTTTCTCTGGTAGAGATATTGGTAAAAAAAAACAAAAAAAACATCAACTTGTACTCTAAAATTAACAATCGTCTATATTACATCTATGTTTTTTCTTCTTTTTTGCACTTCTTTTTGCTGGTTTGCTTAGTTTTTATTCACGGTTTGAAATTTAATCAAATCGTATTTTTGAAAGAAGCAGATGTTTCTGCAGGAGTGGGCGGTGTCAAAATCAGCAAGATAGCAAGTGGGACCACAGATGATGCTGAGGAACAGCATTTGGCAGCATGTGCAACCCTATTTATATTCAGTGGAGCAAAGGAAAAAAGTACTACATTGATTCTGGATTGTGTCTCATGGCTTTTGGCTGCCTTGACTATTGAAATTATACGTAGCATTTAGTCTTAGTAGCAACAGGGCTTGTTAAATGATAGCTGTGTTTATATGCTACCATTTAGCATAAAATACCTTAAAGTGTTTTCTTAGCGTAAGAATGAAAACAATTGGAAACCTGTTTGGTGGAAGTGACTTATTTGTAACCTAATTTGGTAGTGATATGCACAGTCAAGGCTGTTAATTTTGTGCAAAGAAGGAAGATAGTGAAATGTTCCCTACTCCACAAACAAGTCCTACCCGAAATATTTTAAAGAATCATTTCTAACAGTTTCTTTGTTAAGAAGTTCAGCTGGAATATTTGTAGCAGACTTCTTGAGATAAACTATGAGGCACTTTATCATTTGCTGACATTCTTTTTTTTATTTATACATACATATGTTTGGAAGGTGCAATACATCATAAATTCCAAAAAGGCTGGTAGGTGATGCAAAGTATTTCTTCATTATTTTTCCTACTTGACAGCCCTCCCAGGAGTTAAGTAAGGCAAACATAATTTCTTCTTCTTGCTTTTCCTTATAAAAATTCGGTAACTGGCTTTCAGATGCCCCTGCTTATTCTCTTTGAATAAGCCTGGATTATTTTTTTAACATCATTTTTGGAGGACATTTCTAGGAAGCTGCACGTAACCCCATGATAGCTTGCAATCATTGTTAGTGATGGAATAGTTAAGAAGCCATTGTGGCAGGGGTGAAATGCTCCCGGTTCGGACTGGATCACCCGATCTGGTAACGACGGAGGTGGGTGGTTTGGAGAACCGGTAGCAAAAATCCCTGCCCCCCCCCCCCCATGCCCAGCTGAGCCACACAATCAGAGGCTTTTTTTTTTACTTTTAAAAGCATTTTTTCTACAACCTCTTTGACCGAAAAAATGCTTTTAAAAGTAAAAAAAAAAAAAACAACCCTCTGATGATTGCATGGCTCATCTGGGATCGTCAAAGACTTTTAAAATAAAAAAAGCCTCTGCTGATCAGGCAATTCAGCTGGGATCGTCAGAGCCTTTTGAAAGCATTTTTTTAATAACCTCTTTGCCAAAGAGGTTGTAGAAAAAATGGTTTTAAAAGTAAATAAAATAAAATAAAAATGGCCACGCCCACCCAGTCACATTACCCTCCACCAAGCCATGCCCACAGAACTGGTAGTAACAAATTTTAGATTTCACCACTGCATTGTGGTGCTACCCTCCTATTTCAAAGAGTTCCAGTCTCACCTGGGACTGAAGTGCCAAAGGCCACGAAGACCACGGCAGTCACAGAATCCTTGAGGCCAATTGTGCAGCCAAAGTGGGAGGCCAGATCTCCAATGATGGCAGTGAGCATACCAATGATCAGGATGGACACAATGAAGCAGGCCCAGCCATTGCAATACTCTGTTGGGGGCACGCAGGCAAAGAGCACTTTCCAGAAGACAGTCAGGAAATGCATGACATAATCAAAGCAGGAGGGCAGGCGCTCCTCACCAGACTCATCCTCCTCCTCCTCGCCTGCTGTAGGAAAGACAAAATTGAGCGCTTCAGATCAGTGGATGCTATGCAAAACCCCAACGCTCCAACCTTAGAAATAGTGAAGGGATAGCAAGTCATACAATCACCGCTTTATTGGGCTCTTCTTGGAGGCACTGTGGCTTTATTCGTTTCTCAGAATACCTCGCTTTCCAATATGCACATCAGATGAACAGGACCAAGATAATACAGTTTTCCAAACTTTTTCACTGTATGCACGTGCTTGAACAGGCTAGTATCAACTACTGATCTGTCCCTTGAAAAGGTTCTCTATGAAAACAACCATTTAGATAAAAGTCTGTAGAGATTCTCAGTCATCCAGGTCATGGTTGTCCCAAAGGTGCTTTTTCAGGAGGCAACTGGACTTTCTTGTTTTTTCCTTGAAGATGTTTCACTTCTCATCCAAGAAGCTTCTTCAACTCTGACTGAATGGTGGGGAATGGAAGGATTTGTATTCCTGTAGTCCAGTTGCCTCCTGAAAAAGCACATTTGGGACAACTATTTAGGTAGTTAATCATGTTTCGCAGAAGAATAACTTTCTTGCCTGCCCCATATGGTCCACAGCCATTTTTGTATTTAGAACCATCATCTGATCAAAAAGGGAACATTCCAGGCTAAGGGATAAATAAAGCCACCTGATAGAGCTGCTTTTCTGAACTTCAGGTTATTGGGTAGCTCCCAAGAAGCTTCAGCATGTGTTCTAGTAAGTTACTTCGGAATGTCCAGCACAGTCATACACAACTAGCTGCCCTCTAGAGATATGGAGGGCTGGACTTGTCATCTTAATATACATGGAGGCTACCAAATTAGGAAACCTCCATCTAGTGCCATGCTGCTGTTTGATCCAGAAATTTGTCCTGATTTTGTCTTCTCATTTCCAATCTTCCTATGAACATTGCTTACTGGCTGTTTCCTCTGAGTCTCTACTTCTTGATCCTGTCACTTATCTTCTTCCTGAAACTGCTCTGTTTTCTTGATCACACAGCTCCACCTTCTCCTGCAGACATGAAGCCTTTAGAGGCTCTTTGATAGTAACCAATTTTCTTGCCTGCAGCATTCTATGTCAGGGGTCTCCAACCTTGGCAACTTTAAGACTTGTGGACTTCAACTCTCAGAATTCCTCAGACAGCTTTTCTGGCTGAGGAATTCTGGGAGTTGAAGTCCACAAGTCTTAAAGTTGCCAAGGTTGGAGACCCCCTGTTCTATGTTGTTCTTCTTACCTCCCAAAAGGTGCACAAGGAACTTATCATTGTATACCTCTATGCTTCCTGAAAGGCTACCTATTTAATTATAGACAATCTCTATATATTCCAAAACAGTGGTGCAGCATAAAGACATCAGTATATTGAGGAAAAGTAAAAAAAAAAATCAATCTCCTCAAAGGTGACCATGGAAAAAGTCTTTTTCTAGTCAGAAACTTTCATGAGTGATTAAAAATAATAATAAAAAGGCAGTATTAAAACTGTACTTTCATTCCTTCTGATTTTATTAGTTTCTGGAGAGTTAGCAGGGATAAACAGTTTGAGACTGCACTGGGGTTCCTTATCCCTTGTAATGATAATATAAACCTTGAAAGTAGGTAACAGCAAGGGAAGCAACACTTAATGTCCTTAACTTTGTTCTTATATGAGTACCTAGAGGATGACCACATTTATTACCATAGCAACAGTGAAAAGCATTGTGAAAAGATTGAAGATAGGCAATCTTCTTCATCTTTTCTCAGAAGAAGCAAGCATTTGAACTAAAGTTATTCAAAGAAATTATTTCTCACACAGTAAAGTAGATGAACTTCAGTATTTGGCGCTAGAAGGGCTCATACTTCTCAGTGCCCAAGGTTACAAGATTGATTTCTCTTACACAGTACAGTAAAATTCAGGAGGGGACCAGCTCTGGGACCTTAAAAGTTTTAACTGAAGCTTGATGCAAAAGATATATGATTGGGATTAAAGAACTCTTGAGTCCAACAATCTGCTCGAAATCTCAAAACAATATTTTCTCCACAAACATTTCTCTTAGTAAAAGTCTCCCTCCAATTTTATTTCAGTAATAGATGGCTACTACAATTGTTTACCATTGTTAAATAATCAGGAAGCAATCCATGACAATCTATCGCTGAAGACCAAGAAATGTACTAGGTAATACCAATCTACCTTTATTCCAATAAGATTGTGCATGTAATGCTATGCTGGGGTGTGGGGGGAGGGATGTAAGCAGGGATGAAATCCAGTAGGTTCTGACAGGTTCAGGAGAA
Source organism: Pituophis catenifer annectens (assembly GCF_029215685.1). Taxonomy (NCBI): domain Eukaryota; kingdom Metazoa; phylum Chordata; class Lepidosauria; order Squamata; family Colubridae; genus Pituophis; species Pituophis catenifer. The sequence goes on from NW_027256881.1 coordinate 279,807,128, forward strand.
CAGGTAGCAGAAATTTTGAGTAGGCAAACAGTACCTCTGGCTGGCCCCAGAGTGGGGTGGGAATGGAGATTTTGCAATATCCTTCTCCCAGGAGTGGGGAGGGAATGGGGATTTTGCAGTATCCTTCCCCTGGAGTAGGGTGGGAATAGAGATTTTGCAGTATCCTTCCCCTGCCATGCCCACCAAGCCACGCCCACTAAGCCTCACCGCACCATGCCCACCAAGCCACGCCTACAGAACCGATAAAAAAAATGGATTTCACCACTGAATGTAAGGAAAAAGAATGTAATAGTACTTGGGTAAATACATTACTACCAATTTGAATGTCATAGCTGGAATTTCCATACCCCCCTTGAAGTCTTTCCTTTGTAGTGAGGCTCAAATTCAGGTGCCAGCTGACATGGGCAGAACAATCAAAAGGGTTCAGAGTTTCTATGATATAGCTAGTTCCTCCGGGGTTAAGGCTCTGCTGGTTAATGTTTTCTTATCAGCTGGGCTTATTGGACATTATGGTTCAGATTGTTTACACTGTTGTTTTTAACTCTGCATGCTAAATGCTGCATGCTGGCCAGAGTTACTGCTGTGAGATGGGCAGCCATTTCATTCAATCAAATAAATAAAAGTCACCAACATATTTCATCTAACAGCTTTGCATCTGGAAGGTGGATTTGAAATGGATTACCTTGTTTAAGAGGTTTCTTGCACTAAACACTTGGGTTGCACTGAGAAAAATGGGTGAAAAATGAAATCCAATTTGTTCTGTCTCAAATAATGGTTTCCTTCAACTCCTCTTGGGATTAACCATGACTTGACCTGCAACCCTATATCACAGCTCTGCCCAGCATTTAACCAAACACCCACTTAAGCTTCATGACCTTTCCTATTTGGACAGAGTTCTTGGCTCTACAAAACTTGCTTTGGCTAGTTAGAAAGCAAGAGGCTCCTAGTCTCCAACTCCCTTCTTCCCAGTGGTGGGATTCAGCCGGTTCGTACCACTTCGGGAGAACCGGTTGTTAACTTTCTGGGCACTTTGGCAAACTGGTTGTTGGAAGAAATCATTAGGGCAGAAAACCGGTTGTTAAATTACTTGAATCCCAATCCTGCTTCTTCCCCTTTTGTCTCCGAGGATAGTTCTGTGCAATGCATGAATTCAAAGGATTCTTTTAGAAAGAAAAGCAAGACAGTGGAGTAGTTGGTAACTTTAATCTTCTGATTTCTAATCATGCTGCTCTTTAAAAAAAAAACCAAACAAATCTGTAACGGTGCCCGTGACACTCTCTCAAAATCTCAAACACATCCATTGGGCACAAAATGTAGGAGCTCCTGCTTTTCAGCCTGTCTTTGCTAGTGGCAAGGTTTTCCATCAACACAATAAGTAGCAGTAGATCAAATAGGAAATGTTTTCCACCTGAACTTCACTGTGTCTTGGCATATTTGGCACTGGCAGTTGGCTACCATGGATGAGGGCAAAATCCTGAGATTGAAGACTTGCACAGAGTAATCTTGAGAAGAACTTGTTTAATAATATCATGTTTCTCCGAAAACATGACCCACTCCAATAATAAGCCCTACCCTAATTTTTTGGGGGTGGGCCTAATATTACCCCTACCCTGAAAATAAGCATGGGGGGATGGGCGTGGCCAGCATGTATGGCAGTGTGGGTGCGAGGCAACTGTCCGGCTGCAGTTGCAGCCCGCTTGGGGCAGCGCAAATATCACTTTTGCCCTTCTTTTTCTGGGTGCAGCACTTCTGCTTGTTGGGCCGCTTGCCCGAAGCCGGCAGCTCCGTGGCCAGCTGCTTTGCTTTTTCTCTCTTTTTGGGAGGCTCGCGGGAGGCTTGCGCGGTGACACCGGCACTGGCATTGGCATGGGTGAGGCAGGCAATCCAGACGCCCTATGCTGGTGCTAGTTCGGTGCAGCTCTGCACCCCTACCTTGCTTCGTCCTCCACCCCCCCCACCACCTCGCTTCGTTCTTCTTTGCAACATGCAGCCTCCCACAGTAACAAGAATTGCAGGCACAATTGCTTCCGACAATCTTCCAGAATTGCCTGCGATTCTTGGGGGGTGGGGGAGGGAATTAAGACACCCCACTGAAAAGAAGTCCTAGCCATTTTTTCGGAGGTCAAAAGAAAATAAGACCCAGCCTTCTTTTTGGAGAAACACGGGTATGCACTATTACAGGAAGCACGTATCACAAAATGAGGATAAAATAAACTGGGAACAGGTAAAGGAGAGGTATGGGAACAACAAATCGGCAGTTTGATATAAAACAGGCCTTTGTGAAAACAGATCCTGTTGATTCTGATGGTTTTTATTTGGGGGGAATGAGTGATTTGGGCTGCAGGCAGAGTATTCCCTAAGCCATGCTCAAATAGGGAAGGAAGAAAAGAGGAGTGAGAGAGACATAGTAAGTGTTGAAATGCAAACTGCCCTAAGCAAGGAAGTCCCACAGTTGGTAGTAAGAATACTTTCATAAACAGAATGCCTGGAATTTTCTTTGCACTTTTCTCATTGTCTCTGGGAAGCTCACATACAGCAGAAAATGTAGGCTTACTGGAAATGAACTCTTTTCCCAGGAAGAATGCTAGTATCCAGCTCAAATACTATGATTATTTGCGAATCACGGAGTTCACTTAAAACAGAAGCCCTTAGCGTGCCTAACCACAGGTGGATTTAAAGCACTGTTTATCACTAAGGAGGCAGGTTCTGTGATATGTATTGAAATGAGTTACCAAAGTACCAAAGGATTAAGCAATCTAATTTAATTGAATGGATAAATCAACTAGTTAGATTTTACTACATTATTTAAATAAAAACAGCTGGATTACTCAAAATTAAACCCAACTGATCAGTCAAGAACAATTTTAATAGTGTGGGGTTAATGTTGATTACTGGCAATAGAAATTAAAGGAATTAATTTTTACCTATTCTGATTCTGGAAAATTACAGTAACAGGAATTATTTTTAAAAAACAGTTCCTTTCTTATAATCAGTGAAAAACTTTTCTTTATTAAACTGTAAATTTTCTTTTTATTGTGATTTTACATTTCCTGGAAATTTCATCATTCAGTGATTTTTTTGAACACCTGCTGTTAAGTAAGTTAAAAAACAAGTAATTAACTAAAAATTATTTATTATCAGACTTAATATATACTCATTTACTATCCAGTGCATGGACCCCACCCCTCAAAAAAAAGTCAAACCAAAGTCAAGCAAGTTAAACACTTTCACCTGTTCATAACATCTATTGAGCAGCAAGAGCTTCATAAAAACTCCCAAAGTAAGAATTCATGTTAGAATTCCCCTCTGCCTCTGAGTGATTGTTTCCTTATCTGAGAACAAGGCATTCAACTCTGTCTCACCTGCACTGACAGTGATGGCTTCTATGAACTGGTCTCTCCATGAATGAGTTCCTACAACCAACGCCAAGTTTGTCTTCTTGATGAGCTTGTCCACTGTACTCTGTCAATTAGAAGGACACAAAGAATATTGGTTTTACTAAAGGCCTTGTTGCAATATTTTCAGGATCAGACTCAATAAATCATTTGAGAATTAAGAGTTCAAATATATCTCTCTTTATTTACATAAGGCATTCTATATTCACTGAATATTCACAGATAGAAGCAAGGAAGGGATGCGTGCAGCTCCTTATATATACAATGGGTGGAGCTAGATATGGGAGTGGTGAAGTATGAATACATTAAGAAGTGAAGAATAAATTAACCCCTGATATCCCGTTCATATACTATTTACATAATGGAGAATAAGGCATTTACTTGTGACAAATCCCCCTCTAAATGCCGATTCGATATGCTACACAAATTACATTCAGATTCAGAACAATACAAAACATATAACTTAGAAGTCAGGTATTTATGTTGTTTAGATGGCAAAGGTTTTGTTAATATGTCAGCTATTTGTTCTGATGTCTCACAATGCACCGCTTTAATAAATCCATCCTGAGATAACTGTCTCACATGTTTAAATTTTATATCTATATGTCTGGACCTTTGTCCAATGGCGTCAGATCTAGATATTTCGATAGCAGCTTTGTTATCTTCATGCATGATAAAAGGCAAAGTGGGTTTTTTCCAAATGTCAGAAATTAAGTCATTAAACCATACAAGGTTATTTGCTGCTTTAGATAGACAAACATATTCTGCTTCTGTTGTTGAAGTGGCCACTAAATCTTGTTTGCCAGTGTACCAGTAAACTGGACAACCGTTAAGGAGGAATATATAACCAGATGTACTTTTTCTACATGAAGTGTCGCCAGCCCAATCCGCATCGGCGTAACATGTGAGGCTTGGCTCCTTGACATTATTAGGCTCCAATATCAAACAAAAATCTAAGGTATTCTTTAAATATCTTAATATCCTTTTGACAGCTTCCCAATGGTACATTGTTGGTTTACTGACATGTCTGGACAATAAATTGAGGGGCAAAGCGATATCAGGTCTAGTCCAATTGGAAATGTAAAGAAGGGAACCTATGATTGATCTATAGAATGTATTATCTTTGAATTCAGGGGATGATTCGTCTGCATTCTTTAGAAAGTCAGTCTGCATAGGAGTGTCACAGGGTTTAGCATCGCTTAAATTACATTTATTCAAGAGCTCTATGATCTTATCTCTCTGAGAAAGCTTGAATCCTCTTCTAGTTTTACTAATTTGAACACCAAGATACTTATTTACTTTGCCTAAAGATTTCAGTGAGAAATGTTCATTTAGCTTTGTTACAAATGTTTCTCTTCTTTCTTTATGTTTACCTATGTACAAAATGTCATCCACATAGATCAATACAAATTCTATGGAATCATCACTTTTTTTTACAAAGAAACAGTTATCAGCAGTAGTAGCACTGAAATCCATAGTTTTAAGCACTTTTACTGAACAATCATACCATCGTTTACCAGATTGTTTTAACCCGTATAAACTTTTGTTTAATAACCAAGTCTCATTTTTGTTTGTGTATTGACTGTGAGGTGCTCTTACATATATTTCCTTATCTAATTTTGCGTGTAAATACGCAGTCTGTATGTCATATTGGAACACATCGAGATTGATTGCTGATGCTATAACTAGAGCTGTTTTGACACTCTCAGTTCTTACTGTGGGGGAGTATGTGTCAGTATAATCCTCAGATATTTCTGTGCATAACCTTGTGCAACTAATCTAGCTTTGTATAGAGTATTGCCTCCCTCTAAATTTTTAATTTTATATATCCACCTAGTGCCAATAATAGTTTTGTCCTTTGGTGCAATTGCAGGTGTAAATACATTTAACCCTCGTAAACTTTCTATCTCTTTAGTCATTGCTGATTCCCATTTTTCTTTTTCTTTAGGAGGAAGTTTTAACACTTCCTCATATGTATTAGGTGTTGTTGATTCTCCATCCATATGCATTATATAATCCTTGTACTTATTTGGCATTTGATTTCTGGTATTTCTGATTGTTTTTTCAGGCTTACTATCATTATCATGTAAATATCTTGCTTCCTTTTTTGTTAATGAATCTGTCTTTATTTTGTGTTGACTGTTTGTCCATGTTTTCGTTTTGTTTCTATGCTTGTTGTCATTTTGCTCTTCTATAGCTCTTTTCTCTTGGAGTTTGGTATCTGTGTTGGTGCTTGGGAATATTTCATTAAGATGTATTTTAGACCAGTTGGCCTGTTCATGGAACACAGCCATTCTGGAAACTATAAATTTGTTATTATTATCGATGAATCTGTATCCTTTTGTACCTGTCTCATATCCCATAAATCTAAGTCTTCTAGACACGTTTTCCCCTTTTCGCCTCAATTGTTTAGGTATGTGTACGTCTGCAGTGACTCCAAATATGTGCATGTGTGCTAATTTTGGTTTCCTATTATACATTACTTCATATGGTGTCTTATTTACAATGCTGGACCAAGTTCTATTTTGTGTGTAATTGGAATATTGTAGGGCTTCTGACCAGAATTGTTTGCTTAAGCCAGCATTTTCTAATGTGCATCTAATCATGGTTTGTAATGTTGAGTTCTTTCTCTCTGCAACTCCGTTCTGGAATGCGGAAAATGGGCTAGATGTGTAATGTAACATTCCTTTGTCCTTCAGCCATTGGGAGAATTCCTTAGACATGAATTCACATCCCCTATCTGTCATGATTTGTTTTATTTTAATATTGTGCTGTGTTTCTATGCGTTTGTAAAACTCTTTAAATTTCTGAAAAGTTTCATCTTTATGTTTTAATGTGTAAACAAATCCATAACGACTATAATCATCCACAATGGTTAGAAAGTAACGTTTTTTGTAAATGATTGATGGTGTTAGTGGACCAACCAGGTCCATGTGTACCAAATCAAAAATTTTGTTGGTTGACCTTGTTGATTTTCTAGGCCTGGGACTAGTTTTAAGCTTTGTAGACTTACATACTGAGCATTCCAAATAGTTTTCACAATTTTTTATTTTAACACCTTCTGCGTGTTCAGTCATCTTTTGTACTACAGGAAAACTGGCATGTCCTAACTTCCTATGTAAAACATGAGCACACTCATCATGAATTGGCTTACCTATTTTTGGTTTTTTTTCATTATGTGTATCTTTGTGATTATGAGTTACTTTACATTCATCATTGTCACTGTTACTAATGTTTCCATTATCTATTTCAACACAATCTTCCATATTTGAATCAATGTTGTGTAACCATTTCTCCTTTGTTATTAAATAAGGTAGGCCTCCTTTGATTATTACTGTACCTATATCTATTTTATTTTTCTCCAATGTCGCTTTTCCTTTTGAAAACACAATGTTAATATCAGAATCTCTGCTTAGTTTTATGGCACTAAGTATGTTATGAGGTATTTCAGGTATTAGTAATACCCCCTCTATTTTTCCTAGGCCAGGTAAGGTTACATTCCCTCTACCTATTACTTGGACTTTTTCTTGGTTAGCTACTTTTATTACAAATTTATCCTCTACAAATGAAGACAATATACTTCTATTATTTGTAGTATGATTAGTTGCTCCAGAATCAATAAGCCAATTATTGTTCTCTGTTTGTTGTATGTTAGTGTTGTCTTGTTTGTTTAGTCCATTCAGTGAACCAGATTTTCTATCCTTTGAATTATCTCTGCCCCCTCTATGTTCTTTATAATTGGGTGGACTTCTATACCTATGTCTATCAATGGAAGACTGTCTGTTGTTGTATTTATTTCTATATTCTGACCTATGTCTTTCTTTTGAAATTTTAGGGCAATCCCTCCTATTGTGTTCTTTGGACCCACAGTTGTGGCATCTAAATGTTTCATGATATCTTTCTTGAAAAGCTACCTTTCTATATGGTTTGTGTTCTATGTGGTTGTTAGAGCGACTCCTCCTTGAATTGTCTTCAGCTATTAACTTATTGGATAGGCTTTCTATGGATAAGTATCCTAGATTGATTGTGTCTAAATGTGACATATAATTATCCCATGATGGGTCAAGTGAGTTGATGATAACACTTTTCATCGTTTGGTCTGAAATCACCTCCCCCCTTAAATGCAGTTCTGCTCTAATTTTGTTTAAAGATATTAAATGTTCACTTATGGAAACCCCTGGTTTTATCCTAGAAGAGAAGAAATCTTTAGACATTCTTGTGGTGGTAGCTACACTATCACTGTGAAACAAATTGAACATGCATTGAATAATTTCTGAGACAGTCAGATTTTGCTTAATGCTGTGATACATTGCAGGAGATACACTGGAAATTAATAAGAAAAATGCTCTATGGTGTAAGCAATCTAACTTTAGAGTCCAAGGTCTTTTTGGGGGATTAGTGATAAAAAACAGTAAGTTTTCCTTCATAAAGACAACCTGGAGCTGCTGATACCATTCTTGCAAATTAATGCCATCTATTCTCAGCTTTGGGAAGTCACTGGGTAAGTTTCCAACATTATTGGGTCCATTACTTACAACCGGGGGTAGTCCGTGGTCTCGTAAATGCTGGAAATTACAAAACGGCGTGGGAATGCTCGCAACGAGTCTGCACGATCCTCTCAGCATCTCATGTCTTCCTGGGCCGTCTGCGTAGTCTTGCGCATGCGCGTTGCTCATTTCATTCCTGGAGTCGTCGTGAGAGGTTCTCGTCGCTGTGGCTCGCTCGCTCTGCTCCTCCTCAGATGAATCGGTCTCTGGCTCGATCTTGGGAGTCCTGATGATAGCGGTTGTTCGTTTTCTTCTGTTGAGAGCGTTGGTCCTTGGATCGATCTGCGGTGTGGGGTGGTATCTGCAGGGCTCTCTGGGTTCAGGTGTCGGTGCTCTCGTCGTCTGGATGGGAGCGGGTAGATTTTGAGGCGTTGGCTTGCTTGCTTGCTTTCTAGTTGATTTTTTAGTAATCTTCAGTTTCGGTCCAAATGCAGCAAAAAGCATTTTCATTGCTGACTTTATTTGTGTGTCTGTTGAATCACCTTCACTTTCTGATTCTGATTCTTCTGAGGTATGGGACTTTTCTTTTTCATTTTCTTTATCTAGTAATGTCTTTCGCGCCAGAAATTTTGAATCAAGTTTTCTGATTGGCTCTGCTTCGCTCACCTTGGAGGTCTGTTGAAACCAAGATGGCTGCCATTCGAAATTTTGCGCGGGATCACCGTTTTTCTTCTTCATTGCGTTTTTGTCTGTAAGCGTATCACTCACTATTTTTGAATCTTTTGGCTTTTCAGTAGCGATGTGCTTCTCTCTCGCTGCTCCGCTGTTTTTTAGCATATCTTGGAGGTTCGCGATGAGGCTTTCATCGTTCTTTTGGCTTTTTAAAAGTTTTAATATCTCTGACCTGAGTTCGTTGTTTTCTATTTTGTTTTCCTCTTGGTCATCATTTTCATTTATTATTTCTTCGTCTTCTGTGGTGTATTCTTCAGATTCTCTCGAAATTGCATTTGTGGACTCATCGATTATTTCTTGATCCGTTTCCATTTCTTTGCTGTATGCCCTGGTGTTGGGCCTATCTCTCTTAGACATATTTAAGTTTTTATTGAGTCAATTTAACCATCCTCTGCTACCAGCTTGTTGCAATATTTTCAGGATCAGACTCAATAAATCATTTGAGAATTAAGAGTTCAAATATATCTCTCTTTATTTACATAAGGCATTCTATATTCACTGGATATTCACAGATAGAAGCAAGGAAGGGATGCGTGCAGCTCCTTATATATACAATGGGTGGAGCTAGATATGGGAGTGGTGAAGTATGAATACATTAAGAAGTGAAGAATAAATTAACCCCTGATATCCCGTTCATATACTATTTACATAATGGAGAATAAGGCATTTACTTGTGACAGGCCTTCCTTTGGAGCATCTCTCAGTCAACGTGGAGATTGACTGAAGGTGTTAGGCAGCTTTCCCATGCAGGGGTCTTCCAAGGGTTTTATAATCACATGACCCAGAATTTCCCTTCCTTATAGGTTTCCTTGTAATTGTGGTCTTAACTCTTTGAGAAAGTATTAACGGCAAGAAGCTAACTTAAGCCACAGATAGTGTCCATGAAAGAAATGAATAAAAGAAATGAAAGATATCACCATCAAACCGTATGCAGGTCAGGAAGTCTTTTTATGACAAGGTTGTTTGCTAAAAGTCATAGTTGCATCATTAAGAAAAAGGGCACCTTCTGCTTTTTTACTCATATAAAACTTTCTCCCTTCTTGGTAAATGCCATTCTTCTTTCACAGCCCGCAATGTACTCTGTCAATGGATAAATTATTTCCCATTCATACAGTAAATCCCTTTCATACTGGCGTGAACTTAGCAAGCTCAAATTCCTCTACAGTGTTCTATGAGTCTTAGTAGACATGACCTGGATTGAGACAGACGTGTCGCTAAAAACAATTTCCAGGGCAACCAACCTTCAGAGAGACAGAAATCTGTTTCAGCTAGATGTAAGGGCATGCCAGTTTGGCCTTAGAGTCATTTGACGGTAAGGATTAGCAACTGAAAACAGCAGAATAAAATTTAGCATATTTGCCAGTTAATTTCTCACATATATCAGTGTGATAATCCTTTTAGCTAGGAAAAAAATCACACGTTTGGCTTAGTTGGTTCTTAGTTATGTATCTTGAATCTTTTATTATTTATTTATTAGATTCTTTTTTATATCCTGTCTCTATTTTTTTTTTTTTACAAATAATTCAAAGCAGCAACCTAACCTATCTTCTGATGTAGGACTTTCCATTCCTCACTGTTCAGAAGACAGTGGTGAAACTTCTGGACATACCCTTATTGTTAAAGTAGGACTGTATTCTTCAAAACATCTCTTAATTATTTTCTTTCAGACTTGCTCTCTTTCCCTGACCTCATTTTATTTATTTTTCTCATTGTCTTCTCTTCCCTCCCAGGACTTAGCCTGGACTTTTGCCTTAGTTTAGCATTCCTTGCAAACCTCTTCTTCTGTTGCACCTTTCCTTTTTCCTTTCAGTCCTCTTCCTTTCTTCTGCTTAGCTCTGCTAACCAATTTTTCTGTTTAGTTCCTTTCCTGCTTTTCTTTCTCTCACTTCCTGCAAAAACCCTGAATACACAGCACTGACCTTGAACTCATAGGACTCTTCAATGATGACCTCCAGTTTTGGATGTTCACCCAGTATTGGCTTCCCCATTTCTGCAATACGTTTGGCTTCCTCTTCCTCCATGGTCAGTTTTCTTTCTGCCACCTCTGTGGAAGAAAACATAGATATACAGTGAGTCTCCAATATACTAGTAAGAGGACAAGGCCAAAATCAATACCAAAAGGGCTGGATTTGGAAATTAATTGGTTTTGTTTCTTTTTCAAGGGCTACATTTGCATTCATCCTATCAACTGTTCACCAGAATTATCCAGGCTTTATAGCAGTGATACACTCTCTATATTTCCATTCCCAGACAGACACAAGGTTTTATATGTAGATTTATTGCAAAAAACCTAGGAATTTAAAAGAGGAAGAAACTCATCATCAAAAAGCACACCAGAATCTTGCTCTCTATATACAGTATGTTAACCCACAGATTTAAATCTTGGGTTTTTTCAGCTGTCTTTTAAAGTCAACATCTGCTTGTTTTCTGCGTGTGACGATTTCTGCCATTTGTCCATTGTTTACAAACAGTTTCTTCTTGTATTAAAAGATCAGTTTCTGAATCTTATAGGAAACTATGATATATTACCAAGCATGGCAGAGAATACAACCAATACATTTTTCTTCTCATATTTTTATGTTTTGCTTTTTAATATGATAAGATCTGAATGAAACAGAATAAAGGGAGGGTAAGTTCGTTCTCTTTGCAAAAATGTGGCTTACCGAAAATATTGGAACTACTTTTCTTTTTTAACTGTTTGCAATATTATACTTAATATTGCTACCTATGGGCCATATAACCCTCTGAAGTTTAATTATGCTTATATTTTTGCTGGATTGTAGCCTTGGTAATTTAAACATGAATTTTCTATTTAGGTCATTGTGAGGGCTTATTATCTGAAATATGACTCATACATTTATTAAATATACATGCTTCCTTTTATGATTTCCTAGATTATGAAATCATTACGTTGTGTATCTCTCCCATTCATTGCTTCTTATTTTTGCTATGAGCAGATCAGTGTCCAAAAAATGTCACAATTTGGATCTAGTATTTTAATATTTCAAAAGAGAAAAAGCTGCATGTGAAATGTATTTATCAAAATATCAAGTTTTTATTCATTCTTTTGGAACACCTCTGTTATACCAGAGTTTGCAGTGAGCTTTAATCCTATTAGAATTTTTATTGGCCAAGTGTGATTGGACACACAAGGAATTTGTCTTGGTACATATGCTCTCAGTGTACATAAAAGAACTATCTATTAACTAACTATTAACTATCATTCATGAAGAAAATCATAGTTTTTATTATGTTAAGCTTCTATAGAAACAATTCAAGATTTCAGTAGATTAAAAAAACAACAACGTAAAATACATTGATCAAGGGAAGGAAATCAATGTGTGCTTTTGTGGCACTCGTTGCTATCAATCCAGCTTGGAAGAGACAAATGCAACAATCATTAGTTTCCCTTCCCAAAAACCAAAACTTGGATGAAAAAACTCAATGTTTTTTATTTATTTGCTCATATTGCAGGGAAGAAAAAACCTTCAGCTGGTATCTGTTAATCTCTTCTACTATGATGTAAACACATACATTTCAGCTTTTGCATGTACCAGCATATATTTTCTCTTATGTTTTAATTTATTTCATTAATGTTTTTTCTTTCCTGAGACATTTGTCTCGTATAAAGAGGAAAGAAATGCACCTATTTTCAGGAAAATAAACCGTTTTTATCAACATGGGATTGATGAGCAGGCTGGATAAAGTTTTATTTTTCAGAATTGGAAGGGAATCAAACTGCCTCAGGGCATTGGTACTATGTACTTCACCTTATAAATGACTAAAAGATAGATCCTACTGTGGCTTGCCTATAGTGACAGGCAGTGGGCATAACATGATATTTTATGAACATTACTAGCAAACTCAGCAATTGGGGGAAAAGTGACATTCATTTAACTTTGGCAGTCTTTTTTTAAAAAAACAAGATTCATGTGGTGTCGAAGGATTTTTTTTAAATATAATTTTCTTGAAAGTTTTAAAAGCAAGAGAAAAAATTAATACAAACTAAAATAAAGTGAGAAGGAGAAAAGGAAGGAAGGAAGAAAAAGAAAAGGGCTAGAAGAAAAACAGAAAACATTAAAAAAGATATAAAGAAATGGCTTCTGATCTTCTTTACAGCAGTTATAAGTACAATTGTAGATTTACCTCTTTTTCAAGTTACACCATGAGTCCCTTTTTTCTATCATTTATCCTATCTAATAGTTATAGATCATAAGTTCATTTTTTCCTGTTTTATACAAAATAGGTCATAAAGGATTTTCAGTCAGCAATAAATGTACAGTAGATATATTTTCTCTTATCAAACAGGTCAATCTGGCCATTTCAGCAAATTCTATCATCTTCACCAACCATTCTTCAATAGAAAGTATTGCCAAATCTTTCCATCTTTGAAAAGATAAATAAGATAATTTCTGTGATAAATCACACAAAAGATAAAAATTTTCCCGCTGCAGTTATCAAATATAAAAACAAAGTTCCATGATTCCCTCTCCAACCATTTAACCATTTAAAAAAAATCCCAAAAGGAAAACTGCTTGTATATTAATATACAATTAGTTGTATATTAATATTTAAAACCTTCTGAATTGGTGTAGGCATTTGAACCCCAAATCTTCTTAATTGCTTTTTACATGTCCACCAAGCATGGTAACATGATTCTTCCCGTCATTCACATTTCCACCATGGCTTTGAAGTACCTTTATACTTTCTGAATCATTTTCTGGTATTGTACACCAATGGTACATTATTTTATAATTCTCTTTAAGATTGTAGTAAACTTCAATCCTTTAAACCACACATTTCCCAACTGTAGTCCACTTCATCATACATTCTTTCGCTTACTCTTCTCTTTCAAATTTCAATGAAAGTTTACACATTTCAGCAAAACATGTTCATTTGTACACAATTCCACTTCTAAGTCAGTCTTAGAGTACATAATACCATAAATTCTTTTGTCTAATCTTTCCGATAATGGTAAATAAGAAAACAACTGACAGTTATGCCCTTCTGCCATCAGTTATTCTCTTGATTTTATTTTAAATTCCCGTTGACAGAATTCTAGTTTTATGTTTGCCTATTATTTCTTGTCTATAAAATGCTTCTTGTGCCGAGAGCCACAAAAGTATTTTAAGGCATAACTAGATTTGTATCTACTCCATATTCTTAATAGGGCATATCTAACATAGTGATTTTAGAAATCTCCATTAACCTTAACTTTGTCGTACCACAAATACTCATGCCACCCAAATTATCAGGTCATGTTTTTCTAAGTCTAAAAGGCTTAGAAGACACCCAAAGATGCTTTTTATCAAAAGGCAACTAGATTTTCTTTGTTTTTCCTTGAAGATGTTTCGCTTCTCATTCAGGAAGCTTCTTCAGTTCTGACTGAATGGTGGAGAACGGAAGGATTTATATTCCTTGACCAAATGACTGCAAGGAATATAAATCCTTCCATTCTCTACCATTCAGTCAGAACTGAAGAAGCTTCTTGGATGAGAAGCAAAACAAAACAAAAGTCCAGTTGCCTTTTCATAAAAGCACCTTTGAGACAGCCATGACCTAGAAGACTGAGAATCCCCATAGACACTTAGAAGACACATTCCATTCTTTTCATCCAAACCAAACTGTAAATACAATTTGAAATCAGGTAAACCCAAGTCTTTCCTTTGCATCTTGTAATGCCTTATATTTAACTTGTGGGTTGTTCCCCTTTGCTGTACAAATTTAGATGTAACTTTTTGCCAGAGTTTAAATGATATAACAGTTATCAAAGCTGGTACTGTCTGAAACAAAAATATCATTCTCCACAAAGCATTCATTTTTATCATAGAAATTTTCCCCAACAATGACAATTGTAATTTCTTACAACTTAATATATCGTTTTTTAAGCTCATTCCATGTCCTAATGTAAACATTTTGAAATACATATACTTCATATTTGTCTTAGAAGATATTTTATCTTCTAAATCTTTTTCTTCATCAATTCTTTTGATCTTGTTTCCATATTTTTGAAAACATCTTTGTCTTATAATTATTAATCTTAAAATATGCAAGTGTACATTTTTTTTAAAAAAAAATATCTTTGATGTCTCTGTTCCCTTTATCCTCCAGAATCAATACCAAATTATTGGTGTTGCAAGTGGTCCTTGACTTATAAGTCTCTTTTTAAATATTTACTTCCACAATTCCCTCATTTTGACTTATATTCAATATTTCAAGAACTAAAATAAACAGGAAAGGAGAATGGTCAGCTGTCTCGTTCCTCTTTATATATCATAGAGTATTTTTAGATCTCCATTGATAGTTATATGAGCTTTCTGTGAAGTATAGATCAATCTTATCAGTATTAAAAACTTGCCAAAATTCACATTTTTCATAATTTTAAGCAGTTTATTTCAAATTCTCAAAGGCCTTTTCTGCATCTAAGAAAATCAATGTGGCTTGTTTTTCATTGTGTTGCTCCAAGTATTCCAAAATGTCCAACATATTTCTTATATTACCCTTTAAACATAAAGTGAGTAAACACCCACATTGATCTTCATGAACTGCAAAATTATTTTCAACCTCTCAGCCAAAATCTTTGCAAACAACTTACAGTCATTATTCAATAATTACATTGGTTAATAGTTTCTTGTTAAGTCAAATATTAATGCTACATTAACCTCTTTCCAGCTCTTTCCACTCTGTAAAACAGAGTTCATAATATTTTGTAAAAGTTGCAAGAGTTCATCCTCAAAGCATTTATATTTAAGAAACCACATTATCTGTTATTATAATATATCCCTCTTGTAATTTCAGTAGCATTTTCTTTTTTTTTTTGTAATTAGTATGTCAATAATTTCCCTGCTTTATTTGCAAATTCAATTTTTTTTGTTTTTTTTTATAATTCATTTTAGTGTTAATATAGACTATTGTTGCTGTAGAAGCTTAATTTGTTGAGTAATATTTATCTTCTATGAAAACTTCTTTAATCCCCTTTTTATCTTGTTCAAAATAGCTTTTTTCTCCTCTCTTCTTTTTGAGTTTACTATTATGTTGTATAAAATAACCTTTGTGAAATCTTTGTTTGTATCCCAAACCATTCTTACATCTATATGTTTATTAAGATTATTTTTAAAAACTCTTTTAATTATTTTTACAATCTTCCACTATTTCTTCTGGTCTAAACACTTTTCCTGTTTCAGTCTTTTAGAATTTCAAAACTTCCCTTATCTATTCATGGCCAACTGGAACATGGAAAAAATATATGGAAAATTATGCCAATACCAGCTGGACAGATGCACACAATCCCTGTGACATTTCATAATTCCCATTCTCGATACACCTTGACCGTAGCCCACCAATCTTTTCATCTTCTCTACTTTACTAAATCAACAATTATATTACATGCGTGGATGTAATTATGTTTACAGAATTGTTATTTTTCTACTGATGCCACAAAACTTAATCGACCATATTCTCTATAGTATTATCAATATACAGAAGGGCTTCCAAGAAACAAACAAATAATTAACTCACCTAAATTCTTATAGATACAAGGGATGAAAAATACAGGTAGTCTTTGATTTACAACTGTTCATTTAGTGTTTGTTTGAAGGTATAATGACAGTGAAAAAAGCGACTTATGGCCACTTATGACCACTGTAGCATCCCCATGATCACGTGATTTACATTTGGATGCTTGATGACTGCTTCATATTTATGATGGTTGTACTGTCCCGGGGTCACGTGATCCCCTTTTGCGACATTCTGACCAGCAAAGTCAATGGGGGAAGCCTGATTAACAACCGCGTTACTAATTTAACAACTGCAGTGATTCACTTAACAAATGTGGCAAGAAAAAGTTGTAAAATGGGGCAAAACTCACTTAACAAATTTCTCACTTAGCAACATAAATTCTGGGCTCAATTGTCATCATAAGTCGAGGACTACCTGTAATAGCCCGAATAAAGGAGAAAACCAAGAAACAAAGATAATAATCAAGAGGGAAATTGTAGAAAGAAAGTAAATTAAGAGCCCTGGTGGTGCAGCAGACTAAAGCACTGTTATTACTGCTGCCTGCAATTACTGCAAGTTCGAATCTCGCCAGGCTCAAGGTTGACTCAGCCTTCCATCCTTTCTAAGGTAGGTAAAATGAGGACCCGGATTGTGGGGGCAATAAGCTGACTTTGTATAAATATACAAAAGTATGAAGGCTATTGCTTAACGCATTGTAAGCCGCCCTGAATCTCCGGAGAAGGGCGGCATATAAATCAAATTTAAAAAAAAAATTGGTGAGTTAAATCAGACTGAAATAATTTATCATGTGATGTTTGTACAGTCTCATGCAATTTATACAACACACGAAGATACTTCAAAATTTGTGGAGTAACAGCTTAGAAACAGGTTTACAAGCAACCAGCCTTGTCCATGGTACTGAAAGATGTTTAACTGTTAAGCCTACCGATGTTCACTGGCTATTTTTCCTACAATTTATTAATTGCTGCAGCACAATACAGAGCTTACAATTAGTGCCAGATGTACTATGTCAAACCAAATAATGGAAAACTGAAAAACCTTATTTGCATAAACGCTATCTAAAAGGGCAGAAAAGAGCTTTGAAGAACCTTTAATTAAGCGTAGATGCATTTTAATATCCTCTCAATTAATTAGCCAGATTAATATTCCTCAGACAAATGTCTGAGTAAAATTACTGAATATAATTGTTTAAATATATTATATTTCACTCTCTCTCCCTCCAAGTGTCTTTGCTTTGTTTCCCTTTATTCTTTGTTTAGCCTCATTTCTGAGTCTGTTTTTCTTCTTTACATTCCATTTGTTTCAATAAAAAGCCATACGTTCTTTTTCAAGGATGTGTCTTATTATCCTTTAAAATATATCGGTGTGTACTAGAATTCACTTCCCCCCCTCCAGATTTTTAAACTTTTACATCTCTGGGTAGAGCAGTGGACCACAAGTTGAGCCAAGCCAAAATATGCAGAAATCTAAGAAATCTGAAGGCAGCCCTGATGGTGCAAAATATTCAAGAACAGTTTTCCCCCACCCTTGGACCATCGCCACTTTCATGAAAATGGAAATTCATCTGAAAACACAACAGCGCTAGTTGCACTTCTTTATCCATTACTAAGTAATAACCTCTATTTCAATACAATGGATTTTCCTTTCAGGAGGAGGTGGGGGGAAAAAAATCCATTTTATGTGCCATCAATATTGCAAAAACTGCTTCCAATTTTACACTCTGCAGTTGTTATTGTTACTATTAGAAACTTAATCACAATTTTTACAGCTTTCTGTGTATCAGAAATATTCAGTTTGTCGCTATCTAAATTAATCTTTAAAAATGTATTTAATTGGGAGTAATAACAAAGTCAGGCAGAGTCAAAAGACAGGCAAGGCATTTTAAAACTTGTAGTGATTAACAGCTCAATCCTTACTGCTCACCCAAGATACCCAGTATCTCGAAAGAGCATTACAGGTGCAATCCTCTCACCAGTGTCACATGAGTTGACCCACCTCGGTGCTTGAAAAAACAGTAGAGTCTGTAGCTATGGTAACAAGCATCTTTTCCTCTGAACTTTCTCTTCTCCCCTTTCTCTCCTGAATGCTGACCTTTCTTCTTTGAGCTGGCATGCCAAGCAAGCATAACACGGAGGGTTCCTTCTGTATTTATGAAGTGTTCAGGTTGTTTTGTGAGCACAAAGCGCTTCAAATGATAAATCCTGCATGACTCCTGACCTCAAGAAATTATTCAGAAGCAAAATACCTCTGCATAGACTTCATATATCATTAAAATCTTGTCTCAACATAAAATCTCAGCTACAAAGTGTATTAACTCTACAGAGCCAGCACATGTTGCAAAGTACATAAGTAGAACAGAATAGAGTAGAATAGCTTGATTGTCACTTTGAATGTACACTAATTGGCATACATTAAAAAGGAAATTTCATGCATTCATGTTTCAGGCAATGCCATCTTAATTATCCCTGCAAGAAAAGAACAAATCCAGCCACCTTTTGCCATCACCAATATATCAAATTGCCACAACAACATCTGCATTCATCTCACCAAGTCTCTGGGATGGGGAATCTCCTGCTCCCTTTTTATGTTGTGCGAATGTGGAAAAGTGAACTCACCACCTGGAGTGGGCAGGTATTTTTTTTCCTTCTGGGGTCCTGAGCTTTGGGTGCTACGTGGAAAGGAGGGTCAAAACAGCCCCACCTACCTCTTCACTGGAGAGTTTTACCAAAAAAAAAAAAAAAGGAATTGAAAGGTGTGTCAGTGTTGAGAAAGAATTAAGCTCAGAAAACAGCAGTGATAAGAGGAAAAGGAACTCCAATCGAGGGGCAAGCGCCACAGCAGCAGTTTTCAGATAGCAAGAGAAACCATCAATTTTTAGACCTGCAAGACCACTGAGGGGCAGAGCTGAGAAACGGAGGAAAAGAGCCTGATGGGCCTTCAATATCAAACAAACCAAGTTGAGCTTACTTGCCTGCAGCAACTTAGGTGCAGAGCTCTGCAAACCAGGTCCAGAATTATGACTGTGAGGGCTGGGGGTGGGGAAGAAAAGCTCATTCCCAAGTCTAAAAAGGAGTGAAGAATTTTTACATGCACATGGACTGAGAATGGCCACAAGAGCTGAGGACCTGGTGTGTGTGTGTGTGATTTAAAGAAGAAATTTAAATAGTTAAGAGGCAAAAACAATGCTAATATAGAAATAGGGACATCGAAATAGGACATGAAAGATGGAAATGTATCCCAGATCTTCACACCTTTCGTCATTCCCTAAAGACGTTTTTATTCCAGCAAGCTGGGCTGGCCTAACTCTTTTAATTTGTTTTAATTCTTAAATTGTTAATTATCGGTTTTAATATAGGGGTGTTTTAATTGTGGGCCAAATTAATTTAATTGAATTTTAATACTGTTTTAAATTTTGTATTTCTTGTGTTTTATCTGTTGGCTGTTCACCGCCCCAAGTCCTTCGGGAGAAGGGCGGTATATAAATACAAATAAATAAATAAATAAATAAAATAAAATAAGAATAGAAGTAGAATAATTGCAAACTTATAGTAATAGGAAGCTAATAGAATAAGATAGGAGTTTAAGTTTGCATGAGAAAACAGTTTTGTATGGGAAATGCAATCTCTGTGTCTGTGTTCTGTACCATTTTTTTTTAAAAAAAACCTTAGTAGTGTGTAAGAAATAGTTGCACAAAAGAACAGTAGTAGATAGTATATACTACAATGAATGCCAGCCAGACTCCTAATACTTTAATGTATGAATGAATGGATGAGAAAGAATCAATAGAGAATATTTACCACTTGGCTCATCATAGTAGAAGGAAAAATGATTCTTACTTATCGGTACCTCAGAAACTACAATAGAAAAAGCCAGATCAAAGTTATGATTGTTCATAATGATTATAGCAGCTCTTTATTCTTTTGTCTTTTTGATTTCACAGTTTCTGGATGGTGCTGGAACTAGCATATAGGGTCAATGTACAGGAAGAATTTATTTAGTTGAACAATTCTTCCAAGGGTTTGAATTCTCATTTTCACTAATAGCCAGAACATATATTAGAGCCATCCGGAAGAGGCTACTTGAAAAAGGTGCATGGGTTCATGTAGTAATTTATTGATTTGCATCTCAAAGTGAACCTATTATTTTTCTCCATACCAATGGGAGAAAAATTGTCTAAACACCTGTGGAGATATAGAGAAAACAAACCACTTGTTCTGAAGATCGTATGTTGGGGCATATTTGTCCCTCTGGCCACTAGATGGGGCTAGAGAGCAACAACAGTATATAATGGTTGTATGCTGGGGCATGACACCACTCATCTACTGTATGCCTTCCTCTGTCTGTGCCTACATGCTCTGGTTTGTGGACCATCTGCAAAGTCAGCCCATGTATAATATGCTGTGATAAACCAAATATGAAGTTATTCGAATGCAAATAACTGTTGCAATTATCTCTTTCCAGTGTACATTGCTAAAAGGCAATCTGAGACAAGTGTTCAGTCTCTAATGCTGCATCCAAGTGTAGCCTAGAGGTGTGCACATAATAAACCACATATTCTTCATATCCATGCATATGGACTGCAAGATCTTGACTTCTTCATTACTTGGTAACGTCTGAGTGGTTGCAAAGACTATATAGCTTACTTGGCTCTTCCAAGAAGAAAGAAGTGAAAGGGTCTGCTTGAGCCTTTTGGAAACTATTCCCCATGTTGCCTACTGAATTGACCCTGCTGTCTCACTCTTAACAATATACTGGATCTTCTGAGTGATCATTTCTGAAATGCCCACACATACCCCATATTTCTGAATCGTTAAAACTCTCCTCTGCAGCTGACTAAAACATAGGATGACAACGGTAAGAACAATAGCATTGATTACTAGTATTGCAAAAGCAACTTTTTCCTGCTTCTGGCAGTCAAAGAACTTCACAAAGACCACAATAAATGCATTTGTGGGAGGCTTGGTAAAAGGAAAGGAAGGCACAACTAAGCAAAAACCCACAATTAAATACAGTAGAGCACTGTATCAAAATGAGAAGCATGTAGATGAAAATCTGAAAGAAAGGAATTCCAGCTGGGCTATTGCTAGAGGACAATCACCTGCAGGCTTCAAGGGGTAGGGATTTCAAGAACAGATCCATAAGGCAGGAGAAAAAAGCTAACATTTCTTTTGTGGTGTGTGTGTGTGTGTTTGCATGCACATGCAGGTCAACTTTGTCAAGGTGAACACTGCCAAACTGTAACTTAATTATTAACTATTCCTGGTTTGTTTGCATGAGTCTTGGTATTCAGCTTTCAGATGGATTGCACCCTAGACTCCTAGCTGCCAACTTCAATTAGTTTGAAGATGCCAAGCAGGGGAACAAACCTGTCAGTGTTTCCCATCCCTGCTTTCCAGGTATTGCAAAAGGTTAGGGAGGAAAGAATTCAATTTTTAGTGCTGCTCATCCAGAATTAAGCAAGTATTAAAGGACAGGAAGCTGATAAAAAGCTCTTTTTCTTGACAAGGAGAAACAGACAATGTATTTCCAGATAGGTTAAGAAGTTCATCTCATTGAAGTAGGCTTCTAACCAAATTTTTTAAAAAGCCACTGATTTTATGTACCAAAAAGAAAACACCTGCTTAATTAGTTAGCTAATGTCTGTATATAGACATTGGTCATAAGCCTTCATAAAGACTATCAATTGCCTTTTTCCGTGGTACGTCTTTTCAGCCTCCCTTATTCAAACTGGTGAACAACAAAGATAAATGCAATACCTTATATAAAAGTTTGAACTGACTCCATATTAAACATTAGAATGAGCAAAAGCCATTTAAAGGCTGAATTGAAGAGATGTGTCTTGACATTTTTGGAAGTATTGAATTGGATGAATGAAGTTGTAAATTTTCTTGTCCCTCACTGGGAGAAGGAAAAAGTGAAATGGGATAAAGCAGAGGTGTTAAACTTGCGGTGTCACATTTTCATTACGTGATGTATCATGACTTTTTTCCCCTTTACTAAAATGGGGGTGGGGTGGCCAGCGTGTGATGCATCTGGCCCCTGAGTTTGACACCCCTGGGATAAAGGGTGTGAATTCCATTCCTGGGAAGCTGAACTTCTGGATGGGAAGGGTGTAATTGATATTGATACGATAGCTAACATCACAAAGTTGATCCTAGTCGGTGATTAGGATAGTATACCTGCTTTGCTGTGTTCCATATAGTATGATATGTTTGTTTTAATTTGTATTATATTAGTAACTACAAATTATCTTAGTAACTACTGTTAGTCCTGCAAAAAGCATAACACACATTTTGCACGTGTAACCCAAGAAAAGTCAGAAGGCAGATCTTAAGGACTGCCAAAACTTTGAAGAGTAGAGAAAGTGCAACATAAAAAAATATGAATATAAGAAAGAAAGGAGGAGGGAAATGAAGTTACACAAGGTATAATTGTTCAATGTATATAATTTATGGAAGAATGTTGCACAGAAATATTTGTACTCAGATGACACACTGTTTAAGGAGAGATGAAATATTTATATTTTTTTAAAATGGAAAATAGATAAAAAATGTATTTAAAAGAAAGAAAGAAGAAAGCAGAAAGCTGAAGAATCAAGCCAATTAAAAAAAAAAAACCCTATGCAGTGCAGAATATTGGAAAGGGGAAGGGCAAAATTTAAAAATAGCATGCCATAGGTCCGTGATGGTGAGCCTATGGCATGCGTGCCACAGGTGGCACGTAGCACCCTGTGGGCACACGAGCCATCACCCCAGTTCAGCTCTGCCATGCATGCATGCGTGCCTCCCACTGGCCAGGTGGTTGGGTCTCTGCTGTGCATGTGTAGGGGGTTGGGAAGCATGCATGGAGGCCATACACACATTGCATTTTGGGGGTTCAGGAGCGGGCTTGGTCTGGAAAAGGTTAGCCATCACTGCCTTAAGTATATGTCTTTCAGCTCTTTGGATTTTAAGTCCCATCATTGCCAGCCAGCTTAATGCAATAACTGGAAAATATCAGATTTGAAGCCCAATATATCCGGGTGCCACCAGATTGAAGAAAGCTAAATTAGAGTCAAAAAGACAATGACAAGCTTCAGTGCAATCTTCAATGCAATTTTTTCCAGCACTCCTGAAATGCTTACATTTTCTAAATCTAACATGACATAGAGTAAGTGAAAATGTCATTGCCATTCTTAACTTATTAGTCATGATCTGTCCTGTGCAGTAACAGATGCATTTTTATATTACTCTGCCTTTGACATGTCACAGATTAACAGAATTTGAAGTCCTATGTCCACATGTCCAAGAGATGTCAATTCAAGCTTTGAAAAGGAGACCAATTGTAGGAATTAATTGAAATAGCAACTTGACAAGTTCATTGGAAGCAAGAAGATGCTACCTAGAGTGCATGGGATGTGGAAAAGGACTTAACACAATGTTCTGGCCACCCTTTTTTCCTAACACGGTCAGAATTTCCAGTTCCTCGCTTATTAAAGCAAGAGCAACTTTCTATAAAGCAAGTGAATTATTCAGGACTTTCTGCAAAAAAAAAAAAAGAAGAAAAAAAAGATAAGATCTGAGCACACGAAGGGGTAGAATTGCATCATTTTAATACATATTATTTGGGTGAAGGAGAATTAATTGAATTTGCACACTACTGAATTAGAACTGCACAATTATTATGAATACAGCTGTGACAGATCTTCTGAAATAAAGAACTGTTAGAATTCTAAGAGTATTTAGGCTCCCATTATTCTCATGATTTTTTTGGGATGCAAGAAATTCATGTGACTTTATAACCTAGGAAAGAAATGACTGTAGAAGCAGACCCTTTCCCTTTCCTAGACACAGAAAAAAAATCACTAATTATACTGGTTTCCTGACTCTTGTGTTTATATTATGAAGTAAATATATCCATGAAAATTGCCTGCTCTGTTCCCTTCACCAGTTGTGAGATAAGATTCAAATAACCAATCACAACGGGTATGGTTGGTTAATGTACATTACAGTACATGAGAAGGAGGCACTATCTTTTCTAGAGTTGTTCAGCTGCTGTTGATAATAAGAATATCTTTTTTTTTTTTTGCTTTCAACTCTAAAGAAAACGATCAGCAATTTCCTCCAAAATCTACCCAACTCAAAACTTTCTGCCATGGTACTTAAAAAAACCAAAACAAAATAAACCTTTCTGTTTTGTATTTCTTTATTTCATCAAAACACAAAAACACAAATAACTTAATAATACTGAGCATGGATTCATTTTGAATTCTTCTCTCTGTAATTATTATTTAAATCAAACCACAACAGGTTTCCTATAATTCTGGATTACATAAACTATTCTGTGAAAAGCCTGTGGTGAGAATAAAGCTAAGAATTTTCCCCTTTGTTTTATGATGGCAAAATTCTACCAAGAAAGACTTAAGCATTTCATTTAAATTGTTTAGGTTTTTGGGGTTCTGCTTGTGGGATGGAATCAGGGCTGCTGGTTAGTTGTGGCCTGATATTAAGAGGTGTGCCAGGAAAGTCAGAAAGAGCAGGTCATGGAAAATGGTAGTAAATTATGCTAGTAACTGGCAGGAGAGGATACGATAGAAACTTTAAAGGAAGGCATTCTTAACTTTGCACACAACTAAGTTGTAATTAACTAAAGGTGACAATGATGGTGGCCCCATCAAACTCTAACTTGGAAATCCTGCTCTTTGTAATGAAAGAGAAGTTGTAGGGCAGGTACTGGCTGCTGGCTGCTTGTAATTTGACAGTTCCAATCTCACCAGGCTCAAGGTTGACTCAGCCTTCCATCCTTCCAAGATTGGTAAAATGAGGAGCCAGATTGCTGGGGGCAATATGCTGACATTTATAAACTGCTCGGATAGTGCTGTAAAGCACTGCGAAGCAGTATATAAGTCTTAAGTGCTAATGCTATTGCTAAGTCTCCTGTTCATGTGTAAAGAGCACATCCCTCCCTTTGCTTCCTCCAACGTGATTACAAACAGGAGAGTGGAAAATGTCTAATGTCAGTTAATTATTATCATAATGGGACGAATCAAAGTTTAGTGGAACTATGACTGTCCAAAGAAGCTAACTCGAATGTGATTTGCAATTATGCTGATGCTGTAAACTGCTTAGAGAGGGCTGTAAAGCACTGTGAAGCGGTATATAAGTCTAAATGCTATTGCTATTTAAACATATATTTAGTTACAATAATTATAATTACAAGCATACAATAATGCTCCTAGAAGTCATCCTTGATTTGTCAACTAAAAGGAGTAAAAAGCTGTCTTCTGAATTCCTGTTGGTATTTGGTTAATAATGCCAAAATTAAGTCCTTGAGTCAAGTGGATGAAATGGCCAATGCAGGAAAAAATGATCATCTGATTTGGCTTCCCCAATTGACAAGAGACAGAGAAATGCTTGTAAAGGGATGAAGGCAGCACATCAAACCTAACTACACGAAAGCTCTCCAATATGATCAGCAAGGAATATTGGCGAGGTAGGAGGCTGTTGGAAAAGGACTGCCAGAACAATTATTGATAAAGCATCTATTATCCAAGACTTAATCCGGGATGAAAGTGCTGATCTGATGTGGGCCACGGAGAACTGGAATTAGTATAATTAATTTCTTAGATCTTTGTTTACCAGTCTAAGTTGTACTATAGCAAGCTAGACCTAGAAGGCAGAGAAGAAGAGAGGTACATATATACTTTCCAACTAGATACTTTGTCCAGAAGTCTGCTAATCCTGAAACCATGTTACCTTTGGTGAACAAGGCAGAGTTAGGGCAGGTTATGGACATGTAATCTTGACAATGTTGGACTTGAGAAAGTGACAGGGTCCCTGAGGCAATCAAGTTGTACCTTTATTTTGAATTGTTTTTTTATTTGCACATCTTGAAGAGGTGGATATGATATGAGGAATCCTCGTGCGCTTATTTGCCCCATGCTCCTTTGGCTGATTAATTGGCCAGAAGATGGCTAGAGTGCTGCTGGAGGAAAACTAAGAATGAATCCAACTGCACATGGGTTCAGAGCTGCAATTAAGGTAATCCTTCCTTGGGAAGGAGGGCTTGGATGATCACTTACAGGGCTGTGTAGAGGAATTAGTCAAATACCTGAAGGATAACGTCACTTGGATCCATTCTAAGCTTGAGACTAAGCATGGAGCAGGTCCATTAGAGATTCCCAGGGAATGGACTTGCCCAATTTTCTGGGAACCTGAGGACCTGAGGAAGCTGGTAGGGTCATTGGGGCTGTCAATGCAACTGCTGCTTATTAGAACCTTATCCCTTCTGGTTGGTAAAAGTCACCAGGATGCAGGTGGGTTCAGGCGGTGATTCATACATTGCTCCATGAAGGGTTGCTCTCAGCACAATTTAAGGAAGCCTTGGAATGCCCCCTCCTCGATAAACCATTATTGGACCCAACTTGTCTGGATACTTTTCATCCAGTTTCCTATCTCCCCTTTTTAGTGAAAGTGGTGGAAAAGGGATTGTGTTACAGCTCTGGAGAGTCCAGGATGAAACAGATTGTCTGGACCCCTTTCAGTCAGGTTTCAGACCAGATTATGCGACAGAAATTGTATTGGTTGCATTTGTGGATGATTTCTGCCAACAGCAGGCTAAGGGTAATGTATTCATATTTTCTCTTGGTGGCTTTCAATACCATTGATTTTAGTAGTCTTTTGGGCTGGCTATGGGGTTTGGGGCTGGGTAGCACAATATTACACTGGTTCAACTCTGTTCTCCAAGGCTGGTCCAAGTTGGTGTTGATAGGGAGCATGAGGTCCAGCCCATAGCCACTCCCTTGTGGGATGCCATAGGGCTCAATGCTCTCTCTGACCCTGTTTAATATCTACATGAAACTGATGAGTGCGATCATTTAACATGGAATGAGATATCATCAGTCTGCTGATGATATAAAACTTTACAACTCCATTTCTGGTGATCCAAGAGATGCTGTGACCGACCTTAGTTTTATATAATAATATATACTAGCCATTTCTTTAACAATAAATTTAGCTAATCTGGAAAAACCAAAAATCAAAGTTTTAATGCTTGTTTTTTTCTTTTCCCCTTTACCCTACACCAGGAGTGTAGGCCAAATATGTCACAATACGTCATAGCATGGCATAGAACCGAGGCGGAGGGGCAGGCCCACCCATGATTTCTGCTACGGGTTCGCTTGAACCGGTATGAACCAGCTGAATACCACCTCTGATTAGAAGTCTATCTGTTCTATATTTTACATTAATTGCAACTTCTGAACACTTTTCAGCATATAGAATACATTACATTAGTTAAGGTAGGGTGCTACCAAGATGTGGATAACTCTTGCTAAATTCAAGTGAGTCAGGAAAGAGTCTTTATCATAACCACCATGGTTATAGACTTCTAATCAGAGATGGTATTCAGCTGGTTCATACCAGTTCAAGCGAACCCGTAGCAGAAATCATGGGTGGGCCTGCCCCTCCGCCTCGGTTCTATGCCATCCTATTTAGGCAAATTTTTGAGGCCCGTGCATGCGTGGAAGGCTGGGCGCAAGCACGGAAGACATGTGTGTGCACAAAGTGAGCGTGTGCGCTGGGGGCGAACCGGTGGTAAGAATATTGGAAACGCATTGCTACTTCTAATCTATGAAAGATTAGAGATATTGTGCCTGCAATGAAAGCTCTGTATTGGTTATCTATTACTTACCAGGATGAATTTAAGGCATCTAAAACCCTAAACAGATTCAGGCTCCCATTATGAATTTATCTAGTTGTTAACAGATGCAGGAGAGACTCTTTTGGAGATATCTCTGCTGTTCAAGGCTATCATTCTAGCATCTGGAGGGAACTTTCTCCTCCATTGCCTGCAGGCTATGGAATGCCCTTCCTTAAGAGTTGTTTGATCTTCACTCTCTCACTGCTCAGAAAAATCTGTAACGATACATATCTTTTGCTGGTCTTTTGGTATTTATTTTATTGTTTTAATATCTAAGTTAAACTTTTCATATTGTTTATGCTCTTTAAAATTTTGCTAGCCACTTTTGCACACTTACCAACCAGGGAGGCAAAATACAAATTGAATAAATGAATAAAAACTCCGTCCTCAGCACCTGCTTGAGAGTTTGAGAGACTTGGTTTGGTATAATGGCTAATCTATAAAGTGCTGGACTAGAAAGTTGGAGACACTTACTTGTAGTATTAATCCTTCCTTAGACATGAAAACCAGCTGGCTTACTTTGGGCCAGTCACTTTCTCCTAGCCTAATTCATTTCACAGGGTTGTTGTGGGGAAAATACAAGAGAGGAACATTATGTATGCTGCCTTGAGTTGTACAAATAAAGGCAGGATATGAATCAAATAAATACCTAAATAAATAAATGTTCAGCAGATTTCCTGATGTACTTAATTATAATTCCCATATGGGGAAGGTTTAATCCTCACAACTGGAGGGAAACTGTCAATCAATATTTGTGAAAGCAATATTTTTGTATCATTGTCTCAAGGCTAGCTATGATTATTTCTAATTTGTTTACTCCAGATCTATGGTGGAGCCAATGGCTGAAAGGGGGGGCAGCTTTACATGAATAAGGAGAAATTCCAGTTTAGAGTTTGTTCAGAGGAGGAAATGTCTGAAATCAAACCCTTAGGTGTATATATCTGCCATTTCCCAAGGCAAGGTAGACAGCCTGGCAAGATTCTTGTAATACAGGTGATCAACAATAGAGTATCTATTTGGGCCTCTCTGTGAGTGATTCTAGTTTTTTGCACTTGACAAGATCCACCTTTTACAATCTCATACAAAGATATGCAGAGATATCCAGGGGGAGTCGAGCAAACGCTAAAAGTATCATTGTATTTCAAGTCCTGCCCCTTTTGGAAAAGCATTGTGATCTGTTTACCTTCTGGGAGAGGCAGAATATCTAGATTCAGTCACAGTTTTAACAGATTAACAGAGTTGGAAGGGACCTTGGAGGTCATCTAGTCCAACCCCCTGCCCAAGCAGGAGACCCTTCATCTGCCTCTACCTAGGATTGAACTCAGAACCTCCTGATTGTGAGGCAAGAGCTCCACCTCTAGGCCACAGTATCAACCTTGTGAACTCTCAGGTTTCCTCTTTCCACTTTGTATTCAAAATGTACAAATATATATATATATATGTAGGTCTTTGGTATGTATGTGTGTATATATAATATTTCGGGTTTCTTCCCGTGTAATTTAGGGATATATCCACAATTACACGGGAAGAAACCCGAAATATTAAATATACACACATATATATATGTATGTATGTATGTATGTATGTATGTATGTATGTATGTATGTTTGTATGTATTTTAATGTGTGCCAGTGTGGTCACAATAAAAAATGACAATTAAAATTATCTTATCTCATCTCATTTAATCTCATCTCACTTTACCTTATCTCAACTCATCTTATCTTATTATCCTGTCCTGTCCTGTACCGTACCGTACCGTACCGTACCATCCCATCCCATCCTATTTCATTTTATCATCTCATCTTATCTTATCATCCTATCTTATCTTATACTGCACAAACATAGAATGTGTGCAGCACAATGGTGAGGTGTTGCTTTCATCCTTTGGATGAAAATATCAGATCCTGCAGATGCCTTTACAATGATATACCGTCATTCTGTGTTCCTCTGGCTGAGTCAGAATGACAAGGCTGAACTCATTTTCCTTGTCTGCATATCTGCGTATGTTCACTTTCATCTGTGCAAAATGAACTTGTCACTACAGGTTCACCCTGGCATGTGGCAGGTTCCCTCAAGGGTGTAGAGAACACAGATGCAACCTCAGTTCCAACAAACCTCGGTTCTTTCTCTCCAGCTGAACCCTTTTCCTTACATCCTAGCAAGGGTTCGGGTTCATGTTATTCTCAACAATGGCATTGGTTCTAAACGTTGAGGTGAAATCCTTGAAGTATGAAGTCATCCCAAATGAAAGACAACATTTAGAATCTAGGCTTTAGACAAGAAAAGGACAGAGCAGAAATCCAAACAGAGAAAAGGAGGGGGGGGTAAGGGAAAAATTGACTTACCTTGAGTCAAGAGAAGCGCTATATAAAAAGAAATAAAAAAGAAAAGGAAGGAAGAGACAGAGTTATTATTTTCTGTATGACAGGTTTATAAACATTTTGCATATAACCGTGTTAAATAATAATGAGCTTGCTTGAAGTAAACAATGGCTTTTTGGTAGCCTCATGGTAGAAGCAGGTTTGTAAGCATGTGTGGGAGCCACAAAATGGAGATGAAGCTGTATCAAACAGGTGCAATTGTAAGGGTTTCAGAGGTTCCCCCTTTTCCTCAGGAACCAAGGTGCAGGCAGTAGGGTGGGAAGGACAGGACTTGGAGGTGAGGATTGTGGAGGCAATCAACATAGAAATTTGCAACACAAGACCAGAATCTGGGGCACATCTAGTGGCTTTTTTGGGGGGGGGGAGGGTTGCCTTTGAGTCAGTGTGGATGTCTGCCTGGATTAGTCCCTGCAGTTTTCTTGGCAAGATTTTTGGAAGTGGGTTGCCCTTGCCTTCTTCCTAGGACTGGAAGGAGCTACTGCCAAGGTCATGCACCTAGTTTTGTACCTAAGATGGGACTAGAACTTATGGTATCTGGGTTTCTAGCCTGATTCCTTAACCAGTACTGGCACTTAGCTACTGGCCTAAGGAAAGTATTTCTACCATTTAAAACTCTCAATTGGCTACACCTAAGGAAGCAACTTTGGTTTCAGTAAAAATGAATAAGGAAGTCAGACAGATGCAATGATTCATACTTAGAAATTAAATTTGTATCACCCTAGCTGAATTACTGTCACTCAATGGGGAATGAAATATCATCTTACCTACTTTGTAGAGCTTTTCTACCACAACTTTATGGGTTTATAACAACTAGCTTCCAGTAACTCCTAGATAGCAAGAAAGGAATAAAAAGAAATCTCTAATTGATTGCTGCCATTTTGTGTTCATCCAGATTTTTTCAGTCCAGTTTTGGCAGATGTACTCATTTAACAATAGTGTGAAGTGGAATCCTTAGTGCTCTCTGAGCTTGTTTGTTTTCTTGCAGATATTTCATTATTCAGTAGTAACATCTTCAGTGCTAGAAGAGTGTGAGGCTTGCTCTCTATTTATATTCAGTAACTTGTCCAGTCTATGTTGGTGGGAATGTAGATTTTTCTTTGGTAGTTCCTTGATTAGGCTGTTATTTACCACTTGATTGTCTGCTGTTGCTTCTGGTATCAATCCCTGCTTATCTGGGTATTGATTCATGGCAAGGAGGTGTTCTGATCTTTTTGTTTTCTTTTTAGTTTTTTTATTGTATTTTTTGAAAGTTGTCTAGATATGGTTTATCTCTATGATTTTGTTCATGTTGATCTGTCTGAATACCAAGCTTTTGGGAATTCCCTAATTTAGCTTGTATCTACCATGTTTCCCTGAAAATAAGACCATGTCTTATATTTTTTTGAACTCTGAAATAAGCACTTGGCCTTATTGCCATGCACTCAAAAGCTGATTGGGCTTATTATCAGGGAATGTCTTATTTTGGGGGAAACAGGGTAATATGCTCACAGTTTCCCACCTGAAACTATGGTGAAGTATGTCCAAATTTTTATTGTGTCTTCTGATTGCTGGTTGGTGTTCATGGATGTATTCTGCTAGTCTTCTGCTTATTTGTCCTACAGAATGGCTGTTATATCACTCACACTATATATTGTAGATGAACCCTGTTTTTTGTTCTTGGGTTACTGGGTCTTTTGGTTTACTTAAGATATTTTGGAGAACTTTAGTTAGTTTATGTACAACCATTAGTCTTTTGGTTGTTTCTGAAATACAGGGAGTGCTATCCTTTTCATAGCTTATGTTGGTTGTACTCTAATAGGTTGAGCGAGCAGTATTTTTTTTTTTTTATAAACTTAAGTGGGTATTCATTTTGTTAGAAGATATTATATAGGTGATGTTTCCTTTTTTGATGTTCTGGGTAGTGGTAGTGCATTTGTGCCCATCTGAATAATAGCAATAGCACTTACAGCTTTATAGTGTTTTACAGCCCTCTCTAAGCAGTTTACAGAGTCATCATATTGCCCCCAACAATCTGGGCCCTCATTTTACCAACCTCAGAAGGATGGAAGGCTGAGTCAACCTTGAGCCTGGTGAGATTCGAACTGCCAAATTGCAGGCAGCCAGCAGTCAACAGGAGTAGCCTGCAGTACTGCACTCTACTGTCACTGTGGCTCATAATGTTCTTACATAGCTTCTTTTTGTTGGTAATGGAGCACTTGGTTAGTATGGGTGGGTTTTACGATAGATTTGTGTTTCTAATTTGCTGCCATTTTCACTGCTGATGAGGATATCCATGAAGGGGATGCCCTCAACAATGACAGGGCAAGCTTTCTGTATATAATCAGAAAGCAAAACCCATTAATGAAATGTTTTCAAGAAAACAACCAAGCTCGGAGAGCACCAAGAACTCCACAGTTCAATCCTGAGCTACAAATATTGTTTTCTATTGGTAGAAGTGAAGTTTCACTTATAACAGTTCCTAGACATGAATAAATTTTATAATAGGGCCCTAAATGTAAGAATAATTGATGCCTTTCCCCTAACCTATTGTCTAAACTTTTTAAAAGTTCCACAACTTTGAAGCAAAAGGAAATTTAAACAAATCTGTGCTCCTGGCCTCTTGAGATCAAGAGATAAGATGGATGGCTACAGAGAATAGTATTGTTTTTAATTTTAAACTCTGAACTGTCAGTTTATAGTTTTGGTCTATGAAAGCTGATTACAGTAACTAGTTCATTCTAAATCAGTCAAATAGCTTGATTAGTATTCAAGAAACAACTTGAATACGAATCCTAAAAGTCTCTTCTTCTGTTCTTTTAATTTCTATTTGCTAATTGATAGTATGCTTCTGTCAAGAATATTTTATTTGCAGTATTTTTAATTTTGATTAGAAATGATCTTTTAAGTGTTCAGATTTCTAATTAAATCTCATTGTACTATCTTCTATTTCATATATCTCAATGTAACTCTTAGCATTTTATTTTCTAAGAATTAATTTCTTACGTTTGTGCAATTATTTCTAAAGACAACTATCTTACCTTCTAAATTTATTCTGATTTGTACTCGTTTCTATATTTGCCTATGGTTCAGAAAGAAGAATGAAACATTTGTTTGATTCTTAGAGAAGAATCTGGAGAAGTATCACCGTTTGGAATAAAAAAAATACATTGTCTCTATAAAAATGAGCTGCCAGTGTGAAATAGGAGCTGAACTTTGTCCTTTAGTTTTACAGATTTGCCCTATAATTTATAATCTAATTTCAAGGAGACAATGCATATGCATTGTCTCCGACGTATTCTTGGCATTACCTGGCAGGACAAAATTCCAAATAGCGCAGTCTTGGAACGTGCTGGAATTTCTAGCATGTAATACACTATTGAAACAGTCTACGCTGGCTTGGGCATGTTGTGAGAATGGCAGATGGTCGGATTCCAAAAGATCTCCTGTATGGAGAATTAATGCAAGGAAAGTGCCTCAGAGGGAGACCACAGCTGCGATATAAGGATATTTGCAAGAGGGATCTAAAGGCCTTGGGAATGGACATTAATGACTGGGAAACCTTGACCTCCGATTGTTCAGCTTGGAGGCTAAAGATGCAGCATGGCCTTCTCCAATTCAAAGAGACACTTGTTCGGCAGGCCGAGGCAAAGAGGCAGTCCCGGAACCAGTGAAATCTGGGGGCTGGGCAGGGGACAGAATGTATCTGCCCTCAGTGTGGAAGGGATTGCCACTCTCAAATTGGCCTTTTTAGTCACACCAGATGCTACCATAGTCTTTTGAGATTGAAGGTTGCCAATGATGATGGAATTTCAAGGACAAGAGAAAACCTAATCTATACCATACTATTTCACTTAATACTATTCAGTGAAATCCATACAGGCTGCATGACTTAACTGGCCTGGCCAATTGCAACTGAAGAATCTGACTGCTGCTTCGGGCTTCACAGAAGTTTATGAGTTGAGCTGGGAAGCTCTGAAGAATAGCATTGCAAGGAACGGCTTTTAAAAATAAGCCTGAATCTCACTGTGGTTGTTGACCTTGAATAAATGACATCTTCTACTAACAATGCTGCATGAGTTTTCCACAGAAATGCCCATTAAAGAAGAGCCTAGTATTTAGAACCTAACAAGTATACTGAATAAACAGAATTTGGAATTGTTAATGATACCCTTTTAAATACATTCACTTTTGTAGGGCTATTTAATACTTGCTTAAGGCAGCAGCAAAAGACTATTTGGATAGTAACTGTGTTGGACTGTACCTTTAACATGGCAGGAGGAAATTCAGGATGGAACTACATTTGACAGGGCTATTTTCAAATATAAAATGAAGGCAGGGATGTCATGTTTTTGCAGTATAAATTAGAGGCAGTCCATCTAGTATGCTCCAGATTTTGTGGACTTCAATTCCTATTAGTCTGAACCAGCATAAGCAATGACAAGAGGATTGTCTAGATTCTAGAATATCTGGAAGACATTGGATCTGCCTCAGCTGGCATCCTATATCCCTCAAACCAGTTTATTGGGGGCATTTTTCTGCTTTCTAGCTTTGATATTGGAAATCTGGGAGGGGGAGAGGGGGAAACACTAATTGAAGCAAATGACTGGAGAAAAGCACCAGGAGAAAAAGCTTATTTTCTCCCCCTGGGCTTTGGCTTGTGCTCCTTGCTACAAGTGTGGCCTCAAGAGAAAACATTAATCTCCTGAAGATCTGAGATCTCTGACTACCATTTGTGCTTCAGTCTATTAAAAGAGTGCTCATCTCTCTTTCACTTCTAATGTAGTGCATGAATATTTGAAGAATTCTATGAACTAAGATTCAGTAATATAGAAAAGGGATTTTAGCTTTTTATCAGGGGATGGACACTGCTCACAGAAGCAGGAAAATGACTTTATGGGCCACAGCTTTCTTTGCTATAATAAATAGCTGAACCAGGGTAACTCAATTCCAGCTTGTAATAGACCTTATGGAGTCTATTAAAATAATTGGCACAATCTTCTCAACACTCAACACTCATTAGTGCATCTCTGTCCCAAAGTCACATCATTCAAGATGTGAGAAGACAAAACTGCATGAGACCATAACAAGGCATGTAACATTAGCCTAGGGAAAAATGATCCAACATTTCTACAGCTCATCAACTTCCTCTTCGGTTGTTTCAGTTCCCTTAGTCAGAATGTACATTGTTCACCATTGGTGTGAGAGGAAGAAGCTTGGCCCTCAGAATCACTTTAATTATAATTGTGTTTGTGTATGGATGGCGCATATTTGTAAAATGCCTTGTGATATGCTTTCTCTGCCATTACCCACTTTTCTGGTATAGTGGACATCTGCTTATCCCCTATGCTTTTGGTACTCCATGAGGCTGTTTCAGCAAGTCTTTGAGATCTGAAATAGCTTCTCCTGCCAACCTAACAGTTCGAAAGCATGTAAAAAATGCAAGTAGAAAAATAGGGACCACCTTTGTTGGGAATGTAACACTGTTCCATGGGTCTTTGGCGTTTAGTTATGCCGGCCACATGACCACAGAGATGTCTTCGGACAGTGCTGGCTCTTCGGCTTTGAAACAGAGATGAGCACCGCCCCCTAGAGTCAGGAACGACTAGCACATATGTGCGAGGGGAACCTTTACCTTTTATAGGGAAATAGTTTTGACCATGGTACTTCCCAGTGCTAGTTGTTGTTGAACTAATTCATACTGTTGTTATTGTTGCTATTATAATGATTTTTTAAAAATCTTTTTAATGATGAGTAGATGAGGTAAGTAAACCTGTTGGAGACCTTTATTGATTGGAAAGGTGTCTAAGCCCAGTAAATTAAAACCTGGCTCTGTTGGAAGGCCTTCAGGGACTGTGGAGCCATCAGTGCTTATATACTTGTTTCTGTAATTTTAATGTTTAAAAGTAATATATTATTTATCAAAGTTATTTTAATATCAATAAATTACTTAAAGTCCACTAGGATTGGGGTGGCCGATAAACTGCACAAGTAGGCAAACAACCAAACCACTTCTGGCCTCTGTTTCCAGTGAAACACCATCTCAGTGGAATGCATAATATATAAAACACTGTCCTCCTTTCAAATAGAATCAGCATCTTCACATGACTAAAATGGCTTAAAACTCACATTAATGTGAACTGTTGGTAGATGTACAAAGTTCACATGAAAATTTCCAAGTACCCATGATGTGCGTGGGCTGCTGGTAGTAGAGTGTTGGAATGAAAAGAGAGAGAGGTGAACTCAGAAATTTGGAGTATAAAAGGATTTCAAAAAAAGATGGAAGTTTACAAATAAGGAATCATCAGAGTAACCTAATTTGGGTTCTGAAAACCCAGCAAAGAATGGCTGGTAACAAACTTTCCAGCTCAAAAAGAAGGGATTTGGTATTTAGATTAAATGCCTCAAAGCTAAGTAACAATTAGCTGCATTGTAACTTTGAACAATTGTTCTGTAGTGCCCTTGAATGAAGAATAGTCCGGAATAAAACATAAAGCCAATGAAAGAAGCAATAGCAGTACGCTGCTGTAACAAGAGCTATTATTTCTTTGTTTTCAAGGGTATTAGCTCCATAGTTCTGAAGCATCGGTGTTATGCCATCTTCCTTGAAAAAACTAAAATAGAAAAACTAAATAATCTGAATATTTTGTACAATGTATATTATGAAGCATTTTTTACTGATCTACAGTATGTTTAATTTCTAAGCATTGTTATAGGCATCTTTTTAATGAGCTTTATTTTTCACATTTTGTGAAGAAGAATGCAAAATATATGAAAGTCCACTAGACTTTCTAGTTAATGTGACCCATTAGAGAGAAGAACTGTTGTTTAAAGATTCTTGAAATATGCAAGGTCAGACCCAAAATCTCTGGGATCCACAAATGGGTTAACAAACTCAGCAAAGGCAGCTGAAGACAGATTTCCCCAGGCTTGTGGTTCTCCAAATATATTAGACTTCTAGAATTTGCAGCCAGCATGGCCCTTCTGGTGAGTGGGTCAACACATTTTGGTAGGCAGCAAGTTAAGGTAGATTCCCTCAAAGCATGCTTTGACTTCCATCTTGGAAGTTCTTTGTTTCTGTAATGCCTGTATGTCCAGAACAGGAAAACTTATCCAGGCCGTCTTGCCATAGCTGACTCACCTGGCCAACTCACTGCAGCCAATTCACTGTGGGACAATTTGCCCCACAGTGGGACAACTTCAGTGTGGGATAACTGAAGAGAGGGAATTGCAGCTCACTCCAGCCTTGCGAATGTCTAACTTGAGAAGGTCCAAACCTAAAGCAATACAAGGTCTGCTGCAATTCACTTATCCTTCTCATGAGTTATCCTGGGTTGAATTATCCGTGGTGAGTTGGCTGCAGTGATTTGTCCTTCAGCAAGTTGGCCAGGATGAGTTGGCTGGAATGAGATGGCAGGGTAACTTCTCCTAGGTCCTGTATGTCTTTACTGAAACTCTGAGGAAGTGCTTCCTAACATGAATTCTATGAAGTTATATTATAAAGTATTTTGGTCTATTTGGAGATTTCTTTTTTTGGCAGGGAATTAATTGCAAACATTCTTGGCTGTTACTGTTGGCAGCATTTGTTAAATCTGACTCCAATATGTACATGTCTATATCCATATATATTTATATAAAAAAATAATCAGTAGCTAATATTAATTACAAAGCTGTAATTAATGAAGAGAATAAAAAAAGACAGGGATCATTGTGCAAAGTTCAGAACTGGGGAGCAAGCTGGAGAGGCAGCCATGCAGTTTAACACATTCTTCTGCGAAAAGGACTTTCCATCTTGGGATAAGAAAAGGAGACAAGATTACATCAAAAATATGACCCAAGGAACACAGGGGGAAAAAGGAGAGCAAAGAGAAAGGGGAGGATCCAAATGCACGGAAGTTCAAACAGCCTGTCAGGCACAAGCACTGCACAAAAGGAGGATCTTAAGCTAAGCTCAAAAATGCAGAGATGGGACCGAAACAGGGTGAGAGCGAGAATATAGGATAGAATAAAACTTGGTCTGTGTAAAAATCAAAGAGAAAAAGGCGGAGCAAAAAAGGTGATTTTTGCAAGCTGCATTTGCTTGGTTTCTTTTTTTCAAAAAAAGGATCTCACACCTGATATTCCTCGTTCCATCCATTTCGGTTCACCAAGGACAATGAAGAAAGTCTCCTGCCTTTCGTATTCCTCCTCATCTACTATTTTAACCCTTATGGTCTTCCTGTAGGGACAACAAGAAAAAGATGGGTGTACAGTGGGTAGCCTGGTTGGGAGCAAATTCAGCAGCAGCGGTCGACACTACTACTACCCCTACCACCACACCTTCTCACATGCAGCCTGCTTCTGCCACTGTCTTGGTGGTCTTTCACTTGCTTTCTAGGACATATCAGTTGGAGCTGATCTTTAGATGAATTAGAGAACATTAGAGGAAGGAAGGAAGGAAGGAAGGAAAGGAGGAAGGGGCAAAGAGTGAGGAAGAGGAACCTGGTCTATAGTGATGGTTAGTGGAAGGTGACCTCTGCAGCACATTTAGTCAAATGTCACATGGTAATAACAGTTCATCAACTGGCTGAATCCAGAACAGCATACAGGTAGAGATGGGACAAGCATCTTTAGCGTATTAGATAAAAAGCCAATTTTTCTCTGCCTTGAACAGTGGGTGGAGAGTGCAATAAGACAGAATTAAAATATCCTTTTAACATACACACACACACACGCATGCACAAACTCATGCACAAAACATAGCCAGGATTTCCCCATCTAGATCTTTTTCTCTGCAAAGGCAATTTGGTTTCTTTCCCCATACTTGATACAGTATTTTTTTTTTTTTTTTTTACTGAGAATTGATAATTCATTTTTGCTGACTGAACTGCTCGGTGCTTATGAAATTCAGTGTTATAAGGGTATGGGCAGAATACAATACAACCTATGTGAGCATCGTGCAATGCCACGAAAGACACCCTTATAAAAATTAAGTTGCAATTCTATATCCATTTAGCTAGGAGTAAATCCTATCAAACTCAGTGGCATTCACATTTACATCAACATGCCTCAGAATCACTCAGAAACTTTACTTCCTCTTCTTTTCTTACCTACTTTTTTAAAATATACAAACATGAAGAATGACAAAGAATGAATACTAATGGTTTCCCATTTTTCCTTAGAAGTTATCTATTTATATTGATTGGGTTTCTATTTGAGACCCTGGACCAGTTCTAACAGAATCTCTGTTGTTATTTTCTCAAGGAATCCTAATTTATTATTATCTTAATTTATAGAAAGTACCACAAAAGAGCTAGATCCTGATATATGCATGTATCCTCAAAACGTCAAGAATTGAAATATAACATTAAATTAGCTTTTTAAGCCAAGGAAGAACTCCTCATATAACTTGCAGAATGGTGAGAAAACTTGAATGTATTTTTAGGATTAACTGCGATTCTCAGTTTTCATGTATTGTCACATGTAGATTGATTGGAGCCAATTTTTTTTCAAATCTCTCTACACAGTCAATGAAAAAGCATTTATGGGAAAGAGATTTTGGCAAAAAAACAAAACAAAACCCTACAACTGTACGCATTCTACTTCTCCATATGCTGTTGTCAGCAGCCTCCGTATCAATTGGCCACACAGACGTCAGGCTAATATCAAAATAAATGTGTGATTCTGAAGGAACATTCTTGGGTGGTTCGATGAAAAAATATTTTTTGTTCCAACACTTCGTGCAAAATGTAGGGGAGGGTAATGTGACTGGGTGGGCGTGGCCAATTTTATTTATTTTTTACTTTTAAAAGCATTTTTTCTACAACCTCTTCAGCGAAGAGGTTGTAAAAAAATGCTTTCAAAAGGCTCTGACGATCCCAGCTGAATTGCCTGATCGGCAGAGGCTTTTTTTCTTTTAAATGCCTCTGCCGATCAGGCAACTCAGCTTGGATCGTCAGAGGCATTTAAAAGAAAAAAAGGTTTTTTTCTTTTAAATGCTTCTGCCGATCAGGCAACTCAGGTGGGCTCATCAGAGGCTTTTAAAAGCCTTTGATGATCCCAGCTGAGCCGCGCGATCATCAGAGGCTTTTTTTTTAATTTTTAAAAGCATTTTTTTGGCTGAAGAGGTTTTAAAAGTAAAAAAAAAGCCTCTGATGATCAGCTGGGCATGGGGGTGGGCAAGGATTTCTCCAAGCCACCCACCTCCATCGCTACCGGATCGGGGAATCCGGTCCGAACCAGAAGCATTTCACCCCTGATATATACAAAATATACCGCTATTGGAGGAACTGAGCCAAGTGATTATCTCTTTGCCAACTCTATCTCTAAATAAATAGCTTTTAATTAGAGGAAATATTTAGTCCCCTTCCATGGTACATTGAACCCGCATAGATTTGAAGTTAAAATGCCAAATGAGTTTAAAGGGAAGACAAGAACGATATGTTAGCATGTTGGTCCATTGATTCATAAAACATCTTGTTTTGTACAGAAAACTGAATAACCATTTTCTTTTGCAAGGCAAGAAAGTATTATTAGTGTGCAGATCTTGGGACAATGATAGGTATGCTAAAAGCAAGTTGAGCTCGAAGCCTTCCAATATGCATATAAGTTTGCATCATGCTGCAGGGTTGAGCTCTATGGCTATTTCTGTAGTGTTGAAGATGGATTTGAAAACCCCAGTGCCCTGTTATTTCAAGAATATGCATTGACATCCTTCAGTCAAATCAGCACACACACACACACTTAAACACTGCATTCTCAGCTAAACAAAGCACCATCTTGCTAACTTCTATCAGTACCATGTGACAGGCTGTGCAGATACAGCAGTGTTAAGGATAGAGCAGTTGGAAAATTAAAAAAAAGAGGCCATTGATAGCGAGAAAAGAAAGGTAGGAAATAAGAAAAAGAGGAAAGAAGAATGTTAATGTTAGTTGGGAGAGCCAGTACTACACCTTTCTGTAAACTCAAATCCATCATTCGAGGACCCATCAGCTCAATGAAGAAAGTCTTGTTTTTTTCATACTCCTCATCATCAATTACCTTGATGTGAATAGTTTTGCTGTGAATGGAAAAATAATAACTGTCATAATGGGGAGAAGGGGATGAGCAAGCTGGGCAAAAGAGGGAAAAAAGAGAGAATTTAAATGGTCAAAGCTTACTCACCCATTATGAAAAAAATAAAAAAACCAACCAAAAGAATTTTAATTTTTATATCGTGGCTGGCTAATCTGGAAGAGCATTTGCATAGAGAATGGAAGCAGATTCTTAAAAAAAAATATTCCAGCAATAACATCTCAGATATCCAGTGATATCTAGAATTCTATTGGCAGCTTTCACATTTAATTAAAAACAGAAATACATACAATATCTGTATTTATACAAGCTGTAATTTATGGAATGCATACTGTATATTTAAGGTGTTCTTAAGTAATTTGATGCAGCTTTAAGCATTTTTGCTTTACTAGAATATTAAAAAGCATATTCGTTCTCTCTCTCCCTCCCTCCCTCCCTCCCTCCCTCTTATCTGTCTTCTAATCTCCTAACTTAACCTAATGCTTTTTTTCCCTTAATAACTGAAAAGTTGAGATAGGTATGCCACAATGATTGTGAGAGAACACTTTCCCAACCTACCTAACAAAAATTATTCTGAAAAGCTACCGTTTTGTTTTTCAAAAGAAACCTCCAGGAGCCATTCTAACATGGAAGAGAAGACTAAAATACCTCCTTCCTACCTTCTTCAGTCCCAGTGCTGTTCAGCCTTCCACAATGACTGCTATTTACAGAATAAAAAGTGCACATCAGTTGCACAAATTTGCACATTGCACTAAGCCATAATCTGGGTTGGGTTTACTATGGTGTATATATACTCACCCATTAAGATGTGTGAACTGTGATTCATGACTAGCACTGATGATGTTACCTAGTTTCAGAAATGAAACAGCTGGAAGAAAACAACCAAGCTCAGAAAGCACCAAGGACACCTCACTGTGATTTATGGCTTGCTATTCAGTGTGAAATGAGCCACTATACTCTTGGCTTGGAGAGATATCTGCCTCAGGCATCCCAGTGGCGTTTTGTGGTGTACCAACCACATTTGTGCACAGATATTCAGTAGCAAAACCATCAATGTTTATGGATGCTATTTTTTTTAACCTTATCTATATATGGTAGTTTTATATACTACACAGACTCCGGAAGGATTCCCAGCTCTGTTTACAAAGTTGCATGAACTTAGCCAACTAACAAAAATAAATACATGAGATTAAATATAATATCTATCCACCTTGGTGTCCTCAACCTCATGATCTCCTTGACAGAAATGAATTACCAATTATGAGCTCTGTTGGCACAGTGGTTAGAATGCAGTACTGCAGACTACTTCTGCTGACCGCTGGCTGCCAGCAATTTGGAAGTTCGAGGCTCACCAGGCTCAAGGTTGACTCAGCCTTCCATCCTTCCAAGGTTGGTAAAATGAGGACCCAGATTGTTGGGGGAAATATGATGACTCTGTAAAACCTCTTAGAGAGGGGTGTAAAGCACTGTGAAGTGGTATATAAGTCTAAATACTATTGCTATTCCACAAAGATAAAACAAATGGTTTGGTATGAATTCAGCCTCCAAATGCCACTTGTTTGACTTTCATACAATCAAGATCCATTAGAGTTAATGTAAAGTGTTTTGGTGGAGTGGTTTGTGATTATCTACTTTATCCTCCACATTGATTGTATTTCCTATTAGTTCCCCAAACAAGTTTCTAACTACCGGTATGTCCAAATTTGTTTACTTTGTTCAAAATCAGCAAAGCCTGGTTCAATGCTTATAACACTTTACTGCCTTCAAAAGCTATCAGACAATGAAAGCTAATTATGATAAAGCTGCATTTATGTATTAGAACACCAGCGTACTTTCAAAGTGTCCATTTCCCCCTAATTATGGTATTATTTTAACTCCATGTTCTTTCTTTTGAAAATAGCAAAAGACTAAATAATCTACCATCCCTTGTATGTTGGAGTTATACTACTAAGAATTCTTAGCAGCACAGCTTTTTCCGTCTCAGTATATCAATAAGTTGGAGCAGGCTGGTTTATCAGTGGTGATATTCAGCTGGTTCTATCCGGTTCGAGCGAATCAGTAGTGGTGGCTGTGGCAGGCTCCGCCCACCCACCCGCCCATCATCACGTCCCATTTTTGATGCTCTGTGCATGTGCAAAGGTATCATGCGCGAGCGAAGCATGCTCACGTTTGCGAACTGGTAGCGAAGGTAAGTCAATACCACCCCTGTGGTTTATATAGTAATAACATGTTTTGAACTTCTCAGATAAGCACTTAAGCTTCATTCCCTCATTACCTTTGATGGATGTGGGGTTGGGTTGCCATAATTAATAACAATTAAAAGGAGACTTTATATAAATTCCTAGAGATATTGTATTCCAGATAGAATTTCTATTTCATTCCTCTG
Source organism: Pituophis catenifer annectens (assembly GCF_029215685.1). Classification (NCBI taxonomy): domain Eukaryota; kingdom Metazoa; phylum Chordata; class Lepidosauria; order Squamata; family Colubridae; genus Pituophis; species Pituophis catenifer. The sequence continues at coordinate 279,850,734 of NW_027256881.1, forward strand.
AATAGCAGTCTTATCTCTGTGGGAACACAGCTAGAATTGTTGAGGAAGATCTTGTTGTCGTACTTCAGGGGAATGCAGTGTTTCCAAATTTCAAAATCCCCAAATACCTATTTTGCCAATTCAAAAACCAAAACATCTCTTAGAAACTGTAAGGACAGAAACATAGATGTAAGATGTATTCTCCCCCCCCCACAGGATATTTTTCATCTTCATGCAGGAATAACAACTTTGTAAGTAATTTCAGAATAACAAAAGACGTATGCTACAGTAAAAGTAAATGTAGAAAAAATGTATTGTGATGGGGCTGGCTGGAAAAAACTCTTGGTTTTTTATCTGGATCAACACATATTTAAAATTATAATTGCAAGTTATTTAGTTATTTTCATGTTGTCAATATAAAAAGGAGTTCAGCGAAGCATAATTTTAAGCAATTACCTCTCCCACTACAACTTCCAACACTGTCTACACTGCTGAGAATCATCCCTTGATGAGCGTTTTTTAGGATTCAAGATGCTTGTTTGGAGAGGTAAGAACAGAGAAAAATTGATAGTGTGAGAAGCTCTCCAGCCTAGTGGTGCTTCCTTAAGATATTTTAAATTGCTATGGCTCATTTAATTGCTTGTGATCATAATTATATTTTAGTATTAATTTTATTTAATGGCTTCCTAGCTGTTCTAAGAGCCTGTTCTGAAGTCTATAATAAATCAGTAGGAACTAAGAACGACTGGATACCTCTCCTATGTGGAAAACTAAAGTGCTGGAACTTTTTCGTTTTAAAAAAAGAAAATGCATTGCATCCTATATGATGACTTTCCATTTGATACAGAAAGGTTTGATATGGGAATCGGACATATTCATGAAGGAACAAGTTTTATTTTGGAGAGGGATCTTGGAGTCCTAGCAGACAACCATTTAGATATGAGCCAACAGTGTGCAGCAGCTACCAAAAAAGCCAACACAGTTTTGGGCTGCGTAAACAGAGGGATAGAATCAAGATCACATGAAGTATTAATACCACTTTATAATGCCTTGGTAAGGCCACACTTGGAGTATTGCATTCAGTTTTGGTCTCCACGATGTAAAAAAGATGTTGAGACTCTAGAAAGAGTGCAGAGAAGAGCAACAAAGATAATTAGGGGACTGGAGGCTAAAACATATGAAGAATGGTTGCAGGAACTGGGTATGTCTATGTCTAGTTTAATGAAAAGAAGGACTAGGGGAACGGTAACGAGGAAAGGGAGCCCCTATTGGATGCAAGAGAGAGACGTAGGAGATGTCATAGAGAACAGCTATTGCCACGTCCCAAGTGGTGTGGTCAGGAGACGTAGGGCCACACCCTACAAAGTGTAGAAGGGGTGTGGCTGGGCCGGAAAGGCATGGTGAACAATTTGTTGGCGTTTGGATGCTGTGGAGTTTAGAACTGCTAGTTTTGAGTTTTGAAAAGAAGTCTGCATTCCTGCATTAGCCTGCTGGCCATCTGCCAAGACCTCTGGAACATTGCCCAGTAATTACTGAACTGATATACTTTTGAAAGAGAACTGTTTATTAAAGGGCCAGCTTCAATCTCTCTAGCCTGCGTTTGTTACTGCCGGCTATTTGAGCTTCTGCAAGGCCACTCGTGGGAGGGGATAGAACAGAGCACTTTATTTATTTATTTATTTATTTATTTATTTATTTATTTATTTATTTATTTATTTATTAAATTTTTATACCGCCCCCTCTCCCGAAGGACTCGGGGCGGTGAACAGCCAAAATTAAAAACACACAATACAAATATTAAAATACATTAAAACAAAATTAAATTATCTTAGGCTTCTCCAATTTAAAACCCCGTTACCCATAAAATTCACCCAATTAAAAATTTTTTTAACCCAGCCCGGCTTGCTGAAATAAAAAAGTCTTCAGGGCCCGGCGGAAGGTCCGGAGGTCCGAGATTAGTCGTATCCCTGGGGGCAGCTCATTCCAGAGGGCGGATGCCCCCACAGAGAAGGCTCTTCCCCGGGGGGTCGCCAGCCGACATTGCCTGACAGACGGCACCCTGAGGAGACCCTCTCTGTGGGAGCGTGTTGGCCGGTGGGAGGTTATCGGAGGCAGAAGGTGGTCTCGTAAATAACTGGGTCCTAAGCCATGGAGCGCTTTGAAGATGAGAACCAACACCTTGAAGCGCACTCGGAAAACCACTGGAAGCCAATGCAGCTCGCGCAGGAGAGGTGTCACGTGGGAGCGCCATGTCGCCCCCATAAGTACCCGCGCGGCCGCATTCTGCACCAGTTGGAGCCTCCGAGTGCTCCTCAAGGGGAGCCCCATGTAGAGAGCGTTGCAGTAGTCGAGGCGGGAAGTAACGAGGGCATGAGTGACCGTGCATAGGGAGTCCCGATCCAGAAAGGGGCGCAACTGGCGTATCAGGCGAACCTGATAGAAAGCCCCCCTGGCCACGGCCGTCAAATGCTCTTCTAAGGACAGCCGTGCGTCCAGGAGGACACCCAAGTTACGCGCCCTCTCCGTGGGGGCCAATGTCTCGCCCCCAATAGTCAGCGATGGCACCAGCTGACTATATCGGGACGCCGGCAGCCACAGCCACTCAGTCTTGGAGGGATTGAGTCGGAGCCTGTTCCTCCCCATCCAGACCCGCACCGCCTCCAGGCACCGGGACATCACTTCAAGGGCATCGTTGGGGTGGTCTGGGGTGGAGATGTACAGCTGGGTGTCATCAGCGTACAGATGGCACTGCACCCCAAAACCACGGATGATCTCGCCCAGCGGCTTCACATAAATGTTGAACAGGAGAGGCGAGAGGACCGACCCTTGTGGCACCCCACAAACCAAGTGCCTTGAGGTCGACCTCTGCCCTCCAGCCAACACAGACTGCGACCTGTCGGAGAGATAGGAGGAGAACCACCGTAAAACAGTGCCTCCCACTCCCAACCCCTCCAACCGGCGCAGCATGATACCATGGTCGATGGTATCAAAAGCCGCTGAGAGGTCTAATAGGACCAGAACAGAGGAGCAACCTCTGTCCCGAGCCCTCCAGAGATCATCAACCAACGCGACCAATGCCGTTTCCGTGCTGTACCCGGGCCTGAAGCCGGACTGGAACGGATCTAGATAGACGGTTTCATCCAGGTACTGCGGGAGCTGTCCCATCCATTAAATAATGCCATCTATTGAGTCTTAGGAAGTAGGAAGCACATTTTCTCTGTCGTAGTCTACATGAGGGTAACTTTAGACAATCTTTAAAAACTTGCTTTTTCCATCCAAGCACTAAGGTTGATGGTGTGATCACTTGATGTGTATTGGTTGTGATATGTGTTTTCCACATCACCTGACACACACATCCTTTTTTTTTGCTCCCTTGCTTATTTAAGTATCCTACTTACTTTAAATGTACACTATCCATTATTAGCTGAGATGATCTTATAATTAGAAAAAAATATTTTAAATTATTAAAGAAAATATTATACTATATTAACATTTTCTGCTAGCTAATCGCTTACTATGAACAGAATCTATAAAATGGAGTTTTAATCCAAAATTGTAATTCCAATTTGAAATGTTTAAGAGATAGTTACAATAACGAAGCTGTTTTAAAATACTGTGATTATTTCAGCCACATTATACATCTACACCAAACAACTAATTAGAAAAATACTTATCTGGGCCAGCATTTACCAACTTGCAATACAACAATGCCTCAAATCAACAGGACAACTCAATCATTTTCCGATGTAATTGACCTTTCTAAATTATAGTTGAATACTGTGGCTAAAGTAATTTCCTATTCCTCATAATTATCCTATAATTGCAAACTCAGGTGATGACTATGGATAGAAATGGAAGTGAAAAGGGTTACAAAAAGAAGGATCTTAGTATAAGGACTGAAAAATATACCCAACAAAACTGAATGAAATTAAAAGATAGGAAAACAGAAAGATGATCTATTGCCACAAGAGTCAAAAGAAAAAAAAGGGGGGAACTGGAAGTGGAGATGGGAATTATTTTAACCACTTACAATTAATGAGAATGTATTTGTTCTTAATTGGCAGTAAAGAGGAGGCAACACAAAATTAATAAACAGTGTGATTATGACTATAGCTTCCTTGGCAAACATAATGAAGAATAGACTTATTAATAGCTATAGTACTCTATAAATCAAAAAATCATGTACACCTCTAAATAGCAGCTGTTGGGACACACAATAAAAGAAGTTATTCAAACAGCATCTGGCTGTTTGTAAAAAAATACTGCTTTAAATAAAGATATATAATTGTCAGCTGTACTAGGTACTGGAAACCAGATCAGAAATCAACTCCTAACTAGGCTAAATCTAGTTTAATTGAAATTGGCTACAATAACAGAATCTGACCATGCTGTACCTCTTCCATTTCTCATACCTCAGTGAATCTGGACAATCTCTTTCTAAGCCACTTTTAAATATTATTTTGTTTCTTAGGGCTTTAATAAACATTTCAGCCTCCTTTGACAAGTAGTGGTTCTTGACAGTGGTGGGATTCAAAATTTTTTACTACCGGTTCGGTGGCATGGCTTGGTGGGCATGGAAGGATACTGTAAAATCTCCATTCCCTCTCCACTCCAAGGGAAGGTTACTGCAAAATCCTCATTTCCTCCTGATCAGCTGGGATTCGGGAGGCAGAGGATAGATGGGGATGGGGCCAGCCAGAGGTGGTATTTACCGGTTCTCTGAACTATTCAAAATTTCCGCTACCGGTTCTCTAGAACTGGTCAGAACCTGCTGAAATCCACCTCTGGTTCTTGAGTATTTCCTTTAAGGTCATCTTCCTTACCCTTTGTAGCAATTGTGCATTTGTGGAGCTGAGGGCAGGCATATGCCATGCTTCGTCTTTTAATCGAATGCTGGGGTTGCAGTTCCCCCACCATCACCACTACCACCAAAGGACAAGATTGGTACAAAGGAGGGGGAAATTTAATTTTTTTTTATTTTATTTAATATAAAATGACTTTTAAATCTATTACAGTTCATTAAATACAATTAATAAAATCATTCCCATGTATAATAATAATAATAATAATTTTATTTCTATACCGCCCTTCTCCCGAAGGACTCAGGGCGGTGTACAGCCTATTTAAAAACACAAAAAACACAACAACAATTTAAAATTTAAAATCATTAAATAATTAGGCTCCAATTAAAATCCCAGAAATTTAAAATACCCCAATTTAAAACGTTATGTTAATAGCCCTGCCTGGCGGAACAACAGGGTCTTCAGAGCGCAGCGAAACACCCGGAGGTCGGAAATCTTTCGTATTTCGGGGGGCAGTTCATTCCACAGGGCTGGAGCTCCCACAGAGAAGGCCCTCCCCCTGGGTGTCGCCAGCCGACATAACTTGGCTGATGGCACCCGGAGGAGACCCTCTCTGTGGGAGCGGACTGGTCGGTGGGAGGCTATTGGTGGCAGAAGTCGGTCTCGAAGGTACCCGGGTCCTATGCATGTATGTATTTTTCCCATTTGTTTTGTAGTAAAAATTCCAAGATAGTGGCATTTATGCATTCCTGGTATAGAGGAATCTTGGACTGATCTAGCAAAACAATTTCTGCAAGTAGAAAATTATAACTGGATCCAAGCTTTCTTCATTAGGAAGCCTATTGACAATATGGATTCAGTAGCATCAACAATTATGACTTGGGAATTTAAATTCTTGGACGTTTTATCTTCCAGAGTGTCTTTCATGTCTTAAAAGAATATCAAACCTTGAAAATTTTCATTTGATGACTAGATGAAAGTACACATAGTCACTTTCTCTTTACATCACTAGCACCTGGCAGAACTCACCTAGCAGAATATGGAGACCCAGGAGGTGTGACAATATTCTGGGAAAATGTCAGGTTAATATGAAAGCTATGAAAAACACACTCTGATAGAGAAGAACAATGGGACAAGCTGAGCATAAGGATATCATGACAGTCTTTTGAAGTTAATGAAACTGGAATGGATTAAAGGAGTTATTATTATTATCATTATTATTATTATTATTATTATTATTATTATTATTATTATTATTATTATTAGTTTGCTTGACAGTTACATTTGCCCTAATAAAAGCTGAGAAGTTCAAAGGAAAGCTGGACTAGTTTAGCGGCTCCCATTCACAAGTCTTCAAATTCATTTACTTCTAAGGCTGGGCCCTTTGTGTATTTGTCATCCTCCCTGTCTCTCTCCATCTGTAGCTATTAAATTTTCCTCAAACAGCACAAATCTCAACCAAAGCTCTAACATGGCAATCAAAAGTATGGAAGGGCTCCCAAGAGGTCTTCTGGTATAGGGATTCAGAAATGATTCATCATAGCTTATTCACATTTCTTTATTCTTTCCTCCCCGAGGCAGACAAAGCTTATGTGTACAAACGGAAATAAATGTCTTGAATGGAATATGGACTCTTTCTTTTTCTGATCCTCAGAAATCAAAGTCAAGTAATATAGGCTTCCTTATAGGAGGAAGCAATAATTTTTACAAAGTGGTGAGCAAAATTGTTGTGGCCCGTCAGCAGCCTGTGCGGATTGTAGCTGATTCTGACAGCGAGGAGGCTGGTATGGTGCTGCGCCAGCAGCCTGTGCAGCTGGCACTCGAGTCAGACAATAAGGAGGCTGGAGAAGATGTGGTGCCAGAGGGGGGGATTCAGCCAGGGCCTTCAGAACCTTCAGAAGCTCCTTTAAGTGAAGAGGATGAAGAGAAGGAGCCTCTTCTCGATGCACAGGCACGCAGAGCTGCCAAAAGGCAGGAGTGGCTCCACACCCAGCCAAAAAAATATAGGCCTATATCACTTTTAAATACAGATTACAAGATTTTTGCTAAAATAGTAGCAAATAGGTTAATGACAGTCATGCAACACATGATTCATAATGATCAAACTGGTTTTATAAATGGTAGACAAATGAAGAGTAATGTAAGGCAAGTTGTTAACCTATTGGAGTATTTGGGGAAGAACAACCAAATCCCTGCGATGCTGATATTTCTTGATGCAGAAAAAGCATTTGATCGATTGAATTGGCAATTCTTATTGAAAATAATAGAAAAGATGCAGTTTGGAGAATATTTTACACAATCTATTAAGGCAATATATCAGAAACAAACAGCGCAGATAATAATTAATGGTAGTTTAACAGATACTTTTAATATAGAAAAAGGAACAAGACAAGGATGTCCTTTGTCTCCATTATTGTTTATCTTGACCTTGGAATTTTTGTTAAGTAAGATACATGAGTCGGACAAAATAAATGGAATTAAAATTAGGCAGTATTACTACAGATTACGAGCATTCGCAGACGACTTGGTTGTTACTTTAACCCAACCATTACAGTTGGTTGTAGGTTTAATGGACATAATTAATCAATATGGACAAGTATCTGGATTTAAAATAAATGCAGGGAAAACGAAGATAATAACTAAAAATATGACTATAAATCAAAAAGATGAATTAGAAAGACTAACAGGATTTGAAATTGTAAAAAAAGTTAAGTATTTAGGGGTTTACATTATGACATCAAATGCGAAATTATTTAAGCATAATTATGTTCCGTTGTGGCAAAAAATACAGAGAGATGGAAAACTGGAAAAAATTACAATTATCCTTGTTAGGAAGAATAGCAGCTGTAAAAATGAATGTTTTGCCTAAGTTTTTGTTTCTTTTTCAAGGAGGAGGGAAGGGGGGGAAGAGGGATGGGAAAAATTGTTGTAATACTTGTTAAAACTTTTTAATAAAAAAAAAGGCAGGAGTGGCTCCTCAGGAGGAGGTCTTCTTGAGAGTAAGACTTGGGGCTAATTGGCCACTCCCTTAGCCTATTTAAGGAGGAATGCCAACTGAAGCAATTTGTAGGGAACGACTTTAGTTCATTTTCCTTTGCGTCTGGATTCTCTGCAAATTGCTTCTGGGCTTTCTGCCAACCTTAGTAAGATTGTGATTACTTTATCTTTGGTTTATTGTAGGCTCTTAAGAAAGTTTATTAACAGCCTTTATTTGGAAAAGACTGAGTTATTTTAGTAAATTTAAGTTTTGTACAGACTTTGTGTGTGCTGTGTTCTTTGGGGTCTATAGCTGGGGCAGAACAAAAATCAAGTTAGTTTGGCCAGGCTGGAAGTGGGAGAGATAGAGAAGAGGTAATAGTACTCTCCGTGCAACACATTACAGGTAGTCCTGAACTTATAACAGTTCGTTTAGTGACCATTCAAAGTTACAATGGCACTGAAAAAAAGTGACATATGATCATTTTTCACACTTATGACTATTGCAGCATCCAGATGATCATGAGATCAGAATTCGGATGCTTGGCAACTGACTTTTATTTATGATGGTTGCAGTGTCCCTGGGTCATGTGATCACCCTTTGCAACCTTCTGACAAGCAAAATCAATGGGGAAGGCAGATTTACTTAACAACCTTGTCACTAGCTTAATAACTGCAGTGATTCACTTAACAGCTCTGGCAAGAAAGTCTATGGAGATTCTCAGTCATCCAGGTCATGGTTGCTCCAAAGGTGCTTTTTCAAGAGGTAACTGGACTTTCTGGTTTTTATGGTATCCATAGTTTAAATGGTATCCATCAATATAATCTAGTTGTCCTTGTTTAGACAAGATGTCAGGATGTCTGGACTGGAGTAGCCTGATATGGCTTAGGTAAAAGTAAAGATTCCCCTTGCACATAAGTGCTAGTCGTTCCTGACTCTAGGGCGCTGTGCTCATCTTCGTTACAAATCCGAAGAGCCAGCGCTGTCCGAAGACGTCTCCGTGATCATGTGGCTGGCATGACTAAACGCCAAAGGTGCATGGAATGCTGTTACCTTCCTACCAAAGGTGGTCCCTATTTTTTGACTTGCATTTTTTACATACTTTCCAACTGCTAGGTTGGCAGAAGCTGGGACAAGTAATGGGAGCTCACCCCGTTACGCGGCACTAGGGATTTGAAACGCTGAACTGCCGACCTTTCGATTGACAAGCTCAGTGTCTTATTTCCCAGTAAAATGATTTCAAGGATTTGGGGATCTGATCACAGATGAAGGGATTTTGGTGGAAAGAGCATTTATTTGCTCATTGACTAGTACAAGATGGTTTACAATAAATAACATGACACAAGGTAATAACATTTATTAAAATGCCATGCAAATTTTAGCATAGTTATACATTTAAAATCAAGTAGTACATTACAAAATGGAAAATGAAGAAGTTAATTCATTCTGGACAGCCTTCTTTGGTAAGTTCTCCCATGTGTTAACTGTAACCAAGTTTTCTGCTCTGGAGCTGATGAGGTGTGAACAATCTATGTGTTGTTGTAGATTAGGCTGTAGGGACCAGTTGGCATATGAGGTCAAGAGGTAAGTAGGACATTTGGTGCAATTGCTTCTAAGCAGTCTCTCTTTGTTGGTAGATCCTGGGGTGTTTCCTTTTGTGAGGGAATAAATCTGGGAGATGAAATATGAATAAGCTATAATGAATCATTTCTGAGTCTTTAACCCAATGGACCACGAAGGAACCTTCTTCCATTCTTTTTCATTGTCATATTAGGGCTTTGGGTTGGATATGTGCTATTTGAGGAAAATTTAACAGCTACAGATGGAGACAGGGAGGATGTTCCTAATGCCTGGGGGACCAGTGGATGAAGACTAGAAGTAAAATTGATCAAGCATATGTAAGAGCTCATATTTGAGCTTGCTTCACTGCAAGAACGGCAGTGAAGCATTCAGGCTTCTCAATCATATTGCATCATCGAATTGTCATCTAGCAGACATGATTAAAGTTGCACGATCTCTGTGCAGTGGGAGAAAGAGAAAGGTGTACCTTCCATTTTTGTGTAATACTATGCTGATAAAGTCCCTCGAATGTACTAGAAACGTGACTCCTGATGGGTAGTCTAAAGTGTTGGTGAGAAATTGGGAGAGATTTTTGTATTGTTATGTGGGATTCATTCTGGCTTCTAGACTTTGATGAAATGGCTCCCTGTCTGAACTCTTTCGCCTCTAAGCCTGACCTACATCATCTCTAGCTCCAATGTATGAGTGAAGAGAATAGTTGAGTTAGAAGTTGTTGTTAATGTTTCTTTGGGGAAAAGGTTTGTTCCAGTGGCTTCCTTGGATCTGGATCAGAACCAAACTTTTAAAGGTAGGTTGTCAGATATGGTTCTAGCTGCAGTTTGACTTAGAGAAAGCAAATTATTTGGACCAGGGTTGAAATGCTCCCAGTTCGGACCAGATCGCCTGATCTGGTAGCAAGGGTGGTGGGTGATTTGGAGAATTGGTAGCAAAAATCCCTGCCCCCCCCCATGCCCAGCTGAGCCGCGCGATCACCAGAGGCTTTTTAAAAATTATTTTTAAAAGCATTTTTTCTATAACCTCTTCGGCCGAGAAAATGCTTTTAAAAGTAAAAAAAAAAAAGCCTCTGATGATCGCGTGGCTCAGCTGGGATCATCAGTGGCTTTTAAAAGCATTTTTTCTACAACCTCTTCGGTTGAAGAGATTGTAGAAAAAATGTTTTTAAAAGAAAAAGAAAGCCTCTGACGATCAGGCAACTCAGCTGGGATCGTCAGAGGCTTTTAAAAACATTTTTTACAACCTCTTCAGCTGAAGAGGTTGTAGAAAAAATGGTTTTAAAAGTAAAAAAAAAAAAAAGTTGGCCATGCCCACTCTGTCACCCCCCTCCCCCCCCCCACAAGCCACATTCACAGAACCGGTAGTAACAAATTTTACATTTCACCACTGATTTGGATCCTTTTCAGATCTGACATTATATAAAAACCAGCACTGATTACTCTTGGAAAACCTTTTTACAGATTTGGATGAAGTGTATCCCTAGTGGTCCTTATTTTTCTTCTCACTGATCTTTGATTCAATTGATAATATCCTATTGGGTTGCCTGTCAGAGTTGTGGATGGTTCCCACTATTTTTGGGGTTTTTTAAAAATATAAGCTCTTTCTTTAGTGGGCAGTCCCCATTAGTAGCAGTGAGGAAAGAAAAATCAGCCTGCTGGGCAGTTCCTTGTGGTCTCTGTCTTATTCCAGTTTCAAAATAAAAGCTTTTATAAAGTGTGAGTTAAACTCCCACTAAATATTGAAAAATCCATATCCTCTGATCATTTGTTTTCTGGACTGGCAATCATGTTGAAATGGCTTATCACAAAGACTAGCTTTTTTGAGGAATGACTCATTAGGTCTTGTGCAACATTAAAAAATAGTTCCAAAGTGGACTTCCGGTTTGCGAGCCTCGGCGACGGCGGTGTTTCTTTAAAGACCGCCAGCCCCGCCGCCTGTAGAGCCGCCCCGCGATCGAGGAGCGGCTCGAAAACTCCAAAATCTTGAAGATTGAAGGAGAAGAGATAGCAGGGTACAGGTTGAGCCCCTGTAACCCCCCAGGGAACTGTTTCTGGGGAGGAAACAGGCGTGGCTCCCTTCCAACCTGCTGAAACTCCGGGCGGCGTGGGACGTTTCTGCTAATTAGCAGAACAAGCCGGCAGCAGCAAACTCTTAAAGCGAAAGGAACTAATTTTAACAAACAACGGAAATATCAACTTGAATCCAGAAACTTGAAAACTGCAAGTATCAGTGCTTTGTTGACTTTCTAATTTAAAAGAGAAAGTGAGTGAGTGAAAGTGATTTGAAAAAAAATGGCGCCCAGCATTTGAGTTAACGAGCTAATGAAAGTGGATTTGTGAAGCCTTCCTGCTTTGTTACAAAGTTATAAAGCTGCTACAAAGTTGCTCTATCTAAAGAAAAAATTTCTTTCTCTAAAATTTGACTTTGTTTTACTTCAGCTTCACTTGATTAAATCTGGGGGACTTTTTTAGAAACTTTTGTGGAAGAGGGAAAGGAAAAAGAACTTCCCTCTTTAGAAAAATTAGCTTACGTGGCACAATGGCTTCAAAGAAGCAGGAAGGGAAGGCATCAGGGGGGGGATCCCCCACACATAAACACCAAACGCAACTTCCCCCTGCTCAACAGTTACAAACTCAGAAAAAAGAAATTGATGTGGGAGATTTAAAAGACTTTATTTCTAAAACTTTGGATGAAAAATTTCAAGAATCTCAACAGGAAATAGATCATAAACTTCAAAAATCACATGAGGAATTTCTGCAGGAAATTAATGAAGTTAAAGATATGGTGAAGCAGAATCAAAATATGGTGACCAAAAAAATATCAGAAGTGGCGTCTGGCCTGGCAAATTTTATTGGGAAAGTTGATTTTAAAGTTGAAGAACTCAAATTAGAAGTTAATGTTAGGATGAAAGATAATGACTATAAAATTGAAGAAGCTGATAATAAAATGCAGAGAATTGAAGATGAGATTGTCATGATACAATTCCGGGCGATGGAATTTGCCATACGGCTTCGGGGAATTCGAGAGGAGGAGAGACAGGACTTGAGACAAGTTTGCTCTGAAGCCCTGGCTAAGATCTTACAAGTTAACCCTGATCTGGTATTTCACAAAATAGATAAAATTTACAGAGTGAACTCTTGGGTGGCCAGACAAAGACAACTGCCTAGAGATGTGGTCATATATTTTACTGAGAGAGAAATTAGAAATGAAATCCTCCAAAAATCTTTTCACACCTCTGTACAAGTGGGGGGCTCACGACTTGTAATTTTTAAAGAATTACCTCCTAAAATGCTGAAAGCTAGAAAAGAATTTGGTTTTCTTGTTAAGGAATTGAAAGACTTACAGATACCCTTCCGGTGGGATGCGCCAGCTGGGATAATTTTTAGATATAAGGGAGAAGGATATCGATTGAATACTGTGGAGAAGGCACAACATTTTTATAGTACTATTCTTAAGGAAAGAACACCATCTCCACGTACATCTACAGTTTTGGAGATTAAGGAGAGTGAAGAGAGGCAATTGGAAGAACAGCCTAAGCAGGAATTAGAAAATGTGCAAGGTGCAGAAGGAGGTTTTCTGAGTGAGCCCTTGCTGGATTCTTCTCCAATTTTGGATTTGATTCAGTTGACTGAAGTTAAAGATCAACGTATAACTAGAGCTCAATCCAAATTACTTAAACAAAAACAACAACAACAACAGGAAAGACAAGACAAGAAGGCAGCAAAGAGTACCCCACAAGAGAGTGGAGCTATGGGAGGAGCAAGATCGAAGCTCTTGGATGAACTTCAAATATTTTGCTCTGCGCTCCAGAAACAGGCCGATGACCCTTAAGTGTTTATCTTGGAATGTCAATGGGTTGAATTCAGCACAGAAAAGGAAGAAACTATTTACATATTTGAAACAATTTAATAATGATATAATATGTTTACAAGAAACGCATATTACAACTCAAGATCAGAAATATCTGATAAATTCAAAATTAGGAGTACATTATATATCTTCAACTTCGCAGAAAAAGAATGGTGTGGTTATTTATGTAAATAAAAAATTAACAGCAAAAGTTATAGAAGTAGATCAAGATGGTAGGTTTGTAGCAATTGAATTGCTTACAGCAAATGGTCAAATTCTTTTGATTGGAATTTATGCTCCCAACCAACAACAGGATTGTTTTTACAAGATGTTACATACTAAAATAGTGCAATGGGACTATAGATCTATTTTATTTATGGGAGATTGGAATGGAGTAATTGATTCTAAATTAGACAAAAAGAGCTTGGCAAAGTCTAGAATTAGACTACCGCAGACCTTTTTTGATTTGAAAGAAGATATGGAACTAAAAGATGTTTGGAGAATACATAATCCAAATGAATTGGATTACACTTTCTTTTCCGATAGACATAGATCCTTTTCTAGGATTGATTTTATCCTGTTGTCAAATGATCTACTTATTAAGACAAAAAGAACAAAGATTTTTCCAAGAACTTTGACTGACCATAGCCCTGTATGGATAGAAATTGAGATGGATAAGGTTGAGAGACGTTCTTGGAGATTAAATGAGAATTTGTTTAGATATGAAAAAAATACAATAGAACTTAAAAAGCATTTGAAAGAATTTTTTGAGATAAATTTGAATAAAGGTACCCCAATTGAAATTGTTTGGGACGCTAGTAAAGCTTATATGAGAGGGGTACTTATCTACATGAATTCTAAACATAGACTGTTCCGACAAAAGAAAAGATCTGAGTTGGAAATGGAAATAAAGAATAAGGAACAATTACTTATTAAAAACCCAACAGATGAAAGAATACGAAGTGCTATAAAACTTTTGAAAGACCAATTTCAAATGCTTATGGCGGAACAAGTTGCAACAAGTTTACAATACGCGAAGCATAATACATTTTGCAATGCCAATAAACCGGGCAGATGGTTGGCTTACACACTGAGGAAAAAACAAAGTATACGGACTATTGATAGTATTAACATTGGAGGGAAAGAAATTTTTCAACAAAAATTAATTAAAGAAGCTTTTGTGGATTATTATACTAAATTATATGCCAAAGAAGAGGTGCAGAATGGACTTATAGAAAAATATTTAAAGGATAAGAGAGTTACAAAAATTACTGATCAACAAAAGGAAAGAATGAATTATCCTATAACAGAGGAGGAGATAATAGCAGCAATTAAGCAGCTAAAAACAGCCAAAGCTCCTGGCACGGATGGTTTGACTGCAGTGTATTACAAAACTTTACAAGCTGAAATGGTGGAACAACTTAGAGATTTATTTTGCAATATTCAACAAGGGGGTAAAATACCCCCATCTTGGACAACTGCTTATATATCTCTGATACCAAAGGAACAAGTTGGTCCTAAAAAACCAGAGAACTACAGACCAATATCTCTTTTGAACACAGACTATAAAATTTATGCGAAGGTATTAGCCAACAGGTTGATGCCAGTAATCCAAAAAGTAATTCATGAGGACCAAGCGGGATTTATTGAGGGCAGATATATGAAGGATAATGTAAGGCAAGTAATAGACTTATTGGAATATCTTGATAAGAATAAACAGATTTCTGCAGTGCTGGTTTTTTTGGATGCGGAGAAAGCCTTTGATAGAGTGGATTGGAACTTTCTACTAAAGACTTTAAAAAAGATGGGCTTTGGGGACCAATTTATACAGTCGATTTCAGCAATTTATCAAGAGCAAAAAGCACAGATTATTATTAATGGAAGTTTGACGACAGAGTTTAAAATTGAAAAAGGAACAAGACAGGGATGTCCGTTGTCCCCACTTTTATTTATATTAACATTGGAAGTCTTGCTAAATACAATACGGGACTCAAAAATTTTGAAAGGTATAGTGATAAGGCAAGAGGATTATAGAATAAAGGCATTTGCAGATGATCTGGTTGTTACCCTATCACAACCAATGGAATCAATAATCCTGATGAACGACATTATACAAGACTATGGTAGAGTTTCAGGTTTTAAACTGAATTCAAAAAAGACTAAAATGATAGTTAAGAATATGACACAAGATCGTAAACACGAGCTTGAAAGGAGGGCAGGTTTTGAAATTGTACCTAAGGTAAAATATCTTGGAATTCAGGTTGCAGAATCAAATATGAAATTGTTTCAAAATAATTATGAGGTGTTGTGGCGAGAGGTTCAGAAAGACATGGAGACTTGGAAAAAGCTGCAACTGTCTTTACTTGGAAGAATAGCAGCAGTTAAGATGAATATTTTGCCAAGATTTCTGTTTTTGTTCCAAATGATTCCGGTGCTTAAAAGTGATAAACAACTGAAAGTCTGGCAGTCTGGTGTGAATAAGTTTGTCTGGAACGAGAAAAAGCCGAGAGTGAAATTGAAAATTATGCAAGATGTTCCAGAAAGAGGAGGCCTTAAACTCCCAAACCTACAGTTATATTATGATGCAGCAGCTTTAACTTTAACAAGTGACTGGTTTGGAAATAAAAAGGCTGGAATATTGAATGCAGAAAGTTTTGATCTTGAATTTGGATGGCATGCTTACTTATTCTATGAAAATAAAGTGGATAAAGTATTTAAAAGTCATATACTTAGAGACTCCCTGATGAAAGTTTGGAAGAAGCACCGACTCAAATGGGATTATAAAATACCGCTATGGTTGGATCTTGGTCATACCTTGTGGAATACAAATATAATGTCACTCGGGGGGTTTTTATATAAAGAGGTTCTTTTTACAGATGCGGGCAGATGGCAGCTGAAGACATTGCAGACACTGTTGGACGAAGGGATTAATTTAACCTGGTTACAATATAATCAATTACAAATGAGATGGAAAGAGGACCAAAAAACTGGTATTATGTTGCATGAGGAAGAATTGGTTAGACATATAAGTGAGAAAGGTCCAATGCATATTAAAAGGCTTTATAATGTTTTGTTAGAAAGAGATTCAGAAACGGAATTAGTTAAAGATTGTATGATTAAGTGGGCACAGAATTTTGAAGAACCAGTGATGCTGGAAACTTGGGAAAAAATTTGGGTTCAGAATGTTAAATTTACACAGTCGCAAAACCTGAGAGAAAATTTTTATAAAATGTTTTATAGATGGCATTTAGATCCTAAAAAGTTGTCATGTATGTACCCTAATGTTCAGCCAAAATGTTGGAGATGCGAATGTTTGGATGCTACGTATTATCATGTATGGTGGACCTGTAGGAAAGTTAAGGCTTTTTGGATAAAAATTTGGTGGGTCATGCAGAATGTTTTGAAGAAAAAAATTCAATTTTCTCCACAATTGTTTTTATTGGGTATAGTTAAGGGTTTTACACGGGGTGAAATAAAACTAATATTGTATATGATAACAGCAGCAAGATTGTTGATAGGTAAATACTGGAAGAATGAAGCTTTGCCTACTATCGAGGAATGGATTTTGAAGATGGCCAGTTTTGCAGAGATGGCGAAGATTTCAGCGTATTTAAAAGATTGTTCACAAGAGACTTATGAATGGGAATGGAAAAGGTGGATAGAATATGTTCAGAACAAATACCAAACTAGAAAGTATCAAATAGCCTTTATTTGAAAATAATGTATTAGAAATATTTTAATGTAAAGAGACAAAGAGGAAAAATTATATAGGGGGAGGGATGGGTTCAGGTTTATTTATTAGTGTTATTAGTTATGAGTATGTAATAGGGAAGTCTGGGGGGGGAGGGTTAGGGAGGGTTAGGGAGGATGGGAAGTTTGGGGAGGGTGGTGGGGGGGTGAAAAAAGGGGTGAAAATGTAATTGTAAAACTTTTGCAATAAAAAAAAAAAATAGTTCCAAAGTATATGGTACATATTGCCACGACTGGGGAGGAAATAATATATTTTGTATCATATAAATACTACTCAAGCCACATGGTATTCTCAGACTCAGTTATGCAGTGAAGGGGACTTGTTAAGTACAAACCAAGATAGATAAGCAACAGAGAGAAAACAGAGAATTGATTGATGGATGGGTTTTAAAACGTGCAATGGGTTTGGGGAAATAAATAATCAGACAAGAAGTCAATCAGAACAAGTCAATTTTTAAAAAGAGTAGCAGAGAAGATTTGGGTCTCTTGCTCTTTCCCTTCCCTCCAAGCAAACCTGGCTAATGGGACAAAAACAGTTGGGAAGCCCCCGCCCCACAAGGCAAGGTGTGTAGACATGATAAAACTCATTGGCTGGCTAGTCATGTCAATATCAGAGAGCCCATCAGACTGCTCGCTTTCTCCAGAGAATGCCAGAGAGATCATTGGTTCTCCAAATTGCCTTTGAAACTCTCTGAGGTGATTTAAAGACACTTGATTCTATTTGATGCCTCAAATGGAGTCAAAGAGACAAAAGTTGATTAAATGTATTTCAAATTGAATCACTCTTCACAGTTTCATTCAGTTTCACCTAAACCCCTCTGTGCTGCTATTAGAATTTTTGCTGTCAACCCCTTGGACTACCGCAGCTCTTTCAATGGATAGGAGCTGCTGAAGATAATAGTTTTACCTGTCCTTTTGATGACTTTCACAAAGGATACTGCAAATCCATTGTAATCCTTTCTAAGCTCCCATTTTGTTTTCTCTTTATGGTTGTGAATATGTTTGCATACACTTGTATACTTTGGTGTAAAGAGGGCTCAACTATAGAGAGGATAACATTAGGGGGTAATAAGTGACAAAGATGACACCAAGGATAGGAGACTGGGCAATTACGAGTGGATGATGCCAGTAGTTGTTTTTAATATTTGGAAAAGCCCTTAATGAAATGTAAATAGCAGTAGAAAAATATGCCTTATCACAATTCTTACTAAGAAAATGAGGACAATTCTACATGGTGATTTGGAGCACAATGCTTTTCTTTTAATATACACCTTGGACTGTAACATCCTGTCTAAAACCCAGAGACCCCAGATAGGGGAAACCTATTCTAAAAATATCCTATGGCAGGGATGTCAAACTCAAGGCCTGGGGACTGGTCCCGGCCCGTGGGGTGCTTAGATCTGGCCCACCCTGGAAACAGCAAAGGACTGGCCTGCAGTGCCTCCGCCAGCGAAAATGGAGCCCAGGAGGCCCATATGTGCCCCCCCAACAAGCTCTGTTTTCACTGACAGAGGGTTGCAGGAGGCCGTTGCAGCTGAAAATGGAGCTCAGGAGCCTGTTTCCGCTGGCAGAGTGCTTGGGCCACCACACGCATCCCCAACACAAGTGATGTCGAGCTGGCCATTCCCACCCTGGCCCCGCCCCGCCCAAGGTCAAAAAGAACCCTGATGTGGCCCTCAATGAAATAGAGTTTGACAACCCTGCCCTATGGGGATATATAAATTGCTTTTGCATAGAATGGCTCTGACATGAGTACCTGTGAGTCCCAGAAGAAGACTACAAGAGATGCAATAATATCCTCGCTTCTGTCCTCTTTGTGCAACTGCTGTAAATATTTCACCCATGCATTGTCTATTTTACAATTTATAGTACAGCTTTTGTAGTTTCTCATCTCAAAGTGGCAGGAAAATTAGCCAATTTTCAATCATCATAGTCAGTGGTGATACTGCAGCTGCAAAAAGTGAATTCATATCTAGCCCTAAGTTTACTGACTACTAATGAGATATAAAAAAATACTGAATTATTTTTTGGGGGGCGAAGTCTGAAATTCCTATACATTCATCTTTGTCCTGTTCTCAGGAATGACAATTGACTAGTTAGATCCAAGGGTCTTACAAATGAGTGGAGCTAATTTCCCAATCTGTAAAAAACTTCTTTCTAATTTAATTAGTATGCACAACCTCCATGTTTAATGTTGCTTGTTTGACCAACAGGATTATTAATCTTAAAATTACATAATCTGCTTGATTTTTCTCTGGGTGATGGAATAATGATCCTGGCAACAGGCAGAGTTTCACCCTTTGATTTTTGATTGGGCCTGAGTAGAACAGTGAAAGGGCCCATCCCAGCCTAAAAGGCAGCTAACTGGGGGTAGCTTAATTCAGTTGATACCATCTTATCTAAATAATAATAATAAATTAAACTTGCATGTAAACTGTCTCCCAATGACTCTGGGCAGCTCACAACAATCAAACAACAAAGTTACAATAAAACCAATAAAAGATAAAAGATGCCAAGACCAGCAGACCAGATGAAATGAAGCAAGGGGTTTTAATCTCCTTTGTCAAAGGCCCAGGTCTTCATAGCTCTTCTAAACAACAGCAGGGTGGGACCATCTAGATGTGATGTGAAACGTCATTTCAGAGTGTAATTAACCCATCCCATCCCACCCCACCCCTTCCCTTCATTGATTCCCCATTCATTCAGAGGCTAATCGTATTCCAGAGGGTAGCTAACAATATGCTATTCTTCACATGAATTGAAATATCTTTCAAAGACCTCCTTTATGACAATTATAGATTGACACATCTGGAGAGCAGCAGATTTAGTCCTTTTTGACATCACAATTATGCCTTCCCATTTTCCTGAATGGTTGTCCCTTTCCAATTGGTTGCTTTTTGTTCCATGCTTGGGCATGGAATGAAATTCTCTGTTTTCTTCTTAGATGAAAGGTTAGGAAAGAATTTCAAACTAGAAAAATCCTTTGGAAGAAAAACTAATTACCTTCCTCATCTGCATAAAATAGGAAGCACGTAGAGGTACATGATTATGAACAAAATAGATTTTGCACTAAGGTTTGCAAAATAGCTTACCCTGGCCCTGACCTTACAGAGGATATTGAATGTGTCCCTAATTCTGAGAATTAGATGGAAATATCATGCCAACTAAGACTTCAGCATCAGTGAAAGTACAAAGTCTCATAGTTTCTCTTCTAATTGTATCCTCATCTTTTCAGTACCTGGATAAAAAGCATGTAAAAAGGATAAAGTTTTTGGCAAGAGGAAAGGTGTGAACATAATATCCATTTTTGTGGATATTTTGTCTGTTTCTAGTGGAATGTTGGAAAGAAACTATGTAATGGGACACGGGATTCTGTCCATCAGCAGAATAACTCTGAAAATAAAAGAGAACAAGACAAGAAGCTATGGAAAAAGAACCTGGCAAAAGAAACACAAAAGAAAAGAAATGGGCTAAATTTGGTCAAGGAAATGAGAAAAATAACAGGAAAAAAAATATTCCCAATGTATCCTTAAGGGAAAACTTATGCAGCAGCTAAGAAGATAGCGGATTCCTCCTTTCTAATGCTAAAGTTCTTTTTCCATCTGGTCACTAAGCACTGTATTTTATTTTGGCTTTGGCTGTTAGAAAGGCTGAATATTAATTGCTACTTTGAAAGTATCTCATATTACATTGTAATATACATTGACTCAGTGGTGAAATTCAAATTTGTGTGAGCGTGGCTTGGTGGGCATGGCAGGGGAAGGATACTGCAAAATCTTCATTCCCACCCCACTCCAGGGGGAAGGATATTGCAAAATCTCCATTCCCACCCCACTCTGGGGCCAGCCAGAGGTGGTATTTGCCGGTTCTTTGAACTACTCAAAATTTCCGCTAGCGGTTCTCCAGAACCTGTCAGAACCTGCTGGATTTCATTCCTGCATTGACTTAAACTGCACTATTCCCTCTCTACTCTTAGTACAGTACTCGTCAACAACGAGGCTTGATAATGTTTCACATGGCTATGAATAACTCTCTAACCCTTGCAGCTCAGTATTTTTATAGCTTTTTTTTTTTTTAAAAAAAATAGGGCTCAAGCAGACATTTAAAGTCATAAAGATGCCTTCAGTCCCCATCATCATTTTTCTGTATCTTCAGTTGAATCTACTCAGAAAAACAGAATGCTATACAATTTATCAGCCCTGGTGGTTAAAATGAAGTATTGCAGGCTAACTCTGTCCACCGCCTGGACTTTGATCTTGACAGGGCTCAAGGTCAATTCAGCCTTCCATCCTTCTGAGGTGGGTAAAATGAGGACCCAGATTGTTGGGGGCAATATGCTAACTCTGTAAACTGCCCAAAGAGTGCTGTAAAGCACTATGGGGTGGTATATATAAGTCTAAATCCTTTTGCTATCATTTTCAAGGAACAATACCAATAACCGATATACAATGCGTGAAATAACCTTCTAAATCACAAGAGATAGTGAACGAACAGCTTTGTGTCAGCCCCAATTAGGTCCCTTATTATTTTCCCCAAATCCATCTGTAATATCAAGAATATTGGAGGAGCCCAATCAGTATCAGTCTTGTGTATGCCATCAGTGGGGAGTTGGTGTGCTAATAATTACCCATAATTTCCTACACAGGAATATGAAGTGCCTATAATTAATTTCTTCCTTATTCACATTTCCCATAACCTTGAGTCTACCTTATAGATCCCTTTTCATGACTGGAATGTTTATATTAATTATATAAGTAGCACAAATGGTAGATCTGGTGCAGGGGTAGTATTCACTTACTTTCCCTACCGGTTCGCAAATGTGAGCAGTGTGCTCACTCACTCGCACGTATCCGGATGTGCTTTGCTGGTGCATGCGCTTTCCGCACATGCGCCTGGCCTCAAAAATGTGCCTAAATAGGATGGCATAGGGCCTGGGGGGTGGGGTGGTGGTGGTAGCGATTTCCGCTACCGGTTCAGGTGAACTGGCCCAAACCGGCTGAATACCACCTTTGATCCCGGTGCCTTCTGCAACATGGGAGACTAGATTTCTGTCTCGGTAGTATACAGTTTAAAATCTGACAATGTGAAAACAATAAAAAAGGATTGAAGTTGACATAAACTTGGAAATAATATGCAATTGTTTAAATTATATGTGTTGGCTGAAGGCTTAATTGTAGTGGGGAAGGGGAGCTAGATCTGAACAAAAGAATTCCCTGAAGAGTGTCTTTTGAAGGAGGGCAGGCGAATTGCAGGATGCAAGAGATGTGGCCTAGCACCTGTTCTGGAAAGCAACTCCAGGCTCCCAGGGAAATAAATCTTTATGAATTGTTGAACACATTTCCCAATAACCCTAACTGAAACACAGGCGATCTTACTAATCAGCTTGTGAATACAAGGGGAATACATAAAGGGAAATTTGAGTTTTGTCTCAATACCTTTTTTGTGTTTTGCTTTCTTCCCACTGAAACTGATGTAGCAGCAGCAGTGACCATGCTTGGAAGATCTCTTCTGTATGAATGTGGAAAGAATTCACATAGAAGCAAAACAAGATTTAAGAGTGTGGTTAAGTAATCTATGGCAAATGAGTGAGGTTGTTGAGTTCCTCAACAATTCATTATAGTTCAGGAATGATGCTACCCTAAAATAGATATCATGATCAGGGGAGTAGAAGTAGGATTGGCATTCCAAATTGCCCAAGATTATGGTTGGGCAAGGAATAAGGAAGAATGATAGTACTGAGAGAGAGAGAGAAAAAAAAATAACAGCAAGAAAGTTTCAGATGAAGGAAGACCTGTACATGCATTTAACAGTAAAGGTAAAGGTTCCCCTCAACATATGTGCTAGTCGTTCCCGACTCTAGGGGGCGATGCTCATTTCCGTTTCAAAGCCGAAGAGCCAGTGCTGTCTGAAGACGTCTCCATGGTCTTGTGGCCAGCATAACTAAATGCCAAAGGCACACAGAACGCTGTAACCTTCCCACCAAAGGTGGTCACTATTTTTCTACTTTACGTGCTTTTGAACTGCTAGGTTGGCAGAAGCTGGGACAAGTAACAGGAGCTCATCCTGTTATGCGGCACTAGGGATTCGAACCACTGAACTGCCGACCTTTCGATCAACAAACTCAGCATCTTAGCCACTGAGCCAAATGGTACGCTACAGAGAAAGGAACAGCAAGATGCAGGATTCTGGGTGTGGAAGGAAAAAGAAAAGCCATGGGAGCATATAAACCATTGAAAATGTGTAAGAATGTAATCAGATAATTTTTTAAAGGGAAAAAATGGGAAGGAACTTAACCTGTTTGTTTACTCATTTTTCTTAAAGAAATGGGGGAAAAAAGACCCAACAGCATCCCTTTGGTCTACAGCTTTCCCATGTCCAGAAATATTGTCCATTTTTGGAGTGCATGCAAGGGGTACTTTTAGATTCTAGTCTTATCCAGCTTTAAACTTCTGTCCTTGAAAAGCCATGGAAAGACTGTGCAATGTAACAGCTGTGCATTGCTGGTTTACTGAATACCAATTGGCTAGGTAATTGCAATATACTATGTTGAAATTTTGGCCATGTCATGTGGGGGAATTCACTGGGGAAAGCAATTATGCTCGGAAGAGTTAGCAGTTAAAGAAAACCAGGGTGCCAAATGGCTGGACCACAATCATATCTGACAGCAGCCACAGCATAGAACAATTCAAAGAAATAGTGCAAGATCGGAAGATATGGAGAGATCTGGCCCATGGAATCGCCAAGAGCTGGACATGACTGAATCATCATCATCAAGTTGAAATCAAAATAATATTATATGTACCACAATGCAGAAACAGAAAACAATATATACTTTCATTATCTGCAATATGTTCATGTATGTTTTAAAATTAATGAACAGGAATGTATAAATTAAAATACTTTTTAGAAGTTATTAGCCCCCACTATCTGACACCACTTTCAGTGTGGTTATTGTTTGTCATCTCTACAGTAACTACCAATTTGACCTGGTGATGGTTTTGATTATTACCAGAATAAATGTGGATGCCACTGTGTCTGTTTAATTTAATTTAATTTATCACATTTCTATGCTGCCCAACTCCCAAGGGACTCTGGGCGGCTTACAGCAAAAAATAATACAACAAAGAACAGAGGATAATTATTAAAAAACATTTTAAAAACATTTTAAAAACATTAAAAGCTCATGCACACCATTCATGGCTGGATCTCGCAAGATTACAACAGCAAGATCAACGGCCCCAGGCCTGCCGGAAAAGCCAGGTCTTCACTGCTTTCTGGAAGGCCAATAGGGTGGGGGTAGTCTGGATCTCAGGAGGTAACTGGTTCCAGAGAGCTGGGGCAGCCACAGAGAAGGCCCTCCCCCGCGGGCCCGCCAGCTGGCATTGTTTAGCTGACAGGACCCGGAGGAGACCAACTCTGTGGGATCTTACCGGTCACTGTTGTTGTTACTCTGTGTTCTGGCTACCCATCACTCTGAAGTTCAGGCTTCTGCTGTAGATTATGCTTTTCCTATAGCTAGTAGTGTTGATTAGCTTTGTTCTTGTGAAAGCCTTAATTCTCTCTCCCAACACACATATACAGAATCCTCTTCCCAGGTATATTGCTTTCTTTCTATTCATTAAACAGAAAGAGTGTCATCTCTCCCTGATGGATCACCCATTAAGAAGCAATATACCCCCATCCTGGGAAAGAGTGAGAACTTAGAGGAATGTAACTGTATAATGTGTCAGCATGAAATGGAGGAAATGTAACAAGACATATTCAGATTACATAGGAAATTACAAGATTTGGCAACAAAAAAATAAGCAGCAGAAACCACAAGTAGGGACAAAAGGACATGTAGGGCTTAAGAAGGCATAACTCTATAGAGGCAAAATGACATGTATGCTCAAGCAGGGCGCATCTCCATAGACAAATGGACAAATAGACTAAAAGCAAGCTAGAACTCCAAAAAAGATAATAGCTTTGTAAAATTCTACTTCCCTATTTCTGGAAATATTTTAAAAGATCGTGCTTTGCAGTTCTTTGGGGTTTCAGCTCCCTTAGCGGCTAGGACCCTTTTGCTGAAGCGCCTCAATAAAAGTTTTGTGAACTTTGTGTCTGGCTCTGATTGGCTTCTGAGCCAGGCTGACCCATTTTTGGGACAACATCCCACTGGAATAAAAAAGGATCAGTCTGCATATTGTACATGTATGCCGTAGTCTGTATTTCATCATCCAGTACTACACATGTGCTTTGTTAGTGGAAAAGTATCCACCACCACCATTATAAAGTTCTAGAGTTTTGGGGTTTCAAAATAGAGGAACATAAAAGAAGAGAGAGAGAAGATTAATTCAATAAAAACATACAACTTTCTGCATGCCTCCAATTAAACTTTGGTAGCAATGGCACTCGTAGCACGAAAGAAGCTTCAGGCACCATTTTATTTCATGTAGTTTGGTGCTGATGTTGAACCCGCACTGAGAAATTAACCCAGCCACTGACAAATAATTGCCTCCTGTGGGATTGTGTGAAACAGATTCCTGTACCAATCCCAGTGCCTATCTTTTAAGGCATTGATTGCTTTTACTTTCCTTGCAGTTGCCACCAAAATTCAGCAAGTTTGAGTATAACATAATTTCCTTAGATAAATTAAATAAAATCCTTCAATTCAGTTTTCATACCATTCTGACACTCAGTGAAATCCAAATGCTACTGAACAAAAATAGTCCTTTCCAATGGAATGTGTAGTTGCACTGTCCCAAAATGAAAGATCTATAGTTGTAAATAGCTCCACAAATCTAGTGATTAAGCTACTGGTAACAAAGAATTGCATAAGGAACTGCCACAGCTTTTACTGAAAACATGAAACTCCTTACAGAAAGAACAGACAACTAATCAAATACTTTATGATAGACATTGCTATTACTGAATAGCTGCAATTGGAGGGATGGGCGGAAGGAGTATTAAATGCTAATTGAATACTTGCTTAATTAAGCAAGCAGATAGTAGATTTTGTGGAATGGGTTAACTGTGTATTGCTCCAATCTCATTGTAGATATGTATTAAAAGATTAAACTGTGAAAGAAGATTTGCAATTTTTGGGAAGTAAATCATATATAATGTTGTACAGTTACAATCTTTCACACAATATCTTTAGGTGCAAACCCAATTTGGCAATTTTTTAAATGGATACAAAAAATTGGAACTCTGCTCCCTTGTTGAAGACCTAGCAAAATCTTTGATTTATGAAATATAGTATGTATCCCTGTAGTATGGCTAGGGATAGGATCCTGCCAGAGATAGGATCAGAGGGTTCTGGTGGTGCCTTCCTACACATTTGCCGATGATGATGATGATGATGATGATGATGATGATGATGATAATAATAATAATAATAATAATAATAATAATAATAATAATAATTACAGACAAGAAATTTGGTCAGGGATGCTTGATCTACAGCCACCTATCTCCACAACCCCCATCTCAGACACACCAACAACAGCCAAGCCTCCTACAACTGACCCCATCCCATTGGGTTCACAACCCCTAGTGATCACAGAAAAGGAAGTGCAAGACCTATTTCACAGACAAAAGCCAGGAAAAGTTCCAGGCCCAGACAAGATAACTCCTTCTTGCTTAAATGTCTGTGCTGACCAATTGGCCCCCATCTTCACCCGTATCTTCAATAAATCACTAGAGATGTGCTATGTTCCTTCTTGCTTCAAACGCTCTACTATCATCCCAGTGCCGAAGAAGCCCACCATCAAGGAACTGAATGACTACAGACCAGTTGCTCTAACATCCGTAGTCATGAAAACCTTTGAAAGACTAATGCTGTCCCACTTGAAAACCATCATGGATCCGCTGTTAGACCCCTTGCAATTTGCATACCGAGCAAATAGATCAACAGATGATGCTGTTAATATGGCTCTGCACTACATCCTACAACATCTTGAATCTCCAAAGACCTACGCAAGAGTCCTCTTTGTAGACTTTAGTTCAGCATTCAATACCATCATTCCAGACACATTTCTAACTAAACCAGCTACAGGTACCTGAACACACTTGTAAGTGGATCATAAGCTTCCTAGCAGACAGGTGAAGCTAAGCAGAATCACATCTGATACCTGTACAATTAGCACAGGGGGCCCCCAAGGCTGTGTGCTCTCCCCACTTCTCTTCTCTCTGTATACCAATGACTGCATCTTTAATGAGATCTGTTAAACTACTAAAGTTCGCAGATAACACAACAGTGATCGGTCTCATTTGAGACAATGATGAATCCGCATACAGACGGGAGGTTGAACAACTAGCTTCGTGGTGTGACCGGAACAATCTGGAACTGAACACACTGAAAACCATAAAAATGGTAGATTTTAGGAGAAACCCTTCCATACTTCCACCTCTCACAATACTAGACAACACAGTATCAACAGTAGAGACCTTCAAATTTCTAGGTTCTACCATATCGCAAGATCTGAAATGGACAGCTAACATCAAAAACATCATCAAAAAAGCACAACAAAGAATGTTCTCTCTACGCCAACTCAGAAAGCTCAAACTGCTCAAGGAACTGCTGATTACAGTTCTATAGAGGAATTATTGAGTCTGTCATCTGCACATCTATAACTGTCTGGTTTGGTTCTGCAACCCAACAAGACAGACACAGACTTCAGAGGATATTTAGAACTGCAGAAAAAACAATTGCTACCAACCTGCCTTCCATTGAGGACCTGTATACTGCACGAGTCAAAAAGAGGGCTGTGAAAATATTTACAGACCCCTCACAAACTAGACACATGAACAGTTTTTCCCTTAATGCCATCTTCTCATCATTCCGACCACCCATCTCCTTCCACTTATGACTGTATGACTGTAATTTTGTTGCTTGTATCCTTACAATTTATATTGATATTGTTTCCTGATTGCTTATTTGTACCCTATGACTATCATTAAGTGTTGTACCTTATGATTCTTGATGAACGTATCTTTTCTTTTATGTACACTGAGAACATATGCAGCAAGACAAATTCCTTGTGTGTCCAATCACACTTGGCCAATAAAAAATTCTATTCTATTCTATTCTATTCTATTCTATTCTATTCTATTCTATTCTATTCTATTCTATTCTATTCTATTCTATTCCATTCCATTCCATTCCATTCCATTCCATTCCATTCCATTCCATTCCATTCCATTCCATTCCATTCCTTTCCTTTCCTTTCCTTTCCTTTCCTTTCCTTTCCTTTCCTTTCCTTTCCTTTCCATTCCATTCCATTCCATTCCATTCCATTCCATTCCATTCCATTCCATCACCCCCCAGGTTAGGATGTTACCCTATCCCATGCTGTTAGCTGACCAGAACATCAAATTGTTTTAAAGCTAAAGGCAAGCTACATTTAGTCATTTTTTATGTTTTTAGCAGTCATATGATGTTGCTATGGAGATGGCATATGGAGATGATGATAAAGATGAAATGCTGAAAGAACTAGGAGGAGAGGAAGATGAATTGTGAGGATTCATCTAGAATTATAGGTCTGAAGGTCTTCTAGTCCAACCTCGTTCTCAAGGCAGGAGACCTTATTGCATCCCTGACAAATGGCTGTCCAATCTTTGCCTGTATCCTCCTGTGATGGAGCACCCACAACTCCAAGAAGCAAGCTATTCCATTAATTAATTGTTCTTACTGTCAGGAAATTTCTCCTTAGATTGGATCTCTTTTAAATGATCTTCCACCCATTGTTTCTTGTCTTGCCTTCAGGTGCTTTAGAGAATAAATTGACCCTTTCCTCCCTGTGACTGCCCTCAAGTACCAGAAAACAGCTATCGTATCACCCCTAATCCTTTTCTTTGTTAGGCTAGACATACCTAGGTCCCTTAATCATTCCTTATATGATTTAGCCTCCAGTGCCTTTATCATCTTCTCTACACTCTTTCTATGGCCTCAGCATCTGTTTTGCATCACAGTGTCCAATATTCTAAGTCTGACGTTACTAATGCGATATAGAGCAGTAAGGGCAGCATAGAGAAGTATTTTTGTACTGAACAACACTGAGGAATCCTGTCTTACTCATAATAGGTGTCTGCCTTAAGGATTTCAATTTGCTTTGTGATACAGAAATCACTGCCACCAAATGAGAAATTTTGTCATTGCTCTAATTCTGGTTGTGGTTCAGTGGTGGCAGCTTCACAAATCCTCATTAATCATAGAACCGCTTTCTTCACGTCCTTCAAGCCAGACTCTGCAGTGACACTTTTAATTTTTAATTTGCACACCTTCCTGACTCTCTGATGGCATTGGCTGCTTTTCCTCCAAATCGTTCAGTTCTTCAATCAAAACAGCCCTATGTACTGGACACTTCCCAAAACACTCAGACAGCACCGAGGACATTGAATTCTGTTTTGGATAAAGTATGATCAATGGAAACAAATTACAGTGTGTAACTACAAAACGGCATGGATGTCGCTCACAAGTCTAATGCGATGCACACAACGGTGCTCCAGCCATTTTTGCCATGCTTTTACAAGTTGAGGGGGAAGAAAAGTTTTATTTAGATAGAAGGGTAGAAGTCAAAATCAGAACAACGTAGTAATTTCTATTGATTTGTAGTCCGGGCAACTTCTGAACAGTTTAATTTTGGGAATAAAGTAGACTGAGGTGCTGAATAGTTCCAGATCAATTACGATCACTAGTAGGAACGTAGTATTTTTAAAACAACAAAACCCAGTTCTGACTGATCATCCCACTGTGAGCAGAAATAAATGTACAGCAAATCCAAGTTCTACTTTTGGTTATACCAGTATGGCACAATTGTTCTTATGGTTGGTCTTATGCAGTGGTGAAATCTAAAATTTGTTACTACTGGTTCTGTGGGCGTGGCTTGGTGGTGGGGGTAATGTGACTGGGTGGGCATGGCCAATTTTATTTTATTTTATTTGTTTATTTTTAAAACAATTTTTTTCTACAACCTCTTCGGCGAAGAGGTTGTAAAAAAAATGCTTTCAAAAGGCTCTGATGATCCCAGCTGAGTTGCCTGATCGGCAGAGGCTTTTTTTCTTTTAAATGCCTCTGCCAATCAGGCAACTCAGCTGGGATCCGGTCCGAACCGGTCCGAACTGGGAGCATTTCACCCCTGGTCTTATGGCATCAGCTCCAGCCTAGTTTAATCTGCAGAATGTTTATTACTCAGATTGCTTTGAAAGAGAAGAGGGAGGGGAAAACAGCTTGCCTTTAAAGCAGTAACTCCAGACTCTGCTAAGATTGATCTCCTTATTTGTAAACTGAGGGAAAAAAATTCTGGAATCACTAGGATATAACAAATGCAGAACCCCCAGGATGTCATTTTAACAGCTAGCTGATCAGGAAAGCATGATGTTTAAAACAGTCTGAGGTTTGGGAGCTGTTTGGTTTTTCAGATTGTTGATGGTAGTTGATAGGGAGGTACAGATACAAAGATTCACTTATTGCTAGGAGAGCTAATTCAGAATGTATTTTTTATAATTTTTATCCTATGCTAAACACAAGCACTGTAGCCAGTGCCAGGGCATTGGGCAAGGTGTCTAAATTTCCCAGTTTTGTTCATAGGGGATCCACAGGAAAGGTGACAACAACTGCTATGGTCACTGAGCCTGGCAATTTTTCATTGTCTCTCCTTATTGTTATTCTTTCAATAAACTTTTCAGGATGTGGCATCAGTAAGTCAAGAATTAAAATACCGAGTAGCTACTATAGAGCATTTTCAGATTTCCAAAATACGTACATTTCTCAATTATCTAGAAAAAGAATAGCCATCTGATGAGTTCTCAAGAAAGACATTAGGAAATGACTGAAAAGTCTCCGTTCTAATAACTTGAAATATAAATTGGATTTTAAAATGAAAGGAATAGAATAGCTGAATGTATTCTATTATATTTACTAGTCATTTACCAATCAGGAATGTATTTTCTCCATTCCTGACTAGTAAAAAGAATGAGTAGATTCTCATTTTATGTTGAGTTGGTTACCAATTCTTGCATGGACATGCCCTAAATCTGAGGTCAAAATTCCCCCAATTTCCCAAAATTACAGTATCTATATCTCTCCTTATTTATATCTGAATTATTTCCCCCATGGGCACTGAAACTGCTAATAAGATTTTAAATGCCACCTTCATATAATTAAATGTCACTGAATATCAAATATTAAAATAATGTTGACAAATATTCAAGCATTAAAACCAGGGGTGAAATGCTCCCAGTTTGGACTGGATAGCCCAATCTGGTAGCAATGACGGTGGGTGGTTCGGAGAACCGGTAGCAATAATCCTTACGCCCCCACCCCCACGCCCAGCTGAGCTGTGTGATCATCAGAGGCTTTTTTTTTCTTTTAAAAGCATTTTTTCTACAACCTCTTCAGCTGAAAAAAATGCTTTTAAAAATAAAAAAAAAGCCTCTGATGATCAGGCAACTCGGCTGGGATCGTCAGAGGCTTTTAAAAGCATTTTTTAAAACAACTTCTTCAGCCAAAGAGGTTGTAGAAAAAATGCTTTTAAAATTAAAAAAAAAAGTTGGCCACGTCCACCCAGTCACATTACCCCCACCAAGCCATGCCCACAGAACCGGTAGTAACAAATTTTACATTTCACCACTGATTAAAACCCTGCAGAGGTTAGGAAGAGTATTACTGGTCAGATAGTATAGTAGCTTAACAAGACCCTTTTCCTAATTTTTTTCAGTTCCAGAAAGACCCAGTAACTACTTCTGGTGGGCACTGTCTCTGCAGGGACTGAGAATTTGTATTCCAATGCCCTAAAAAGTCTGTAATTCAACGATTCCCTAGGTCAGGGGTGTCAAACTCAAGTCGTCATGGCGGCATCACATGACATATTGGGACTTTCCTCCCCTTCGCTAAACTGGGTATGGGCAGTGTGTGACACATCTGTCCCACAGCCGGGAGTTTGACAGCCCTGCCCTAGGTAGAGTAGTTTCAGGGATGATATGAGACTTAATGACTCTAACCCAAGCAGTTCTTGACAGTAGTGGAAATAACTGGCTTTCTACAATGGATAGTCAAGATACTGCTTTAGAACAATATCGAACAGAACAGAACAGAACAGAACAGAACAGAACAGAACAGAACAGAACAAAACAGAACAGAACAAAACAGAACAGAATAACAGAGTTGGAAGGGACCTTGTGTCAGTGTAATTATGAGCTGGGATAGCTGTGATTTCTGGTTCTGGCTTCTGCTGCATGGGTTTTGTTTACATGCATCATGATTTATATTACTGTATATAAAGAAGTTTCTTTTATACATGAATCCTGCTGAATTATTTACTTGTGTGCTGGTTGGATTGCTGCAAACTCTAACACCTTATAGATCATCTAGTCCAACCACCTGCCCAAGCAGGAGACCCTACACCATTTCTGACAGATGGCAGTCTAGTCTCTTCTTGAAAGTCTCCAGTGATGAAATTCCTACAACTTCCAAAGGCAAGTTGTTCCACTAGGTCAGTGGTTCTCAACCTTCCTAATGCCGCAACCCTTTAATACAGTTCCTCATGTTGTGGTGACCCCCAAGCATAAAATTATTCCTAAAACCATTGAAAATATGTGTTTTCCGATGGCCTTAGGTGACCCCTGTGAAAGGGTCGTTTGACCCCCCAAAGGGGTCGCGACCCACAGGTTGAGAACCACTGCACTAGGTTGATTGTTCTCACTGTCAGAAAATTTCTCCTTATTTCTAGGTTGAATTTGAATGCTTTAGCTGATGGCAGTTTCTGTCTCTGCATTGATGTATGTACAATGGGATCTACCTCTTCTATTTTTGGCAACAGCAAATTACCTTGTTTTATGAGTAGACTGATCCATAGTGACAGCCCCGTTTGCAAAGTTAGAAACAGCCAAACCTCCAGCAGTATTTATAGGAACAGATCCCCTGGACCTGAATCATGTGTTGGGGTTGCAAATACTGGCATCCCATTGCTGGAAAAGTGGATTTCCTCAGTGGGGCTTAGTTTTGAATAAGCATGCTTGTGGCAAAAAAAAAAAAAAATCCTTGTTAAATTATCTTTTTGTAGTTCTTGAGCTCTTTTGGGAAAGAATGAGAGGCTGGGAGGATGACATTCTCACAAACAATTAGTGCTGAGACTGTTGAAGTCCCGTGACATTAGTCTAGGGACAAGAACAAATAAAAGCTGCAATAAAGACACTACTGGAACAATTTATCAAACAGTCTTCACTAATTCAATGGTATAGGAGCCCTGCATAAAGCTACAGAAACAAAGAGAGACAATACAGTAGCCAGAGTGATTGACAGATGATGTTCCATGCAGCCCCAATCATGAGATGTGCCTTCTGGTTTCTGTGTTCTGCTTCCTGGAATAGTTTGACATAAGCATATCGCCATTTATGCCAGAAAACAAGAGCTGCAAGCATTGTTTCCTGTTAGTAATTATGTCTCTTTAAAAAAAAAGCATCTAGAGCAAAGAGAAATCATGTTCCAATTTTGTGCATTACGCACTCTTCTGTCAAAATATAATGTGGTTCTCACATGTGGCAATGAATAATGAGAGAAAATGTCTATAATGGGTTGAGAAGCAATGGTTTGCCAAACAGGCATCACAACATCAGGAATACAACACATTCCTTTTTATACTTGTGTCATGATAAAAATCTCACTTTGGTGCACATGCCCCTGGCAAACAAGTATTCAAAACAAATTTTTCTGGTTTGCAATTGTGACTTAAGCATTGTATTACAACAGCATCCATCCATCCATCCATCCATCCATCCATCCATCCATCCATCTCTATCTCATTGCCGGACTCCAACTAACACTAGGTGGGCAAAAATACAATAATATAAAAAAAAATTCCACCACAAACCAAAACAAGAGGAGATCCAGTCATATAGCAATAGCACTTAGACTCATATACTGCTTCACAGTGCTTTATAGCCCTCTCTAAGCAGTTTATAGAGTCAGCATATTTCCCCCAAGAATCTGGATCCTCATTTTACCGGCCTTGGAAAGATGGAAGGCTGAATCAATCTTGAGGTAGTCAGGATCGAACTGCTGGCAGTCGGCAGTATTAGTCTGGAATATTGCATTCTAACCACTGTGCCACCATGGCTCTTATATACAGACAAAACCAAACATGAAAAAGCACATTCAGCAAAGACTCCCCTCCCCATATCTCTCAATCCAAGACTTGGGAGAACAAGAAGTTTAGAGGCTATAAGAATCTCATGGGAAACCACATTCTAGAGGGCAGCCACCATGACAGAGAATGCATGCATCACAGATGATACTGTTTAATTGAAGGGACCTGGAATGTGCCAACTCTTGATGGCCTGTACTGGCCAGGCAGAAACCATGGGAAATAGTTCTCAAATAACCTGGCTGTAAGCCACATCAGGTTTTATAGATAATAACCAGCACCTTGCATTCCACCAGGAAGCTCACTGGCAACCGAGCAGAGAAGTCATATGGGTGTGTCCATTATTGCTGCATTCTAGAGTTTAAAAAAGTTATCTGACCACTTGTCTTGTTTGACCTCGATTGGTGGTATGTCCTGTTTTAGCTTTTTTAGATCTTTTTATCATCAAAGCCTGACTCCTCAAGAATGCAAGGTTCCCTGCTACTAATAGATACTTTACAAACTAGGCCTGATGGTAATACATAAAACATTCCTGTTTATATATAAACTTGATGGTGTGGAAGCCACTGCCTTGCAGCTTTTTCCTAGGCAGTTTAAGTAAATCAAGAATACCTGAAAAGAAGCTGTGACACCTTTCCTGATGTCAATACTGCCCACATTTTGGAAGCAACCAAGAATAACGTCATAGATTCTTCCATCATGCTCCATGGTATTGATGGGAAGAGGCCTCCCATGGGATGAGGCTAGTAAACTAAACCTAGATGAATCTACTCAAAAGTACGCTCCACCATTTCATTAGAACATTGTTTTAATATCACAATATACTTGGCTCACTCAACTCCCTGTACCAATACTACAACTACAGTAAATACAAATCTTTTCATTTTGAGAATATAGAGTTCCGCTCCCTTTCTCTGAGAAATGTTTATATCCCACAGAACTTTGTGCTGGGGGACCATTGCCAGAGTTTCATTACTTCTTCATCTCTCTCTCAATAAAGCAGATGTATGGTGAAGCAGAGCTTGGGAAAGGTCTTGCTGCGGAGTTCCATAGGAGACAGAATGGCTTTGTTATCTGTTTTTTCCCTTCAGCTTTTTTTCTTGAAATAAGGCAATTGGCTGTGTTTCACAGTCAATGGTTGACTGCATTGAGTTAGTTTAAACCTACTCAAGACTAGGTTTGCTTGGGGCTAGATCTAACATCCTAAGAATTCGTTGATCACGTTGAGTGACTCTTATTTTCACAACAGTCTAACAGCAACCTTACTAAACCCATTAAGTATGTTGTGGGAAAAAAGGGCTATTGGTATTTCTTGATAAATAGCGTTACTGTTGATTGCCAGTAGTTTTGGTCAGGAATTTTTGCAGTCTTCTTGGAGATTCTGAGAATTAAATTGAGAATCTTCTGCATGGAAAGCAGATGCTCTCCCAACACTTTAAGAGTTC
The DNA here is from genome assembly GCF_029215685.1 of Pituophis catenifer annectens. Classification (NCBI taxonomy): domain Eukaryota; kingdom Metazoa; phylum Chordata; class Lepidosauria; order Squamata; family Colubridae; genus Pituophis; species Pituophis catenifer. The sequence continues at coordinate 279,886,234 of NW_027256881.1, forward strand.
CTTTTCTTTTTATTTTGAGATATAGCTTCAGATAGTCTGTGAGTCAGGCAGAACTTCATATACTTCATTAACACTTTGCATTTATGTACCAGTTGGTTCTAAAGCCATTTCATATTTACATTAATATATGCAAACGTGTCTCGCATATTTATTTATAAATATATATTCATGCCATCTTCAAGATTTCTGTACAGTTTACAAGAAGATATCCCAAAGTTGAGGTGAAAAGTTTGGCAAAGTAAGAGAGAGAACATTGCCAAAGATCGCTATTTAAAAAGCAGGGATTCTAGCTTATGGCTCATGTTAACAACAATATTAGTTCTCACCTGAGTTAACACTCATGAAGTTAGCCCAGCTGTGCTAAGTTCTAGAGCTCAGCTGTGAAAAGAGACATAAAAATAATGAAAAATGCAAAGTGCTTTTTCATCATCACTGTATAAATGGAATCACTTCGACCTTCTCTATACATGAGGGACTTCTGCATCAGAAATCATAGCAGCTAACCAGTCAGTTCTCATTTCAGAAAGCAAGTTTTGGAGAAGCGTTTACTGGCTAACGAGGGCCACAGTTGTGAAGGATGGAGTTACCTATATATTTCCCCCCTATGGTCATATTTAAAAGGTTCCAGAGGAATGCAAACAGGCCTGTATATCTTTCTGAAATGATGAGCTCTACCACTGGTTGAGCTGGGGGGGAAGAAAGTGAATGTGACCTCACACCAAGCACACCATGATGGAATCTACCATCTAGAGAAGCTCCACAAGCTTCCAGTGAAGTCAGCCAGATGGGTTCCACAAAGCCACTGATCCCACTACAACTTCCCTCCCCCGCTCCCCCAATAGTCTCTTATTATGTAACTGCCATGAACTAAAAATACAACTTGCAGCCGTGATGCAGCCCAAGCCGAACAAGATGCAAATTTAATGAGGCTACCATGGAAACAAGCCTCACTTAGCTGCCAGGGAGGGGGCATTGTGGGGAGCCTGATGTTCCTTTGCCAAAGAGGGGAGGAATGGTGGAGAGCCAGCCATTTAAAAAAATTATAAGCCCCTCTAATTCTAATAAGCCAAGAATATAGATTTCAGAAAGAAGGAAAATGAATAATTAGTCCTTCTCAGAGGGAGAATAAATATTTACCAGGCTTGAAATTAAATATATGCACACAACATGAAAGATAAATTGAAGGAGTTTCCATCCAGGTTGCAATATTATAAATACCTTTTCTTGGAAAAACAGTGTCTAGTCCCATTTTCTAGGCCAGTGAACACTGAGCTGAGGATTTTCCCAGGGAAGCTAGGCTTCTGATTGATGAGCCCACTGGATACTGAAACGTGTAAGGATGTGATGTGCATTCTGATATACATTCTTTATTAGTGATTTTTTTTTTTTTTTTACTGGCCTCAGGATCTTGACTAAATTCCAGCCTAGGAGTACCGGTATATTTTAAGTCCTAAAATATGAAGTTTGCAAATTTTGTCTACATAGCTGGCAGGGGAATTCTGGAAGTTCAATCCACCCATCTCAAAATTGCTGAGTTGGAGAAATGTTGCTCTATTATTCTCAAATTACAATAGTTCATATTTTTTCACATTTCCATGTTTTATTTCAAGAGCACAATTCAAATGTTGCATTTAGCATTGAGTGATTGTGTTTGCTTATTAAACACACAGTGTGGGGGTCAATGACAGAATAAAACATTTTGATATAGAATACACTCATTGCATTCCTAGCAACTCAGCAGGATTTTGTCTGGTCAGCTTGGGGATGGGAGACTGCTGAGGAATACTGGGCTTCCAGTCAGATTGGAAAATTAAAGTAACCCAGGAGAAAGCAATGTCAAACCACTTATTGCTGTGAAGAAAATCATAGACAAGTCCATAAAGCCATCAGGATTTCAAGCTGTTACATTCAGGTTCAGCAACTATTCACTGAACAGACTGGCTGGAACATCCTGGAGTGCTGATGCCGACACCCTATGAATAACAGCCTTGGCTTTGTATATTCCACAGCTAAATATTGTGCCGGCGGGTGGCTTAACAGCATCCACACCCAAATCCTCAGTGTCCAACTTTGTCAGACAATGTGTATTATCTCTGGCACTTTGCATCTCACTCCTCTGCACTGGTTACTCAGTACTCAGCGATATTATAACCTCCCCACATCAGAAGACAGCAAGCTTTCGCTTGGCTACGGTCAAGGATGTGGAACAACAAGGCTTTCCCTATTCACCAGGATAATGCACACATTATCCATTACAAGACTGAAATCCCATAGGGAAAACAGCTATTCACTTAACATCTACCTAGTTTAATTCCAAGAATGTCTGAAGAGAGGAACGGGCCAAGTTACTTCTTGTGGTCTGGCCATTAGTGAGCCCTTTGCCAAACCAGCTGGTTTTAACCTGCTTCGCTCTTCCCGGATGGAATTGAACAGAATTAGATGTGATACTGGAAGAAGTGCCTCTGCCTTGTTTCAATGGGGCTGGACAAATTCCCCTTGCTGTGACTGTGGTGCTGCTATGTGAAACTGCCCACAACATGCATTCACTGGTTCCTTAGAAGATCCGCACAAAAAGCAATGCCAAAGGCGATCACCTGGATAGCTGAATTGAACATCGAATTATGAGGTGTTCTGCCCCAGCTCCAGATTCCCAAGGATTGTGACACACACCAACGGTCCTTATCAAAGTTATAATGTACCAAGAATAAACAAAGTCCAGCAAACGTTGGCAACCAGCCCAGAAAACAAGATACGATAAGACACTCACTCTTCAAAAATGCTCTGTAATAATTACACATTGTTTCCAGCAAGAAATTACTAACTGCGTGCAACTTAAATAGGCTAAGGGAGTGGCCAATTATCCTCAAACCTTACTCTCAAGGAGACCTCCTCCTCCTGAGTAGGCACTCCTGCCTTTTGGCAGCCCTGCGTGCTCGAGCATTGAGGAGAGGCTCCTCCACTTTGCTCTCTTCACTTGAAGGAGCCTCTGGAGGTTCTGAAGGCCCAGGCTGAGTCTCTGCCTCTGGCACCACATCCTCTTCAGCCTCCCCGCTGTCCGACGCAAGCACTGGTGGCGCGACCCCACACCAGCCTCCTTGTCGTCGGGATCAGCCATGATCGGTGCAGGCCGCTGGCAGGCCACAACATGAGGCCACTGCCATATCTCCAGAGAAGTTTTGTATATACAGTAACTACGTAGATTATATGCATAGCTTTATTCTCTTTATCATGTTTATCATGTTCTCATCATTTGCTAAAAAAATCAGGTTCCCAATGTATCCTGTTCAGCTATCAGAATAATTTGGAAGTATAGAGCAAATCTCTCAGCCTTATTTCATCTCACAGTGTTCTTGTGAAGTTAAAATTTACCCTACTTGCTCTGGGATAGATTGAAATCATATGCATGCAAACAAGATTACAAGATTACAAACAAGATTATACTCCAGTGGGGGGGAGGGGTTAACCACAGCCTTCATGTGGTCTCCCAGGTCTCCCCCCTCCATTTGTAACCCTTTTTTATGTGTGTGCCTTCAAGTTGATCCCTGATGACTGCCTGGACAAGTTCCTGAAGCTTTCTTGGCAAGATTGCAGAAATGGCTTGCTTCTTGCCTGCTTCTTAGGACTTCTCGAGAGCAAGTGATCGGCCCAAGATTATCCAGCTGGCTTTCTGCCTAAGTGGATCTAGAACTCATGGTGTCCTGGTTTCTAACCACTATATCAAACTGGCTCTCTTGTAACCCCTAGGATCCCAGAATGCACCATCAAAGTTTGGCAGCTGAATCAGCAAAGTTGGGATCACTTCTGTAATGTCTTAGGGGACTGGATAAAAAAATATAGATAGTCAATGTATGTGCTTCTCCCTCTTAAAAATGCAGTGGAATAACTGTAAATAGTTATAATTATGACTAAGACTTAAATAGAGGCAAATTATCCTGATCATAAAATCTGTACAAAACTGCCAATCCGAGGAAGCTGTAGGTTTTCCATCTCTGGGGGGTATAAGGGAAGCTGAACAACCACCTCTCATAAATGTTTTAAATTATTATTCAACACACAGCAGAGCCTTGGTAATGATGTGGGCTATTCCACAAGATTCTCAGTCATCCAGATCATGGTTGTCCCAAAGGTGCTGTTCAAAAGCAACTGGACTTTCTTGGGGGTTCCCCCCCCGCTTGAAAACGTTTCGCTTCTCATTCAAGAAGAACTTCAGAACTGAAGAAAGTTCTTGGATAAGCAGTGAAAATGTTTTCAAGGACAAAACCAAGAAAGTCCAATTGCCTCTTGAACAGCATCTTTGGGATTCCAACTTTACCAAATCTTTGACTGAATATGTCCTTCTCTTCTTGGGATGTTTACTTCTATTCAGCATTCACCTATAATTTGTTTAAGCAATAGTCAATTGCATGCGTGTCTTAATGAGGGGTTCTTCCCTCCCTCCCTAAAAGAGGCGGTGGTGAGGCCCCTCCTCAAGAAGCCTTCCTTGGACCTGTCTGTATTAGCAAACTATCGTCCAGTCTCCAACCTTCGCTTTGTGGCGAAGGTTGTTGAGAGTGTGGTGCCGCGACAACTTCCCCAGTACCTGGATGAAGCTGTCTATCTAGATCCATACCAGTCGGGCTTCAGGCCGGGGTACAGCATGGAAACGGCATTGGTCGCATTGGTTGATGATCTCTGGAGGGCCCAGGACAGGGATTGTTCCTCTGTCTTGGTCCTATTAGATCTCTCAGCGGCTTTTGATATCATCGACCATGGTATCATGCTGTGTCGATTGGAGGGGCTGGGAGTGGGGGGGCACCGTGTTGCGGTGGTTCTCCTCCTTCCTCTCTGTCTGTACACAGTTTGTGTTGGTAGGGGGTCAGAGGTTTACCTCGAGGCGCCTTGTTTGTGGGGTGCCACAAGGGTCAGTCCTCTCGCCCCTTCTGTTCAACATTTATATGAAGCCGCTGCGTGAGATCCTCCGTGGTTTTGGGGTGAAGTGTCATCAGTACGCTGATGATTCTCAACTGTACATCTCCACCCCGGACCACCCCAATGATGCCCTTGACGTGATGTCCCAGTGCCTAGAGTCGTGCGGATCTGGATGGGGAGAAACAAGCTCAGACTCAACCCTTCCAAGACAGAGTGGCTGTGGTTTCCGGCGTCCCGATATAGCCAACTAGCTCCATCGCTGACTATTGGGGGCGAGATCCTGACCCCCTCAGAGAGGGCTCGCAACTTGGGTTTTCTCCTGGATGCATGGCTGTCTTTAGAAGACCACATGACGGCTGTGGCCAGGGGAGCTTTCTATCAGGTTCGCCTGATTTACCAGTTGTGTCCCTTTCTGGACCGGGATGCCTTACGCATGGTCACTCACGCCCTCGTCCCATCCCGTCTGAACTACTGTAATGCTCTCTACATGGGGCTCCCCTTGAAGAGCACCCGGAGGCTCCAACTGGTCCAGAATGCGGCCGCGCGGGTAATTATGGGTGCAACACGGTGCACCCATGTAACACCTCTCCTGTGTGAGCTGCACTGGCTCCTGGTGGTCTTCCGGGTGCAATTCAAGGTGCTGGTTACCACCTTCAAAGTGCTCCATGGCTTAGGACTTGGGTATGTATGAGATCACCTTCTGCCACCGGTAGCCTCCCACCGGCCAATACACTCCCACAGAGAGGGACTCCTCAGGGTGCCGTTGGCCAAACAATGCCAACTGGCGACACCCAGGGGGAGAGCCTTCTCAGTGGGGGCACCTGCCCTCTGGAATGACCTGCCCCTGGAGGTCTGTATGATCCCCGACCTTCGTATCTTTCACCGTGCCCTTAAGACCCTTTTGTTCCAACAGGCCGGGCTGGCTTAGAATATGACTTTTAAATTGGGTTGTTTGTCAATTTTTAACTTTATGGGCCAAATTTTATATATTCGTTTTAAATTGTTTTTAGATTTTGTGAGTTTATGTGTGTTTTAACATGGCTGTACACTGCTCTGAGTCCTCCTGGAGAAGGGCGGTGTAGAAGTTTAATAAACTAAACTAATGATTTTACAAATTTTCAGGCAGCCCATGAAATCTTGATTTATACACTGGCTAATTTTACAGTCTTTTTCTGCAGACCCTCTCCTTGGAGTACTCATTTCTAAAGTTCTAAGTGCCCGAGCCCACTGTAACAACATTGTCAAAAAGGCATTAAGAGTTGTTAACCTAATCTTGCGTAGCTTCTTCTCTGGTAGTGTTGTACTACTAACTAGAGCCTACAAAACATTTGCTAGACCAATTCTTGAATACAGGTCATCTGTCTGGAACCCGCACTGCATATTGGACATAAATACAACCGAGAGAGTCCAGAGATATTTTACGAGAAGACTCCTCCATTCCTCTAACTGCAATAAAATACCTATGCCACCAGACTCTAAATTTTGGGCTTAGACAACTTAGAACTACGCCGACTTCAGTCTGACCTAAGCATGGTACATAAAATTAGCTGCCACAATGTCCTTCCTGTCAATGACTACTTCAGCTTCAACCACAACAATACACAAGCAAATAATAGATACAAACTCAAAGTAAACTGCTCCAAACTCTATTGCAGAAAATATGACTTTGGTAACAGAGTGGTCAATGCCTGGAATGCACTACCTGACTCTGTAGTTTCTTCCCCAAACCCCCAAAACTTTAACCTTAAACTGTCTACTGTTGACCTCACCCCATTCCTAAGAGGTCTGTTAGGAGCATGCATAAGTGCACCAGCGTGCCTACTGTCCCTGTCCTAATATTCCTTTTTACGTACTCTTTTCATGTATTCAAATTATGTTTATACTTTTACCTGTTATCTTATATATGCTTGACAAATAAACTTATGATTATGATTATGAAAATCAGCCCATACACTTGGTTGTTGCACATATGAGCAAATACCTTCTTTTCTTCTCTTCACTTTCTTCATCCAACCATTACTTTCCAATCTTGTGAGACTGCAACATTCAGAATTCTAGTTGCTGTGTAACACTCTCATAATTAAAAACAGTACACACTTTTCCTACCTAGGAGATGTATAGGTCTCTGATGAGAAGGCACTTCATGTATATCCTTGATTTTTGGGAGAGGGGGCTTTGAGTCAGTGTTGACTCCTGGTGATTGCATGGACAAGTCCCTAAAAGTTTCTTGGCAAGATTTTGGAAACGATATACCACTGCCTGCTTTCTAGGGCTCAGAGAGTCAGACTTGTCCAAGGTCATCCAACTATCTTTGTAACTAAGACTCATGGACTAGCACTCATGGTCTTTTGGTTTCTAACCTTAACCTCTGCACCAAACTGGCTTTATATCATTAAATTGGGTTGATGCAAATATTTTTATTTCCACATTCTGTTGTAACCCAAGAACAGAAAAATAGTTGAAATACATTCTGAATTACCATCATGAACAGTCTAGCCAACTAATGTTGATGCACTGGATGATCTGCTGGGCCACATTAAAAAAAAAAAGCAGTCATTGTACACTTGTGAAATTCTATCACAATGGATATGAAATTGATTGACATAGAAGACATATTTGCCAACATAACTGGGTAAAGCAATGAACCAGTTAGTTTATTTTAGACTCTGGATTTAATGATCCTACAGTCCTTCCCTCTAGATAATACGTAAAATATACTGTTCAAAACAATATTTCAGCCTACTTCACTGCTTCTAAATGTCATAGAATGTTGTAAATTCCTAAGTATGTAATTTTTCCCATTAGCATTCAATAGAGCTTATCCGCAACTAATTTGGGAATAATGATTACACCTAAGAAAATCCTAATCTCAAAATTAAAAAAAAAAAAGATATTGGAGATTAAAGGTAACAAATAATTAGCAAATCAGGGAAATTTTCAACAAAGCCTCCCATTCCCACTTCACCCAATAGTTTCATTCTCTAAATATAACAGCAAACAGTTATTAGTTATATTCCCCAGAAGTAGTGGGAAAAGCCAAAGATGTTTTATTTTTTTAATCATATGTAAAGTCCCACATTTTAAAACCATTTAGTTCATCACACAAACATCATAACTACAAGATTAAAATAGTTTTAGGATCTATTTTGCTTCTGCTATCCAAAGGCTGAACACCCACCTCCATACACCCACTACTCAACATTAGGCCAAATTATCTTGCAGCAACCGATCAGTAAGGTCACCCAAAAAAGTGAAATGAAAACTACCTAAAACACTGATTTTAGGATCAGTGCAGAATTCAAGGAAACAATAAGGTGACTTCCCAGATATTTGCATTGTTCTAGAACCTCTATGGCCCAAGCCATTCTCTGTCTTGGGTAGCTCAGCTGATTTATTTCTAGCAGAGCTATGATGCAGGAGGAAGTGCTTTGACGCCTTTTTGTGTGTGTGTGGGACTCTCTGAAAGTCTGTGGAGCTTGGGCCACTTCCCCATTGGAAGGAGTTTTTGCTTTAGGTCTCCTGAACAAAAGGCCCTCCAAGTAGAATGCTGGCTTGACAGCTTGGCATCTTCCCTTCTGTAACCCAAGAAAAGAGAACATGGTAACAAGATGCTTGGGTTTTTGATTCTTTCCTTTCCTTTTGTGTGAAGTGGCGGTGTAGGATACACAGCAATTCGGGACAGGGTGAAGATCTTCACTCCTTGATCTGAGCCTTTCTGCACTGGCAGAAATGAAGATGATCACAGATTGTTTGTAGATTCCTTTTGACAAATTGAGGAGTGGAACTAATGCTGGTAAGGAATACTCCCAAGCAGCCCACAGAAACTTCAGGTTTCACCGAAAGAGTCATGTGCTAGTCAGGAAGTGAATGGTGGTGATGATAACACACTATATTATAACCTAGATCTTCGTCCTACAATATGGCAGAGGGTGATGTTGCCAATAGTGCTTTCTGTTTGAGCATTTGGTTTGGTAATTGTTGCAACTCCAACCAGACGTTGCACTGTTACTAACCAAATCACATTCCCTTGTGCATCATTGTTACCTCCTCTCTTCATGTGCCTCTCTCACTTCACTTCCTTCGGCTTGCTGCCGCCACCGCCATCCTTCTCTTGCATTCTCTGGTGGCTACAAAATGGGCCTAAACACACAATGCTGCTGGAAAATGACAACAGAATTATTCTATCCTTGTATTCTTGTATCCTTGGCTCCAAACCCAGAGCCCAGCTTACTGCTATTGCTTGCCTTTGGAGTCTTCTGAGTTTCAATCTGTTCAGAAAGACATGGGACTATTGTTTAAAAAAATCTAGCCTTGACTAGCCCCAATGATGTTGCCTAGTTTGGGTAATGAAACATCTGCAAGAAAGCCAAGCAATCTCAGAGAGCCCCAAGGAGCCCTCATATCAACCCTGAGCTAAAAATGTTCTCCTCTACTGAACCATGACTCTCAGATTCCCAAAGACAGGTTTTGCTTCCTTTTTAGCATTACTGGGGATCGGCAGACTTGATGTAGCAGAGTCAAGACTTAGCGTGAGATCAGTTAGAGATACACCAGCACCTTCATTATCTTTAGGGTCTTCTCTCTCATTGTTGAGAAACCTGCTCAGGTAAGTGGCAATCTGGAGATGTCATTAAATCTGAGGCACAAGGATTTTGTGCTGGTTTGAAATCTGTCTTCCCACCAGTTCAGTCAAGATGATTTATTTCAGCGTATATTAGAATTTACTTAGCCTTTTTTCCCAGATCCCGTGAGTCCATTTTCCCATTGGAGAATGGCCTCAGGTCTCCTCCCAGCTCCTGAGCTTCAGATCTTGAAAGAGGAATGCAGACTTGAGGGTTTTGCAGTTCCCTTCAGAAAGGGAGTGAAACTGACAAGAGAGTTCCCTCCTCCTTTTCTTCAACAAAATACCAGGCTACTTTCCCCTGTTTTGTGTGGAGTATCGACAAGGGGGAAATTATTGCACCAAACTGCACCAGCAGTTCAGGACCATTTCATTTTTTAAAAAAATATAAATCTCCTTTTTCTCAGCATTTCAAATCAGTAAAAAGAAAAATAATCATGGACTGCCTTCAAGTTGCTTCTTTTCTTTGGGAATTAAAAAAAGACAACTGGCTGGGAAAAATGGTCTTCCACCACCTTCAAGAACATTGTGAATAAGAAAATCAATTGAATAAAAATAGTAGTCTATCAGCTGGGCCTACAACTAGATGGCACACAATGCCACCTTTCCATAGGGAAAAACTAATCCTTTTTTAAAAAAAAACCTTTTCGTCCACATCCAGAGGTATGAATCCTCTTGCCTATTCCAACAGATGAAGAATAGCAATTTATCAGGGGGTTGTTTTTAAAAAGGCTGTTGGGAATCTCACTCTATGATTCACATTACACTGAAGTGCAATGCTGGAAGTGCAACTCATATTACAAAGATGATACATGAATTTTGGAATTATTCCCAGATTCTTGTTCTACAGATGGATGGTCTCCAAGGAAGATGTGCTTTACTCATGCACATATGCACCTATAACTCGAGCTTTCAACACTTCAGTGTTTGACAACTTGTAGTTGAATACTTAAGTCCTTCAACAGAGTGGTATTTGGTTGGTATACACACTATTGCTATCCTAGGATTTCAATTTGTGATAGCTCAGTCCCAGGTAAGCCTAATCTCTGGATGTAATTGAATAGTGAAAAGGCATATAAGAACAGTGCTAAGATGTCCATCGTACACTGCAAGAGAAAACTGGAAAACCACTCCTTAGTCATTGTTACCTATACCTAATGGATATTATACTTCACAGTGCTACCTTAGGGCAAGCTAATTTTTTCCCAGGAAACACAGAAAAGGTTCGAAGACGGCAAACATTCGATAAGAACTTGATTTAATCGTATCCTGGGACTATACTAGGGGTAAAATAATACGTCATAGACTAGTAGTATAGTGAGTGCAAAGAAGTGGACAGGAAAAATGGCTCACAAGTTAAACATATTCAAAACCGGCTTCCTACAAATGGTACAGCTTTTTTTTTTTTTTAAAAAAAACATTTTATACACATCTGTCAAGACTGAGAACTATAATTTACTCTGAAGGCAGTTCTCCAAGGCTTTTCTAGGGGGTTTTGGATTAGAGAAAAGTGCTTGCTTTTCTTAAACAAAAAAACAAAACAAAAAACAGTTCTGACAGCTTTCTTTTATAAGCATTTCAGTATACATTTTATATCATACATATATATGCATGCATACCCACACTCATCTTGTATGTTTATACACACACACACACACACACACACACACACACACACAAACGCACACATCTTCCCCCCGCTATTTATCTGACCCCATAATAGCAATAGCAGTGACTTTTTTAAAAATTTAAAAAATTAAAAGTATCAGAAAAGAAAAAGAAAAGGGAATAGAGCTAAAGTTACTACATACCAACATTTATTATATTTTATCATAGCAATAGCACTTAAGACTTATATACCTCTTCACAGTGCTTTACAGCCCTCTCTAAGTGGTTTACAGAGTCAGCATATTGGCCCCAACAATCTGGGTCCTCATTTTACCGACCTTGGAAAGATATTGTCAACTTTGAAGCGAACCTGACAGAAGCCATTTTTCTATCCCTCAGTTGCCACACAGAGGGGGGGAGGGGGAAGGAAGATAAAATAGGTTGCTAGACAAAACTTTCTTGTGGGAACCAAGGTCATCTCTACAGGTGGTGGATAGAGACGGGGAGGAGTGCCTGGAGAGTCCGCCAATTAACCTAATTGGCCAACGTGACCTGTGACTTTTGGGGAGGGAGTTATTTCCTATCTTAATTATACTGAAACCGTGGGAACCATTTAGAGTTGGTTTTCCATTTGATCGTGCCGATATGATGTACCCAATAAAGAAGTTCCTAGAGGAAGACCTCAGCCTCAGAGTTCTGATTTGCTTGGGTTTGTGAGTCGGGATCATGATAGATGTGTTATGATCAAGGCAAGGCAGGACTCTAGAGAGTTCTTTATTGTTCTAAGTAAATGTTTCTACAAGCAGCTCTCCAATGACCAATAAGGGTCATTATAGTACAGTGGACTAAAGCACTGTTATTAACATCTGCTGCTTGCAATTACTGCAAGTACAAATCTCACCAGGCTCAAGGTTGACTCAGCCTTCCATCCTTTCAAAGGTAGGTGAAATGAGGACCCAGTTTGTGGGGGCAATAAGCTGACTTTGTATAAAATATACAAAAGTATGAAGGCTATTGCTTAACGCATTGTAAGCCGCCCTGAGTCTCCGGAGAAGGGCAGCATATAAATTAAAGCAAAAAAAAAAAAAAAAAAAAAGGGTCCACCCAATGTTACCCTGAAGGGAGCCATCCTCAATCCCCCAAACAACAGCCCATATATAACAATGTCCACGGAGTAGGAGCATGCTCACAGGGCAAGGTTCTGGGTCCCAAGTCCAGTCCACCCGGCTAAGTGAGTCCATGAGGCAAACTGTACTCCACAAGGCAAAGACAAGGTTCAAGACAAAAGGCAGAAGGCAGTCTTCAAGCTAGGCAAGGCAAAGCAAAAGGTGAAAAGCAGCCCTCAAGGCAAGGCCAAAGGCCAAAGGCTTGAGTCAAAGCCTGGTATAGTATAAGCCAAAACAAACAATTGTTCCTGGAAAGACTAATTCCCCATGGCTTCTCCTTAAGTCAATCCATTCCAGATGTTCCTTGTGAGGAGACGTGGGGCAACCTTCTCCCAAGTAGCCTTGTAGCCCTTCTCTGAGCTTGCCTATGCTCTGCTCTCCTACCCAGGGATCAAGTGGGGGAGGCAGCTGTTCCTCATCATAGGGGATCCACTGTCTATCAGCACTACTGCCTGTCAGCAACTGACCCACCCTGTGTCAGTGAGGGCAGGTAGCTCTCCATCTGGTCAACCGCCACCCCCCCAATGCCTGAGGGGCCTGGAACAGCATCGTCCTCAGCCCCTGGCCTCTCCAAACATGCCAAGGGAGACGTGCCATCTCCATCGGACAGTTCTGGTTCCAACTCCTCCTCCTCCTAACAGGGTTCCAATGGGTCCATGACAGGATGGAAGGCTGAGTCAACCTTGAACTGGTCAGGATCGAACTCCTGGCAGTGGGAATGCAGAGTTAGCCTGCAATACAGAAGTCTAACCACTGCACCACCACGGCTCAATAAGATGTATGGATATTGTAAATTGCCAAAAGAGTAGTTTGTCATCACATCCTCTAGAACGTTCCATATTAGGGGGGGGGGGGGAAGAGATGCAAATTGGATTACTTTGTAACTCTAAGTTTCAGATATCACTTTTATCCCACCTTTGTTATTTTTTATAAATAACTCAAGATGCTGAAAATATCTAATTACTTTATAGCTTCATTACACACTGACATCAGTTAGTATGCAAGAGGCCCATTGCATGTTGTAACAAATCAGGAATTTGCTAGCACCTTTTCCAACTAACACATTTTTTTTTTTTAAAAAAAGGCATAAGTGTTCATGACTGCAGTCCCACAGAATATCACATCTCTCTTCCTTCAATATATGATTTAGTTCTTGAAGTTAGTATGCAACTAATCCAATCTCTCAAACTTTGCTATTCCAATTTAAAACATCTTCTTGAAACCTAATAAGCAGAAGTCAATTCTTGACGGGCCAAGAATCCTTTTCATGTGGAACAGGAGCAAATGTGCACCATTTATTCACAAAGTTTCAAGTGGCCTATGTCATGTATATATACTTGTATGATTGCTATATTTTTTTTATAATTTGAGAATGGATATTTGCATAAAAATCATTTGTGTGCACGCCCTTGGGAAATACCATCTCATATATAATTTCAGGTGCATTATAACGGAATTTCATGTACATTTTAAATTAGAGGCAGAAATAGAACTAGAAATAGTTCAGATCACAGATCACAATAGTTTTGATCATAGATCAGATCAATTGTAATTATATCAGAAAGATCTAGATGAGATGGGAAAAATTCTTAAAGAAAAACGATATTCTGACTATTCTCAACTTTCTTATTGTGCACAAGGTATGAATTATGAATTAGTTTACAAAGAAAATTCTTGCAGCTTAATGGTACTTCTCTTGCTGTAATGAACATACACACTTTATACCAGTGGTGAAATGTAAAATTTGTTACTACCGGTTCTGTGGGCGTGGCTTGGTGGTGGGGGGGTAATGTGACTTTTTTAATTTTTTTTTAACTTTTAAAACCATTTTTTCTACAACCTCTTTGGTGAAGAGGTTGTAAAAAAATGCTTTCAAAAGGCTCTGATGATCCCAGCTGAGTTGCCTGATCGGCAGAGGCTTTTTTTCTTTTAAATGCCTCTGCCGATCAGGCAACTCAGCTTGGATCATCAGAGGCATTTAAAAGAAAAAAAGCCTCTGCTGATCTGGCAACTCAGCTGGGATCATCAGAGCCTTTTAAAAGCCTTTGATGATCCCAGATGAGTCGCGCGATCATCGGAGGCTTTTTTTTTTACTTTTAAAAGCATTTTTTTCGGCCAAAGAGGTTGTAGAATAAATGCTTTTAAAAGTAAAAAAAAAAAAGCGTCTGATGATTGTGTGGCTCAGCTGGGCATGGGGAGGGGGGGCAGGGATTTTTGCTACTGGTTCTCCGAACCGCCTGCCTCCATCGCTACTAGATCGGACGATCCGGTTCGAACCGGGAGCATTTCACCCCTGCTTTATACCCTCACACTTCATTATTATTTATATTTTTATCCTGTACTTCTAAGAATCTCAGATTTCTTATCCATCCACCCTTATTTCCATAGCTTCCTGTCAGATAAACTGGGGCTGAGTGAGGAATTGAATCCACATTTCTCAGACACCCCCAATCTGTTGTTGGCTTGATTATGTCACACTTCTTATTTTCACACATTCAGACTCTCTGTTATTTAAGAGAAGTTTCCTCTCTTTAGCCCATCCGCATTTTACAGACTAGGTCAGGTTCAAATTCCAGAATATCCAGATGGGACAGAAAAACAGTCACCTATCCTGAAACTTTATTGTCAACATTTACCTGTCTTCCTCAATTCCAAGATCCCCAACAGCATGGGATGAGAATTCTGAAGTCTTAGCCTCATCACACTTGCAGAGTGCTACACAATGATAATTCCCACAAACAGGTTAGGTGACTGAAGCAAATTTATTTATTTATTTATTTATTTATTTATTTATTTATTTATTTATTTATTTTTTAGATTTCTATACCGCCCTTCTCCTTTCGGACTCAGGGCGGTGAACAGCCAAGATAAAAAACATTTATACACAAAAGTTAAAAATAGATTTAAAATAATTAAATAAATTTGGCCCGTAATTTAAAACTTTTCAATTAAAATCCATATCAAATTTTAAAACCAACCAATACCAATACTTCCACCTTCAATGAAAGAACCATTTTATGGAAATGCAGACATGTCAGCTTCCCACTTCGATCCTCATGCAGTTCAATCAATCCATCAAGCAAACTCAACAGCTGCTGCCTTTCAACGATGGCTTTCAGCTCTGGCTAGGAACAGCTATGCTGGCATTTGACCCTAGAGGAGTCACCTGCAGTGTCAGACTGAGGGTTTTCTAGTAATTATGTCTGCCCCCCAGGGGCAGGTTTCAAAACCCATCGCTACTGGTTCACTCATGAGCATCTGGGCAGAGCCTCCCGCCGCCACTGCTACCAGTTCGCCCGATCCACTGTTGCCCCCTCCTCAAATAGATTAAATCAGTACTTCAAGCAGCAGTGGAAGATAAGGTCTAGATGCCCTTATAATTTCTTCCTAAATTACAGTAGTTACAGTAGGATTATGGAAGACAAGAAAGGAAGTCAGTGTAGCTACAGAGTGCAGAGCCAGGAGTAAAAAAAGTCAAGGGTGTTGGGAAGACAGATTACAACAGCAAAGTCTTTTGAGCAGAAAACTGAGTCTGCTCAGATAAGTAAATAAACAGCAGGGACTTGGCACAGGGGGAGATGTCAGTGGGCACAGTGGTTTGTTAATTGTTATACTGACAACGCAAATGTTTGCTCTATGAGTTGGCAGCAATTGGAATGCTTGAATCTCTTCCTCAGCGCTGTTATTTTTGTTTTTGTCTTGTTTCAGTGAATTGTTGTTTTAAACTTTGTGTTTGATTAATTTGAATGCTGCTTCAAGGATTTTAATAGGAAAATGATTGCATCTTCCCTCATACACTCACTGGGGGATATATGTGAGTGCAAGATTCCGGAACAATGTTGGCAAATCTCTCTATAGTAAGGAGTTTTGCTAGCTCACATTTTTTGCAATGTAAACAAACATGGAAGTTAGATTCAGCTGTGCTTTTCTTTCTGTTTGCTAAGAATTAATTTTTTGTTTTAGGGTGTCTACTCTAGGGGGAAAAAAGTTCATGTGAAAATGGCAAACTACAGGTTTAAAACAGATAGTCCTCATTTAACATCTATTCACATGAAGAAAAAGTAACTTTAGGATCAGTCTTTGAATTTATGACTTTCACGGGTCTGTAAAGCAAAGGCAAGCTGAATTAACACAGAAACCTGATCACAATTTCACTTAGCAAATATTTTGCCTAATGACCAAGTTACCAGTCCCAATTGTATCACTAAACAAGAACTACCTGTAGCTAATTTTCCTTACATCCTTTAATGAACACCGCTCCATTCTCTGCCCCCCCCCAATTTGTATTATGTAGCATCTTCCAGTTTGTTATTTTGTTAATACTAACCAGGAATTCTGACAATCTCATCACATCTGGGGGGATAGCAGGGTGGGTAAGATTAAACAAACACAGTGAACAGAATGATAACCACTACTAAAGAAACTCTAAATGTGAAGACTAATTTCTTAATAGACATTAGTTGTCAAAGGCTGTAATTAACTTTCAATGAAAGATGCAGAACAGAATATGGAAATCTATTAAATGAAGTTAGATTGTTAGCAGATTTTGGCTCCAATGTACATTAATACCTACAAATCAGAGCTTAATATATACATGCCTATTTAGGAAAAAAAAAGTTCAACTGAGTCCAATAAAATGTATCCCCAGATAGGAAACAAAATCCATGATTAAGGACCAAGAGTCCAAACCTATGCAGAGAATCAGAAGAAGCCAATTATGAAATTGAGCTCAAGACCTAATTCAGAAATCCGAATTAAAGCATTCCAGGTAGATGACTGTCTACTTTCCACTTGAATGCATCCAATGAAGAGCTTTTCATTATTTCTATAAATAATCAATTTCATTGTCAAACTTCCATTGTTGTTAGGAAGATTTTTCAAATACTTAGTTTATTTATTTGTTAAAGACATTTATATGGCTTCCAAACAGTGAGTCCAGATGGCTCACACCATTAAAAATCCTACAATATTAAAAAAAAAACAAAAAAAAAACCCCTAAACTCTTCCTCATCCCTTAATTGGAATCTGCTTTCCTGTGATTTAAATCTATTTTTCCATATCTTGTTTTTGGTGTTTTCTTTTTCTTTTTTGTAGTAAGCCCACTTTGTTCACATGATGCCTCTAATGAGGGAGGTTTTTTTGTACCCGTGTCTGCATTAACCAAAAAACCCCCATATCAACGTGGTGTCTGAACAAGCATCCAGGATTCTTCAAATTAAAACCTTGAAAAATTTTGTTTCATTCAGAAAAAGAATTAGCAACCTGCCTAAATGGAAGAAAACAGAGAGATCTGTTGCTAAAACAGATCAGGCTTTAGTATTTCTGAAACTGGTATTTTGCAAATTTCTTGGGGCTGTAGTTTTCAGAATTCTCACCCAGCATGGCAGCAAGCAAACAGTTCAGTGAAGCTGAATATTATTCAGTGTTCCATAGCTCTCATTCTTATTTATGAATTCATTTGAATTTATTAGCTGCCCAACTCCAATGGAATCTCCAATGGAGATTCCATTCAAACTTTCAACTCTCCAACACTGTTTACGGTACACCAGGAAGGTTTAAGATTCTGGGTGTCTTAGTTATGTGAACCTAGTTATGTGATATCCAGGTGCTTTTTCTCCCTGTATGCACTGCATTTGGCTTTTCTGCATTGTTATGTTCAGACCAAACCAGAGACGTCAGCTCAGATGACTGAAGTGCAGAAAAAGCAAAGAGAGGGAGAACAGAAAGAGAAGAAACACTGATATAAACTGACATGGCTTTGCCAGGACTGCAGTAGCTTCTGTCGGAGTTGTCTTAATCTAAGATAAATTCAAATTTAGAAATATCTTCCAAATAATTTTGAAAGAAACTTGAGGGTCAATTTAAGGACACCGAAGTGGTGAACAGATACAAATATGCTTGAAACTCCTGAAATTATGTTCTTTGTCCATCCATCCCCCCCACCATGTTTATTAACTTGCTATCTCCTCAAATTTGCTAGATTTCTTCTCCCATGATCCATAGTCAGAATAGCCAGGAGTTCATCATATCTGGAGGGCAGTAAATTGAAGAAAGCTGCTCTATGTGGACTAACAACAGCAGCAAAATACAGTATATCCCAGATAGTTTTGCTGGGTTCCTTTAGGCTTCAGATGACCTTATCAAAAGTCTTTGCATCTTCACTCCTGCGTCTCCCTGACTGCTTCAGGAGATCACAACATATTGCCTCAAGCACATACAATGAATCAGAGGCACTAGCATCCTCAGAAACATGGAAATGCCCCATGCGTGTGAGATCTTTAGCTGTGGCTTTACAGTCAAATCAATTTGGAGATAATCCAGGTGTATCAGTTGGAGGAGGGCAGAAGATTTATAATGAACCATCTGCCCAAATGCTTAAGCCAAGCCACAGTTATAAAAGTAGCAGCTGAGTTGAAAAGAAGCCTTTAAAACGGTTGTAAAAGAAGCTGTAAAAGTAGGTGAGAAATTGTTATGTGCGTACTTGTATATAGCTTATTCAGTACATCATCCTTCTCCACCGTGGTGCTGTCTAAATTTATTGCTGTACTTACATACATATATATGGATTTTATGAATGAAATTATTAATGCATTTGCAGATAACAAGCTGAGAAAGATTGCCAATGCATTTCTAACTTTTAGAATAGTATAAAATAGAATAACAGTTGGAAGGGACCTTGGAGGTCTTCTAGTCCAACCCCCTGCCCAGGCAGGAAACCCTATACCACTTCAGACAAATGGTTATCCAACATCTTCTTAAAAATTTCCAGTGTTGGGGCATTCACAACTTCTGCAGGCAAGTTGTTCCACTGATTAATTGTTCTAATTGTCAGGAAATTTCTCCTTAGTTCTAAGTTGCTTCTCTCCTTGATTAGTTTCCACCCATTGCTTCTTGTTCTACCCTCAGGTGCTTTGAAGAATAGTTTGACTCCCCCTTCTTTGTGGCAGCCCCTGAGATATTGGAACACTGCTATCATGTCTCCCCTAGTCCTCTTCATTAAACTAGACATACCCAGTTCCTGCAACCGTTCTTCATATGTTTTAGCCTCCAGTCCCCTAATCATCTTTGTTGCTCTTCTCTGCACTCTTTCTAGAGTCTCAACATCTTTTTTACATCGTGGCGACCAAAACTGAATGCAATATTCCAAGTGTGACCTTACCAAGGCATTATAAGGCATTTTCTGCTTGACCATGTTATAAACAGGTTATCCCAGGTCAAACTCGGTGTGTCAACATTGCTGTCACGTGACATTTTGCGATGTTTTCCCATTCATGGAGCTGGGGTGGGCGTGGTCTGCATATGACGCATCTGGCCCATGGGCCGCCAGTTTGACACCCCTGTCAGACCTAGATGGTTCTCCAAAAGTCTCTTCCAAGTAAGAACCACATTTAATTGGAAGTGGAAGAGGCACCTACATATGCATAGCATGATTCTTTTCCAACAATCCCATCTATAATTACATGTATCAGAAAATGTTATATTTAATTTTAAAATGACGTTTTTCTTTAGTTACACTACAACCACTATTGTACTTTACATCCTTGGGGGGGGATCCATTGTGATATTATTTAATTATTTCAGTCTGGTTCGTGCAAACTTAATGTTACATTTTTTGGCAAGTCATACCTCATCTTTTGTTGATTATTTTTTCATTGTATGCGGAAAGCAAATAGTTTGTGCATGTTCTCTAGAAGAATGTGGAGTGCAAGAAGAGAGAGGTGGGGAAAGGAGTGAAAGTTTATGATTTCATAAGTTAAAAGATCTAGATGGAAACAGGCATGGAGAGAAATTTAGCTGGCTGAGAAAAGAAGATTTGATTTACTGAAGTCTGGGAGGAAACAGGAGTGCCATGGTACATTCAGTAACCCGAAGAATATATATCACCCACTTCCTATTCAAGGTACAAATTATTAAACAGTTTTGCTAATAGGAATAGATCTAATCACTGTTCTTTCTAAATTGTGCCTGCTTTTTTACATTTCGTGTTGAGAGAGAGAAGAGAATGAGAGAGGAAGAAATTCAAAGCTCACTGATCCTCATAATGTAATCAGACGCTGGTCTAGAAAATTAATACACATTTTGCAGTTCTAATGCTTCTGGCTGATATGATCACTTATGTATTAGATCACTGAGCATAGGAGCTTACTTCCCAGTAAACATACTCCTAGTACCCAAGAGTATCTCTTTCTCAAGCAGATTTTTTTTTTCTTTTGCAGAGGGAAGAAGTAATAAAGATGCCACTGTAAGTTCAGAATTGCTGGAGTGTTGATTGCTGGCTTAGGCAACTGTCTGCAGGCTAACAAGATGGTGGCTGAATAAACTTCAAACTCTCTTAGCAAAGTGCATGGACTCAGTTACAGTAGCAATGTTATACTATTGGATGACCTGAAAGACCAGGTTAGGGAAAGATCATTGTGGAAAAAAAATATGTGATTGTTAATGACTTGATGGCACAGAATAATCAATCAAACCTTTTTCTCTTGGTCCTCTGAGAAAACAGCAAACATAGGATAGGATAGGATAGGATAGATAGGATAGGATAGGATAGGATAGGATAGGATAGGATAGGATAGGATAGGATAGGATAGGATAGAATAGAATAGAATAGAATAGAATAGAATAGAATAGAATAGAATAGAATAGAATAGAATAGAACAGAACAGAACAGAATTCTTTATTGGCCAAGTGTGATTGGACACACAAGGAATTTGTCTTTGGTGCATATACACCAAAAAAAAAAAAAAGAAACATTCATCAAGAATCATAAGATACAACATTTAGTGATAGTCATAGGTTACTAAATAAGCAATCAAATCTTACTAGGAAACAAAACAATATAAATCATAGAGATACAAGCAACAAGGTTATCATCATAAGTGGGAGGAGATAGGTAACAGGAAGGATGAGAAGAATAATAGTAATACAGTCTTAGAAAATAGTTTGACAGTGCTGTGGGAATTAATTCTTTAGCAGACATTCCAGATGTCATTCAGGAAAAAACTGTTCTTGTGTCTAGTTGTGTGCCTAGTTCTTGTGTCAAGGGCGTGCATAAGAGCACCAGCATGCCTACCATCCCTGTCCTAATGTTTCTTCTATTTATATCTATTTTATATATCCAATCCATGCTTATACTTAACAAATACGTTCTTGACAAAAATCAATCAATCAATCAAATCAAATCAAATCAAATCAAATCAAATCAAATCAAATCAAATCAAATCAAATCAAATTGTTGTTCCTGTGTGCAGTGCCCTATAGCGTCATTTTGAGGATAGAAGTTGAATGTCCAGGATGTGAGGGGTCTGTAGATATTTTCACAGCCCTCTTTTTGACTCGTGCAGTATACGGATTCTCAATGGAAGGCAGGTTGGTAGCAATTGTTTTTTCTGCAGGTCTAATTATCCGTTGAAGTCTGTGTCTATCTTGTTTGGTTGCAGAGCCAAACCAGACAGTTATAGAGATGCAGATGACAGACTCAATAATTCCTCTGTAGAACTGGATCAGCAGCTCCTTTTGAGCTTTCTGAGTTGGCGCAGAAAGAACATTCTTTGTTGTGCTTTTTTGATGACATTTTTAATGTTAGGTGTCCATTTTAAGTCTTGAGATATGATAGAACCTAGAAACTTGAAGGTCTCTACTGTTGATACTGTGTTGTCTAGTATTGTAAGAGGTGATAGTATAGGAGGGATTCTCCAAATACCACAATTTCTACGGTTTTGAGTGTGTTTAGTTCAAGATTGTTCTGCTTGCACCACATGGCTAGTTGTTCAACCTCTGGTCTGTATGCAGATTCGTTATTATCTCGAATCAGAGTTTGAAGATTACTATCTATTGAGGAATTAGTATACTGAAAGCATAGAAGGACTTTCTCCCACAGCTCTAAATGTGGCCACAAAGCAGGAGATTTTGAAAACATTCGTTTGCATACAAATTTACTGATCAACCTTTACCTCCAGATTAACAACTTTTTTATAAAAAAAAAACCCTGTGGAGTAAAAATGAAGTTTATGCATGATTTAGAAACCCTCTGCAAAACAGAAAGTAGGTTCCCAAGCAACTGTATAACATGATAAATTATCACTGCAACCAGTTGTTGCCTAATTTAGATAATATCCTTGATCTTGCCAGAAGAAAAATTTTACAAACTTTATTGGCTATTTATAGCTGCTTATTAGCTCCGATAAGAACATTATCCAGATAATGTTTTGATTGGGAGTTGGGGAGTTGGAAAACAAATATGAATAAACCCATTTGCTGTAAAAGCTTTGGTTTTTTCAATTTTGCTTCAGGCAGTGGTGAAATCCAAATTTTTTTACTACCGGTTCTGTGGGCATGGCTTGGTGGGCGTGGTGTGGCTTGATGGGCATGGCAGGGGAGGGATACTGCAAAATCTCCATTCCCACCCCACTCCAAGGGAAGGATATTGCAAAATCTCCATTCCCACCCCACTATGGGGCCAGCTAGAGGTGGTATTTGCCGGATCTCCAAACTACTCATAATTTCCACTACTGGTTCTCCAGAACCTGTCAGAACCTGCTGGATTCCCCCCCTGGCCTCAGGGTTTAGTGATCATGATCTAGCCAATAGACTTCCCAATGATTTGCTGGCAACCATGGCTGGCTTCTTGACAAGAGGCCCACAATATGGCATTGGAGTATAGAAGTGTATTGTGATATAAGCTTACAGTGTATCCACAAGTTAAACTCTTGTTCTAGGGATGAAAGCTGTTCCATTTTCTGTTAAGAACCAACTACTGTCTGTTAAATCCATTATGTTTATGCAAGTGCAGGAGAAAGAAGGAAGCTAAGGGCATGTCCACCAAGAACTAATGGGGTTTATTCTCAAGCACATGAATATACACAGAGGTGGGCTCCTGGGGGTTTGGCAGGGTTCGGGCGATCCTCTAGCCAAGGATCGCTGGGGTTCAACGAACCTCCAAATGCCACCTCTGGCTGGCCACACCCATCCTGTCCCTCCCAGGAGTCTCCACGCAGCCTGTTCATCATTCCAGGTAAGTGCAGGGGCCACACGGAGGGTCTGAGAGGAAAAAAACAGGCCTATCAGAGGTTCTGGAAGTCCGGAAATGGGACTGTTCACGGCCTCCAGAGGGCCTCTGTACCTCGGGGGAAGCTGTTTTCCCCCTCCTGGAAGCTCGAGGAAAGCCTCCAGAGCCTGGGGAGGGTGAAAAACACCCCTCCCCCACTGTGGTGCAGGTGGCCGACTAGGCCATGCCCACCTTGGCCACACCCACCCAGCAACGAGGCAGCGAATCCATTGCTAAAGGATCTGAAGCCCACCCCTGAATATACACCATCAACAAACTAATCATGTTCAGTAGTACCTCTTGGAATATTTGGTAGATTATTTCAAACTCCAGAAATGAAAATCTATGTATTGTTCAGAGGTGGAATTCTTCTGATGGAAGTACCTAAGTTATGGATGGTTGATAAAACAACATGAATCAACAGCATGGAGATACGCCTGTGACTCCCTGTGATAACTGCCATTATGCTAATTTGTTATATACCAGTCTTGCTATGTATCATGGCTTCTATTAAACTGCAACATAAACATTAAGTTCATACCAGGAAGCTAAAGGCATTTTTTAAAAAATTTATAAACTTTATTAAAACAGATATAAAACACATATAACACATTTTATGTTTTTGTCATATGTGTTATATGAGCTAAAGGCACTTTTAAAAGGTCAATGGCAATGGAAGCTTATAATAAGTTTAATGAAAATGGAAGGATGATGTGGATCATTAGTGAGGACCAATGATTTTGCTACTGCCTATTTTTCTGAATGGGAAAAATACTGCTGGTGATATAAGTAGAATAATGTGCATGTACTTAAATGGTTTCATTTACATTTTTATTCATACCATGACCTTATTCCACCATGATTGCTTGACAGCTTGCTATGATACATTTGCTTTCTTTTTTCCAAGCTGATAAGTTTGTGCTGAATATTATATAGCAGTAAAGGAGAAGACACACCCATTACCCTGTGGCATTATCCAAAAATATTAGTTAGTAGACATACCCTGCTCTCTTACCAATGAACTGCACTAATTAGAAACCCATTTATTTTCTGCAACAGCTAATTAAACAGCCTATATATATATATATATAGCACTCCAAACAAAAGGTAGATTTGACTATGGAAGACAACTGATCCAAGAACCTCTTTATTCAGTAAAAATGTTATGATTAATTATAGAAAGCCCAAAGTGGAAAGTCGCATTTCTGCAAGCAAAAAAAGAGGTTTTAAATTAGAGATATTTGAATAATGTAATTTTGCTGGCAGTGGTGTTGGATATTTTAATGGGAAGGTTACAGCTGTGGGTAACAATTACTTCCATGAAGAAATATATGCATTCATCCAGAGAACAAGTGACCAAGAGAACAAGAGAGAGTACAGTCACTGTTATTGCCCATAATTGCTGGAGGGTAGAGTGCTACCATAAACTGTAATAGTGATACAGAAATCACAGCCACAGCCACAACTACAACTATACAAGGCCTGACTCATGTGTTGAAACATTCTGAATTAAATGTATTCCCTTTGTATTTTTTATTTTTTATTTTTAAAAGCAGAAAACATTGGTCTCCGAGGAGTGATGACACACGAAATGCCAACAGTATGTGGCAGAGTTGACAAATATAAAGTCCAAAGAAACTTGGTGTGAAAAAGAGAAAGCTTCGGGTAGATATGGCTACCTCACTCTGACCATCCCAAATACTAAGTAGGGTAGGTATTTATCATCATGTAACAGGAGATGAAACTAAATAATGATATTCATATAGAAGCAGCATCTGCTGGAAGGAATTTATTTATATTCCCTTCCAATCCCTCAAGAAGACAGAATGAGATTAAGTACAAATGTGTATTAGACTGGCCTGGAGGAAATCAGGTTTTATATGTATTGTTCAAATGAGTTCATATCTTGGGAGTGAGAGATTTGCTAGGAATATAAAGCAGATTTCCTTGCTTTGGGTACTTTCTAGATGTTTTTGTTTTAAACTTTCATAATCCCTAATCAATGAAGCTTTTGGCTATCCTGTATGAGATTGAAAAACTGAATAACACCTCAAGAGGGCATCAGGCTGGGAGAAGGCAGGTCTACAGCTCTGGAAAAAGGATTAGCCAAATGAAAAATAAGAGGTGTGGGGAATAAGGTAGATATGCTGTTAGATGTTATTGTTGCTATTCAAAAGAAATAAACATAGTAGTTGAGCTTAGCTGGAGGAAAATAACAAGGAATTATATGAACCTCCAAAGGAGTTATCCTCAGTTGAACAGAAGAAAAATATACATCATATAACTCTCCTTGTTTTGTCCCAGTTTTACTCCGGGCATCTCCTACAGCCAATGCAGCAGTACAAACAGCAGAAAAAGTGTCACTAACTTAAGATCTATCCAATGCAATTCTCAAATAAGCTTAGACTCTACTGGAATTTAGATTCCACTTCATTTCGTTAAGAAATACAAGGAATGTTGATTAAGACTGTTTTGAAGGGGCAATTCAATTTGAAGAAAATATAATCAAATCACCCCTTCACACTGAATCTTTAAACTGAATCTTAAATTGATCGCAGGCATCAAATCAAGTGCTGTGAACTCATTTTGGAGGGATTCGTTCACGATCCAGCCATTTGATTGATTTTCCGGCTTTCCAAAGTCTTAAAACACTGTTGTAGCTTTCTCTCTCTCTATAGGAACAGCAGTTTGGAGGGGGCTGAACGGTGTTGGCTACTCTCTGATGCTGAAAAAGGTAGCCGACAGAGCAATGTTACCATGTCTACAAACCATACCTATCATATACATACATACATACATACATACATACATACATACATATATGATATTTTTGTAATCAGGGTTTTTTCCTATGTAGATAAAGTTGTTAAATGGCCATGGTGGGATGAAATCTCCAATCATCACTTTCAGGCCTGTCAGACATTTTGTGTTATTTATTCTGAGACTTATGGGAGACTGGGATAGCACTATTTCGGTCTTTTTGGACCTCTTCAGCCAGCCACACCCATATTTTATGACTCCTCCCTGTAAAGGTCAAATATTTATTCTTTTTATTCTATTCTTTTTATTCTATATAAATATATATAACTATATATATAACTATATATATATATATATAGTTGATAGTACAGTCTGTTCCTTCGTCTCCTTTTATTCCTCTTTAATTCATCCTACTTCCCCCCCCCCTTTTGCTATCCATAAATTTTGTATTGAGTGGGTCTTCCTCACTGTATAAGTGAAGCAATGTGTTTGCAGTTTACTATGCATAAACAGTCATAGAGGTCATTAGAGAGTCAGTGTGGTATAGTAGTTAGTCTAGAGCAGAGAGATACAGGTTCTGGTTCACCCTTTGCCATAGCAGCTCCCTGGGTGATTTATTTATATTTTATTTTATTTGTCAAGAACGTATTAGGTAATATATATAAGTATAAGCATGAATTGAATACATAAAATAGATATGAATAGAGGAAACATTAGGACAGGGACGGTAGGCATACTGGTGCTCTTATGCACGCCCCTTACAGACCTCTTAGGAATGGGGTGAGGTCAACAGTAGACAGTCATAGGTTAAAATTTGGGGGGTTTGGGGAAGAAACCACAGAGTCAGGTAGTGCATTCCAGGCATTGACCACTCTGTTGCTGAAGTCATATTTTCTGTAATCGAGCTTGGAGCAGTTCAATTTGTATCTATTGTGTGCTTGTGTATTGTTGTGGTTGAAGCTGAAGGAGTCATTGACAGGTAGGACATTGTAGCAGTCACACTTTCTCAGTCCAACCTACCTAAAAGGACAATTATGTTATATATGGGTGGTGGTGGTAGGGGTAGTAAGAGAAGGAATAGGTCTGGTACTGCACTCAGCTCTAAGTACGTACCAAATAAATACGAATACATTCACTATGGGATAATAAAAATTATCAAGAATATTAGTCTGCCATTCCAACCCAAAAAAGAAAGTGATATTGGAAGGGTCAATCAAAAAGAGGACAACTAAATGCACACGTGAAGAGTTCAGTTTCAGACTAAATTTAGTTCAGACTAATATTCTTGATAATTTTCATTATCCCATATTGAATGTATTAGTATTTATTTGGCATGTACTTAGAGCTGAGTGCAGTACCAGACCTACTGCTCCTACCACCACCACCCATATATAACACAACTGTCCTTTTAGGTAGGTTGGACTGATACAGAGTGACTGGCCCAACATCACCCAGGGAGCTGCTTGATGCCTACTTCACAGCAATCTTCCCAGAGTGGCAGTTTGCAACTGGGCCAGACTAGATAAGGATCAATGGCATTCAAGGCTCTTGCTGTCTTGTGCCTTCGTAAAGATTTCAGACTAATTGCTGCTTGACTCCTCTGTGCTCAGCCAGTTTCTCTCTGACTATACTCTTGATATAAACAACCATATCTTTTGCTTTCAAGTGTGATCTATTGGCAAAGCCATGGATCCTCCATTCTTTGGACTGCCTCTCTATAACAATGGCAACATTCGGATATTTTGCACGGTCAGCCATCGATTTAGGAATATTACCTAGATCAGGGGTGTCAAACTCACGTCGTTGCGGTGGCATCTCATGACCTATCAGGACTTTTTTCCCCTTTGCTAAACCAGGTGTGGGTGTGGCCAGTGTATGACACATCCAGCCAGTGGTGGGTTTCAACCGGTGTTACCACCGGTTCGCTTCATGCACACGCTTTGCGCATGCTCCACACGAGCGCAGTATATTATGGAACAGCTGAGACACAGCAATTGCACTGCCGCGTCTTTCAGCTGGGCTAAAAATGACCAAATGGCAGTCGGGAGGGCCAAACAAACCATCAGAGAGAACCGGTTTGCTCTCAGCTCACCATCGTTGCTACCGGCTCACCCAAACTGGGCCGAACCGGTAGAAACCCACCACTGCATCTGGCCCATGGGCCAGGAGTTTGACAGCCCTGACCTGACCTAGATGCATTTTAGGAGCAACTCACAGAAACTAAAAGCAACCTATCAGCATATCAGGTTATAGAGTTTTAGATTGTGGTTCCACATAGCTGTTATCTGGGACATTCCTTTCAGCCCTTTCATAGTCCTTGCCTTTATTTATTATTTATTTATTTGTTTGTTTGTTTGTTTGTTCGATTTATATGCTGCCTTTTTCCAGAGACTCAGGGCGGCTTACAATGTGTTAAGCAATACTCTTCATACTTTTGTATATACCTGCTTAGTAGGGCTTTCGGCCCCCCCAAGCAGTGTTCTTTTTTATTGCCCCCACAATCCGGGTTGTCATTTTACCTACCTCGAAAGGATGGAAGGCTGAGTCAACCTTGAGCCTGGTGAGATTTGAACTTGCAGTAATTGCAGGCAGCTGGTGCTACTTAACAGCACTTTAGTCTGCTGCGCCACCAAGGCTCTTCTTATATCATGCAGTTGGTCTGATTGTTCCTTCTATGACCACATCCCAGGTGGATTGTTCCATGCTATGAAACAGGAAAGCAAACTCGGTTTCTTCCAAATCAGTATGACAGCTGAACATACATGCATATTTAATTCATACCTTTTGACTTGGCAGCACGGTACACTTATAATTGCACATTACAGTTCTACAAGCTCTCAGGGAAAACCAAGAATTAAAAGGTAATGGTGGCAATCCATGCCAATTTTGTGTTTCAAAGAAATACGTAAAAAGGAGGCCATTTGCTCATTCAGAGTAGCACTTGGGGAAAAAAAAATTAAAAAGGAAGAAGAAAAAAACAACACCCCATATATTTACTATTCATTTCATGCGCAAAAGCCAACATATGGAAAGCGTTGTACCCACAGCCCAGCTTTTTAATATGGTGAGCTATTTGTCTGCAATGGCTTTTTGTGTGGATTTGCTACCCTGGGGCTCCTCTTCCTGCCACAAAGCCTTCACTTTGGTAGTTCTGACAAGCTACAGCACACAGCTTGCCACCAGAGGCAACGAGGATGCTAATAAAATTCCTGCCTCCCTTAAGTAGCCATTTCACTCTGTCCTGAAGCTGAGCCAAAATAACAGCTCATTTTGCAAACACCTGCCTTCACTAAAGTAGCTTCACCTTCAGGGTGATCTTTTGAGTCCTTTTGGAAAAGGTATCCAAACAACCTGCACTCTAGAGTCAAGTGTCCCAAGAAATAAAGAAACCACTATGCCAGTACTTTCACACCTCCTGGTTGGGTCCAGAGGCAACTATTCTCTTAAATGTAATGAAGAGTATCCACCTCATGGAACAACAATCCTGTGGGTGATCCTGCTTTATAACGCATTACCTTCAAAGGGATGCTTCCACACACTCTGTCCTAATTGGTCATTTATTGCAACCGAGTTTGCAACTAGACTAAAAGTCGTGCTGTGCACGAGTGAGGGGTAATTAAAATTCCAGTGCATTTTACCAAAACAAAGCATTTCAGCCTCACCCTGCAAATGGATTTGAGGGGAACCAGGCAAACTCTGCTTTTCACTATCACCCTGAAATTAATTATAAGAATCCATCGCATGGAAAATATATTTTTTTTGTTTTCAATTCTTTTTTTTTTTAAAGATAGAACGAGACTTTAAAGGTTGGACACCAGAAGGAACTAAAAATTATAATTAACAGAGAAGAAAACATAAAATTCAACTTACTAATACAGAAGGAAGCAATATATTTTGGATATATTGAAAGGTATTTTTGAACAATGAACTCAGAAGTCAATTTTAAGAGCATTTGTCTCTATAGATATACTGTGTTTAAAAATGTTATGGAAGAGTAATAAATTTTGTCAGACAAGATTGAGACTGATCTGAAAGTGGATTTAAAAATAACACACTACAAAAATGATATTGTCAAGTCCAAGAGCCAAGAAATGACATGGCAATTCTTCCAAGCGGAGTTCTTTATTGTTTCCCATTTACGGACAAATTCTTGACAGACTGAACACTCTACTATCTGCCTTCACAACATGCTCTATGAACTATTAGAGAGAGACTGTCTTTACTCTCTTTCTCCCACATATAATATCTGGACTAAGTTGCTTCTTAGTTGCCTTACTTCTGAAATGCACCTCCTCCCACCTGGGGATCCACCACCTTACTACAGGTAGTCCTCAACTTACAACAGTTTATTTAGTGACTGTTCAAAGTTACAATGGCACTGAAAAAAAGTGACTTATGACCATTTTTCACACTTATGACCATTGCAGCAGCCCCATGATCATGTGGGTGCTTGACAATTGGTTGCTTTTGGATGCTTGACAATTGGTTCATATTTGTAGTGTCCCGGGGTCATGTGACCATCTTTTGTGACCTTTTGTGACCTTTTGACAAGCACAATCAATGGGGAAGCCAGATTCACTTAACAACCATGTCACTAATTTGACAACTGCAGTGATTCACTTAACAAATGTGGCAAGAAAAGTTGTAAAATGACAAAATTCACTTAACGAATTTCTCACTTAGCAACATAAATTCTGGGCTCAATTGTGGTCGTAAATTGAGGACTACCTGTACATTCCATTACAGATATAGAAAAAGAAAGACGCTATGCTGGACATATAAAAGAAGCTGGCTGATAACTAATAATTAAATACTTATTATCTTAATAATTAAAAGGCATGTACAAATATAAAAACAAAAAAGTGGTCTGGATAATTTTCCTATATTGAATTTACAAAACTGGCTTGTTAAAGCTTTGAAGAAATTTGTGAGAAAGGGCATTGAAAACATGGGGGGAGGGATAAGTCCTAGGACAATATTTGAAGGGTTAGGTTGTTAAAATTAAAAGGAAGAAATGTAAAGTTGGTTTATTTGATCAAGTTAAAATATATAAGTTGTTATCTCTGGTAAATCTTAATGGATTTTGCTAATCAGAACTGAAATGAAACTTTAAGGATTTGCTTATAACGAATGTGATAGGACCGGGAAGGAGTATAAGTTGGTATGTTCGTTGCCTTGAGTTATTTATAAAAATTATAAAGGTGGGATATAAATAAATAACATTTGACAAGAATATATCATTTGTTGTATTTTCAGAGACGGTAATAAGTTACTAAAAATATACTTGTGATGAATTTATATACTTTTCTTTTTCTTTACTACATTCTTATTTTTTCTGTTTTATCTTTTCCGTACCTTCTACTTTTTATTGTTTCGGATTGTATTAGTTCTTATCTCTTATCCCGGCAATTGTAATCGTTAATAAAATTACCATTAAAAAAAAGAACAGCAGCAACAACAACAAACGGACAAGCCCCTTCCAAGCCCCTCACATGAAGGCAAAATAAGGAAGGGGAGAAGCACATTCAGATTTGTAAGTTTCTGTTCTGTACCTATTATGGTAATCTATATGATCTATATGGCATTAGTTTCTTAGCCTCTTCTACTTTGTAGGGCTAACAACATCCCTCAAAGTGCATGCCATACATGTGAAGATAACTGTAGCTCCATTACATACCTGATTCTCCTCAGAGTTTAGATACAGGCAGTTGGTTTGTTCTGTATGGAGTAAAGATCTCAGACACATGGTATTAGACTACATATGTAACCTTTAGTGTCTGTACCTCTCATATAGACAAAAAAAATGTGTTTTTTTTCCCCCAAGCAAGTCATATATCTCAGGTTTTTAAAAGTCTCCTCCTCTCTCTTTTTCTATCTCTGTATTCATTCTTAGTTTTAGAGGGGAGACATTCACAGTTCTACTGATTATTTTTGTAGCTAGATTCAAGACACTTGAAAATATCCTGAAGAAGACACATCTAATAAATGTAACATTGCCAAAGGACAGATACTACGAATGCTTCATGATTTAGGAAGGTCATTCCTTTCACAGCTTGAAGGGCAGAATTTCAGTAGCATCTTGACAGGCGTATTATTTATATGAAGAAAGTGATAAGAGTCACTTTAAAAATGTAATGCTATTTTGGTTCATATTTTAACATTTTTCTTATAAATGATAATGGTGGGAGACATTCTTTTAAGAAAATGCGTACTTTGGCCTGCTATCAAAGTCGGCCTTTGTGCTGTCACTTTTCAGCAATGAGCAGCAAAATGAATAATGAGGCTCCAGGCAGATCAACAACTAAGTACAAGATGCCCAATCTCCATACAGGTAACCCTCACCTGACACTGGTAATTGAGACTAAAATTTCTAGCGCTAAGCAGTGCAGTTGTAAAATGCAATATCATGTGACCTTGACAACTTTAAGATATGTGGACTTCATGTATGTTTTTCTGTTTTCTCTGTTTTGCATTTTATTCCTGTTGATAAAACATTAAATAGATAGTAGACTGACAGACAGACAGACAGACAGACAGACAGACAGACAGACAGACAGATAGATGATATAGAGAATGGAATGGAATGGAATGGAATGGAATAGAATGGAATAGAATAGAATAGAATAGAATAGAATAGAATAGAATAGAATAGAATAGAATAGAATAGAATAGAATAGAATAGAATAGAATAACAGAATTGGAAGGGACCTTGGAGGTCTTCTAGTCCAATCCCCTGCTTAGGCAGGAAATCCTATACTATTTCAGACAAATGGCTATCCAATCGCTTCTTAAAAACTTATATAGATAGATAGATAGATAGAGAGATAGATAGACAGATAGATACAGATATAGATATGTAGACTTCAACAAGGTTGAAAAACACATATGAGAAGAAAAAGACCTATTTAAATACTTCAATCAACTCCCAAAAGACTTTGTTCCCCAGTCAAATAACTTTTACAATTAGAACATTTCTGGTGACTTTTTGCTAAAGTCAACTTTCTTGCTGTTTTTATTCATTACTTCTAATTCTGGCCTGTAGAGTGAAAGAGTACAAGAGAGCTTTTCCATGACAACTTTTTGGTTCTCTGATGACAGGTATCACATCTCCCTGTAGCCTTCTAAAGACTAAACATGCCCATCTGTTTCAATCAACCTTCAGTCAGTCAGCATGTTGTACAGTTAGGTCTTTAACTTATTAGGTTAACACAGACAAATTGTGGCATATAATTAGGGACTACTTCTGCATAAAATCACAACCTCGTGTAGATCCCCAACATCCCCAACTGATGAGTTTATTTATAGGTTACATTTACATCATGACATGAAGCCAGTCAGTGGGATAGTAATAAAGATACTGTTACAGTTTTGTAGAAATCCAGGTTTGAAGGGCAAAACATGATTCAGAGCACATGTTGATGTGTGCATGGCACTTGCTGAGAACACTTTAAAGCACCTGATCTTTTCCTGGGTTCAAGCAGCTGCCCTCCACATATGGTATGGAGTCCTATCAAAAGACACATTTGATTTAAGTTGTTCCAGTAGCTTCTACATGTGTATAAATCTGCACACTATTTTGTCCTTTGAATTTGGATTGCTGTACAGCCCAACCTGGGTTTAAAAAAAAAAAAAAGGAGAAAATGCCAGATGCCAAACAAAGAAATATATAAAACCCTAACTCTTTTCTGCCATCTAGAGATAACTCAGTGCTTTGCAAAGCAGCTTTACATTTTGCAGTTCCTGGCTGGAATTAGACAGCATACCATCAATGGTTCCCTCCAGTTTTACCAGTTATATCTTGAAGCCTTGCATCCAGATTGTTTTAGCAAATCTTCATCATGTATATAATGCATCTTAAAAGACACAGGCTGAAAAGAGGAAAGTGAAGATGTATAATAGTGTTCCGTCAGATTATTCCTTAAAGGATTGTAAATGCTGTAGTCACAAGTCAAAATTGTAACAGAGGATAGCACCAAAGGACCTTAGAACTGGTAACAGTTTTCCATCTTCCTTGCTGTAAAATTGTATCCAGCAAGAAAGATGGATTGATGCAATGTCTTGTCATGTTTAAGGAAGATGGTTGTAAAACACACCAAATGTATCTTAATTAAAATTTGAAGACTGGTGGTATAAGGTATTTCATTGCGGGTAGAGGAATGGAGGACTCTTCTCGTAAAATATCTCTGGACTCTCTCAATTGTATTTACGTCTGATATGCAGTGCGGGTTCCAGACAGATGAGCTGTATCTCATAGGCTAACACTATCTACTTTTGAATATAGGGGTTCTCAAATTGGGAGTTAGATCATCCAGGGAGAAAACTTGACAATATGGCCATGATTTTAAAAAATATGGCCACAGTTGAAAAAAATATGGCCCTGGTTTAAAAAAAAAAAAAAAAAACCAAACCAAACACTTAATGATGCTTGCATAGGCAAAACCTGCCCTGGGCTTTGTTCCCAAGTTTGGGGTGCACATGCCTGAAATGGACCAAGGTACAAGTAAAGATTAGGCAAAACCTGGCTCAAAAATAGTAACTGTGAGAGGGACCTTGAAGTCCTAGTGGATCACTAGGTAAGTCAGTGGATCACTTAAACGTAAGTCAGCAGTGTGTGGTAGCAGCTAAAAAAGCTAATGTAATTTTTGGTTGTGTAAACAGAGGCATAGAATCAAAATTACGTTAAGTATTAAAGTAGTACCACTTTATAAAGCCCTGGTAAGATCACACCTGGAATACTGCATCCAGTTTTGGTCACCACATTACAAAAAAGATGTTGTGACTTTGGAAAAAGTGCAAAGAAGAGAAACAAGATAATCAAAGGCCTGGAGACTAAAACATATGAAGAACGGTTGCAGAATTTCGGTTTGGTTAGTCTAAGGGGGTCATGATAGCAGTATCCAAGTATATGAGAGGCTGCCACAAAGAGGAGGGGGTCAATTTATTTTCCAAAGCACCAGAGGGCAGGACAAGAAGCAATGGATGGAAACTAATCAAGGAGAGAAGCAACCTGGAATTAAGGAGAAACTTCCTAACAGTGAGGACAGTTAACTAGCGGAACAGTTTGCCTTCAGAAGTTATGGGTGCTTCATCACCAGAGGTTTTTAAGAAGAGACTGGACAGTCACTTGTATGAAATGGTATAGGGTCTCCTGCTTGAACAGGGGGCTGGACTATAAGACCTCCAAAGTCCCTTCCAGCTCTAGTCTGATTGATATTGGACAATTGTTGTGCTGCGAAGTTTGAGACTCCCTCCCTCCCATGAAACAGAGATATAAGTTCAGTAATAAACAATGACATATTTATCGCTTGCTCAAATCATTAGGTTTATTTGTGGGGAGCAACATACAGATTCATGCATCATTTTAGGAAGTTGCAAAGTGGGAACTGCATTAATAGGCCCACACAATGCACCACTGACCCAATTAACAATATTGAATAAACCTAGCTTTCAACTGCTAACTGAGCCGCTTCTCGTCTTTGCCTCTTCTTTTCCAGTTACCGGTATTTTTTCCCTAGCCTCACAAATCACATGATGATTTAACCAAGCCTAAGTGATCAGCAGCAGCAGCCACCCCCTAGAAAAAGAGAACTGAACTAGGGATGAAGGGAGGAGGCCAGAAAAGAATTACCAGTATTTTCTAAAATGTCCATAAGAATTTCAGAGTCAAAGCCCCAAAGTGAGTATTGTGAGAAAAGAGATTAAGCAAGGAGGTGGGCAAGAACCCTATGGATCTCCTATACTTCTCTGTTCACTGCCTAGCAACCTAAAGGTGCACATTCCCAAGGGCAGCTCTTCCCTTGATTCATAACTTTGAGTACAAGTACCCTGTTTCTCTGAAAATAAGACATCTCCTGTTAATAAGCCCAATCGGGCTTTTGAACGCGTGTGCTAAAATAAGCCTCCCACCGAAAATAAAGCCTCCCTGAAAATATTTAAATGCAGAGCTAGAAATCAGGTAAGATGGCAAGAGGAGCCCCATCTAGCTCCACGCGCCCCAAAATAATAAGACCTCCCCGAAAATAAGGCCAAACGCTTATTTCAGGGTTCAAAAAAATATAAACTGTCAACTTGCAAAGCTTTCAAGTTGCCATGAGCAGAAGGGAGGGAGAACTGATAGAGCTGATTGATTTCCCTAACTGAAGTGCATTCCATACATTCTTCCTGACTGCAATCAGAAGGAGGGTGTTGGATTTCACAGCCAGCCAAAGTGGTTAATTGGAGAATGTGATTTATGACATGGCCAGAGAGGAGGGGAGAGACAGGGTCATAGGGGAATGTAAATCTACGTGGGATTAGTTCTAACTGCATCCGAATATTGCCGAAATGGTGCTCCTAATAAATGACTGTATTTCTTTTGAAGTTCGGCTCATGGCTCATGAATTAATTAGGGCATCTTTCGGAAACTTCACAACAGGATCTTATTTTTGGGAAAACACAGTAGCACTAGACCAGGGGTGTCCAACTCACATTGTCATGGCAGTGTCATGTGACATATCAGGACTTTTTTCCTCTTTGCTAAACCGGGCATGGGCGTGGCCAGCACATGACACATCCGGCCTGTGGGCTGGGAGATGGACAGCCCTGCACTAGGCAAACATTCTGCCTTCACACTTACAAAACTACAGGGAAAAAACTTTGTCTTTAGTGGAAGCATCACCTGAAATATTAAGAAAAGGTCAGAGACAAAAAATTTCATGCAGAATTCACACAAAGTCTTTTATGGGGAGGGTGCAGTTTCTTCAGCGCACACAGCTGAAGTTCAAACAAAATGTGTTTGATCTCCCATATGGGTTGATGCAATTTCCTAACACACTTAAATTCTCCAAGTTGTTAGCCAGGAGAGGAGGCTGCTACATGAAGTGAGAATTCTCTTTCATTAGAGAATTCATTGGAGATCTTCAGAGGCCAAATGGTCATCTGTCAGAGAGGCTGTATTGGCTCCTGCACTAAGCAGGACAGTAGACCAAATGACCCCTCTCAACTCTTAGCATTCTGTGATGAATGACTCCAGTCCATACTCTAGGTTCTCACAATACAGTGAACAATCCAAACAGATTGGCCTCATATGGCTTGCAAATCCACAAAATGCAGAGATGCACAAATTTAACATAAGCCAAAATTAGGATTAGAAACAAATTCCTTCCACAGAGCTACAATCTATGATGACTAGGAATTATGGGCACTGTAATCACGAAAAATCTGAAGAAACTCTGGTGGGGAAGGATAGTTGACACTATGGGAAATGCTGACTCTTTGAATACAACAGCTAAATCTTTTCCTCACTGGGCTAATTGTGTTGTGTGAACAGAAGCATATTTTGCAAAACTCCAATTGATTGTGACTTGCTGAGAAGAAAATACTGGGTTCGTGTAATAGACTAAACATGGTTTGTTTAATTGTGTTTTACTAAATAAGCTACCGTATTGAATACACTCTACATTCACACATTGTGCTAAGCCACAAAAATGGTTATTAAATCATGAGAAAGTTCATGCAACATACTAAACCAAAACCAAGTACATCCCATGATAGCTTTGCATGTTGTGAATTCTGCTCTCTGATAAGGAGGGAGATACTGTCACCATGACTATCGGGCACAAAATATCTCCTTCTTCTTTCAAGATCTGCACAGTTGGAGTCATCTTGACATCTTTTGAGAGGAAACTCCTGGAGCTTGGAGAGCTAGGCTACAGGTGCTGGTGTCCCCTGCAGGAGACTTGATGGAAATGGAAGAATTGGCCACTCTTACAGAGTGCCTGGAAGCAGGAGAAGAACAAGAAGTAGCAGCCTGCTGTAATATTGCCAACAAAAAAGGAAAGACTCTCAGACAGTGTTGGCTGAGAAAACCTTATGAAAACAACTTGTGCTTCAACTAGCTGTCAACCCTCTTGAGTTATATATCATACATAACTTTTTTTTCTGTAGAGACGGGCTAGTTGCTGTCACCTCTCTGATTTATTTAGAAAAACACACAAGTGACAGTGCAACAACATTAAAACATGCAAACATTAAATGACTCCATAGCCTAGATTTCTCTCCCATGCTCTGGTAGCATACAAGATTTCCTGAACTATTCTCTGTATAATTCCCGCTGAGTGCATTATACGTGATTGACTAATGGAGCAGGACGGCATAAAGTGAAAAAAGAGCCTTCTGCATTTTTCCAAACTTTGGTGCAACATCACTCAGGAAAGATGAATGATTTAGTAATTTTATTTATAGAGCTCACATCTTGGGCTCACAAAATATTTTACTGGATATTGGCAACTTTCCAATACTCAGTCTCGCCAATGCAATTCGGTCATGACCTCCAACAGCAGCTGCTGTTCCTCTAGGTTTTCCTGCCAATTCACCTCAGTGCTGAACTACACAGAACTTTGTAAAGCAAAACATGTTCTAGTCTGAGCCAAATTGGAAAGCCGTTTTGAAAATGGGACAAGGGTTTCTGTGCCAACACTTTCTATGCCACAGTGAAAGCTAATTCCTAGGCACAGCGCAGCCTTGGAGGCAGCCTTCACCCATCTCTGCTAGTGCTTGCTATTTTTGCATTCGTATATTGTATGAAGTCATGGCTCATTTAACTGTGGTTAATTGAACTACTGAGCTAAGGACTTTGCCCTGTGCAATAAGCTACAGTACGTCGAGGCTTACAAGTCACAAGAATTTGGTTTACGCATTATGTCAAGCCAAAACCAAATAAATCATGTTTGTAGCTTAGTGGCTCAACTCAGCCATAGGATGATTCATGTTACCAAACAATGGATAGATGATTGGAGAAATGAAACTTTTGACTCAATAGGAAAGATTATAGTTCAATGGTAAAGCATGTGCATTACCATGCAAGTAAAAAGCAGCTGATTTAGTGCTTGACATTCACTTGTCCATAGAGTTGGCATGACAATAATGTGAAACATAATGTAGTGTGTGCCAAAGTACTATTTCTAACCCTCACTTCAAAGTGCCTTCACACAGAAAAGACTTCTTGAATGAACTCCAAGCAAGCAAATCATAATGGGGTATAAAAAGGATGCACTGATTTTCATTGCAAGTTCCCTACCATCATAACTAATAGACGATGTAGGGACACATAGTTGAATAGATGTTGAAAAAACAATGAAACTTGGTTCTTGGGCTCTTAAAATGGATTACTGAAAGGCTTTTAAAATGCATTACTGAAAATGTTCCATGTTTACTGAGCATTGACTACATACAATCATGGATTTGATCACACGCTAAGGAAGATGCTTCGTTTGAAGGAAAACCACTGTTCTATTTATTTGAAGATTCCTGCTTTCTAATAATACACTTATTATTTATTAAAATATGTTAACATAACATTAATCAGGCAGATTTCAGACTGTCACTTGTGTTCAGTAACTACTTCCCTTGAACTATGCATGTATTCATTATACAGAAAGATTTTGGGTGTGGTACAATTACTATTTTAATAACTTATTGTTTACTAATTATGCTTATTAATTAAAACCCTTAATTGTCTTCGAGCAATAGAAAAATGTTGATTCTTAAAAAAACTTATCAACTCAACTTATTTGAATCCACAATCCATCAAGTTCATCTGTTGACTCCTAACTGGTATTTTGTAAGAGGAAGAAATGTAGCAATGCTTCAGCAGATCACTGCATTTTATATTCTAATCTTATCGCTCTTACTGTCATCTCACACAAAAAATGGTGCAAAACTGGAAACAGCAAGGAGGTGTTTAATTCGCTTGTTTGGTTTTTAAAACTGCCAGTTACCAAAATTTCTCAGTGGATTTACAACACCCCCTATATAGGGGCAACCAAGAAAAGCTTCATTATCTCCAGTCACAAATGAGATTGGTAAGAAGACCCTGAGAAAGGATTTGGATATTGTAGAAATGTTATATTGAAAGTACATGAAAGTACTGAGTTAATGATGTAGAAAATTTCCCAGCTGATTCTTTACAGATGTGTTGGGACTACAGCTTTTAGTATTAGCAACTTAGAGAGACAGACAGCAGGAAGAGATCAAGAAATAGAAATAAGTGGGTTTGTTATTGAGTCATACTAAAATAGGAATCTGGCTCATGGGCCAGATAGATAGAATAGATAGAA
The DNA here is from genome assembly GCF_029215685.1 of Pituophis catenifer annectens. Classification (NCBI taxonomy): domain Eukaryota; kingdom Metazoa; phylum Chordata; class Lepidosauria; order Squamata; family Colubridae; genus Pituophis; species Pituophis catenifer. The sequence goes on from NW_027256881.1 coordinate 279,926,437, forward strand.
TAAATGTATTGTCACTTTGTACACTAATCAGCATACATTAAAATGAAATTTCGTTGCACAGAGCTCTCATAGGGTCACCACCTTCAATATATACTACATAAACATGACAAAATAAATAAATAAATACAAAATTATGCACGTACCCACATATATATGAAACAGAGAAACAACACTGTCTAGTTCAGATGTATACATGTACATGGCGAGAGAAATGAATCTTGCAAGTTTACCAGACAGATGGCATAGGGAATAAAGCTATTACAGAATCAGGTAGTCCTGCTAGAAATACTTTGAAACCTCCTCCCAGAGGGGAGCAACAGAAACAGACCATAAAGTGGGTGTGTGGGATCTCTAACAATGCATTGAGCTCTAAGCACATAGCACTTATAAGCAGTATCCTGAATGACAGGAAGCGAGCTTCCTAGAATCTTCTCAGCTGTCCTTACCACTCTCTGTGTGGACTTTCTATCTGAAGCACTGCTGCCACCAAACCAAACAGTGATGCAGTTTGTTAAAATACTCTCAATTGTGCCTCTGTAAAAAGTGGCCAGGACACGAGAAAGATGTGCTCTCCTCATCCGACACAGGAAATGCAGACACTGGTTTGCACACTTCACCAAGGATAACGTGTGGAGAGACAATTCAGATTGTTAGTTATCTGCACTGCCCCCAGGTGATTTTTTGTGGTTTGCAACAATAATTAGGAAGGGAAAGCCTGTTCCCTGATGGGGCTTGCTTATCATGATTTGTGAAGGTGATCCATACAGAATGCAGTAATTACTTTCTGCCATTTCAGGAGGTGTCAGATGTGAGAAAAGAGCAAACTAGACAGCTGACTGAAGACTACCAGAAAAAGGGGAAATGGAAGGTCTCAGCTTGCCAGAGACCTGAATGTACAAAAAGCTACTGATTCTTACAGCAGAAGGAGACTATGCAACTCTTTTCTACATCATTAACTCAATTCCATGGATTTCGTTGAAATGGCTTTTGAAAAAAAAGGACTTTGCATTGCAGATTAACAGCAGTCAGCCACGCCACTCATCATCTGTCAATAGAGATTGCTCCCTTTTAGCTTCCACATAGGAAGGAGTTCAGATTTCAGAATTGTTCCTTGAACCCACAACCCATCAAATTCAACTATTGATTCCTAAGTGTTTGCATTTGTTCTTCTTGTTCTTCCTATAGTAAAGGCAAATATCTTCTTTAAACTCTAACACTCACCTTTTCTCTTCCTTATTACTCCTCTGAAGTCAGAGATCATGCTCTGGAAAACATATCTATCAATAAATATCCAGACTTGGAAGTCTGAAAGTAAAGTATCTTCAATCTTACAGTACAGTGCTCAGAAGCAGTAATACAAACTGTAATGTTATATTAGTAGCAGATAAAATGGGACAAAAGTCACAGCCAGGAAGGCTACTATTGCAAAGGGAAGTGAAGAGTTGTATTGGAAGTGTTAATGAAAAAATGCAGCTGGGTCGTTCCCAAAACAATTTACCTACAAAAAGCTCCATTAGTACTAGACTTAATTTTTTTTATATTGTTTAGGCAAAGACAAATTTGTTTTGCTAAGATAAGAAGAGCTCTGTTGGCTTACGTGGATTTCAGAAAAGTATTAGATACATACACAGAAATTTTTGCATTCACATATTTGTGCTTGTTCTTGCTTAGGGTGTTATGAGAATTAAACAACACTCCATGATGTTGAACAAATCCAATAACTCTGTATTATTTAGGAAGAATCTACAAGAACTCCCACATTCAAGGTCAAGATATCTCTGAGAGGGCTACTGCAGGAGAGCACTACTGCTTTCAAATCTTTCTTTTTGGCTTCTCAAGACCACTGTGAGAAAATGTATTGGGGTTCCTAGATCAGGTCAACCTTGTCCATTCTATGGGGTTCTTGATATGGCTGCAGATTATTGGACTGAAGCGTAACATGACCATAATATAGCAAGCTGGGGGATGCTACTGCTATTATCACTTTTAGTAGCCAAGTTTTCTTTTTTTAATTAGCCAAAGAATAAATATTGTTTGATTTGGATTTCTTGCCAGTTACTTTCACTGAATGATGGCATCACTCTAGGTAGGAGCTGAGATTCTGAGAATCTCTGGTTTTCTTCTTTCTGCTTCATGTTATTTTCTAACTGGTCAAGGGTCTACAGACCACTCCAAGCCAGGTGTGAAATGCCACCAGTTCGGGGTGGTTTGCCCAAACTGGTAGTGAAAATGCTACTGGTTCGCCCAAACTGGTAGTAAAAAAATGCCTTAAAAATAATAATAAAAAAGTTCCGACGATCACACGGCTGATCCTCGAAACTTTTAAAAAACTTTTTACTACCAGTTCAGGCAATAGGTAGTTAAAAATGCTTTAAAAAAAGTAAAAAAAAAAAACTTCCAAAGATCAGCTGGGACAATCAGCCGTGCTGCACGATTGTGGGAACTTTTTTTTTACTTTTTAAATCATTTTTTTTTTTACTACCTATTGCCCGAACTGGTATTTTTGTGTAAAGTGTGATAGTTTGTTTTTGAGCTCTCTGTGACTCTGTGAGGTTCTTGCTTGTTGCAGGGCCATTTTGTGTGAAGTCTAGCTGCTTTTACATTGTGTGTGACTCAGTTGTGTAGCTTTTGTGTTATTTTTGTGTAAAGTGTGATAGTTGGTTTTCCTGGTCACATGCCCACCAAGCCACGCCCACCCAGTCACATGACCACCAAGCCATGCCCACCAAACCACGGCCACAGAACCGGTAGGGAATTTTTTTAAAATTTCACCATTGCTCCAAGTCATAGTTGATTCAGGAGGTTATCTGTGTTGTCGCCCCGCCCTCTGAGCCTGTCCCATCAGAGGAAGAAAGCTCCGAGCATGAGGAAGAGGAGTCAGCCAGGCCTCCCTCTCCAGGCCCCTCCCCTCTGGCACTGTCTCAGGTGCCAGCCGAGGGAGAGGAGATTAACAGGGAGACAGGTGGCTCGGATGAGAGCGAGGGAGAGACATCATTCCTGGACGCACGCCTCTGAAGGCGTGATAAACGATTGCAGCAGCTCAGGAGGCGTGCTAGGGATTAGAACTGAGTCACTGGACCACACCCCAGAGACTATATAATAGAGGGTGGTGGCCAGTGATCCTTGTGACGAACAAAAGTAAACCTTGGATAGTCACTAAAGCCTCGTCCGGAACTGCTGAGAGAAATATTATTCTGACTGGACTTTTTGTACGCTAAGTATCTTATCTTTCTGTTTTGTGGAAATAAACGCACTTGGCAGACGGTGTGTAAATCGCTGCCAAGTTGGAGATAAAGACCTGGGTGTGTGCCAAAGTGTTTCCTTAACCCTCGGCTGGCTGTGTTTGTGTGTGTGTGTGGACGGGGACAGATCAATCTGTTCCCTTAACAATCAACTTGCTAAAGCTGAAATGCCATCTCTTCCACCACCCAGGAAGTTCCATAAATTCCATTTAAACCTGAAAATATATTTTGAGAGGGACTAAGGATAATTGGGTTGGTGGCTTTTGATTCAGCTTTATTGTTAGTTGAAGGAATTGGAAATTATTCCAATGGCTCAGGAATTCTGGGAGTTGAAGTCCACAAATCATAAAAGGGCCATAGTTCCCTACCTCTGCTGTAGGATAACCTTTGAGTTTGAAAGCTTCTTTCTTTTTCTTGACTGCTACGTTATACAGTTCTTCCTCATATGTAGCTGCAGCGAGCAGAAAGCTTATCCTATCAAAGCATTCTCTCTAGGGCTCTTCAAGATGGGTTGCAAAAATGTGGCCAACCACTAGAAGCTGTAAAGAGTGATTGAAAAACCAAACACTTCATGGCACCTAATAGTTGGCTTTTATTACTGCAGACCAGATACAGTACTAGTAGCCTATTCTTTGTCAAGTTGGTTTCAAATAAAGACCTCTTTCAGGACAAAAAACTCCTGCAGTCTTGGCCTGAGATGGAATTTAGTATCATGCAAGTATCATGCAAAGGTTAAAATCCTGTTCCAACAGTCTTTCACCATCCATGTGGAAAGAGAAGACTCAGGTAACTCGGGAGATAGTTGGGATATCACCTTTCATTTAGATCTTTACCTCCTAATAATGATGCCATGCACTCCCTCCCCCACCCTGCAAGCCTTTTTAATTCACAGGGACTTGTTAATGAAAAGACTACGAATCGTGCCTATGGAGAAGAACACGTAGACTGTCACTGCTTATTGCAGGAAGAGGAGATAAAGCACCCTAGAGCTTCTATTTCAGAGCTTTGCATGTCACATCGGTGTCTGTTAAGGACATCACAGCAGTAGAGGTATCAAGGGAAAACCACGGTAGATTGAAAGCAATGTGCTTGTAAAAACCACGTGTGGGGCTGGGTGGGAGAGATATAGCATTTAGCCAGCTGAGATGGTTCAAATAACTATGAAAAGCTACATGGGCATACTGCCCCAACAAGAGATGGCAATGCCTCTTCTGATCATATGCCCCATTTCTAATGTCAAACTTCTAGTTAATTATCTCATTCACTCCAGGAAGCAAAAGAAAATACGTGGACTCCAGGTACTGCCTGCCAAAATCGGTGGAAACTAATTTTCAGAACTCCCAGGTAGCATGGGAATCTAGCAAAACCAAGGCTGACAATATATTCTTCTAAAAGAACATCCCCAGCAGAGTGAAATGAGTCAATATGTTGATTGATAATTGATGATGTGTCATCAAGTCATTTCGACTACTGGCGGCCAGACAAATAGATTTTCTCCACGACAATCTATCCCTGCCTTGTTCTTTCAAGTGTCCCCAGAGTCCCCATTAGGCCTACCTAAAAATCAAATAGAGATATTGAATTATTTGATAACGTAATCCTTTCTAGCTGCCTTTCTAGCAGCTAGTCCTCGAAGCCATTAGTCTAAGAAAATGAGGTAATATATCCTCTAGAAGAAGTTAACAAGAGTTGTATAAGTGTTGCGGCCCGTACGCGGCCTGTGCAGCTGGTGGCTGATTTGGATAGTGAGGAGGCTGGTGTGGTGCTGCGCCAGCAGCCTGTGCAGCTGGTACTCGAGTTGGACAATGAGGCTGGAGAAGATGTGTTGCCAGAGGCGGGGATTCAGCCAGGGCCTTCAGAACCTCCAGAAGCTCCCTTAAGTGAAGAGTTTACGAGTTTATTGGATTTCTATAGAAATGGATTTCTCCCAGGGGACTCAGGGCGGTGTACAGCCACATTAAAACACATGAATTTATAAAATTTAAAACCAATTAAAACAAATATATACAATTTGGCCCTCAATTAAAACACACATACACCCACTTAAAATTCATATTAGGCCAGTCCGGCTTGCTGAAACAGGAAGGTCTTTAGGGCATGGCGAAAAGTACGCAGGTCGGGGCTAAGACAAAGCTCTAGGGGCAGCTCATTCCAAAGGGCTGGTGCCCCCACAGAGAAGGCTCTCCCCCTGGGTGTCACCAGTCGGCATTGTTTGGCCGACGGCACCCTGAGGAGCCCCTCTCTATGGGAGCGTATTGGCCGGTGGGAGGTTGTTGATGGCAGAAGGCAGTCTCGTATGTATCTCGGTCCTAAGCCATGGAGCCTTTAAAGGTGGTGATCAACATCTTGAATTGCACTCGGAAGACCAACAGGAGCCAGTGCAGCTCGCGCAGGAGGGGTGTTACATGGGCGCACCGAGTCGCACCCATAATCACCCGCGCGGCCGCATTCTGGACCAGTTGGAGCCTCCGAGTGCTCTTCAAGGGGAGCCCCATGTAGAGAGCGTTGCAGTAGTCCAGACGGGATGTGACGAGGGCGTGAGTGACTGTGCACAGGGCACAGGGCATCCCGGTCCAGAAAGGGACGCAACTGGTGCATCAGGCGAACCCGATAGAAAGCTCCCCTGGCCACGGCTGTCATGTGCTCTTACAAAGACAGCCGTGCATCCAGGAGAACACCCAAGTTGCGAGCCCTCTCTGTGGGGGCCAAGATCTCACCCCCAATAGTCAGTGATGGCACCAACTGACTATACCGGGACACCGGAAGCCACAGCCACTCAGTCTTGGAGGGGTTGAGTTTGAGTCTGTTTCTCCCCATCTAGATCTGCACGGCCTCCAGGCACCGGGACATCACATCAAGGGCATCATTGAAGACAAAGAGGAGGAGCCTCTTCTCGATGCCCAGGCGCGCAGAGCTGCCAAAAGGCAGGAGTGGCTCCTCAGGAGGAAGTCTCCTCAAGAGTAAGGCTTGGGGCTAATTGGCCACTCCCTTAGCCTATTTAAGGAGGAACACTGATTGAAGCAATTTGCAGGGAACAACTTTGTTCACTCTCCTTCGTGCCTTGATCTTAGTTTTCTGCAAATTGCTTCTGGGCTTTCTGCCAACCATAGTAAGATTAAGATTATTTATTCTTTGAATTCTTGTTGGCTGTTAAGAAAGTTCATTAACAGACTTTGTTTGTTTGTTTGTTTGCAGAACAATAAGAGAGTTACTTGGCAAATCAACATCAATTAAAATACACTCCCGTCTTATTTTTTGCAGATGGTGAGAATCAGAAGTGTACAATGCAGTTCTGTCTATTGTCTACCGAAAACCAAGTCCTCCAGTGTTCAGTGGGGTTTATTTCCATATAAGTAAAGTAAAGAATTGCATGATTGAAATCACAGTTAATCTTTGACTTACAACACTTAGTGACCGTTCAAAGTTACTACAGCACTGAAAAAAGTGACTTATGACCACTGTTCTCACTTATGACCATTGCAGCATCCCCATGATCACGTGATTTGCATTCGGACGCTTGACAACTGATTCACATTTATGACAATTGCAGTGTTCCATCCTGATCCATCCATGTGATCACCTTTTGCAACCTTCTGACAAGCAAAGTCAATGAGGAAACCAGATTCTTTCAAGAACTGTGTTACTAATTTAATAACTTGTTAGGTGATTTACTTAACAAATGGGGCAAGAAAAGTTGTAACCTTTTGTAACCTAGGCTCCTTTAGATAATTGGGAGTATATTTCCCATCATTCACACCCACCAATTGTACTATGTAGAATGGGATTTGTAGTCTAAAACATCTGAAAGGACCCAAATTGGAAATACTACTCAGAGTATGCTTTAATATTTGCTTCCTAAGCTCATTCCTATCCTATATCCAATAGTTTGCCACATATGAGTTGCAAAAAATAGACTGCAGTACACTGGATGGCCACCGGATGGAAGCAAGGAAATACAATCCTTATTGTTTGCTGCCATCTTCCGATTGTCCAAACTTTGCAGCCTTAATAGTAGTAGTCCTATAATCCTATAAACATAAAGGTAATGTTGTTGCTGGTGACTGCCATTGCCTGTCCAATGGAGAAGATGTGGAAATGATTTCCAAAACTAAAATTGTGCATTTTCAAAGAGTTTGAAATAGTAGTGTTGAGAGGGAGATTTTCATTTACTGCTGGGAAACATGGTCCTTTCAGGAAATTCCTGATGTATTTTGCTGACAACCACTTCCTTTAGGTCAGGGGCAGTGGTGAAATGTAAAATTTGTTATTACCGGTTCTGTGGGCATGGCTTGGTGGAGGGTAATGTGACTGGGTGGGCGTGGCCAACTTTTTTTCTTTTTTACTTTTAAAAGCATTTTTTCTACAACCTCTTCAGCCGAAGAGGTTGCAAAAAAAAAAATGCTTTTAAAAGGCTCTGACGATCTCAGCTGAGTTGCCTGATTGTCAGAGGCTTTTGTTTTCTTTTAAAAGCATGTTTTCTTTTAAAAGCATTTTTTCTACAATCTCTTCGGCTGAAGAGGTTGTAGAAAAAATGCTTTTAAAAGTAAAAAAAAAAAGCCTCTGATGATCGCGCGGCTCAACTGGGCATGGGGGGGGGGCAGCGATTTTTGCTACCGGTTCTCCGAACCACCCATCACCATCGCTACCAGAACGGGCGATCTGGTCCAAACAAGGAGCATTTCACCCCTGGTCAGGGGTATCAAACTCAAGGCCCTCGGGCCAGATCTGGGCTGTGGGGTTGCCCTGGAAACAATGAAAGATTGGCCTGCAGTGCCTCTGCCAGTGAAAGCGGAACTCGGGAGGACCGCATGCAGCCCTCCCGAGCTCTGATTTCACTGACAGAGGGTTGCAGGAGGCTGTCGCAGCCAAAAACGGAGCTTGTAAGCCTGTTTTCTCTGGCAGAGTACTTGGGCCACCTCAGGCTCTCCTGATATAAGTGACGTCAAGCTGGCCACTCTGCCCCCCCACCAAGTCAAACACAACCCTGATGTGGCCCTCAATGAAATTGACTTTCACACCCCTGCTTTAGGTGGTGGAAAAAGATGGAAAGGGATATGTTTTCCTTGGTATGATACTAGCCAATAGGAAGCTAAATGAAAATAACAGCAGCTTAGGAAAAAGTAATGGAATAATGTGGGAATTCTTGTTTTTAGGTACACAAAATTGCATGTAGTCAAACACACATCTTGAACTTCAAGATAATAGATTTTAATTAACTCAGAGCAATGATAAATTGGATTTCATGGCAGGAGAAGCTAATGGAAAAAGAATCCCATGGTGGTTAGGGATTTTGAAAGAAGTAAGTACTAAAAGCACAGTCACAAACAAGTACAAGGGAGAAAAAGATAAAAAGCAGAGACGGCTAAAAAAAAAAAAAGAGAGATGGGTAGAGATGTCCCCCCCAAAAAAAAAAATCTGAAAAGAAAAAAGAAAGAAAAAGTGCAAAGAGGATCAGATCACCAAGGAACAAGACAGACATGTCATGTAGAATTGTAGAGAGAGGATATGGGTATTTTCAGAATAAAAGAAAAAGAATCAGAATACCAACTGCTCAGTGAAGATGGTAAAATGCCCAAAATGCTAACAGCGAACAAAGAAAAAAAAAATAAAGATACTCAATTCATATTTCACTCAGTCTTCTCCATCAAGGGAATTTGTTTCATCAGGAACTATGAAGATCAGCAAGAAAAGGCAAGAGAGAAACTTGAGGATGACAAAAAGATGGTCTGGGAATTTAAGTGAGATGAAATCTCCAGGGCCAAATGAACCATGTCTTCAGATACTGAAGGAATTTGAAGGAAATGCTAAACAACTGGAGGAGACCAAATCTTCAAAAGCAGCAACAAGGTTAAGTGTGTATTTATATACTTGATATACCACCAATTATTAAAGCCTTTCAGAAGTTTGCATTTTGAAAAACCGGACAAAAATCCAAGTCTTAAAAAGAGAGATTGAAGGAATTGGGAATGTCTAGGCTTGGAAAGAAAAGTCTGAGGTGAGATGATAATTTGCTTCAAATTGCTACAAGGTCAGGACCCAACATTGTCCAAGAATGCAGGATACAGAATAACAGACAGAAATCACAGCAAGCAGAGGGCATTGAATGTTAGAAGTAGAAAACTAACAACTTCCTAACAGTCGGAGCAGTTTGACAGTGGAAGCAATGATCCTGAGCTTTATTTATTTAGATTTAGATGTATAGGTTGCCAAACAAAATAAAATGAAATGTAGGTGATGTGACACGATTTCCTTCACTGGTTATATTCAAAGGATGCAAGACGGCTATTTGTCAGGGATATTTGATTTTGGATTTATGGACTGAGCCAAATATTAGACTCAATGGCTCAAAAATTCCCCCTTACGACTATTATGACTCCATAATTTCTAAGATTTTGTGTAGTTTATCTCAGAGAAGTAGAGAAAGTGCAGGGAGAACCTTCCTCATTGATATGCACATTTCATCTCCTTTCTGGCCTAAGTCCTAGGCATGTCTAAGTTATAACTGAATCCAAAATTGAATTAATCCTGTGACTTTTCGTTCTCCATTGGGTATTAAAACATTACAATTCAAAACTGGTTTTTTTTCAGTAAATGTTGAATTCACATAGAAGGACAAATAGAAAAATGGAGATAGGGTCAATCATGGAGTGAGGTTCAAAATATCGTGACTGATGATTAGCAGAATGAAATATATATATTTCATTCATTGCACTAAGCCATAAACTCATTTTCTTTAGCTTTGACAAAGAAACTGAATAAACCCAGCCATTGTAGTTTATTTGAAAAGTCAAAGTTTAGCATTAAACATGGTTTAAAAGCCCTGGGTTAGCATTGGTTAAGCTATAGTATAACCTTAATATTTCAAAAAAATAAGATAATAAAGTATTTTTATTGAGATCATAGGGTAAAATGGGATTGGGTGGCCCAATAAATTGTCAGAAATGGAAACATTGAGATGGGGTTGAAATCTAGTAGGAATTAAAATTTGCTGGCTTTCTAACTTTGATAATGAGCATTTGACACAAGTTAACAGTTTATTTTGCTTCTACCTGGCAAACATTAGCTAAGTGGCATGCTACATGGGGAAGTACAATCAAGATCTTACTTTTTTATTCTTCCCAATCCAATAGAACATTGGAAAGAAATTATATAAAGGTGCTCAGAACTCAGTCTATCTGTCCATTAGCAAAACAACTTTCTGACAACTGAAAAGAACCAGGTCACATTTTGTGTGTGTGTGTGTGTGTGTGTGTGTGTGTGTGTGTGTGTGTGTGTGTAGAGTAGCTGGCAAAAGAAATATTATACCTGAAAATCGGCCAGATCTTGCTTGGGGTTGATTGTTGCACATACATATACATACATACTTACATACATACAGTACTTTTTTTTTTTTAAATCACCCAATGCAGTGGTAGAATTCAATTTTTTTTACTACCAGTTCTGTGGGTGTGGCTTGGTGGGTGTGGCAGGGGAAGGATACTGCAAAATCTCCATTCCCACCCCACTCCAGAGTAAGGATGCTGCAAAATCCCCATTCCTCCCCACTCCTGGGGGAAGGATATTACAAAATCTCCATTCCCACCCCACTCTGGGGCCAGCCAGAAGTGATATTTGCCGGTTCTCCAAACTACTCAAAATTTCTGCTATCGGTTCTGCAGAACCTGTCAGAACCTGCCGAATGTCACCCCTGACCCAATGCATCCAATGCTTGTGATGCGATTGAATGTTCCATTTCAAACTCCCCAATCACATGATTCAGTGGAGCTGTTATTAAGGAATCAGAAAGAATGCTATGCCTGATCTTCCTTCCTTGTTTACTATCTCTTCTCTTCCTAGATTGGGAAGAGAGTTGCTTAACGCATTGTAAGCCGCCCTGAGTCTCCGGAGAAGGGCGGCATATAAATCAAATTAAAAAAAGAGAGAGAGAGAGAGAGTGACATTACTGTATGAAGGGGAAATAGCAACGTTGTGTGACTGCCTTGTGCTGCTTGTCCTGGAGCTAAGTGAAAGCCTCAAGTTGGCTGAACTGTCACTTCAGCATTTCATTCATTTTGGAAGGTATTAATAAGAACCAAGAGACCTTTTGAGCACAGAATGTTGGAGAAGGACAGCCAAAGGATCAGACCATGGAAAGTATTCAGAATACACTCGCTGGATATGAGATGAATGTATGAGGCAGTGAGAGCCAATCAAAGACTTGAATTGTATTTTTTTTGGTAATTTTTCCAAAACCTTATGTTGCAATGAATGCAAATGCAATGCAAATGCAATGAATGCTAAAACATTGAAGGAAAATAAAATAAAACTAGCAGACATATAAAAATATGCTTAAAATGTATATTTTAATGAATTTAGAATGATTAAGGACAAATTCAATTTGGCTGACGATTTAATAGAAAGCAACTTAATTCCTACTTGTCAGTCTAATGTGTGAACAAGAACATTATTAACTTCTTTACATTTATATTTCTCCATCTTTTTCAGCGTGTATTAAAAAACGCACTAAAAGGAGACTTTTCAAGAACAAGACATTCAAAGAAACTGTATATAAAAAAAATATACAGATGGATCCATCCATTCCTAGAATTAGGATGAGATCTTTACAGGGGAATTTCAGTGACTTTTGTCTTAAACATCAGAATCAGACCAATTTTGCTGAAATTATACTGGCAAAAAGATGTGATTATAAAATTACAGAATACAATTCCCACCAGGAACTACTTGAGGCATAATCCTATATTGTATTGACTTTTCTGTGAATAAATGTCACTGAATTCAGCAGGCCTTATTTTTAGTAGTTAACTGCCACTATTCCACTGTGGAATATTCCAGAAAAGTAAAGCATGTTGTAATTAGGTGATATACCAAGTGAGGATATTTTTCCCCCTTCATTCTTTCTAGAAGTTGACACTAGGATAAACAAAAGCTCAACATAATATAGAAGAATACTGTGGTAAGATTAGCAACTGAAGACCTTTGCCTTCAATGGTTTTTAAAGTACCGCAAGTCCAGGAGCCAGGAAATATAGATCTCTTAATTATTAAGTGAAGCCTCCAGGATCCAATGCCATCAACAAGGAACAGATTCCCTGATGCACATTGCTTTTACTTTTCTTAGAGATATCTGTTTGCCTACTAAAAACAATACAAGGCACAATGGAATATCAACTGATCCAGCAGAAGAATTCCTATTGATTTAGAAAATCTGTTCTAAAATATAAATTGAATTTGAAGATGGGAAAAGTCCATCTTTAAATCCCCAGTTGCTTTTGAAGTGAGCCACAGACTTTTCCAAAAGAATAAACTGCTCAGAAGAATTTAATATTCCAGGATGGATTTGTAAAGAAACATAAAAACATACTGTGAAATGGGCAATGTTACTTTCGGTCATCTGTTTACTATGATCTGTAGTTCTTTGTGTGATAAGATTTTATCTTCAAACATAGGGATTCTATAATAGTTTAGCACTCACCCTGGTGCATTCTGGATGGGTTAGGTTTCAATCTCAAAGTCCCCTAGACCCAGCAAAGCTGGCTAGGAAATTTTGGGAGTTTATTTTATTTATTTTATTTTATTTTGAATTTGTATACTGCCCTTCTCCCTGAGGACTCAGGGCGGTGAACAGCCAAGTAAAAACATCAAGTACAAATATTAAAATACAGTTAAAATATACATATATAAATTTGGCCCCATTAATTAAAAACAATAAACAAAACACTTAAAAACACTTAAAAAAATTAGGCCAGCCCGGCTTGCTGGAAAAGGAAGGTTTTAAGGGCACGGCAGAAGGCACCGAGGTCTTGGATTCTCCTTATCTCTGGAGGCAATTGATTCCAGAGGGTAGGTGCCCCCACAGAGAAGGCCCTCCCCCTGGGGGTCACCAGCCTGCACTGTTTGGCTGATGGCACCCCAAGGAGGCCCTCTCTGTGGGAGCGCACGGGTCGATGGGAGATTGTCGGTGGCAGCAGGCGGTCTCGAAGATAGCTAGGCCCTATGCCATGGAGCGCTTTAAAGGTGATAACCAACACCTTGAAGCGCACCCGGAAGACCACTGGGAGCCAGTGCAGCTCGCGCAGGAGCGGTGTTACATGGGAGCGCCAGGCTGCTCCCGTCACTACCCGCGCTGCTGCATTCTGGACCAGTTGGAGCCTCCGGGTGCTCCTCAAGGGGAGCCCCATGTAGAGAGCGTTGCAGTAGTCAAGGCGAGAGGTGACGAGGGCATGAGTGACTGTGCACAGGGAATCCCGATCAAGAAAGGGCCGCAACTGGCGGATCAGGCGAACCTGACAAAAGGTCCCCCTGGTTACAGCCGTCAGATGTTCCTCCAAGGACAGCTGCCTATCCAGGAGGACTCCCAGATTGCGAGCCCTCTCTGTGGGGGCCAACGACTCGCCCCCAATAGTCAGTGATGGAGTCAACTGACTATATCGGGATGCCGGGAGCCACAGCCACTCAGTCTTGGAAGGGTTGAGCCTGAGCCTGTTCCTCCCCATCCAGATCCGCACAGCCTCCAGGCACTGGGACATCACTTCAAGGGCATCGTTGGGGTGGCCTGGGGTGGAGATGTACAGCTGGGTGTCATCAGCGTACTGGTGGTATCTCACCCCAAAACCACGGATGATCTCGCCCAGCGGCTTCACATAAATGTTGAACAGGAGGGGCGAGAGGACCGACCCCTGAGGCACTCCACATATAAGAGGCCTTGAGGTCGACCTCTGCCCACCTGCCAACACGAACTGCGACCGGTCGGAGAGAAAGGAGGAGAACCACCGTAATACGGTGCCCCCCATCCCCAACTCTTCCAGCCGGTGCAGCATGATACCATGGTCGATGGTATCAAAAGCCGCTGAGAGGTCTAACAGGACCAGAACAGAGGAACAACCCCTGTCCCGAGCCCTCCAGAGATCATCAACCAACGCGACCAATGCCGTTTCCGTGCTGTGTCCAGGCCTGAAACCCGACTGGAACGGATCTAGATAGGATGTTTCCTCCAAGAATTGTGGAAACTGTCGCGCGACCACACTCTCAACAACCTTCGCCAGGAAGCGAAGGTTGGAGACAGGACGATAGTTGGCCAATATTGCCGGATCCAGGGACGGCTTCTTGAGGAGAGGCCTCACCACCGCTTCTTTCAAAGCGGCGGGGAAGTGACCCTCACTCAACGAAGCGTTGATAACACCCTGGAGCCAGCCTCGTGTAACCTCCCGGGAGGCCAGTACCAACCAGGAGGGACACGGGTCCAGTAAACATGTGGCCGCACTAAGTCTCCCCAAAATCCTGTCCACATCATCCGGAGTCACAGCATCAAACTCCTCCCAGGTAACATTCTCAAGACTATTCCTCGTCACCCTGCCCTGATCTACCCAGTCAGAGTCCAAATCCCCCCGGATCTGAGCGATTTTGTCATACAGGTATTGTCCGAAATCCTCCGCCCTGCCTTCCAAGGGATCCTCCCGCGCTCCCGGATGGAGCAGGGAGCGGGTTACCCTGAACAGGGCGGCCGGACGATTCCCTGATGACGCAATAGAGGCGGAAAAGTAGTTAAACTTTGCCGTCTTTATCGCCACTAGGTAGGTCTTAATATGCGACCTTACCAGTGTTCGGTCAGATTCAGCGAGACTGGCCCTCCAACCACTCTCTAGGCGTCTTTTCCGGCGTTTCATCTCCCTCAGCTCCTCGGTGAACCAAGGAGCCGTGAGGGATCGACACCGGGTCAGAGGCCGCAAAGGCACGACTCGATCCAAGGCCCCACCAGCCGCCCGATCCCAGACAGCTACCAGGTCCTCGGCCGAGTCGTGTGCCAGATCTTCAGGAATTGGCCCAAGCTCCGTCTGGAACCTATCAGGATCCATCAGGCGCCTGGGGCGGATCCATCTAATTGGGTCCGCCTCCCTGCGGCGGGGTGTAGCAGTTCGAAGGTCCAGACGAAGGAGTGAGTGATCTGACCATGACAAGGGTTTCATGTCTATATCCCCTATAATAAGACCACTCAACCACTGGCCAGAGACAAAAATCAGGTCCAGCGTGTGTCCCCCCCTGTGAGTGGGGCCATGAACTAACTGGGTCAGGTCCATGGCCGTCATGGAAGCCATGAACTCCCGAGCCATCTCTGACGTTTCACCAACGGACGGCAGATTGAAATCACCCATGACCATAAGCCTGGGTGTATCAACTGCCACCGTGGCTATCACGTCGAGTAGCTCGGGCAGGGCCGTTGCCACGCGGCAGGGAGCCAGGTACGTAAGCAGCAAGCCCATCTGAACCCCATGACCCCATCTCACAAAGAGGGACTCACACCCGGCAATCTGTGGCACAGTGGTCTCCCTCGGACCCAGACCTTCATTAATAATAACCGCCACCCCCCCGCCCCTCCCCTGAGTTGAAGTCTTCCAGGCTTAAAGTTGCCAAGGTTGGGGACCCCTGCCCTAGACAATTATACCAGGGTGTTGCAGCCTTCATGAGGACTCCAGGAACATCTACATTTTTCTTTTCTAAATTGGCAACCAGATGCACGTTGTTAAAAGATACACAACAGGGTCTGAAAATAGTTTTGTTATATTTGCTATTAAAATATAGCTCTTTCCTGACTGAATTGAACAGATTCATTGAATTGCAACAGTGCTGCACATTTCCATTACATTGCCCTCTCTGCTTTTGATGGAGAATATGGTGTGTTATCCAGCCTATTCATAGATATTAGACTGGATGAGCTATGCAGCACCAATTATAGCTGCTTTTCAGTGTACCTATTTTGAATATGTGACATCAATGTGTAGGAAGTGGCAACACCTTTAGTTGTAAAAGCTGTCTGCTTTCTCTTTTTTTTCAAGTCTGGATATCTTCCTGGCCAACACTGATACAAAACCCTCGTTCTAAAGCCTGACAATTCAAAGGCACAGTAATTATGACAGCTGGCTAATAGCGTCTGTAGATGCTATTCTTATTCCCAGAAATGTCTGGTCCTAGTGTCTAATTCATACAAATGCTCAGAACAAAAAGGGAATCAAAGGACTTTGTGCAGGAGACAAGAAACAATTACCAAAGCAAGGACTGCAAATCCAGGCTGCCTTCTGTCCCCAGTTGGATTTCCATCTGTCAATGACTGTCAAGCATGCCGAAATCATCAGCTATCCATTCTCTACTTCTTTTCATCCCGTGCCTGCTGAGTGGGATCTCCCAAAGCAACAGGACTGAAAATACAAACTTAACCATTTTTAAGTAACCAACGTTCAGATGTACAATCACGCCTGATCTCCCATTTCAAAATACGGTTAAGCTATTCTTGGAATATTGTCTCTGTTCTTCAGTTTTTGCATACATTTCTGAGACTCATGGGCTGAAGCACTATTCCCAAAGGAACATTTTAAAGGTAGCCGAACTATCAAGAAGAGCTGTTCTTGAGACCTCAGCCCATTCAAACTTTTTTTGAGCATACCTGTCAATGACTTATTTGGATTATCCACTGTGGTATTTTTCATACAGTGCTGTCATATTTTCCTCTAAGCCTCCTGTAATGGGAAGAAGAAATAACCTTGAGGGATAGGAGGAAGAGCCATCCTGAGATAATGATCAGGTAAAATAGCTGAACCTGGCAGAAGTGTAACCTGAGAAGACAAGACTCTCTCTAGTTCTCAGAAAGATAAAAGGGGGGGGGAGAGAGAGACATACACCAGCCTTGCAGGACACTGTTACTTTAATAATAGTAAAATAATATTAATTTTATTTTTATAATATTTAATAATGAAAGGAATATTAGCCTGCATGATCCCGGGTTTCCTAGTCTGGTCTACCTTGAAGGACTGAGATCTCCAATCCAAAGCTGTTGCCCTACCGCCTGGTCTTGAAGTCTACCCTTGTAGCCTAGTTCCTCTTCAAATTCTATTTTCAAAAGTTTTGAGAAAAACCAGACAAAGAAGCCACTGTTTGACAACGCAAGTCTAAAAACGGTAAAATTTCACAACAAGCCCTTTCTCACCACAGCTTACTTTTTCCTGGAATGTCTGATGTATCAAACGGAATACTGATTTCTTCAGGGGCAGAGGCGGCATGTTCAGGAAAACAACAGGAGAGGGCTATTAGTTTTAATCCTGCTCATAGCCTTCCCAGGAGTGTCTCATTGGCCACTGTGCAAAGCAGGATGTCAGAAGAGACAGTTTTGATCTAAGCAGCATGGCTCTGCTTGTGGCAAAGTCTGATATTTGCACTTCAGTGTTAATTTTATAAGTGCTAAATCCTCTCCTTTTTCCACAGGCAAATACCTTTTCCGCTGTGGGAACCTAGCCCCAAAGAATACATATTTGATTTCAGAGGAAACATTAAGAAATGGAGGAAGATCTTAGAGCACCAGGAAAAAAAATTATTCTTAACGTAGGCATTCTACACATCCAGCACTTGTTAGTAGTAGTGGTCCTCTATCCATAAATACACAATCATTAATTGAAAA
Organism: Pituophis catenifer annectens; assembly: GCF_029215685.1. NCBI lineage: Eukaryota > Metazoa > Chordata > Lepidosauria > Squamata > Colubridae > Pituophis > Pituophis catenifer. The sequence goes on from NW_027256881.1 coordinate 279,944,121, forward strand.
CAGTGTTGCAGGTTGGCATCAAGTTACATGAAATCCTCTTCTCTGTCACCTGGGACACCACTAAAAACATCCATTATGACCGAAGTGAGTGATTCCAGAGTCCTTCCTGAACAAGGTAATGCACTATATTTTGCTCATGACTCCTGTAGCCATTCCCCACCCCCAACCAATCAGTTCACTCCCACTAAAAACCTAAAATATGTGAGCATAGAAATATGCTTCTGTTCTGTTGGATCTGAGATTTATTAAAGTAATAGAAAAAGAACAAGGTGAGAAAATGAATGGTACACTGTCTTTTATTAAAGCATTGCCTCTCTATCTTTTAATGTGTTAGGTTTATATCCCAGTAGAGAGCCAGTATGGTGTATCAGTTAAGGCAATTAGAAATTAGGAGACTTGAGTTCAAGTTTTGCCTTAGTGCCTAAGACCATGGGTGGGATATTGCCTGCAGAATGTTTAGATCTGGCCCACAGGCCCACCTTGGAAACAGCAAAGGACCAGCCTGCGGTGTCTCTGCCAGTGAAAACAGAGCTCGGGAGGGCCACATATGGTCCTCTCGGGCTCCATTTTCTCTGGCAGAGGGATGCAGGAGGCTGTCGCGACCGAAAACATAGCCTCGATAAGTGATGTCGAGCTGGCCACACCCACTGGTCATGCCCCCCCCCGGCCCCCTGACGCAGCCCTCAATGAAATCGAGGTGCTAGGTGGTTTGGCCAACACTACTTATAGGCAATGGAGTTAGTGAATTATGGTTCAACGGCTAAACCAATTGACATTTATACATGGAATAAAAGGAGAACGTACAAAGAGTTGGTTTTATCTAGTGGTTAAGATACCAGGCTAGAAAGCAGGAAACTGCGAGTTCTAGTCCCAACCCATGAAAGCCAGTTGAATGACCATGGGCCACCTTCTAGTGACCCTCTCCTAGCCCAACTCACCTCACCGTGTTGTTGTTGTAGGGAAAATGAGAAGAGGAAGGTACAAGTTGGATATGCTCACTGCTTTGAGTTATAAGTAAACATGGAATATAAATAAGTAAAAATAAAATATTTTATTTTGTCAAATTATAACTACTTTTAGGATACTGGCGTTAGCTCACAGTTCACATCATCCTTTCTAGGCAAAATGCCATGGCTGGTTTGCTCATAATACTCATTGGCCTTCGATAAACGCTGAGCTGTTGATGAGAAGATATATCCGGCTAAAAGTGGAGGATGAGGGATAATCCTGCTTTTGTAATCTGATATCTGGAATCTACCTGAGTCAGGATGAAAGGAAAGCAACTGACACTATGGATTCCAGATTTCAGGGAATCCTCTTCCTTTAATTGATCCTTGCCCCAATCTTCTCTTATTCTCAGTTTGCTTGTTCTTTATTTATGCCAGTCTATACTATAGTGGTCAAATACTTTGGCCACCTAATGAGAAGGAAGGACTCACTGGAGAAGAGCCTAATGCTGGGAACAATTGAGGGCAAAAGAAGAAAGAATGAGGTGGCTGGATGGAGTCACTAAAGCAGTCGGCGTGAGCTTAAATGGACTCTGGGGGATGGTAGAGGACAGGAAGGCCTGAAGGAACATTGTCCATGAAGTCGCGATGGGTTGTACATGACTTCGCAACTAACAACAAATACTATAGTGGAGAACAAGGGCAAAAGAAGGGAGGGTGAACCTTTTGGACTTAGAAAAAGATAGACTCTCAAAAGTTTTGACCTTGCCATTACTAATGCATTTGGAGATGTCCCATGAGCAAGAAACATCAGTGAAGAACAAGAGGAAGAATATAAGCAGAGAGTTTAGATGGGGGGGGGGGTTAGGCTCTTCTGAGATCTGAGGAGTTCAATTACATTAAACCCTGGTCTTGATAGAGTTTTGGATACCTGTTACTCTTTTCTTTTTAGATGACTATTAGTATTGCTATATTTTTTGTTCTGGAATTGCTTTTGTATATACAGTATGTGTTTATGTTCCTAATTTTAAAGGTACCCTGTTTTCTCCAAAATAAGACATCCCCTGATAACAAGCCCAATTGGGCTTTTGAGCGCATGGCAATAAGGCCAAGCACTTATTTCAGGGTTCAAAAAATACAAGACAGGGTCTTATTTTCAGGGAAACACAATAGTGTTATTAACATATATTGAGTGATTCCCCCCCTTGATTTTAAAGAAAATCTAAGGTTTTAGATACCCCCCTTTCCCATAATAATGAACAAAAGTGGGAAGATTTTTTGCAGAGATTTTGTTCTGCCTCCGTCCTTTGTTTAAAGTATCCTTGCTTGACAATAATTTCTCTGATTCAAATAAGATGTCTTTGAATGTTTCATTGATACACAATGTTTTGTTTCAGCAAAAGCTCTTAAACAAATGGCTGATTCTCTTATTTTCCCTTCTTCCGTTTGCCTTTTGTGTGGGCAACAGGGAGGGATGGTTTACGAGGATCCAGCGCCACTTTCCATGTGCAACAAGCTATAATTCAAGCTAGCTCTTCGCCATCAATCCTTGCGATGGACCTTTCCTGTCACATTTTGGCAAAGGGAAATAGATTGCAGATGCTTGCCAGTCTGTCATTTTTCTAGAGAGGATATAAAATACAATAGGCAAGGAATGACCTTGCAATTTATGCCAGTAAGCAAGATATGTCTTGCTTGAGGATAAGTGCTGGTCTTTTCAAAGACAATTTGGTTTTGCAAATTAGAAACTATGAAAGATGGAGAGAAAAAGGAAGGCTTGTGTCTGTCTGAAAGCCAGGGCAACTTTAAGACGTGTGGATTTCAACTCCCAGAATTCCCCAGCCAGCCATAAAGTTGTCAAGGCTGGACATCCAGGTCTTAAAAGTTTGGCTTTAATCAGAAGGCTGGCTCTGTCATTTCTTCCTCTTAAATATGCTCCTTTTAAAAATCAACTTAATCTTTTTGCACATTCTAATTCTGCAAACCACCTCTTAGGAACTTGTGGCTGGAAATATTCCCTTTCTGCTTCTTATTTCTTGCTCAACTGGTCATAAAGATGACAGTCTTTAGAATTAATTTGAGAAGCCGCTGTAAATGTGCAAATGCACAGTTGTCACAATGACTCTCTCTCAAAGTGCTATTTCTATATCAAAAAGAGATAAAACCTAACACAGAACTACAAATCAGAGTGTGGGGTTAACTAAATTCTACCCAGCCTCTGGGTCAGGCCGTATCTGATAGAATGGTTGTTTTCATTTTAATGGACATCAATTAACATAAAATGACACCGATTTATTTGGTGCATGACATCTTCCTGGTGGCTCACTGGTTAGAATGCAGTATTGCAGGCAAACTGCCCACAGCCAGGAGTTCGATCCTGACCGGCTCAAGGTTGATTCAGTCTTCCATCCTTCCGAGGTCAGTAAAATATGGACCCAAATTGTTGGGGGCAATATGCTGACATTTATAAACCGCTCAGAGAGTGCTGTAAAGCAATATGGAGCAGTATATAAGTCTAAGTGCTATTGCTATGGCTTCCTGATATTGATTTGTTTTGCTATAGACTTCAAATAAAGCCATGTCAAACCAGCACTGAATGTGGCAATAACAGCCTCATCTCTGATTTTTTTGCCTTTAGGATAGTCTTCTCCAACATAGCTCCTCCAGGTGCCTTGGACCTACAATCTTATCAGTTTCGTGTGGCTGAGTTCTGAATATCCTGATTGAGAAATTTGGGAGTTGTCACTCCAATGTTTATGTGAAGTTTCTGAAAGATGTCCTAATTAATTCATGAGCCATGAGCCAAACTTCAAAAGAAATACAGTCATTTATTAGGAGCACCATTTCAGCAATATTCGGATGCAGTTAGAACTAATCCCATGTAGATTTACGTTCCCCTATGACCCTGTCTCTCCCCTCCTCCCTGGCCATGTCATAAATCACATTCTCCAATTAACCCCTTTGGCTGGCTGTGAAACCCAACACCTTTCTACTGATTGCGGTAAGAAAGCATCTATGGAATGCAGCTTCAGTTATGGAAATCAATCAGCTCTATCAGTTCTCCCTCCCTCCTGCTCATGGCAACTTGAAAGCTTTGCAATTTATTTTTGCAGTTTATTTATTTGTCCCATTTACCTATCTCACAAAAAAATGACGTTAGGCAGGTGACAAAAAAACCCCACATCATTAAAAACCAAAATGTTAAAAACTACAGCTAAAAATATATTTGGGGAGGGTGCCATTTTTGAAAGAAAAAGTTTGGAGTTGACTGCAAATTTGAGGAGCCACTTAAAACACCATCCTCCCTGGATTCCCCTCATCCTTCCCCTGAGGCAGCTTATTTGATAATAGTATTCTTCTACTTGATAATAGTGCTTACAACCATTGCAGCATCTCCACAGTCACATGATCAAAATCCAGCTGCTTGGCAACTGGTTCATATTTTTGATGGTCTCAGTGTCCCAGGCTCACGTGATCACCTTTTGAGACCTTCTGACCAGCATAGTCAACATGGAAGCCAGATTCATTTAATAACCATATTACTAACTTAAGAGCTGCAATGATTCACTTAATAACTGTGGCAAGAAAGGTTATAAAATGGGGCAAAACTCACTTAGCAAATGTCTCATTTAACAACATAAATTTGGGGCTCAAATTTGGGGTTGTAAGTCGAGGACTATCTGTACCTGATTCAACAGTTATCCAAGCAGAAGACGAAGTGCAGCGTTTCCCTGTGCTCCAAATAATTACTTGTGCATTGACAAGAGGGATCTTTTATATTCACTAAAATAGAAGGACCAAGTAAATGGGATGAGATGCAGAAAGCTTGCTGAAAAGCAAGGATGCCTTTGAAAATTAGTCACTGCTTGGGAGAGGTTTCTGTACAGAATTTTTAACCTTGGTTGCAACAATGCAACATGCACACAGGAATTTCTTTTCCTTTACATTCAGTGGCCATTTACCTCTTCAGCTCCCCTCTCCTCTTCTCAGTACAACCATCCTTTCCTCTCCATACTATTTTTTAAAAAATATATCATTTTTTGCTATTTCTACTGGAAACTGTGTGTGAATGTGTGTGCACGTGCTCGTGTGTACTTATCTTTATCTGCATGAGGCAAAGGACTGGCAATATGACAGGAAATGATTGATACAGGCAGATAGGAATCAATTAATTTTATAAATGTCGTCTTTTCCTTCATAGGCAATTAAAAAGGTATAGTAATTAGAAATTCACTTAATATACATGTACTCTTTTTTTGTCCTAGCCTTGTCCTTTCTTTTGGAGTATAGCTTTTGAAAGGAATATCTATACATACACATACGCACACACAATATACTTGCACATAAGTGTGCCACATGCACAGATCGGTGAGATTGGTTTCAGCTGGAATTAACAACTCAGGTTGATAAAATGGGAGGAAAAGTTACTTAAGGTCTACTTTTAAAAAAAAGTATCTGAAATTTTATTGTTGTTGAAATGTTGTCCTTGGATCAATTTGGCAAATATATGCAAAATCACAGCTGCTTTATTTTCTAGCCTTTTGACATTGCCTTTTACAATTTTCATTCCTTTTCATCTGCTTCTGAACAAATGTTCAGCAAAACAGGTGAAGGACCACTGCGTCTATTATACAGCAACATATTCCTGAGTATTTTCATGCTAGTGTTATTTTGATGAAATAATGAGGAATGGCTTCTTGCATTTTCCCTGAGGAAATTTAGTATTCAGACTAAATTAAAAAGTTCAGAGCAAAAAAAAAAAAATTTTTTTTAGTTGCTTTGAAACTTCCGGGAGAAGCAGTACTGAAAGGGCATAGAGTTAATGTAAGACTCAAATACCAAACTAGACAATATATGGGAAATCTCTGATTTAATAGCCAAAGTTAGTTTCATTGCTTAAAGCAGTGGAAGGATGCAAAAGAAAGTGGCCTTTAAGGCATCCATAAAGAGGTAGGAATGGGATTAGCATTTCTTCTAGTTAAATTCTCTGATTTAAATGCATGTAGAGTTGTTATTGGTTGCAGAAAAAAATGGCGAATGGAGAGGACTTTATAGTTTTTTCCCCCATCTGTATGTCTTTAGCAGTTACTTTTAAGCAGCAAAAAAGAGAATGAAAGAAGAGAGCTGTTCCGTCAAGGATGTCTACTTTGTGATTAGTCTGGCCTTTGAAGAAAATGGATAAGACCAAGTAGACCTGAACTTCTTTTTCAAATGCAAAATCTTTGATTTTTTTCCCCCCTTTTGCAGTTCTAATAACCAGTTAGTATCTTTTCTGTCACACAATTCTAAAAGCTAGAGGAGAAGAGATGGTATATACCACATTCGCGTCAAAACATAAAAGATAAATTCAGGTGTTCTGTTTTATTTTTCTACATCGGCTCAAGTGAAATTAAAGGGAGTTATCCAGATGGAGTTTTGCTAGATGCTCTCTATCAAGGCTGCTATGAAGTTCTAAATGGGTGATTCCAGTAAGCAGACCTTTGATCAAATTCCCCCTTGATGCAAATTGAAGTGGTCCAAAGCAATACATTGAATTAGATGCTCCAAAGCACTTTGAAGATTTTATGGACCTTCACAAGCTTCGGAGATTCTAACAGACATCATGTAATGTTGCAACTTCAATTCCAGATATGGAAATAGCATGTGTGTGATGAGGAGAGTTAAGTGGTACAATGGGTCATATGATTTTGGCAAGAGTAGCTAGCCTATGAGATTTGAATTCTCTGACTGGCTGAACATTTTCAGAATGTCCAGGCTAGCATCATTTTGGACTTCATTCACTTTCTCAGTTTTCAACTTCTCTATTGTGATCAGTCAGAAGAGTCCATTTTGTTCTTTTTTGTGCTTGTGGACTATTGTAATTCTACAATGGTCTTGCCAACACAACTGGGATTTCAAGCCTGCTTTTAGCATTCTCAGGGTTCAGTAGCACCCATTCTTTGCTCAAATGTTTGCCTTTTCTCTTCCATTCTGCATGATGGGGGTACATTGTGGTCTTTGCACATTAAGAGTGAACATGTGCCAAGTTTATATTGGCAAATGTTACATCGAACCATTTAGTGCTTTCAATGGGGACGAGGCTATAATTGACACTTTCTCTGTGCCAGTCTGCCTATCTCTGTGGCATTGTATTTCCCTTCGCCTGCCTCCTTCCACTGCCTCTGATAATTCACTAACACAGCTATTGTAAGCAAGCCAAAACTTTGCAGGAGCGTGGAGGAGGGGGGCAGTCTTCCCAAACTGCACCAGCACTTCTGGCACATAATTAGAGGCAGCAAAACACAGTCCGTGTTCCTTCTTTCACGACCTGCCCCAAAGAAGCCAAGTTCAAGTACTGTGTCCTGTCCAATATGGCTCCTCACTGAACCCAGCATGGAGGGTGACTTCCCAGGAGGACTAGTTACAACCAATGGAGTCCCAGAAAAGCAAGTGAAAAGGGATGAGCTTTTTTTCTTTTTTGCAATCCTATAATCCTTTGCAGAGTTGGAGTTGGGGTGACTGAATGGAGCTGAGCATTTACCGGCCAGATGCCCTTCCTGACACCTATGTGGAGTTTGCAGCAGATATATTCTGTGTGCTCTGATAGAGAAACATCTGCTGCTGCTTAGGATTGAACTCTCAACCTTCCGAGTGGGGAGGGGGAGTGTCTTCACCGTGCCACTCTGAAAAGGGATGAGCTTAATTTGTTTAAAAAAGAGTCTGGAAAGTTTGGATTTTTAATTTGCAGTATGATATTACCCTGTGTTCATAAGTCCTTTCTAGATTTTAGACAGTCTGGGGGCTTGTTTGATTGTCCTTTCCTCAGCTTTATTCTCTCTGCCCTAATGTTTCAAAAATTGTGCTAAAGCCCTTGCATTTATTTGGCTAAAACATGGCCCAGTCAAATGTCATCAAGGAATGAGGTCTATCCCAAAATAAAGTAATTTCAAATGTCTTGAAATTACTTCTCTATTATAGCCTACAAGTGGGGATCAAGTCCAATCTTCAATCTTGAATCAGATGGAAGGAAATCAAGTTGTCACTGAATTTCAATCTCACAAACTCAAATTGAGCCATGCGCTCTCTGAATCTTCCTTTCAAATCAAATCACAGTTGATTCAGGGCCTACTGCCAATAAAGGCAACATTAACAGTTGTGGCAGATTTCCAATGCTGTCAATAGACCTGGATAGTCATGGGTTAATGCAGGAATAGAAATCACAAGTTGCTGCCAAACCTCTCCATTTATTATTTCGGTACTACTTTGAACTACACACATTAGCATTATTCAAAATCAATAATCCAGCATAATGGAAAAAGTCAAACTGTTGATCCACCTTTTGTCTGAAAAATTTAAAACTCCGGGATACCTTTTTAAAAAGATATGGCAAAGAACTACAATTTTTATGCCTCTTATATAACAAATCAAATCTGTGGCAAAAAGTCTTGTAAAATAATCCAATCTTTGTGACAACAGTCCCATAATATAGAGAAAGGCAAAAATTATCTTTGTTTGCCCTCTTAACATTGTTATAAAAGCCCATTTAGATAGCCCTCATGTTATCATATTATTCTTTTTCTAAGGATATGCAGCACTTTCACTTTGAAATCAAACTCAAAGAGTTGTGAGCATGCACACCACACTTCTCAGCACTTTCTCTAAAAGCCACATCTTTTCCTGGGTTTGCACAGTAGCCATGTGAATCTAGAATAACAAGGCAACATTAATGACCCCAAAGCATTTTGCTGCATCTTGTTGGCATCTCCTTAGCTCAAGTGCATACATTGCTGAAAATATGCAGCTACTGAAAAAGCCCAGGAATAAAACATAGTTAAAAAATATTGGACACAACATAAATTTGGATGAGTGGGAGACAATCTGGAATAGAAACTACAAATTAACAAAAACAGCATCATTTAAGGAAAATCAATACAAAATGCTATATAGATGGCACCTAGCCCCTGCAAGACTTGCTAAAATATACCCAAACATAAGCACCAAATGCTGGAAATGTGGATACCACCAGGGTACCTTCTTTCATATGTGGTGGTCATGTCCCAAAGCGATGAGGTATTGGGAAAAAATCCAAAATTGGTTACAAGAAGTAATTAAAGAAAAAATTGAATTGGTGCCTGAAACCTTTCTCCTGGGAGTACTAAAGAGGAAATATGAGGAAAAAAAGAGGTACTTAATTGTACATATTATTACAGCAGCAAGAATAGTTTACACACAACACTGGAAAGGAAAGGAAATACCACTGGAGGAACACACAATCCAGAAAGTTTTAGAGTGTGCCGAGATGAGTAAACTAACGTTAGAGCTAAATGAGAAAGAGGACTCAGAATACTATACGGTGTGGGAACTTTGGTATAGATGGATGGATAATCAAATAAGGGAGAGATAAGAGATAGTAAATATCAGAACGAATAGATAAATTAGGAGGCACTATAACAAAAGAATGAATCTAATCTGTATAGAAAATACCACTGTCTAACCGATTTTACGTGTATTGTACTGTAATGTAATATAATAAAATTTAAAAAGAAAAAAGAAAAAGCCCAGGAATAAAACATAGTTTATTCTTTATAGTTCTGAGTTTTGGACAGGAAGATCCAAAATTCTTCCTTTTTCCTTAATAGAGAGTTTACCAATATTTGTTGTGCAGAATTCTAGAGTTCTGAAAGAACTTGATGGGGTTCTTTGAGAGAAGAAGGTCAAGAAAAGAAAAATTCAGTCAACATAACCATTTTCTATTACTAGAGCTTTGCCTCTGGATCAGAAGCTCTGGGACACACCCCCCCCTCCACCTTAATTAGCAGATTCTGCTGCCTGAAAAAGCTTGCCCTAAGACAGGCTGAATGGACAATTATTTGATAAAAAAAGCTAAGGATTCTCCAGTGGGACACAGCAGGGTCTCATAACAGCCTATAAGTATCCTTCACAGGGGATTCCTTGGAAGAAGGGATTTGTCCATTAACTTTTAAATTACACACCTTTCCGTTCCGCTTTCTGACAGTGAACAGGAGTTTCTTAATGAAATGGCCATGAGTCTTTGACATTGTATTCCTTTGCTGGGAAATGATTTGAATAAAGGCAAATCGAAGGAATGGCCTTTCCGGCAGCAGATACGGCCTATCACATACTTGCAGGCTATCCTCAGCAAAGGCAATCAAGCTGAGCTCTGCCAGACTCACTGCAGCACAAATCTTTCTAATTATCACAATATTCAATTTTCTCCAGGAGAAGGTGGGAATAGGTTAGAAGCAGGAAGCTTTTATGGTGATTATGGTTGTATGAGAGTAGTATAGTTGACCAAAGATGAAATTAAGCATTAATAAGACAAAGAAGAAAGTTTTTTTGTTTTTTGTTTTTTGTTTTTTTTTTAAAAGTCAACCTTGAATACAGCCATAACTGGAGAAGTTTGTAATATTTAACAAGAAGAGAAACCTGGCTTTTAAATGTGAGAATGCAACATATAAAGCAGAAACCCCCAACCTTTTGGGCACCAGGAACTGGTTCCACAGAGAGAGGTTTTTCTGTGGACCAGAGGGGGTGTGGTTTCATGTGCTGCCTGCATCTTATGGATAGGGCTTCACTTGTTTACGCGGCCCGGTTTCTGGCATGTCACAGACTGGTGCCAATCCTCAGACCAGGTGTTGGGGAACCCTGTTATAAAGAATTCAAAATTAATCAAGTTCTACTGGGGATTCACAGAAGAACCATACTTAGCGATGTTGTGTATTCTGTGTAGACAGAAGATTCCAAATAACCAATTTTTGATAATGCCAGGTTGGGCTGACAAAATTGTAGCTTGAGATATCCACACTCTAGATTTACATGGATGGAGTTAGTAGCTAGAAGATGTTTTCTGTTCTGAACTTCCCACATTTCCCCAGTTGGCTGGCACAATTCTTTCTAAGAAATTAAAACGGCAGGTAAGATATTGTGGGTAAATAAAATAAAATAAAATAAAAAAGGTAGAGTGGGGAGATAAATTTGTGTTGGTGGGTTCCACCACAAAGCATTTTGCTAAAATGGAGTTCGTGTGATTATCAGACTACTAGGGACGAAGCAAGACCAGTGAGGTTGCAGCATATGCAATATTATTGCTCTTTCCAACCAAGTTCCTATATATATTTTGGAAGTAGAAACCTCGAAGAAGAATTCTCTTGTGAAAAAGTCTTTCCTTAAAGACACAACGTTGACAAAACCCAGTTTTATGCCTCAGCATATCTGGCATCAGTAAGAGGGAATAATAGGTAAGGCAAGGGCTGTTAAGAAAGCAGAGATTTTCCCTGGCAAGTGAACAGCCTATATTACCTCATGTCTGATGCAAGAGTCTTGCTGTCTATTGATTGCCAATACAGAATTACATCCCATCTCTTTCTTTCTGTCTCTCCAGGCCTGAATGGCAGTAATCAAAATCAGATTAGCTGCTCCTTAATCAGCCTCTTGTCTTGGTGAAGCAGCAATATGGACCTCAAGTCTAAGCTTCCACATCACATCTTGCAACGCCCAGGGTTCATTTGCCATCCCACTGCCAGTTTCTGTTTATTTTCCAGCCAGATGGTTCCAGCTCATTGCTCGTCCGCCCACCTCCTGTTTTACTTAGTAAACCACTAATAATATGAAAGGTGGCAAAGATGGAAAGTTCACCTTCAACTCTCCTACATATTTTTCTATCTAAGGATCTATTTCAGGCATTCTACAAAATAGATTAAATTGTATCTTTCGGTAGCTAGCATGTTATATTAAGAACATGCAAAATGAACAAAGAAAAACTATCTTCAGAATGTTCCTCTCTTGTATACTCCTTCATAGCACATTTAATCACTCTTAACATTTTAAATCACACTTTAATGAAAAAAGAGAATTCCAGCTTTTATGTATAATTTAAGCCCAGATGAGACACACTTGACAATAAACCCAGTGGTGGGATTCAAATAATTTAACAACTGGTTCTCTGCCCTAGTGACCGGCTTGGTGGGCATGGCCAGGGGGTGTGAAAAGCAGCACTCAGCCTCCTGTACCCCCCCTGGGAGCAAAAACAGGTTGTGGGGGGGCACCTCCCCCCTGCACCCCGTTTTGGGCCTAGTAGGCCTTCCTGCAGCCTCCTGGGAGCAAAAACGGGCTGGGGGGGGCCCTGTCGCAGCCCCCCCACCCCATTTTGGGCCTAGTAGCCCTCCCTGCACTTAACTGGGAGCCAAAATGGGGCACGTGGGGACTCTTGGAAGGGGCGGGGCAGGCCAGCCAGTAATTTAACAACCTGTTCGCCTGAACTGGCCCGAACCGGCTGAATCCCACCACTGAATAAACCCCAACTTATATTGAGTGCACACATACAGGACTGTACTATAAAGATGCAAATGTTTACTTGTAGCAACTATCCCAAATACCAAATGAATATGGTTATACTACTATTCAATACTGGGACACAAGATAAGGTAATATTGACCGAGCAATTTATTACTACTGGTAATCCAAAAAGAAAAAGAAAAAGAAAAAAGAAAGAGCAAATCTACAAGCAAATTTTCATCTCCCTGAAATATACACATTTCAGCTCTTTTTGTGCTTTTGAAGAAAAGATTTGAAAGGGTTTGAGGTTCAAAGCAAGTGCATTTTTTTGCCAAGACAAAAAATCAAAAATCCCTCACCTGTTCTAGCATGGGCACAATATGGATAATGATATGGATTGAGATGTACAGTCCAAGTTTAATAAAGATTAGGAAGGAGGACCTGACAGTGGCTCATTTGCCACTGTCATCCTTACTTCTGTCCCATGCAGTCATGATACCAAAAGAAATTTAATTCTGCTTGAGAAAGAGAGGGGAAGTATTGGAGAGGAGACAGCAACTTGGGAAAAAGTGCTGTGAATTCACTGAAAATAGCCTCTAGGGTTTAAGAAAGCTTCCTTTCAGAATCAGTAGGGGACATTTCTCCAGCACAGGATGTATCAACTACAATTGGAGAGAGAAGGGTTAACTTTATACTTACCGTGTACTTTGTTCTACTCAAAAGCTCTTTATGGTGAATATAGTTGAATAAAACCAGCCACTGGCCATAAGAGGATATTTTAAAGCTCTAAGGGTGACCTACTCATGCATTAAGAGTAATGAAATAGCAATAAGGCATGTGTATAGCATGTACACAGACAGACACACACGTCTCTGTGCATGTGTGCTTGCACGCATGGGCATCTCTGAGACTAACCTTGGGAGACAAGAGGAAGAAGTGCAGCCTAGATAATGGTCTGGTAAATCTGAGTCCAAAGGAAGAATGCGGGTGGAGAAAGTATCTCAGAAGGGGCTCTCCCTAGTTCTCTGGGAAGTAAAGGCAGGGGAGGAGACGTGCTTTCAAACTTGTAAGATTTGGTTACCTTCAAAAATGTAGTCTTAGTACTCATAGTTATAATTTCTTGAAGGGCTAACAATATATGTATATGAATATTTGTGTTTGTGTGCGCACACACCCATATATGTATAGATTGTACATGTAGGCTTCGCCCCCCCCCACCCTTTGTTGTGGTTTGCCAGCAGCCTACGGAGCTGGCAGTGAAGTCAGACTGTGAGGAGGCTGGGGAGGACAATGGGCCAGTCCTGGAGTCTGGGGAAGGCCCGGACAAGGGCTCTGCGTCCGAGGCAGAGAATGGAGCCAGGGCCATCTGGGAGTGATGCGCGGACTCCAGAGCCCCCAGAGGCAGATAGCAGAGAGGCAGAGGAACAGGAGGAGCCTGTTCCTAGTGCACGCATGAGAAGAGCTGCCAGAAGGCAAGAGCAGCTAAAGCAAAAAGGACGACTCAGGAGTAAGGCCAGGAGATGATTGGCCCCTCCCAGAAGGCTTAAAAGAGCAGCAACGGCTCTTGGGATCTTTGTAGGAAAGCAACCGCTGCTACATTTGTTTCTTGTCTCTTGCTTCTAAACTTTTGCCAAGAAAAGCCTTTGGCAGGGTGCCAAAGTAGACAAAGGTTGGTGTTAAGGCCGAAGGACTGTTTATGAATAATGTGTTTTGGACTTAATTTGGACTAAGTTGAGAATGAAGTAATTCTCAGCTGTTCTAATAAAATGTTTGTTTAGGACTGATTGTGTCTGGTAATAACTACTTGGGCCTAGGTCACAACACCCTTCCATTCAATCATATCCGATTCTCAGAAACTGATTGTACAAGTCCCTGCAGCTTTTGTAGCAAGGTTTTTCAGAAGTGGTTTGCCATTGTCTCCTTCCTAGAGCTGAGAGAAAGTGACCGGCCCATGGTTATCAACTGGCTTCTTGCCTGAGGCAGGACTAAAACTCATGGTTTCTAGCCTAATGCCTTGGCTTAACCACTACAACAAACAGCTGTAGGATGCTGCAACTGTTATAATTGCAAGATTGTTGCCAAGCATCCAAATTACAATCATGTGACCAGGGAGATACTGCCACTGAGGCACCTTTGTGGGCTGGTTGTAAGTCTTCTTCATTCAGTGTTATCATAACTTTTAATGGTTGCTGAACAATTGGTTGTACCCGAAGAATAACCTGCCTATGGTAGCTCCCTGTTATTTTCTTCACAACAGCACAGAAATCAAAACTGAGTTTTTGAGGAGGCAATAAGCTGCTAGTATAAAAACGTATTTAAATAAAAAAATTAAGGAGAATGTATTATCCCTTTTAGTAGTGTCTGTCTGTCTGTGTGAGTGCATGCTTGCCTGCAACACACGGATAACGAGAACAAACTATCTGTAATAAACAAGGGGACAGAGTAAAGAGGGATAAACATTTCGATAGCTGCAGTGCAGAAGTGAGCATCAGGTTGATTTCTCAGTGACACAACCCTGCTAAAAAAAAAACTACACTCCTGCAGCAAGCCTTGAAACAAGAGCTGACATTTAGACCTGCCTTATTTCAGCATAGTTGTTCCAAAGTGGTATGAGGTACTTGGAACTCTTCTGAATCTTTCCAAAATCCCTGCTTCCAGAGGAATTCAATCACCTTTTCAGGTTTCCCCAAATGTGTTGGGAACTACAGTTCCCAAAATTCTTCTGCCAGCATGCTGGTTTATTGGGATTCTTGAATTGGACTTCAGTGGTGAAATCCATTTTTTTTTACAACCGGTTCTGTGGGCATGGCTTGGTGGGCGTGGTGTGGCTCAGTGGGCATGACTTGGTGGACATGGCAGATGAAGGATACTGCAAAATCTCCATTCCCACCCCACTTTGGGGCCAGCCAGAGGTGGTATTTGTTGGTTCTCCGAACTACTCAAAATTTCCACTACCGGTTCTCCGAACTACTCAAAATTTCCACTACTGGTTCTCCAGAGCCTGTCAGAACCTGCTGGATTTCACCCCTGCTGGACTTGACAGAAATTTCTCTTTGGCTGTTTGTGTCAGAATTTCACCCCGAAAATAACTTTCCCTCTAAAAACTCAACCTGTGTTTTAGTGTGATAATGGGGAGTCAACGGTAAGGCTTAGAGAGATAAATTACTTTTATTCCAGACTGCTCTATATAATCTTACATCTCTTTCTCCTACCCTTACACCAGAATGGACATTGGGCTTACCTGATACGTCCTTTCTCTATCAGGAGGAAACAGCAGTCACACTGGGAAGACGCTCTGTCTATGCACATGACTGAGTCTGCTAATGAAGAAGCTCTGCCCTCCTGGACCTCTCCAGTTATTCAGCGAGGGTGAAGGTGCAGACCCATGAGACGTGTTGTCCTGAAATGAGAAAGAATTAGCAGTCCACCCACCCTGCCCCCCAAACCGGACTGGATACAGAAGGGTGGGGCTGACTGCCATTTCCTCCTGATAGAGAAAGGACATATCAGGTAAGCCCAACGTCCATTCTCCTATATGGAGGGAAACAGCAGTCAGACTGGGGACATACCAAAGCCTCATGTCCACCAGGGCGGGTGAGTTCCAAGTCCAGATCCCGTCAAGCTTGATGGACCGACTGGAGGACTCGTCTGCTGAAAGAGGCATCGGCCGAAGCGAAAGAGTCTACTCTATAATGTCGCACAAAGGAACTAAGGCTGGTCCACGTGGTGGCGTGGCAGACTTCCTCAAGCGATACCTGGGTGGACCAGGCTGCAGAAGTAGCGGCGCTCCTGGTTGAGTGCGCAGTGATGCGGTGTGGTACCTGTGCGTCCGCGAGCCGGTAGGCCAGCACAATGGTGGCCCTGATCCACCGACCCAATGTG
This sequence comes from Pituophis catenifer annectens, assembly GCF_029215685.1. NCBI lineage: Eukaryota > Metazoa > Chordata > Lepidosauria > Squamata > Colubridae > Pituophis > Pituophis catenifer. Next base: position 279,960,224 of record NW_027256881.1, read on the forward strand.
GGGCCCTTCCCGTGGGAACCGATGGCTGTGGGATGGAAGGCGATGAATAGAGCCTCCATTTTACGTAATGAGGCAGTCGGGAAATATAGATTTTCAAAGCCCTGTGGACGTCTAGGGTGTGCCAGGAGTGCTCTAATCGATGCGATGGGCGAGGGCAGAAGTTTGGGACAACAAGCTTTTGGGCCCGATGAAAGGTAGAGTTCACCTTGGTCAAAAAAACAGGGTCGAGGCAGAGAACTACTCTGTCCTTGTGAAAGATGCACAGATCCGCTCGGATGGAGAGAGCTGCTAGCTCAGAAATGCAGCGAGCGGACGTGATCACCACCAGGAAGGAAACTTTCAGAGAGAGGAAGTGAAGTGAAACCTGGCAAAGGGGCTCGAATGGAGGAGACATGAGGGCTGTGAGGACCCTGTTGAGGTTCCAGGTGGGAAACCAGTGAATGACCAGGGGGCGCAGGTTAGAGGCCCCCCGGAGGAAATTCTGGATGAAGGGATTCCTAGACAGGGTCTCTGTTGATCCACATGCCAGCACTGAAGCGATGGCTGTCACCTGGCGTCGAAGGGTATTTGGTGCCAGGCCTTTCTCGAACCCCTCCTGTAGAAAGGTTAACACATGAGTGATGGTGGCAGAAGTTGGAGATACAGAATTCGTGGAGCACCAAGAAGAGAAGGAGCGCCACGTGGCTTCATAGATCCGGGTGGTAGAAGGGCGGCGAGCGGCTTGGATGATAGAAATGATGGGAGGTGGCAGACAGGCCTCTATCATGATGAGCTGCTCAACTGCCACACGGTCAAGTGGAGCCAGGCAGGATCCGGATGGAGGAGGACCCCCTGAGTCAGGCGTACCTTGGAGTCCGGGATGCGCCATGGAGGGGCTACTGATAGGGACACTAAGTCCGCATGCCAGGGCCGTCTGGGCCAATAGGGGGCCAGGAGGAGGAGCTCCACCCTCTTGTCGAGCAATTTCCGGAGAACCCTGGGGATTACAGGGATGGGAGGAAAGGCGTACAACAGGCCGGCTGGCCACTGGCTGCAGAGGGCGTTTGTCGCCTCAGCCCCGGGCTCCGGACTGGGGAGAAATAACGTGGAACTTGATGGTTTGTCTGGGACGTGAATAAGTCCAGTATGGGGGTCCCAAATCTGTCCAATATCTCCCGAAAGGGAGCTGGAGGGATGCTCCACTCCCCCTGGTCCACGAAATTCCAGCTGAGGGCGTCCGCTCAGACGTTCACCGAGCCCGAGATGTGGTCCGCCTTGATGGAGGACAGGTGTGATTCGGCCCAGAGGCCCAGAAGACAGGCTTCGTCCATCAGGGACCTGGAACAGGTGCCCCCCAACCTGTTGATGTGGGCTTTGGTGGTGGTATTGTTCGTGAGGACTAAGACGTCCTTCCCCTCTAGATGGGCCTGGAAGTGTACGAGGGCCAGCCGGATGGCCTGCAGTTCCAAAAAGATGATGTTGAGCAGGGACTCCTGAGGTTACCACAGTCCCTGAGCCGTATGATGGAAGAAGTGGGCGCCCCAACCTGCAAGACTGGCATCCGTGGTGAGTTGAAGTCATAGCGGTTCCCTGAAACAGGAGCCACGAGAAATGGCGCTGGAGGTCTACCAGAGTAATGATTGGCAAACTGAGTCCGGAAGTTGAAGACAGATGAGAGATGTGTCCCGATGGGCCTTTTGGAATGGCAGGAGGAGCCACTGCAGATCCCTGCTATGTAAGCGAGACCACGGTGTGATACCAAAAGAGGACACCATTTTTCCCAAGAGGTGGGAAAGAGTCAAAACAGAAGCCGAGCCAGAGGAAAAACATTGAAGAACTAAGGGACGTAGACTGTCCTGACGGTCGGGAGAGAGGGAAACTGTGGACAATTCAGTGTCAATGAGAGCCCCCAAATGAAGGATTCAGGTGGAGGGGGTCAGGTGGCTCTTGGGCCAATTAATGGAGAAATCAGGACTGCGGAGAGGTCCCTATGAGCCTCGGAATGGGAGGACAAAAGCACCAAAATAAAACTGTATTCGGATAGGATGGGAACGGATATGGGCGATAAGGGAGGCCATAATCTTTGTAAAAACCCTGGGGGCCGAGGACAGGCAAAAGGGGAGAGCCTTGTATTGGTAGTGCTTACCCATGAAACAAAAACGAAGAAATTTGCGATGACCAGACAAAATGGGCACATGAAGGTAAGCCTCCGTTAGATCGATAGATGAAAGCAAATCCCCGGGGTGAATGGACTCAAGGATGGAGGCCAGGGATTGCATCTTAAACCGGCGGTAGATTATGTACCAGTTTAGTGATTTGAGGTCTAATATGGCCCTCTAACCGCCAGATGACTTCCTGACAATGAATAGACGGGAGTAAAACCCCTGACCACGTTGGGATAGGGGAACAGGCTGAATAGCTTCAATTTGGAGCAGGTAGTCAATGGCCTCTGCAACAAGTTGTCGCTTGGACCTGTCGAGGGAAACAGGACAGGAAAGAAAGCAGGAAGAAGGGAGGGAGAGGAACTCCAAGGCCAGACCAGAGGAAATGGTGTGGAGAACCCAGGAATAAGAAGTGGAAGACTCCCATTGGGCGGAGAAGAGGGATAGGCGGCCGTCAATGGGAGGAGCCGAGAGAAGGTTATCTGTGCCTCCTTGAGAAACGCCCCCACCCCCCGCAGGAAGGACGGCGTTGTGGGAGCCTGGACCCCTGTCTGACCTGAGAATCCTGTGGAGGTCTGGAAGAGAAAGACCGATGGAATCGAGGTTGAAAGGATGGAGATTCAGAGGTCCGAAAGGACTGATGTCTGGGTGGGACTGAGTAATGGGACTCTCCTCGTCGGGAAGCCGGACGGAGAATTTTACGTCTGTCTCGCGTTTCAACAAGGAGGGGATCCAGGGCAGAACCAAAGAGATTGCCAGCTGAGTAAGGAGCAGAAGCCATTTGCCATTTGTTGCGCATGTCAGCCTGCCAATTGCAGAGCCACAAGAGGCGGCGAGTGGTAACGGTGGAACCTAGAGCCCTGGCCAAGAATCTGGTGGCATTAAGAGTAGCGTCGGCTGAGTACTCCAACGCAGCAGAGATTTTGTTCAGGTCCTGATGCAACCTAGAATCAGACAAGGGGAGGCAAACTTGAAGTTGTTTGAACCAGAGCAATGCTGCCCTGTTGAAAAAGAACGCGGATGTCGAAGCTCTGATAGACCAGGCAGAAGCCTGGTGGCCTTTGAGGGGCGTTTTCTCAGCTTGTTTGTCCTCAGGGTGGAGAGAGTCCTCAGCTGGGCCTGTGGGATGAGAAGAATTGGTGAGGGTAACGATTGGAGGATCCACCGACGGTGGTTGAAGGAGGTCAGCTAGAGGAGCAGCTGAATTGTAGAGCCTCTTGTCCAACCCATTGGGGCTTTGGCCAGCTCCTGGGAGGGCCCACTGTCGTTGGAGGACATCCGTAAACAACTTAGGCACCGGGATGGTTTCAGAGTGAACGACGGGCTCAGCAAACATGGCCGTTGCAGGGTCGCTAAGAGTCTGAGTTGCAGCAGAGGAAGACGGGTCTCCCAAACGAGTGGTGGAGATAGCCTTGAACAGAAGTGAGCAAAAGACTTGAGCCCGGAAAAGACCGATGAAAGAGGGTTGGTCCGGACCCAAGCCCTCATTGTCAGACCAGGCTTGCTCATTGAGATCATCCACCTCTGAGATCGAACCTTGGTCTGCAGAAGACTGGGACTCAATGTGATCTTGCTCTGAAAGAGTCCTCCAGCTCCCGTGGCTGGGCTTGCTGATGGACAACCGGTGCTGGAACCGGAGTCTGTTGAAGGCATTGAGCCAAGCTCTGCCTTATAGCCCTGGAGATCATGGCCTCCAAGGAATTAGCCAAGAGAGTAGGAGATGGGGCTTAAGGAGGAGGTGGAGCAGTCTGAATTTCCGCCGGATCCTGACCACAAGTAGCTAACGCAGGGTCGGGAAGCATTTGAAAAAGACGCTGGCTGTCAGAAGCTGTAGCCCCAGCTGTAGATTCAGAATTGTCAGGGGGAAAGTCCCTCACCGACCGAGGCGATGTAGCAGCTGGAGGGGCCATAGTAGGTGGCCTAGATGGTAAGGAGCCTCGCTGGAAGTAGCCTGGGCCTGAGCCTTTAGGAAGGCTTTCTCGATGGCCCTGTGTCTCCTTTGTTCCTCCTTAGAGAAAGAGGAGAGAGAGGAAGACGTGGCAGCCTTCTTCCCCTTGGATTTCTTGGGGGGGGAGGTAATGCCGAAGATCCCTCTAAGGGATCACTGTGATGGCGGTGTCTGCCTGAGGATCTTCCGTGCGCCCCCGCTCCAGACTGCATGGCGGCCGCCATCTTGAAGATCTCTCGGCGTTAGGCGGCGGCAAGAAATGGCGCGAAAGGACTCACCAGAGGCTTGAGAAGGCAAAGCCGGACCAGAAAGCGCCGATGGCGAGTCGTCGGGAAGGAAAGTCACTAGCCGTCCAGCTATTAGTGCGACTAATAACACTCGGCAAGCAGCCGCTCAAGCTGAGGCAGGCTGTTAGGCTGCTAGGTGAAGGCCTTTTAAGCACAGCTGCAGCTCCCCGATGGTCTGGGAAGTGGCGAAACGGCAGGTGCTGTGGTCACCTGTGAGCGCTATCTACCAGCTGGTAGATAGGAGCCGATCCCGGCTCAATCCGATGTGCAGAAACGTGAGGGAAACTCGGAAAGCTGGAGACACGTCCTGTCAGCGTAGACCGAGTCGAATAACTGGAGAGGCCCAGGAGGGCAGAGCTTCTTCATTAGCAGACTCGATCATGCGCATAGACAGAGCGTCTCTCCAGTCTGACTGCTGTTTCCCTCCATATAGGAGAATGGACTCTTGCCAGTCATTTTTCAGCCTGGGACACAGAGGACATCTGGACCTTGTTTTGATCATGGTCCTTTCTGCTCTCAGGCCTTCAGCTTCCAACCTTGGCAGCTCCATCTCTCGCTATTTGTGCCTACAGTGTATTTATGGCCTGCTTTCCTTGGCTTGGTACCCTGTTCAAATTCTGTGCTTAGAAAAGTGTTCCCCTTTGAATTACAGAAGATTGTATTCCAACACATTTGGAAAGTTGAGCTGACCTTTCCAAGTGGGATCAGCTCCCACGTGTTTAACATTGAATAGATTTCTATCTTATAATTCCTTACCTTACCTTCCTTTCCTATTTGCTACTTAAACCCCAAAGATTAGCAGTTAATAGAACTGAGACCTTATCAATAGCCTGTGTCAAGAGAAGAAAACTGAGCCTGGGAGAGTTTGTGAACAGAAGGTGAAAACTGCCATCTGAAGAGAAAACAAATAGCACCAATAATTGAGGAAAATATATCAGCAAACTCTGCTCTTTGTCAAAGGCCATGGAGATGGGAAGATATTTTGAGACATAGCTTTTCAAAACACTTCTTATTAATCTATTCAAAAAGATGAAAGCATGTTAGGAGTTTGTACAACATTTTCCCAGTTGCAAACAATATAGTTTAATGGATGATGTTTTTCAAGGTAAGAATATCCACCAACTGGTGTCACTGAGGCTCAGTCTACATGGCTGTGCTGTTCACAGCGACATCAGTAAAACCAAGTATTTTTCATTACAGTGGCAGTAAAAGATACTTAAAATAATAACTCATAAATTGCTATAAATTATCTAAAAAGCTCATCCCAAATATTCCAAACTGAATTTCACTATGAAATGAGGAAAAAGCAACTAGATGGAAGAGGGATCTAAGCTTACTATAAAAGTGGAAGGAATATTTTGATGTCGGAGGCTTGGGTAACATGCATTTCTTGTTCTAATACTTTCCTTATAAAGCTGGGACTCACAATTCTTCCCTATTTCCCATTTCCCCTGGCTGAGATGTCAATTCATATCTAATTTTATGGGATGAAATAGAGTTTTCTATTTTGTGTATTGTGATGGACATTCCATCAGAAAAGAATGAAGAGGAAGAGAGAGACAGAGTGTGTGCAACATTATATAAAACCACAAACAGGGTACATAAATTCTTATTCCACTGCAATGGGAAGCAAAGGATTTTGTGCGTGTGCATGCATGCATGGATGCACTTCTGAGTCAATATTGACTCCTGGTGGTAGTCCCTGAAGTTTTCTTGGCAAGATTTTCAGAAGAGGTTTGTCTTTCCCTTCTTCCTAGGGCTGGGAGTGGGGGACTGGCCCAAAGTCACCTGGCTGGCTTCATATCTAAAACCAGATCAGAACTCAGTCTCTTAATTTCTAGCCTTGTGCCTTTAACCACTACACCACACTGGTTCTTAAAGGGCTTTAAGAAAGGTTTTTTAAATTTGACCACCAAGGATGCCCTTGTGGATAAACATACAATATGCAATAAAGTTTATATGAGTAATTAGAATTTTACCTATTCCGGGAATTTCACAGCAGCAAAACTTAAGTCCAGTAAGAACATTTATTTGGCACAATGCCACCAGGAATTTACAGAAAACTTTTGTATATTGTTAATATCTACCTATGTTTCATTAGTGCTGAATAATCCTGCTGGAAGTCTTTGCAGAGATTCTTCTTGTGCATTCATTGTGTCCTTTCCTGAACTGCGAAGTCCTTTGGATGGTCACTTATGTCTTGATCACCTGACTTATGAACTATTTTAATACACTTTGCATGGAGTCGCATTGAGGACCCCTCAGAAGTTGCAGCTGACCCAGAATGTATAACACTGGCAGTTATGGGCATGCCACAATATGCCCATATAACATCTCTATTTTGTAAGCACCACTGATTAGCAGTTGGCTTCTGGTGTAATTCACAGTACTGGTTATGATCTATAAAGTCCTTCATAGCATAGCACCTGGCTATCAGAGAGCAAGTTTGTCTCCTGTACTTTCTGCCTGTTCTATAGTCATTATACTTTTGGGTCCTATTGATTAAACATCTGATGGGACCTTCTTTGTCCTAGCATCTGCCATATCCCCCTAGAGATTCATAGTCCCCCTCAGTGGTGAAATCTAGAATTTGTTACTACCAGTTCTGTGGGCGTGGCTTGTTGGGGGGGAGGGGTAATGTGACTGGGTGGCCATGGCCAATTTTTTTTTTTTTACTTTTAAAACCATTTTTTCTACAACCTCTTCGGCAAAGAGGTTGTAAAAAAATGCTTTCAAAAGGCTCTGACGATCCCAGCTGAGTTTTTTTAGAGGTTTTTTAAAAAGGGTTTTTTTCTTTTAAAAGCCTTTGACGATCCCAGCTGAGCTGCGCGATCATCAGAGGCTTTTTTTTTTTTACTTTTAAAAGCATTTTTTGGCTGAAGAGTTTGTAGAAAAAATGCTTTTAAAAGTTAAAAAAAAGCCTCTGATGATTGTGTGGCTCAGCTGGGCATGGGGGAGGAGGGCAGGGATTTTTGCTACCGGTTCTCAGAACCGCCTGCCTCCATCGCTACCAGATCGGGCGATCCGGTCCGAACCGGAAGCATTTCACCCCAGTCCCCCTCTTATCTTATTTAGAAGGGCCCTAAAAATATGCATTTCCCTCCATGTCTTGGTTGAACCATAGCAAGCCTCTTACGGGAATTTTTTTTTGTTATTCAGGTTATGTGTTGGAACATCTCTCTCAATGTTTGTCATTCTTTCCTACCTGTTATATTGTTTTATTATTGTACATCACCCAGAGTTGTTCTGGAGTTAGGCAGCTTTAGAAACTTTATGAATAGATAAACCTCACCAAATCTATCAAAATACCTCCCCTACCTAGATTAAAACAGAATTCCATTTCAGTGAAACTTCAAGGGGATATTGGAGTTTCTTCCTTGAATGAAATTTCACGATGCAGTTTGGCAGAAGGGAAGGGGGAAAAAGAGTTTCAATAAGACCAAGGTATCTTCTTCCTAATATTTATCTCTGACATAACTGCCTTGATCAGCTGGAGTTGATCCCTGCTGAGAGCTTTGTTGCTGTCTTATGCTCAGGGACATTAAGCTTCCTCGGGGCAAAAGGTTTTTAGTTCTGCATATTTTATTGCCACTTTCAAAGACGGAATGATTCATATCCATGAGCTCTTTATCATCCCAGTTCCTAGTTACTGCTTCTCTTTTGCACCTGTGTTCGGAAAGATACCTGTGGATGTTGAAATACTTTGATCATTAAGCTTTTTGGGTAACTGATTTCACAAATGAGTATCCATCAGAATTATATCAACTCCTTCCAATTAAGCTTTCACATTGAAAATCAAATATACCACTTTTTTTTTTAAAGGTCACTTTAGTCAGAATTCCAAAAGGGAACAGGATTTTTCTTGTTAATCCTTTCTCGAGAGGCATTCTCATTATTTATCAAGCTTTTTTCCTCCTCAGTGTAACATTCATATGGCATCTTTTTGCCTCTTAGCAAAAGGATTTAAAGCAAATGACAAATGTTGGGACTAATCACCAGTAATAATATCATATTCATTATAAACTGTTGGCAACCACATTTATTCCAGTAATAAACTTTAGAAGATTACGAGCTGTAAAATAAAAAAAGAACAAATAGAGCTTTCTCAGTTATTGAAACAATGGATCCACAGAATAATAGAAACCTGCAATATGTTGGGACAAAGAAAATATTAACTCTACTAGAGATAAAGGCCTAATTTGAACAAATCATCTCTCACATCATTAAGGGCTTCCTTTAAGCTTGTCACCCTTGGTGGAAGAAGGGAAATACATGTATGTCCTAAGATGGATACAAGTTGTTAGCTGCTTCAGTGCATATTAAAAAAACAAAAAGAACACATTCAACATGCGCTTTAAAAATGTTACACTGCATTAATAAACACATTTATTTACCATTCAGTAAAAATATTCCTGGTTTTCTACCAACCACTAGTAGTTAGAGTGGTTAATTCTCAAAATTACAAGAAAAAAAACAGCTTTAAATCACGAGTCCAAATGTGGAATGTAACTATAAAGCAAACAGAGCTCACTCAGAAAGTCCTTTGAGAGAACAAAGGGCTGTCCATATGTGTATGAAAGAGCCATGGTGGCACAGTGGATAGAATGCAGTATTAGTATTGCAGGCTAATTCTGCCGACTGCCAGCAGTTTGATCCTGACTGGCTCAAGGTTGACTCAGCCTTCCGAGGTGGGTAAAATGAGAATCCAGATTGCTGGGGGCAATATGCTGATTCTGTGAAACAGTTAGAGAGAGCTGTAAAGCACTGTGAAGCGGTATATAAGTCTAAGTGGTGTTGCTATATATATGTGGGACTGGAAATAGAGAAAAGGGGAGAGAAGGAGCACACCAATTGGCAGAAAGATAATAGAGGAGGAGCCAGCATGATTTTACAGAGAAGAGACTTCCACATTTGGGAGCAGCCACCAGGAAGGTTTCTCTCAAATTCCTTTTAACGGTGTTTCTGATGGCAGGCTACCAAAAAATGGACTAAACTCTGTATGTCCTTTCCAAAAAATAGTTGTAGACGAATGGCCGTACCCTCAAGTCTGCAGAAAAGTGCGCTGACCTAAGTGGTACTAGTGCAGAAGCAACTAGAATTATGTCACCCTTTTCGTCAATTGAGCAGTCAAGTAAATTTGATTAACAAATAAACTAGGATGGGCAGTGTTGGTGGACTCCATGCGATCCATTTTTCTCACATATACTCCGGGGGGGGGGGGGAGTGAAAGGGAGAGGGAGAAATTTATTTATTTGATTGTTGTGAGCTACCCAGAGTTGTTGAGAATTGGGCAGCATACAAGTTTGTTTACACACACACATACACACACACACACATTCTGTCTTTGTAGCTTTCTCTCTCTCTCTCTCTCTTTCCATATTTCTATCTTATCTTTCTAATCTTTCTCCAGTAAGTTGTGATAGAGCTCACATGAAGACTAATAGTTCCCCTTCTATTAACCCACTTGCTTCATATTCCCCATTGATCTTTCCATCAGGTTGGTTGGCTTGCCAGGCTTTCAGTCGCCTGAGAGAATGTTATTTGTGTGACAAAAGAAGACCCGACAGTTGGGATAGATCCCGCACCCAGGTGAAGAGAGCTGCTTCTGATTTCATCCTGGTGCTCTCTTATTCTCCACCAGAGGTGGAATTCAGCCAGTTTGGACCGGTTCAGGCGAACCGGTAGCTCCGACGATCAGTTGGCCCCGCCCACCCACACCCGTTCTATCCTGTCCTTTATTTCCTGCTTTCTAGCTCATCCCAATCACACAGCAGAGCTGATTCCCCTCCTCGCTGTTCTACTTACCATTGCTGACTTGGAAGGTAAGCAGCTGAGCTTCTAAATGCTCCATTTTCAGCACAAAGCGTGCGCTCTCCTAACTGGTTGTTAAACCAGAGGCATCCCACCACTGTTCTCCACCTAGCCCCAGCCAGATTTTTCAACTACAGAAGTACCCTGTTTTCCCCAAAATAAGACATCCCCTGATAATAAGCCCAATTGGGCTTTTGAGCACATGGCAATAAGGCCAAGTGCTTATTTCAGGGTTCAAAAAAATATAAGACAGGGTCTTATTTTCGGGGAAACACAGTATTAAGATTATCAATCTCCTGAAAGGCTGATAGTCCTTTGACAAAAAAAATCAAATCAAAGTGAAAAAAAAAAAACCCAGACATACTCCCATGACTTGCCAGCTAGCACAGAAACTAACAGATATCTCTTCTGCTTTATCTTATTCCTCTCATATGCCCTTCCAGCTCTCGGCCAGAAAAATGGGAGAGGAGGAGGGAGGAGAGCAGAGGAATATTAATCATCTGAGGCTTTGATAGTTTCTATGACAAAACAACAAAAGAATTCTGGCTGACAGGTCTATTCTTGCACAAGGCAAGTGTCCAGTATCTCTTGAAGCTCAAAGCCAAATGGATGTAAAGGGCAGTGCCCATAGACCAGGTGGAAAGGGGACGGGGCCTTAATCAACTTAAAACATTAACTAGAACTGGGCAGACCTCTGACCTCCAGTATGTGATTGTTTGCCGTATTGCTGAGATGTTATATAGGCTGTTTATAAAGCAAGACTAATATTGGGAGAAGTGGGAAAGCAACACTTTAATAATAGAACAACCAAAGGACGTGTTTGTTAAAAATGGGTAGTGAGGTCTCTTCATGCCCTGGTAAGCAGAATGTGGGGGTGAGTTCACAAGATATCTTCTGCATCACAAAAACAATCTTTTTAATTTGAACATTAGGCTATTGGATTATAAAAAACACCTCGAATGCCTCCTGTTTTTGATACTGAGCTGGCTGGGTGATTTGGGGGCAGTTGTTCTCTGAGCCCACTCTGTATAAATAATACAAAGATGGAAATAAAGATTTGCTTGTTTCTTATTCATGCCTTTGCAGAACAAGTATCAGTAAAATTAGCATTGAAAACAAGGCTTGTAGTATGATTTTCATTTTAACTACTATTGCTTGGCTGCTTATTTATATTATTTATTTATAAACCACTCCCAAGAGTCTTATCTTACGCAACAGTGGTTCCAAATGAGAACTCATTTGTTTTATTTCTAAATAACGATGATCTTTATATTTCAAAAGAATTTAAGGAAAACACTTTCTGCCTGGAAATCAGGAGTGGGGAAGACTTTCAATCTATACAACACAGATGGTATTGAATTGCACCTTACACAAACCATGAACTGGTTTCCAAAGATTTTGAAAAATATTTAAATTAGGGCTACATTTTGTAAATGATTATTTACTAGCTATACTAATTCTATCTTGATATCAATTATTAAAAATGCATTAGACCAAATTTCCCATTATTTTAAGGAGGTTCTTACTATAAAATAACCATTTATTCTAAATTGAACTCTCCACTCTTTCCCCCCCAAAAAAAACATTTTGATAGCAGGAATCCTAAATTAAGATGGATTAGATGGAAATGCAGATGGAATGAATAAATCCTGGTTTAAATGCAGATAAGGGATTAAGTAAATCACATAAGCAAAGCTCTTGATGACAAACACTTTAAACTAAGCCTGTGTATAGTTAGTGGATGATGGTAATAATGATATTCTTACATCCCAGGGCAATCTTCCCCAACCTAGTACTCTCCAGATATGTTACAACTGTCATAATTCACAGCCAATATGGTTCTTTGGAGTTTTGGGTGTTATTGTCCAACATATCTGGAGGGCTTGAGATTAGGAAGGCTGAGGCACAAGCAAAGAAACATTACTTATTATAAACATTACCATCATTTCTTAAAACAATCACTGAAGCTCTTTGTATTATTATTTTTTAATGAACAAGATGCTACCTGTGAATGAGGGGACACAGACCTCAAGGGATGCTACCTTTTGGGCATTTAACAATTTTACTAGACAATTCCTGACCTGTTGGGTCAACCTTTCAGAGATATTTCCTTATCTAAACCAAAAAAAAGAATGGCTGTGAGCCGACAAAAAGCAGAGGGAGTGTGAATGATTTCTGACTTCCAGCTGGCTTCCCCATTTAATTTTCATTGGAAATCTTCCTTCCTTCCTTCCTTCCTTCCTTCCTTCCTTCCTTCCTTCCTTCCTTCCTTCCTTCCTTCCTTCCTTCCTTCCTCCCTCCCTCCCTCCCTTCCCTCCTCCTCCCTTCATTTCTCACTATTCCTCCCTCCCCTCCCCTCCATTCTTCCTTCCTTTTCTCTCTCTCTCTCCTTTCATTCCTTCCTTACTGTCCCTCCCTCCTTTCATCCTTTTTTCCTTCCTTCTTTTCTGCTCTTGCCTTGCCTTGCCTTGCCTTGCCTTGCCTTGCCTTGCCTTGCCTTGCCTTGCCTCGCCTCGCCTCGCCTCGCCTTGCCTTGCCTACAAGGGAGGAAGTGAGAGGAGGACTGGGAAGCTGTCAGGGACCATTTAAAATGAGGACCATTTAAAATGACTGCAGCAGCATGGCAGCACTACTGAAGGAGCAGCCGTACTAAAGCAGCCACTTCCCCGAATTTCACTCCCTTAGGAGTCATGGATCCTGGCATTCTTTAAGTTAGCCCAGCTGAGGTACCTTTGTTGACAACGTTTTGCCCTATGATGCAGCATTTCTCCCAACTGAAGGTTACAAAGTAGTATCCAACAGACACTAGAGTTTTAGTTGTATATACAGCTTCCATTGGCAGGGTTCCTTCTCAAGCATCTGGGCAAGTGCTGTCCACTGCCAAATTCAAATTCTGCTAAGCAGATTAGTTCTTTACTGGTGAAAGATTGTAGGCAACTGTAAAGAGTTCTTCTCCATGTGATTTGAGGAAGTTGTCATTAGGTTTCACAGATAATTTATATGCTCCCCAGAGGGCATTTCTAATTGAATTTTGTGGTGTCTCACAAGTGTTCTGGGCACTGGTTAAAGAAAGCTGAGCCATTCTCTTGTCCAGAACAAGATCAAGAGGCTCCCATAATTAAGTTAGAAATATCCTCAAGGGAGTATTATCTTACCACATGAAGCAGTCTGCCACACACATTATTTTTAAATTTGCAATCTTAAAGGGATTATTTCCCTTCCACCCACCTATTCACACTTCTTAAATCTGAGATAAGAGTCACTCTATTGCTCATCAGACACAATTGCTAATGCAGGTAGAGAGAAAGTGTGCAAAAAAAAATTCTCTCCTATTTTTGCCCCACTTGCTTCAGCTACAGTGCACACACAAAGCAAGGAATAACAAGCAATGATTTGTGATTTTCAGAAACAATTATGACTTATTCTGATTGCAAATATTGGATAAGTTTAGATTTCACTGCAGACTAAAGTCTGATTCAAGGACAATTCTGAACCTGCCCCCTTATTTTCTGAGTGTTTTCAATTGGACAGAAGGTAATTCTGAACTTTAAATAAAGTTCTTGTAATTGTAATTGTAAATATAACTAGATCAATTTCAATAACAACAGTTAATAGATCTTTAGGCTGGAGTATTGCAATTGCAATTGAAATAGAGAGTCACATTGGTCTAATGGTTAAGGCCCCAGGATAGTAACAGGGAGACTAGAAGTTCTAGTCCCACTTAGGCATGAAAACTGGTTGGGTGACTTTTAGCCAGTTACTTTTTCTCAGTCCAAAACATCAGGCTCAGGTGACATGCTAATTGGTCAATTCCTGTTGCAACCAATGGATTACAAAATTGGTTATTTCAAACAAAACCCAAAACCCCAAAACAAAAAGCTCTTGTGGCAAAAATGCTAGAGAGAAAAAGAATTGAGATTGAAATCAAAAAAATTTCAGCTGTACTTTGTTGGAAACCTGCCTTCTAAATGTGCTTGGCACAATCTTGCTCATGTGTCGTTTTTAAGATGTAACAAATGGAGATTTGATCACTGTGCCTCTCAGGAAGACAGACTTTTGCTAAGGTTTGTTAAATAGTTGTTGTTTTTTTATCATAGTCCCCATAACAATTCTAATTTCCTTAATGCCTCTGGCAACTATTATTACTTTCATCCTACATGGATCAGTTGTACTGAAGTGGAAAAGAGCTTGTTAATGGGACAGGGATCTTGAATGAATAAATTACAGATATAAGATTCATTCAGACCAGGGGTGAAATCCAGCAGGTTTTTTTTTTTAATTTGATTTATATGCCGCCTTTCTCCGGAGACTCAGGGCAGCTTACAGTGCGTTAAGCAATAGCCTTCATACTTTTGTATATTTATACAAAGTCATCTTATTGCCCCCACAAACTGGATCCTCAATTTACCTACCTTAGAAAGGATGGAAGGCTGAGTCAACCTTGAGCCTGGCGAGATTCGATCTTACTTTAATTGCAGATAGCTGGTGTTAAATTATAGTGCTTCTATCTGTTGAGCTAAACCAGGCTCCTAAACCAGGTTTTGACAGGTTCTGGAGAACCAGTAGTGGAAATTTTGAGTAATTCAGAGAACCAGCAAATACCACCCCTGGCTGGTCCCAGAGTGGGGTGGGAATGGAGTTTTTGCAGTATCCTTCCCCTGCCATGCCCACCAAACCACGCCCACCAAGCCACACCCACAGAACCGGTAGTAAACAATTTGAATTTTACCACTGACTCAGACATTAAATACTCTGCAGAACAGATTCCCTTCCAAGGTAATCCAATATGAATGGGCAGGAGCTCACTCATTGATAAATAGGGGAGATAAGGTTTCACCTCAATCATAATTATGACATTAGCTCAGTTTTATTTGTTCATTTTAAGTTTAATGTAATACAGCTAATGAAAACAAAAACCAAACCCTGGGTCCACCAACACATTTCCCCGTTTATTATTAGTTTGAATGTTGCTTTTGGGCAGATGTCAGGCACAATGTATCTGTGTTGACCACTGTATATCTAATGAAAAGTGACCCTGCAAACATATTAAATCCAAACTGTGGTAATTATAGAACAGTCAGATTTCACAGGGAAGATAAAAAGAGCCTTTTGTTGCTGGTCTGCCTGTTCCATTTCTCAAAAGATCCCCCTCACAGGACTAATTCTATTTAATATTCTGGAACATATTCTACCAAACTCGAAGTCTCACTGCTTCCTGGCATTGTCCCATGTGTCTGACAGAATTGTTAAAATAGTACAATGTTTTATTCCATTAATATAATAAGTGTATGAAGCTCATCAGTTCCTATCATTTTAACAACAAAGTTACATAGAGCCAATTCTATGCTGAGGATCTTAACTGATGAGCCAAATCGGTTTAATTATTTTAAATTATTTTTATTTCACATTATATGTATGTTATTCTGACTGTTCACCGCCCTGAGTCCTTCGGGAGAAGGGTGGTATAAAAATTAAATAAATAAATAAATAAATTTGGTCTATTGGTTAAGGCACCAGGCTAAAAATCAGAAGACTGTGAGTTCTAGTTCACCTTAGGCATGAAGGCCAGTCACTCTCTCTCAGCCCAGCTCACCTCACAGGATTGTTGTTGTGGGGAAAACAGGAAGAGAAGGGAGTATTAGGTACCGTACAGTGGTGGGTTGCTCCCAGTTCTGTCTGGTCCTATAGAACTGGTAGTAAAACCGGCGGGAGGCCCTGCCCACCTGCCACAATATCATCATGGGTGATATGCGCATGCGCAGAAGTGAGCGAAGTGTGCACGCATGCTCCCATTGCAAACCGGTAGTAAAGGTAAGTAGAACCCACCCCGGTACCATATGTTCATGTTGCGAGTTATTAAGACACAAAATAATTTTGTTGTGCTGTCCATGGTGCTGAATGCATTTCCCCCCTAAGCGACTGCAGCATGTCTACCTTCTTATAACTATTGAAAATTAGCTGCTCATTTTGTCTGTTAAAACCAGTTCTCTGAATTGCTAAAAGGAACATGTGTTACCAATGTTGATTACCAGTATTACAGATAAATCATGCATGGTGAAAGCTGTTTTAAAATGGATTTGGGCTGATGACCCAAATTGTGGGAATCTGTTGAGTGTAGCCTCTAAATACTGGGTAAGTGGCTGATAGTCTGGATGCAGTTTCATCCCTTAGGATGGAACTAAATATTATAGGAGAGACTGTACAGTTTCAAAAAATTCCCACCTCAATTTCAAATGTTGGAGAAAGTGATCATTTTGATATAAGCAGACAAAGTATAATGGTAGCCATTTATTTATTTATTTTAAACTACTAGGTTACACTTTGGGATTTTATCTTCTCAATCCAGAAGTTATTCTTCTAATTTGCCTGAGTCAATTGCACAATCCAAGATCTTTGTGAATGGATGAATGCATTCAAAACTACAATACTTAAATATTCAATTCTATTTCATCATTTCACCCTTACCATCAGTTTCTCTGCACTTTAAAACAATATATTAAAAACTCTTCAGCATGCTACAGTGGTAAACTGAGGTCCCAGCACATGGCATTTTGTAAGTGCCCACAAATGCCTCCATCCATTTTTTTATTTCTTATTTACTTTTTGGGGAAAGAAAGGTGTTAAACCAATCTCTAAGGCAAAACAGATGTATCCTGAACTTAATCCTCACACTTTGACCAGAGGGCAGGTGAGGCAGATGGAGCAAAATATCACTCTTCAGTATTTGAATATTCACTTTAAGATCTTTTTAAAAAGATAACAATATAACAGCAAAACCTCTATGTCATTTTTAATGGAGGCAGAAGATACTTTTTTTAAAAAAAGTAGAGGGATAAATTCCAACATGGTGTCTCCTTCCTTCCTTCCGTCCTTCCTTCCCTCCCTCCCTCCCTTGGAAAATAAGTATATTGTGGAAAATACCTTTGTAGAAACACAGTAAATTTATGCCCTATACAGGGGGCAGGAATGTGCATGCAAGGATTGGTGTCCTATGGAGCCTAACACTATTTTCTCAGTGCAGATACAGATAATTCTTGACTTAGAACTGGTCATTTAAAAAGTGTTTGGAGTTACAAAGGATTTGAAAAGGGTGCTATATGGCCTATACAGCATTACAGCCACCACAGTCACATGACCCTATTTTGGATGCTTAGCACCTGTATCACCTTTACGACTAGCTGCTGCATCCCGCAGTCATGTAACCACAATTTGTGATGTTTTTTTTACTGGTTTCCAGCAAAAAACACCTATTCAGGAGATTTGTTTTGGACTTGGGATCACATGATTTGCTTAACAAGCACTGTAAAAATGGTCATAAAATCAAATCAGGTCATGACTTATGACCAAAATTCCGACCAGTCCCAACTGCAGTCGTAAGTCAAGGATTATCTGTATGAACATGGATGTACAAAAAGCCTTTATCTTTTTAATAGCCTTGATCAGGAACAGATCAGTATGCTTCAGAATGCCCGAGTCGCCATAAAAAACACTGAATGCTGAATAAGCACACATCACCACTCTATGGTGTGGATGGGGTATCAGTCCAGAAGATTCTTCCAATTCATCTGCAAGGATGAACGAGAAAAGTAGTCCCTCAACCAGAACAAGTTGTATGACTCACATTTTTAGCTTTCCTTTGAAAAAAAAGCAGACAAAACATCTTTTAATAGTCAAAACATGCTGCTACTCATTTGCTCATTTCATCTATGAGAATTGTGGAATTTAAGGGTTGGGAGGGACCACATCAGCTGTGAAATCCAGCTGGATCTATCCAGTTTGTGCAATCTGGTAGGGCCGGTGGTGGGAGGCTCCGCCCACCCACCTGGATGTCATCATGTACTGTTTTTGACCCTCTGTGCATGCGCAGAAGGCTCTGCACATGCGGAGAAGACACATGCATGCTCATATTTCCGATCCGGTAGCAAAGGTAAGTGCATTTTATCCTTGGACTACATACAGTAGAACATCTAGTACTATTTCCTCTCTGCTACTGGAATCATCTACTACAGCAGCCCCAATAGAGGCTATCCCATGATGTTCCATTTAGCAAATTAAGTTCAAACTGGGTAGCATGTTTATTAGGTGATGCTCAGTTGGCTTTAAGACTTTATATACAGACTTTATATACAAAGAGTTTCTCCATTTTCCCTCTCAAACTGGGCTGATGTATCATGTGATGTGCCACAGAATTAAGTCTTGACAATCTTCAATATCTTTTCATATTAATGATTTGGATCAGTGAAATGAATGTCTAGTTTTAAAGCAGATCTAGGTACTTGCAATAATATGCAAACTAAAGGAAAGGAAATCTTTAAGCATAAGTGATAAATTGCTTGCTTAGCACCTTTTTCGCTCCAAAGCAATTAAGATGCTCATAGGGCAGAAAATTAATACTGAGTTCTTTTCTCCACAAAAGTGGAAAATGCAGAGCAAATTTTCATATGAAACAAAACTGGGTGGGGCAGCTATTGTTTGAGAAGATAGAAATAAAATTAAAAATGATCTTGATAAAGAAATGGGCTGAAAATAAAATAATGAAATGCAATAGAGACAAATGCCTTCATTTAGAAAAAAAAAAGAAATAAACTGCAGAGATAATGCAAGGGGAACATCTCATTTAGTATTAATAGGTGTTGAATGTGCTGAATATGCATATACTAGAGTTGAATATGAATAAGCACAAAAGTATGGCTGGTAAAAAGTCAAGTGCAATTTTAGGCTGCATTAAAAGAAATAGTTTCCAAATCACGGGAAATAATAGATCCTCTTTATTCTACATTGGGCAGAGCTCATATTGAATGTTGTATTCCCTTCTAAACGTTGCACGTTAAAAAAGATGTAGAGAAATTCAAACAGACTTGGAGATGGCAAAGATGACCGAGGGACTGTAAATCAGGTATTAAAAGGAAAGAAGGAAGTACTGGGACATATTTAGCCTTGAAAGAAGATTATTGAGGGAGATATAATAGGATTCTTTGAGTGACTCCAGGGATGTCATAGAAAAGAATGCTATACTTTGTCTTTATTATCCCAGACAAATAGTGGTCTATAAGAAGGCAGATTCTAGCTGAATGGTAGAATTTTTTTTTTTTTAATACCAGCAGTTTTATCATGGAACCAGTTTCTAAGAATGATGGTGAACATGTTCACTGAATATGTTTATGCTGAGAGTCAACAGCCATCTGTCTATGGGGTCTTAATTTGGTCTTTAGCACTGAGCAGGAACTGGATTTAATGGCCTTTTAAAATCCTAGAATTCTATGGTTTGTGAATTAATCGAGATCAGCTCCATTTTAAATGTTAGACTGGTTCTTATTCATGGTGCAATCCAGCACAAAATGTGCAGGGTTTTGGAGCAGTGGGAAGAGGAGGGGGGCAGTATAATTCCAAAAGAGCATTTGTTGAGTTCAAATTTCAAGTAAGATATCAGAGCACAGTTGCAGTAAAGAAGAAGATGAATATGGTTTGCAAAGGCTGCTACGATTGGGTCCATGCAAGTTGGGTTATCCTTCTTGAGAAAAGGGATGGTTGGGCCAGCCTTGAAATCTGTGCGGGCCCCATCTTCAAGGTTTTACTGCTGGACAATCTCACTCTCCAACCTTTCTTTTTTAGGGAAGATTATTGAAAAGGTGGTTGTGTTACAGCTGTAAAAGACATTGGAAAAAATGGACTGTCTGTAGGCACAATATTGAGACAGCATTGACTGCACTAATGGATGAATCTGAGTGGTGTATGCAGAAATGATCTTGGGAGACAGGAGAAAGAACTTCAGACTGGATAATCATCATATAAAAGATAGCAATAGCACTTAGACTTATAGACTGCTTCACAGTGTTTTACAGCACTCTCTAAGCGGTTTACAGAGTCAGCAGATTTCCCCCAACAATCTGGGTCCTCATTTTACCCACCTCGGAAGGATGGAAGGCAGAGTCAACCTGGTGAGATTTGAACTGCCAAATCGCAGTCAGCCACCAGTCAGCAGAAGTAGCCTGCAGTACTGCATTCTAACCACTGTGCCACCGTGGCTCTTATGGAGATAGGGATGGAGATAGCTTCATCCATAGAAGGAGGGAGCATGGGAAGTGTTTTAGAAGGGACCCTCCCTAGTTTTCCATAGAGTAGAAGGTAAGGATGGGAGAAGCACTTTCAGACTTGCAAGATTCTGTTACTGTAACCATAGAATAAAGATAGAGCTGGTACTGTATTTAAGTTGTGCTCTATGTCTAGACTATTCCTAATGGTTAACAGGTGGAGCCACAATGGGAGTGGTGTTACATCTTGATTTCCCAGTGGCTTTTGAAACCATAGTCTGTGTGGTTTGGGGAAGTGGGCACTGTTCATCTACATTTCTACTTCATCTATCTTAATAGATGACATGTTATTTTCTTCTGACCACATCTTGGTGAGAGTGGGAGGCTAGAGCTAACGGCAGATATCATTCTAATGTTCCTCATAGCAGTCATTTTGTAGATGGGCAAATCTTCCTACACAGCCATTTGGTAAATTGAGCCAATTGAGCAAGATCTCAAGGTTTTAAATGTATTCACTACTCAAAAAGGTCCTTGATCCCTGCTATAAAGTATTCTACTGGGAAGTTCAACATAGCCTTTTGAATTATTTAATCTTAGCAGATTTATGCATTTTAAGAAATGAGCGTCTCATATATGCATGTTGATATTTCAATAGGATTAGGGAAACTCTTTCTCTACATTCCCCCACCCTCATACATGCAGAGAGATAATGTGTGAGCATGTATATTAATTACAAAAGTCTAACTGAAAGGCAGGGGGATTTAAAAAAAGCCCTTTATTCTGTTGCTCTCCTGAAATCTGCAGCAATATCTAATTGAGATGATTACGATTAGGTTATACAACTGCAATTTAAGAATCACTGTCATGAAATCCTTCTATTCAGTTGACATAAGGTCTTAATGAATGTTCTTCTGATCAAAATGAATAGAAGGATTCATAAGGATAAACATGTGCTGTCAAGTTCTTCTGATCAAAAATGGAAGTTGCCTGCAGATTTGATAAAACAAGCGGCCAGCAACACCACTAGCAGAAGCTAAGTTAGACCTACTATATACATTCTCTTTCCAGACTTGGAGGTGTGAATAACTTTTCAGCTGAGGAGGGAAAACTTTCTAACCCTAAGATTACAAAGCAAAATTAAATTTTCCTGACAACAGAAAGAAGTCAGGGAAAATACTTTTGCCCACACTTCTAAAATACCTGAAGGGAACACACATATTGCTAAGGTACACCAAACAGCAATATCATTTCATACTACAGTGAAGAGTAATTGAATCACCACCAGTCACAAACTTGTTGTTTAGTCCAAGTCAAAAATGGCATGTTAGGGCTTGCTCTCTCTATGGTTATGTAAATTCATGCCCTCCCTATGAGCATTAATCTTGCAGCCTTCCCGCCAAGGTCTTTTAATGCTAAGAATGCTCCTCACATATTCTCTGCTGACATATTTCATTCAGGTCACAGATTGTATGGGAGTTGCCTTGAATTGAAGATATCACAGATCCATCCATATACTATTCTTCATTCCATGTACTTTTCATCAGCCACCATCATAAAGGCTATAAGAGGTCACAGAGCAGATCAGCATGTCTCTGCTTTTAGAAATTGTCAGGGTATCTAATTTCAATAGACTAAGTTTACAAATTCTGAAAATATCTCTTAATTTCCTTGCAAGCCATCCACCATATGCTCCAACCCTATGCAATCTATATAAGTGTGGCAATTAACAGTCTAATTTAGGGATCAAGTCTCCCTCAAGTCACTTTGGTTCTATCACTATCTTTCAAATTAGCCTATCTCACAATTTTTTTATGAGGATAAAATTCATACGAGAGAATTATGAATGCCATTTAAAGCTCTGGGAAGAAAAGCAGGAATATCATTAACAGGTACCTAAATAAAATGAATAAGGTCATAGAAACAGAAATCTTAAGAGGCGATCTAGTCTAACCCATTGGTCAGTTCAGGAACATCTCTGACAGATGAGCAACCAGACAATTTGAAGACCTGCTGTAAAGAAGAATTCAACATTTATAAATCGCAATTCTCTCTTCAACTCATTGCTGCCAATTAATACTCATAGTTCTATGCAGCAAATATACAGTGAAAATCAAATGAAGGGAATAGGTATTTTTACAGATATTACCTCCTAAGAAAAGAAGAAAGCATATCAGATTTACAACTTTGGAACACATCCAGCTTGGAGAATGTCAAGCCAATACTTAATAATAAAACTTTCACCTTGATATTAGACAGCTTTCCCAGTATCAAAATATTACAAGATAGAAATATGTGACTCTGTCTAAAATATCAGTGCTTTTTAACATATCCTGCGTAAAAATTACCTTGTTCCAATTATCCATTCATCCCAATATTGTGAATTTATTCATTTAAAGATTTATCTTCAAATTATCACAATTTCATATTAGAAACAGTATTGTTAAAAATAGTGATTTTACACAACTACCCTAAAAAGGAAACCTCTTTCACTTATTGGCAATGATGATGGCTAGCAGTTCTGTCTGGACTGTAGCTATCATGACCTCTGGTTGGTAGATTCCCCTATTTCTTTATCCCGCCCACCTGAACCAGGAAAATAGGTACCAATGTTTTCTTTCCTATGGTTAGATATTTGAGAGCATATGGTTTCAATTGACAGAGCTTTTGAATGAGGCCCCCCTACCCTGACACCCCTCATACTCTGAGGTGAGATTGTGGTTCTTCCAGAAACCTTGAGGATACCAAGTGGGGGCCTGCATGATAAGTTTATTGTGTTTAGATGAATATTTTCCAGTATTTACTTTTTAAGGGGTTTAAATAGTTGTGATATTGTTGATGCCTTTTAGGCCATTAAATGTCTAAAAGCCATTCAGCTTTTAGACACAACTGAATGGATATCATCATCATCTAATTAAATATGCCCAGGCAATATCAGTGTGACCTATCCCAATATTAGAATTGACAGATTTAGAATTACTGTATAGCAGGTTGCTGATAGCATACCACTGAGTTTTCTAGTTCCCCCTATGAATAAAGGAGGTTAAAACAGTGCTGAAAAGTGATTTTCTGCCTATTCAGTGTAAGCACAGTGGAGGTTGAGAAGTAAGCACTTTCAATTGATTTAAAACTGCAACTGTTTTGTTGGGTTTTTTACCTGAGAAATTTAGTAAAGAAAATGTATCTTTGATTATCCATGTAATAACTGCAGCAAGAATTGTATTTGCACAAAATTGGAAAGCGGAAAAAATCCCTACAGAGGGAGAGGTAATTAAGAATACATTAGAATGTGCAGAAATGAATAGATTAACATTGGCAATTAAAGGGAAGGAAGAATCGGAGTATCATAACATATGGAGGCAATTTTACCATTGGATAGAAAATGAATATGGACAAAAAGTGGTATAAAATTGAATAAATTTGGAAGGAAAATGTCTTAATAGAAGATATATTATTTATTTATTTATTTATTTTATTCAATTTGTATACAGCCCTTCTCCTAATGGACTCAGGGCAGTGCACAGCCAGAACTAAAACACATACCAATACAAAATTTAAAATTATTAAAAGAATTACATAACTTTGCCCCAAATTTAAAACAATTCAAATTTAAAACCCATTGACAATTTAAAAGCTAAAAAACTAAAAAAGACTAAAAAAAGGGGGGCAAAGAAATATATATATTAAGAAAATGATGGTAAGCGTTAAAAATGATGACACAAAAAATTGTACCCAGATGACACACAGATTGATTAACAGTGTAATGTTTGTTTTAAAAGAAAAAAGTTTTTATAAAAACAAAAAAAGAAGTAAGCACTTTCCACTGCCTTCTCCCACACACATCAACCCTAATCCATGCTCAATCTTCATTCTAAGATTTCTGTACTTGCATCAGTTGTTATCACGCTCAGCTTCCCAGTAAATTAAGGATCTGATCTGGCTGGCTGATGGAAGAAAACTGTTAGAGACCATGGTGTCAATGGTGTCAACTATCTAAATTAGCCTTTTAGTTTACAGCTTTGAATATAACAACATGTATTAAGAAATAATAATAGACATCATGCAAAAGATTAGTGATGGTCATTTCATTCACTGGGCTAATAGCCAACTTGTCTCCAAGTTTAATACTGAAGAGTGATTCTTAATATTAAACTCTAATACTACTCTTGTAATAGAACCATGAATTTTATTGGCAAACCAAGGACATACTGCATACTTAATTTGAAAGCTAATGTTATAAAATTACTAGAGCTACAACATTATCTCACTATGAAGCCAATGCACCCAACCAATGCACCCAATAAAATAAACCCCATACAAGCAGGGGAAAATTGAGACCTCACCCAACTTTTACATCTCTATCACCAACCTACCAACCTCCTACACAATTTGATAGCTTGCACAAATTCTAAACTGCATATAGAGCCTACATAAGTATAGCAGACCTGCTTTTACAAATGCACACTTTTAAGAATGGTGGTAGGGTCAGGAATTGGCCTATACTTCCTCTTTCCCCTTAAACAATTTTCATTGATTAAGAAGCACATCACTCTGAAGGCACAGATGTGAACACAATAGCAAAATCCTCATTGAAATCAATGCATCCAACCAGACATAAAACAACTGAAATTGAGGGAAATACTGAAGAGAAGACTTGGCTTGGCATGCCCAATGGGTTGTCATAATTCATTTTCCGACCCTCATTTTTTGTGGGGTATCATTTATCCACTTACACATCTCCCACGGAATCCCCGTTTTTCTTCTAGGAAAGCATCCCATTAGTTTCTAGAGCATTGCAGGACATTTGGGATGAGATCTAGGATCCAGTACAAGAATGAGTAACCTGTGGATAGGTTCTTGAGTAGGGGCAGGTTCAGGCAAAAAGTAAACATACAGAAATGGTGAAAGATGGCAAGGATTCAGGCGAGGGCTATTTGTAAAGGAGATGAAGGAAAGAAAAGAGGAAACAAACCCTAATAGATCCTCTCCAGGTTTCTTTCCCCATATCAGTTATTAAGTTTAAAACCCCCAGGTTAAAAAGGTTAGAGATATATGTGCTCCAAAGTCCCTTGAATTTGAAAAACATGCACTAAAATAAATGAAACTTACTTGATAGATTTTAAGGCATTACAGCTGTATATACCAGCCAGTGTTGCACTACTAAGTATTAAAAGAATCAGCTCTGAGAACATTAGATGATTAAAAATAAAAACAAAAACAAACAAACAAAACAAAACCCTTCCAAAGCCTATGGGCTTGATTCTGCTGCCGTTCTTATTAAGCCTTGAGAACAGAAATATGACTTACTGTTGTGCTGAATCTTAGTGGCAGTAAAGGGGGATTGAAAATTGTTGTTTGAGGGACTTCCTGTTTGCTGCTGGCCGCCGCCAGACGTTCCTTTGGGATCGTCAGCTTCCACTGCCTGTCAGAGCCGCCTTCACAACGGAACGGCGGCTCGAAAAAACTCCGTTTCCATGAGGAAACGGAGATAGAGCCGGCAGGGGTGGGTAGAACTCTCTGCAGAGTCCCAAAAGTTTTTCTTTTTCTTTTGGGACGGAGCGGATGAGATGCCCCATATCCCCAGCCGTCGCTCCGGGCTTTGGGAGACCTCTGCTTATGCAGAGCCAGGCGTCAAGAGCAAGCCTGTGAATCTAACAGATTACTTAAAGAAAATGTGAGCTGGATCTGTAATACTGAACCGCAAGTATTTTACTTATCTTTTAAAAATAAAAAATAACTTAAGAGAAAAGAGGAAAGGAAAGGAGGGGAAAAAAGTTTTTTAAAATGGCGCTTGCAGCAGCTGGAGAAGAGGCAGAAAGGAAAAGTCTTTCCGTTTTCTATTATTACAATGTAGCGGAATAAATACCACTGGCTACATTTGTAGACAAAACCTCGCTCCTGTGTTTTTCTTTCTTTTTTTTTTCCTGGAGACTTGATATTGTTGTTGACTGGAAAGAAGTCTTTTTTCTTGTTTTTTTTTTTCTTTTTTTTTTTCTTTTTAACAAAGCCTGCCTGGGCGGAAACATGGCACTGAGACTTACAAAGTCAGATAAACAAGAAGGGGGGGGGGATTCCCTCACCCACAATTTAAAGGAACAAGTTTTAACTCTTCAGTCTCAGAAACCTGATTTTAATATAATAGAATTTCTCTTAGAGGAGATTGAAAGAAGGGATGAGATTGTGAATCAGCATCTTGAAGAATTTAAGCAGGAAATTAAAGAACTGGTAAAATCTAAGTTTGATTTTTTGGAGCAAAAAATTTTAAAAGTGGTTAATGGTTTTTCAGAATTTATGATACAGTTGGATACAAATACTAATTTACTAGAGTCTAAAATGGATGAAATTCAAGATAAATTGGACAATAGAATTCAAAAAATTGAAAATGATTTGATAAACACTCAGGATAATAGCTCAGAAGAAAAACCTAAAATGGATGCTGACCAAAAGTCTGGTAATGTAGAAAATCTGCAACAGAGGATTGAAAAAGAGGTTTTAATGGTTCAACATAATTTTACAGAATATGCGATAAGACTGAGAGGTTTGCAGGAAAATAATAGAGATGATTTAAGGAAAATATCTTCTGAAATTCTAGCTGGGATTTTAAAGGTTCAACCTGACGAAGTGTTTTGTAGGATTGACAGAGTTTTTAGAATAAATTCCTGGATTGCTAAGCAAAGGCAACTGCCTAGAGATGTGGTGATTTATTTTACGGACAAGGAAATTAGGAATAATATTGTGCAAAATTCCTTTAATTCTAATTTGCAATTGTATGGAAGAAAAATATGGATCTACAAGGAACTCCCACCTAAGATATTAGCAGAAAGGAAGAAATTTGGTTTTCTGGTGTCTGAGTTAAAAAAGAGAAATATCTCATATAGGTGGAATGCCCCAGTTGGTATTATACTGAGACATCAAGGAGAAAGATATCAGTTAGATACTATTGAAAGAGCAGAAGAATTTTATCAAAATAGGTTGAACATGAATTTAACATCTTCAGGAATGATACAGGATAAGCAGAAGGAGCTGGAAATAAAGGGAAAATATCGAATTACAGAGACTGTACCAGATAAATTGCCTTTGGATTTACCGGACACCCCAGCTGGATTATCTACAAATTTGAGAGAAGTGCCATCTGATTTTAATGTGATGACTTATCAAGGCAAGCATGGAAACCAATTAGGGGATATACAAGGGATAAAAAAGAAACATGAGACACCAAAACAAAATCAACACGACCAATCTACAAAGCAGAATGAAAACCGACCAGTTGACACACAATCTGTAGAAAGGAAACCAGGATGGAAGTCAAACCCACAAAAAGAAAACAAAAAAAGAAATAGGTTGTATAAAAATAGAAATTTCTAACTCAAGCAACAGTGAAGCCAGTGACTTTAAAATATGAATAATTATGTGAAAACATAGAGGAGGCGACATATTGGTCAATATCATCCTGAGGATAGTGGCAGATCTCTGCATTGCCGTAATTTTGGGACGTGGAAAGAGCCTCAAACTGATGGATTTGAATTATCTACTTTGAAATTTCTTTTTGTGTTGATAAATATATTATAATTATCTTGAATCATAAGGCAAGAGAATCATGCTGGGGCATGCAGAAGATCCGGTTGTTACCCACTACGATGATGGAAATCAATAATCCTGATGAAACCCACAATTATTATTATATGGAATATAATTATAATGTCACTCGGGTGGTTGTTTTTACTTTTATACATATAAGAAGATATTTATTACTGATGGGGGCAGATATGATTGAAGATCTTGAATAAACTGTTGCATCAGTAAGCTATGTTACCCTATTATGGATGTTGGTTTTAACAATCCAGTGGAAAGACCTCAAAGAAGATATTATATGGACTATAAATTTAAAGTTATTGTCTTTTCTTTTTTTTTATTTAGATATAATGGAATATATATATATATATATTTAAGTAGTGTGGGCAGTGAATTAAAGATATTAAGAATTGTTGTGTATGGTAAATTTGCAGGACAGTGGGTGAATAAGCTAACTACAGACTGATTAGTTTAAGAAAAGGGATTTTTAAGTGATATATTTAGGGGAGTGGAGGAAATGGATAGAGTGGAATAAATGTTAAATTAGATTTTAAGGGGAGGCCGCTTTGAAATGTTATAGTAATATATATAGAAGATTAAATATTAAAGTAGGATTTATCGTATAGTTTTAAAGTGGAAGGTGGTTTTGAATTGTTGTAATAATATATAGATATAAAATACTATTATGTTAAATTAGAAGTTATTTTATAATAGTTATAGTATAATGTTTTTTTTTTTTTTTTTTTGTTCTCTTCTTTTCTGAAATGTATGGATAAAGGGGGATGTTATGATATTTATAATATTTTTAGTAAGTAAAGGTCAGTATTTTGAGGAGGGAGTAAGTAATCTGTTATGAATTAGGGGTTTTTTTTTGTTACGAAGAAGTCACAGGGGGGGATGGGTGGGGAGGGGGGGTTAGGGAGGGGGAGGGAGAGGGGGGGGAAAAGGGGGAAAAATTGTATTTGAAAACTTTTTCAATAAAAAAAAAAAAAGAAAGAAAATTGTTGTTTGAAACTCAAGTAAAAAGGGACAACAGGAAAAAAAACCTACAGAGGGTAAAATATTTGACTGAAGGTCTGAAGCACATATTAATGAGAAGCAGACTCATGGGAAAGAAGGCTCCAGGGTACCTTAAATATATATATATATATGGATACTAAATATTGATAACTAGCTGCCATAGATCAGAGGCTCAAGTGATATCAGCAGAATTAGGTAGTGGGAATTTTTCTAGGCTCCTAACTTGTAAGAAAATTGATGAAATGTTGGCTTCCAGTCTATGACCAGAGCTAATCCAAGTACCATTTGCAAATGGTCTTCTCACTGGTGGCATCTCAAATTTGGAACACCCTCTGCTGACACCAATGTTCTGCCTTTTCCAATGGTAAACTGAAATATTTTTCTATGCACAATGCTTTTGAAGT
This sequence comes from Pituophis catenifer annectens, assembly GCF_029215685.1. NCBI lineage: Eukaryota > Metazoa > Chordata > Lepidosauria > Squamata > Colubridae > Pituophis > Pituophis catenifer. The sequence continues at coordinate 279,989,435 of NW_027256881.1, forward strand.
AATTCTTGAATCCCACTCTATGTTTACAATTCAACTTATTTTATTGTATTTAATTTTTTCTGACCTAAAGCTTTAGGATGAAGATGCGATACACAAATTCCCCAAACACCTATAGAATCCAAGAGGGAATTTACAGAGGCAAAGCTGAAAACATGCAAAAGAACTGCAGATTGTCAGCTCTGTTGAGAGAAGCAAGTAAAAAGAATCTACATTACCTGCAGGATTAAACAGTAATTTATAAACATTAGATTCCCAAGGAAATCACAATGTGTTCAAAGAAAATCATCTCAACCAGCCATATGCCAAGAGTGCATTTTTCCAACCCAAATGTAGGTGAGGAAACTTTGACCATACTAGAGCTACAGAAGCAATAAGTAAGAACTGTGGCAGGATCAACTTCCTTCATAATTTTGCTTCAGAGATCCCCCCTCCCCCGTTCCTCTCAGGGAAGAATATTTTAAAGAATCAAAATTGTTTTATCTCCTTCAGTATTTTAATGAGATTCCTCCCCATTGCCACTTATGGGTTAAGAAAACGCATCCACTATAATCACCTCTGGTGCTTAAATAATATATCCGCAAGGAGCCCAAAATCTACTCCCTGACACATCTTTTGTACAACTTGGAATGTGAACGTACTAACATGATACACTCTGCAGATGTTCACTGTGAGTATGTGGGCGTACACAAAAATTTATCATCTCTTAGCTGAGCATGGTGGTTTAAACCAGGGGTCTCCAACCTTGGCAACTTTAAGACTTGTGGACTTCAACTCCCAGAGTTCAAGTCCACAACTCTTAAAGTTGCCAAGATTGGAAACCCCTGGTTTAAAAGACTTCTATTCATGTTTGCTGGAACACAACTCAGTTCAGCCAAGAGCCTGACTACAGGTAGTCCTCGCCTTACAACAGTTCACTTAGTGACCGTTTGAAGTTAGAACAGCACTGAAAAAAGTGACTTATGACCATTTTTCACACTTATGACCATTACAGCATCCCCATGGTTATCTGATTTACATTCGGATGCTTGACAACTGACTCACATTTATTGTGAATGTTATGTGTCTTTGGGTGTTATGTGAATTTCGTTGTATGGATATACTGTGTATACACGTACAATGACAATAAACTTTCTTTCTTTCTTTCTTATTTATTGATGGATGGATGGATGGATGGATGCAGGCAGGTCCCGGGCTCATGTGATTTACCTTTTGCGACCTTCTGACAAGCAAAGTCAATGGGGGAAGCCAGATTCACTTAACAACCACGTTACTCATTTAACAATTACAGGGACTCACTTAACACATGTGGCAAGAAAAGTCGTAAAATGGGGCAAAACAAATTTCTCACTTAACGACACAAATGTTGGGCTCAGTTGTGGTCGTAAGTTGAGAACTACCCATACATTCAAACAGAAGCTCTCTCTTACTTTTTGATCATATTTGAAATACCAGGGGTGGACAGCAGCCTAGAGGGCGGGTCTGCAGGCCCACCCTTATAGCCAAGTAGTTTTGAATCCTCTTGTGAACAGGCTGAACATCTGCAGAAGCCTAATCAATATGGGAAAGAGTAATGAATCATTATGTGAAAGCCACTTGCAAGCAGAACTCCTTGGTCTGAATAATCTGGTGTTTCTTTGACAAACCAGCGACTATTTGACACATCTGATGTAGCACAACATGCAGAATCTCCCCCTGAAGGAACAGAAAATTAGGGCCGGGTAATTAAGGTAATTAACCATGAAAATGCAGTGAGCATGTGTGATGTAATTTGCTATGATGTCAGCGGGCTGAATTTTTTAAATGCCACGTTATTGTTTCTATAAGTGCTTAAGACCTTTGCTTACCAGAGCATAGTCGGTGCATTAAATCAAGTCACAATGTTAATCAGTTTAGTTCGGTGTGGTCATTCCACACCAACTGGCAAGAGTTCTCTGAGATTAAAGGCAGATATAATGTCCTACTTTTTTTTTTTAACTAGTGATGCCTTTATCATGTAAAATCACTGAACTATCTGCTTTTTCCTGAGCAAGGTGAGGACAGGATGCTAATTTGCTTGCATTCCATAACAAAAATCTCACAGTGACATCAACTGGAATAAACTGTAGAGAGTTGACTGGAGTGAACTGTTATGTTGTAGAAGACTATTATTAAGGCTTTCCTGAAAGAGATGATTACATTGGAGGCATATTAATTCTTCCCTCTTCAACATTTAAATAAAAACCTTTTGAATCAAAAGAAAGTGGCAATAAGCAGACTTCGCTACTGGAGGAATTTGTTTGCAGGATCTGCTATGTCAGAGATTAATATAGTAATATAGTATACTGTATCATTATTTAGTAATACAGAATCCCATTATAGTAAAAACTAATTTGCTATATGAAAATTATTTGAGTCCGTTCTTGAAAACTGATTGAAAGATTATTCTCAAAGTAATGAACAGTATGGAACTGATACTGCTTTTTTAAAAAAAGAAATGATTAATTTGGTTCATGAAAAGAGTAGCTAATTGATGAGAGCAGCCTTCCCCAACCAGATGCCCTCTGGATGTGTTGGATTTTAAATTTCATAATTCCCAGTCAGCATAACCCAGAGGAGAAGAAATTTATCATATCTGGAAGGCGGCAAATTGGGGAATCCTAGATTAATTTGGTAATTCAAGGTTTTGATGGTCAAGGATAATTCAATCCATTAAGTATATACAGCTAACATGATCAAGATTCTACTGGCTTGAGTTTTGAAGTGTTTTAGTATTGAATCTTGGCAGATTCTTTAAAATAAATATTAGGCAACTGTTGGGCTATTTAGGCCATCAAAAAGCTTTTATATATCCATTAATTCATCTCTGAGAAAGAGAAGGAACTAGATCCTGCTACAAGGTTCTTGTGTAGAGAAGGTAAGTATGGAAACTAGAGGAAAGGAGAGGACAGTCCATGTTGACCATGTTTACCTGTGATGGATGAAAATTATAGGGTTAAATACAGATGACTATTAAAATAAAGAAAATTAGTTACTTACACAGTTTCATCATTCTTGAATTCCAGTTCTCCATAACTGTCTTCAAAATCCTCTCCACCTCCTTTTGCTGTTCCTTCAACTGTTCTAAAGGGGACTATGACTGTACCCCGTGCACCAGATGTTCTAAGAACTTTCACCTCCATCACCCCAATGCTCTCACTGATATGTATCACATCACACTCGAAGGTGAAGATGCCTGCATGGTCATCATCTAAGATAGTCACAGTAGCCAGACAAGGTGAGACCAGTATGGCCTTGGGATATGGCAGTTTGTTGTGTTCAGGGGGTTCCTCTGCATCAATCACCCGTAGGTTGCTAAGACGCACAAAAAAGTGCTCATCCTCTTCAAAGATATCATCATCAATAATCCCTATGGAGAACTCTTTCTGGGTCTCCCCAGATTTCAAAACAACTGTCCCTTCTGTAAATTCATAGTCAGCCCCAGCGTTAGCAGAGCCATCTTCTGTTTTGTAATCCACATATAGGGTCTTGGAGACATCACCTCCTTTCCGGACAACAGTTAGGAGGACAGCACCACAGTTCTCAAGACACTGATAGGAGCAAGGGTCAAAATAAATTTTGGAGATGAATTCTTCTGGCTCCTCTGGCCGTACTTCATGCAAGCTAGTACTCCTCTTGGCTTGCTCAGCTGCATGCTTTTTGAGAATATTTCCTGCTCCAGTCATCATCCTGGTAGCTTGAATCCGATAGAATGCTCTGCTTTTTTGCTGGTGGGATAAAGCATAGTAGTTGGCCATTTCTACCAGCTGATCTAAGTCTTTTTCTGGGTGCTTTTGTTTCAAGTCCTTGAGGATCCGGATCATCTCTTTGCGAGACTCATCCACCTCTTTTCCCTCCATAGGCACTAGGTTTCCATCTAAAAAATGGGAGTTCATCATCTTACCATCCATTTCAATTCCTTTGGGGTGATCCCCTTCTGTCTCAATGATAATACCCCTGTGTTTGTCAGTACGGTACTTTTTGTGCATATATTTATAGAGAAACAGCCTTCTGTCTGCAATCCAAGCCAGGATGACACAAACAGGGAAGAAAAACAGAGTGAGTAAGCCTTCCCATACCTGAACCACACCTGGAGAAAAGACCGCAAGGATCATGTATAACCAGATATAGGCAAAGATGCTCCAAGCAGCCGTGACAAAGAAAACCCTCAAATGTTTTATCTTCCTCGTCTCCCCATCAGGAATGACATAGACACAGATGGCTATGATGATAAACATATTGAAAGCTGCACTACCAACGATGGTAGAAGGGCCCAGTTCACCAGCAATGAATCCATGACCACATACCTCTATCAATGACAAAAGGATCTCTGGGGCAGAGGAACCAAGAGCCATGAGGGTCAAATTGGAAACAGTTTCATTCCATATTCGGATGGTGGTGGTGATGGCTTCTCCGTTGGGTTTCCTGACTGTAATCTCTTTCTCTTGGGATGTAATGACTTCTATGGAAGCCATGAAACGGTCAGCAATGATAGAAACGCCAAGAAACATATATATGAGTGCCACAAAATAAACAATAACTCTGGCAATTTTGTCCCCCAAGGATGGATTTTCTGGGTACCATATTGGCAAGATAACACCCTCCTTGCACTCAGAAGAACCGGAGCATGAGGTGTTATGTCCTATGTTTGGTGAATCTGTCCCTGTGCCAGCATCTACTTGTAGACCATGTAAAAATAGGACAAAAGTAAAAAGCCCAAACCGGAGGAAGGCTGAGGTGACAGGTTGTAACTTTAACCGCGCCATACACAAGGCTTAACATCCACAGCACAGGAGCAAAGGTCTTCTGTTCAGGTTAAGAATCTGAAATAAAGAGATTAAAACCATGAGACTGAAAGAAATAAAAGGAAGAACTGACATTGCAATTAATGCCATTAATATTAATGTGTTCTCTTATTCACAACTAGTTATACTACCTTATGTATCGTAATCATATTTGGTTAATTTTACATGGATCACGCAAGATTGAATTATTTGCTTATTATAGGGGTGTCAAACTTGAGGCCCATGTGCCGTATGCAGCCGGCAGGGTGCTCAAATCTGGCCCACAGGGCCAGCCTGGAAATAGCAAAGGACCAGCCCATGGTGGCTCTGGCAGCCAAAATGGGGCACGGGGGGGGGAAGGGGGGCGTGCGGCCTCCTTGTGCCCTGTTTTTGGCCTGAACGGCCTCCTACACTACCCTGTCAGCCAAAATGGGATGCGGGGGAGGTGTTTTGGCTGGCATGGTACTGCAGGAGGCATCCGTCCTATCCCCCCCCACCCCCGGGCCGACCCATGGAGGAGAACTACAATGCTGATCTGGCCCTCAAAGAAATCCAGTTTGATATCCCTGGCTTATCAGTAGAATAGAGGGAAACTGTCTGTACTGAGCACAGAATAACCAACCTTGTTATTTATCTTAGACATGATTAGTATCTTGATATCAACTGAATTGTTATCAAAGAATCACACTAGGTATTCCAATTTTGCCCTAAAGCAAGATAACATGATAAATTGGTACTTGTTTATGATATAATCCTATGAATTTTGGTTAGAATAAGATCCTAGTAATTCCTAGTAAAGAGCTGCAAATAGTTGTGAAGTCAACACTAACTTTAACTGACTGATTGCAACTCTACCACCAAGGAGATTGGACTGAAAGATCCCTTCTAAGACGCTCAATAAATTCAGTGCCTGAATAGGAAGTTGAACTAGGTTTCCCTGGTTTAGCTTTTCTTGGTCCAAATCCAGCATCTTAACCAGATTTTGTTTTGATTTGAATTGTGTGAGCAGCTGTCCACCTTACAAGGTAGTCCAGACAAGAAGCACATCCAGAAGTACTAGCTCTATCATTACGGTACATTAAACAATCTTGAAAGTCTGAAAGTAGAAGTCTCTCCCCTCACCTTTACAGTTTAAGAAGCTAGGGATGGTCCCTTTGAGGAAGTTTACCTACACCTTATCTGACTATTGCCTCTTCCTTCTGTCTTCCAACTTCATTCCCACATACTGTAACAACCTTGAGGGTATGGCATAGTTATTTAAAATAAATAAATACAGAACAGGTTCAATATTTCAGAAGGATGATAATATTTTCTGTTAAGAACTGGGTGTCCACATTAGTGGACAGGCATATAGATCTCATTTGAAAATCTAGTAAGATATAGTTAATGTGGCTCAAGTCTACTCTCTTTTCTTTTTCTTTTGGAAAGCATCATCAAAGAAGATTGGCGAAATAGCACTGTAACATAGGGCCACTATTTTTGACTATTACACAGTGAAGAAAAGCAGCATCAATAAAAATAAATCCGATTTGTAATAAACTTTAAAATCTGTATGTGAAATAGTGTTTAGCTTGAGTATACTAATTTTAATCCCAGAATTGAAAAATGGTTTTCTAAAAAAGGTTTTCCTCGGGTGATGTCCCTTGATATGTAATCCAGACCTGCTGGACTGCAGCTGACAAAATTCTTAGTTCACAATTCTGGGAGATGTAGTTCAATGAATCTAAATTGGGAAAAGCTGCTTTAGAAAATTCTGTAAAATTTAGGACAGCCTACAGTGAAACAACAACAAATACCTACGTGTGCTTCAGGCATTTATTAAACCTGGCTGCAACTAATTTTCAGGGCTAGAACAGAAAATAGTGTCCAGCACTCAACATCCCTGGACTAAAAAAATGATTATACAGGTAGTCCTTGACATACGTCTATATTTCTGTTGTTAAGTGAGACATTTGTTAAGTGAGTTTTGCCTCATCCTACGACCTTTTTTTGCCACAATTGTTAACTAGAATCACTGCAGTTGTTAAAATAGTAACAAGATTGTTACATGAATCTGACTTCCCCATTGATTTTGCTTGTCAGAAGGCCAGAAAAGGTGATCACATCACCTCAGGACACTGCAACTGTCATAAATACAAGTCAGTTGCCAAGCACCTGAATTTTGATCATATGACCAAGGGGATGCTGCAACGGTCATAAGTGTGAAAATTGGTCATAAGTCACTTTTTCAGTGCCACTGTAATTTAGAATGATTACTAAATGAACTGTTGTAAGTCGAGGACTACCTGTAGTTGGCAAAGTTGAGGGAAGAAGAAGTGAAAGACAACAGATAAAATGGAAGGATTGAGTCAAAGATATATTTCTAGGAAGCAGTTGTCTGTGTAATTGTCTGCCATCAGAAGTCAATGCCATTCTAACTAACTCATGTCAGTGGGTAAACAAGCTATTTTGACATTTGAGGCCAATTACCTATACGTTCTTATTGCTGATAGTCCAAATGCAACATAAATAAATTAAATGTTATGGGTTGCCCTTTCATGATATTCCAAATGCCTTGTTCTGTTAATAATATGGATGGACAGCTCCATTAACATTGCCAACATGGAGAAATACAGCATTTTTAATTTTTGAGCCATCAATACGGATAGCAAAATCAGCAGGGGTCGTGTGGGGTGAGGCAAAAGCTTAGAAAATATTTATGCTGCCTTGAAATCTCCTTCCGTCCTCCTCAGGAATTCAATCTCGCATTTTGAGAAGGAGACTCAAAACACAAGGCCTATTACTGCTCACTATTGCCAAGGTCTATCTACTGTTTTCTGAAGTCTGAATTTAAACAATCTATTTGCAAGCTCAAATGGTCAGACATCCCTATTTGGGGAAATGTTCAGTAGCATTGTTAGAAGAACTTTATGCACACAGAATGAAATAGTTTACATGCCTAATGATAGACCGGAAATACAGGTTATTGAAAATCCAAACAAAATATAATATAATGTACATTGCAGGAATCATTTGAACATTATTAGTGTAAACAGGTATATCTAAAAGGGAACTTTTCTCACTGGTGTAAGAAATAAGGGAATTCAAAAATAAAATAGTATATATTCCCTTACTATAAAATAGTAAGGGAATAATAATAAATGAATTGAAACTTGTTAATCTATTGTACAATATTTGTTATGCTGCTACAAAAGTATTTTCCATTTAAGCATTAATTTGTTAAGCATTTATAATACATGCATCTCTGTAAAAACATATGTATGGAATCAATTGTATCCTTCCTGCATTAAGATCTAAATATGACTGAATTTTACAATGTAGTTAAATTATATGCTTTGTGGAACTTCTCCCATGTCTATGGTGCATATGCTTGGAGAAGGACATGTGGGCATTGGCACAGGAGAAGGGCCCTGCTGAGGGTGAATGGAGACATTTCTTAACGCTAGAGAGCTCATAGATGTTACGTAATAATGTATTAACAGATAGGTACGGATAGGTATGGGAGAAGAGAAAGTAATCTGAGAAAACAAAGAGAGAGATAATGTATTCCTCTGAGGCATCTTGGATTAGCTAAAACCCCGGAGGGCTTGTCCAATAAGTCCAAAGGAAATGGGAAATGGGCCGTCGGGATAGAACTGTATACAATGAATGTTTTTGAAATCTAAGGGTGTGGCTTCCTGGCTCAAACTCCTTGTTGAGGTCTATGCTGGGATACCCCACTGCATTTTGCAAAATTGCTTTCTTGTTTATTTTGAAATAAAATCTCTGTGTTTTCACCGACCCAAGATTGTTTGTTGAAGTCATTTCCAACACTGGGTTGCCTCACTCATTTCTTCCTAAATATCAATGATTATTGGTGTTTAATATCAATTAATAATAAAAAAAGCTTCTAGATAAGACTATTTAATGACAACCACAAGTAGAAGAAACGAACAAATAAGGATACAAACGGTAAGAAACAGAGCTGACAAAGTGAAGGAAATGAAGTGAAGATACCTGATTTTGTAATATCTGGATCACAAATCCATATCAAGCAGTCTTTAGATGGTTGAAGATTGAAATGAAATAACATATCTTCTAGGCCATGGGTTCCCAACCCCTGGTCTGTGGACTGGTATTGGACCAGGGCATGCCAGAAACCAGGCCACACATTAAGTGAAGCCCCATCCATGGGATGCAGGCAGCAAACAAAACCACATCCCCTCTGGTCCGCAGAAAATCTCTCTATATGGAACCGGTCCATGGTGCCCAAAAGATTGGGGGCCACTGTTCTAGGCATTATACTGATTGTTTCAGACATGACAAATTCTTTCTGCCTTCCTCTCTGAAAATCCAGTTACTTACTTCCTTTTTTAATTTAGATCTGACTTTCTGGAGATGAGAGATTAAGACTACAAACAAGAATCTGGGGCAAAACCTCAAGTCCTCTTTTTAATTAGTCAAAGTATATCAATGTTGCTGGAAGACACAGTGACAAATACTTTTATGAGGGGTAACAGACACGTTTCTGTGCTTTCACAGTATGCAGTGACTAGAATTTCCAGTGCTACAGCTAAGGCTGGAAGACAATGTTCTTTTGCAGAAGATAAATATGTGAGCCGAGATCTGGTAAAGTGTAGCTCAAGATTAAGCTTTCAGCCAGCAGCAACTGTGGTGTAATATCACTCATAATCCTTAGGGACAAATAGCCTTCGACAAAGAAAGGACCAATAATTTTCAAATTCCGCAGGGGGATATTGTATGCCAATCTGTAACTGGAATCATATAAACATCAAGAATCCAAGGGCACACTAAAGACTAACTGATGGTGCAGATTTCCAAAAACTGGAGACTATCATTAAAATCCTTGATCCTCACAGAAAAGATTAAATATACCTGTGTATGCCATCACTATTTTTCTAAACAGTCACAAAATGCAACAGCTTGTTTTCAATTATTGTCAGATCATGCAATATTGAAATAATCTCACAGATTTCAACAGTATAATAATTCTGCTTCTTAATAATACAGTATTGTCCAAGATGGTAATTCTTAAAGAGATTAGAGAAACTGTTAGGGAATGACCGGGCCATCCCAATTTAGAAGTTTATTGTGTATGTGTGTTGAAGATCATGCCCAGATTATATGCTACTTCACTAGAATCAGGTGCTATCCATGTTACCTAGTTAACCTTCTTAAGAACATAAGAAAAAGCCATCTAATCCAGCATGGCCGATCAGATACAATCAGGTAATTCACAATAATAGCCCTATATTCTTCTTTTCCCCAACAAGAGTTATCTAAAGTTTGTTGCCTGTAATTAAGGAAACGCTAGTAGTCATCAAAAAAGTAGTTGTCAGTAGTCCTAATCTCCATGAATTTCTATAGCCCCCTTTTAAAATCCTGTAAAATTATAAACGTGTCTGATAGTAGTGAATTCCACAGTTAACCTATGTGTTAAGATGTTTACATTTTTGAATGGACCAGAGGTGGTATTGGAGATTTTACAGTATCCTTCCCATGCCACGCCCACCAAGCCATGCCCACCAAACCATGCCACGCCCACCAAGCCACACCCACAGAACCGGTAGTAAAAAACAATTAAACCCACCACTGGAATGGACCCTAGACAACAAACTGCATCATGCCATACATCTTTCAAAACACTTGAGCTTTCCACTTGTTTCCTGTTTAGATATTCCAAATAAAGATATAAACATGTATTATAATAATTGGAAATGCTGCTTGTCTAGAGAAATGCACAATCTTAGCTATATGTTTGACTTATGTGAGCCAACTGCCTGTACATTGCTGGCAGCAATTCCATCTTTTCTCAATAACCCTTTAAATTATGAAACATAACAATTGAAAGAAGCCAGGAATCCTCAGCCTTTTGGGGTTGATGAGTGCATTTAGAATTTTGGAACATAAGGTATTGCATAATGTGAGTATATTTTGGAACATAATATGGGCACTCTCACAAAAGGGCATAACTGCTTACAAAATTTAGATTTATATGAATGCTCTCTACCGTATTTTCCAACTTACCCTCCATAGGATGTTCTTCATTCCTTGACATGCAGTTGGACACCCTTCAAACAAAGCACTGAACCTCAGCCACCTATCATGTTCAATGGAGGCTTACAACATCCATTGAAGCCCAGTGGCTTTTTTTGGAGGAGATTGGGGGACAACAAAGAAGAGTCTGGAGGCTGGACTTCACAGCCTTTCTCTTTCTCATTTTTGCTTATGATTTTTTTTAAAAAACAGTAAAAATCAGGAAGGTAAGATTAGTAGTTGCCAAAGGAGACCTCATGCACACCTTGTCATCTACAGATGCCATGCCTGTGGTCTGATCTAAGCACCATACAAAAAATTGTTGAGGCGCTAGTGAGTGAAATGATCTCCCTGGTTTGCCTGCTTTTCTCATTGCTTCTCTCTCCAAAGATCAGTTGTGCTTTAGAAGCTGCTTTTTATCCCCAAGCAGGGGATAAAAACCAGCAAACTAATGTGCTGAAGCTCACCAGACTAAGGAAGCTAGCCAGATGAATACCTGGTAGGCAGATTTCTTTTTCCTATTTTCCTCCCCAAAAACTAAGCTGCGTCTTATACTCCGGTGCATCTTATAATCCAAAAAATATGGTAAAAGTTTGGGATCCGAGGACTTAGTTAACAACTTTCAAAAATCAGCATATATTGATCCTCTATTCCCAACACTTCTGTCCTCAAAAATATCTCGTCAGAAAGGATAGACTGCACCCCCCCCAGCTGAAAAAGGAATTGACAGACATGCCTGGACTGTGTACACTATCTAATGTGCACTGTGTATTATGCTCAGCGTCTATGCCACAGTCAATTGCTCTTTTTCCTTTTTCTATTGCAATTTTCCTGCAGAAAGGAAGTGAAACAAACATATCCATGACGAGTCCTAAGAGTCTTTTTCTCTCAAGAAAGGTCCAGCTGATTTCGGACATTAGAATCCCATGTGTAATATCAAACAGAGGGTGTAGATGGCATCTATTGCTGTGACCATATATAGCAGGGCTGTCAGACTCAAGGCCTGTGGGCCGGATCCGGCCCACAGGTTGCTTAGATCTGACCCACAGGGCAACCTGGAAACAGTGAAGGACCAGCCTGTGGTGTCCTTCAAGAAAAACAGAGCTCGGAAGGACCATGCACAGCCCTCTGCCAGCAAAACGGAGCCCAGGGGGACAGCCTTCGTCATGGCCGAAAATGGAGCTCGGGAGCCCAAGCACAGTCCCACTGAGCTCTGTTTTCATTGGCAGAGGGCTGCAGGAGGCCATCATGGCTGAAAATGGAACTCGGGAGCCTGTTTTCACTGGCAGATTGCTCGGGCCGCCACAGACACCCCCAACACGAGTGACGTCAATCTGGCCATGCCCATCCTGATCATGCCCACCCCGGTCCCCCAAGGTCAAACACAACCCTGATGCAGCCCTCAATGAAATCAAGTTTGACATCCCTGATAAAAGGCATTTCACCCTCCAATTATAGTATACTGTAGAGATGGTGATTGGAATGAAAATAATGCTAAGGCTAATAACAATAAAGCAAACACTACAAATAGGAGAAATAGAAAATTGCCTTGAGTTTATACAGTAGTTAGCTGTGTGAAAACAGAGATGAGAAAGGAGACTCTCAAAGCCAGTGAAAAGCATGGATAAAGGTGAAGCTGAGAATAAATTAACTACTGCAATGCACACCCAGGCTCTCTGGAATAAATACACATATAACTAGAGAGGAATGGTGAAGCAATACTACTGAAGGGCAGGTGGTGATGGAAGGAGTGTGCTGTCTGTTGTGTTTATGGAGGTATAAGTAAAGTTTCTGGTACTAAACCCTTATGTGATGCACAACTTTTTCTAAGTGATTCTCAAAGATACCAATTGTTTTATTTTTGAAATGTTCTTAACTTGCTAGGAAAGTTTCCATGGACCTGGGTAAAAACCGAGAAGAAAATTTGAATTACATACCTATGTTACACTAGCACTTTTGGTATAAGGATGGCTTGAGATAAGAGTAGCCCAGCTTCATTGTAAATTCTTTTAGTTGGGGTTCTCTGAGCTTAGGGAGATCAATGCCAAAGTACAAATCGTGTTTCGTACAAATGTTTCACTTTACATTCAGCAACAGTTTAAAAGTGGGGATCGTGTACTCTGCTTGAAATTTTAATTTGATGGAGACTATTGAAGATTGGCAGCTTCTTGCTGCAGCCTTCTACAACTTCATATTCTCTGGATAGCTAGAATTCTACTCTTATTATTCCCAATCAATCTGAACAATGGAAAATATCAGATGGGAAAAAAACTGGCTTCTCTTATCAGTTTGCAGAGGTTCTACAATCCGGAGCTTTGAGCCTACTTTTAAAATGGACCCTAAACAGAATTACTAGAATAACAATTTGCTTGTGGTTTTTTGCATTCCAAACATATGGTGAAATTAATTACTAGCTTCTGCTTTTTCAGTGAAAGATAGAAGCAGAAGGCCACCCTGTTTTCCAAGTCATTGTTCAACACAGAAGTGCATGATAAAAAGATTGGCTGTGTTTTCTGTACCCTATGCAGAGAATAGGTTTCTTCAGTAAAAAGCACATTCTGAATGTATTACCAACAGCTGAAAATAAATATGTAAATTAAATATTAAAATTTGATTTCACACAGTTCAGTTCTCTTTGGTAACAATATGCGCATGCTAAAGTCCACACTAGGAGAGCTACATATGCACAATTTGCATGTGCAATTAGCTTGATTGCACTGCACGAAGCATAATTATATGCATACAAGATTTAACCCCCCCAATTTTTTTTGGAGAAGCCTGAGTTTAGAATAGTTTGAAATCTGTTTTTCTCTGTAGATGAAATTTTAAAAAGGAAGATAGAAGTGTGAAAACTTAGGTTAAAATTTGAAATTCAAATTGTAACCTGTAAGCACCTATAAACCGCTTCCACTTGGAAGCAGTGTATAACTAAAGAAAGTAACATTTAAGTAAACATAACAGCAACTGATGAAAAGCCCATGCTGGATGATTAGATATCCTTGCAAAAATGAATGTTACAGTAGTTGCAATGAAATATCAGTTTAGTTGGTTTCCTCAGTGCAAGCAATTGAAAAGTATTTTGTTCAGTCACTAAGTCAGGGGTGTCAAACTCAAGGCCCGTGGGCCGGATCCGGCCAGTGGGGTACTTAGATCTGGCCCACAGTGAAGGACCAGCACGCGGTGTTTCTGCCAGCACGCCGCCCTCCTGAGCTCAGTTTTCGCTGGCAGAGGGCTGCAGGAGGTCATGGCATCTGAGAATGGAGCTCAGGAGCCTGTTTTCACTGGCAGAGTGCTCAGGCCACCACAGGCACCCCCTGACACGAATGAAGTCAAGCTGGCCATGCCCCCCTGTAGGATATAAGGGAATTCAAAAATAAAATAGTAACGAAGGGAATAGTAATAAATGAACAGAAACTTGTTATTCTATTGTACAATATATGTTATGCTGCTACAACAGTATTTTCCATTTAAGCATTTATTTGTTAAGCATTTATAATACATGTATCTCTGTAAAAACATATGTATGAAATCCATTGTATTCTTCTTGCATTAAGATCTAAATATGACTGAATTTTACAATGTAGTTTGATTATTTGCTTTGTGGAACTTTTCTCCCATGTCTATGATGCATATGCTTGGAGAAGGATCTTGTTCTTTGGCATAGGAGAGGGGCCTGCTGAGGGTGCACGGAGACATTCCTTAAAACTGAGAGATACTATGTAGAGATGTAATGGACAGGTACAGAGAGGTACGGGAGGTGCTGAAGAGAAAATAATCTGAGAAAACAAAGAGAGAGATAATGTATTCCCTTAAGGCATCTTGGATTAGCTGAAAACCCAGAGGGCCTGTCCAATAAGTCCAAAGGAGGAGGGAAATGGGCCATCAGGATAGGGAACTATAAAATGTAATGCTTTTGAAAACTTTAGGTGTGGCTTCCTGGCTAAAACTCCTCTGTTGAGATCTGCTGGGATATACCCACCCTATTTTGCAAAATAGCTTTTATTTTTTTTTTAATAAAATCTCTATTTTCATCGACCCAAGTGTTTTTTTGGCTGAATTCATTTCCAACACCCCTGCCACCCCAAGTTTAAACACAACCCTTATGCGGTCCTCAATGAAATTGAGTTTGACACCCCTGCACTAAGTCATGTCTGACTCTTTGCAACTCCATGGACCATAGCACACTAGGCCTCCTGTCCTCCACTGTCTCCCAGAGTCCATCCAAACACATGGCCACTGTGTCGATGATACTATCTAATCATCTCATCCTCTACTACCCCTTTCTCTATTTCCCTTCAATCTTTCCCAACATCAGGGTCTTTTCCAATGAGTCCCCATTTCTCATTTGGTGGCCATAGTATTTGAGCTTCAGCTTCAGTATCTGTCCTTCCAAACGACTGACTGATTTGACCTCCTTGCAGTCCAAGGGACTCTTTAAGAGTCTTCTCAAACACCACAATTCAAAAGCATCAATTCTTTGGTGCTCAGTCTTTCTTATGGTCCAAATCTCACAGCCACACATTACGCTACTGGGAAAATCAAAGCCTTGACCATACAGACTTTTATTGGCAAGGTGATGTCTGTGCTTTTTAATATGCTGTCTAGATTTGCTATAGTTTTCCTCCCAAGGAACAAGTGTCTTTTAATTTCATGGTTGCATTCGCTATCTGCAGTGATCTCGAAGCCCAGGAAAAGAAAATCTGCCACTGCTTCCATTTCTTCCCCTCTTATTTGCCAGGAAGTGATGAGACCAGATGCCGTGATCTTATTATTATTTTTTTATGTTGAGTTTCAAGCCAACTTTTGCACTCTTCTCTAGTCTCTAGTAGTAAAGTTCCTTTAAATTTTAAAATATAAATAATGTGTAGGAGATGCATGACCCTAATGGAAATAAATGTAATTTACTGCTCCTTTACCTCTAAGGTTCTAACTTTTATTAGAGCATTACCTTTATTATGTACTACCTCCACTCTACAAACCTGATCTCCTTCCCTAACCCTATGACCTTCGCACTGAATTACAGCTTCCATCAGTACCAAGATGATGGCAGTTGCAATTCAACACACCTGCAAGGCATCAGCCTGAAGAAGGCATGATTAACACACAGTTCAAAGGTAAGGAAGGCTACTATAAACATTCCCATCACTATAAACTGAAAAATTAAGGTTGCCGTACCTTGACTGCAAGCTTATAATTGACCAAACAAAACTTTGTTGCCAACTTGTGATCAACCAGAATTTTGCAGCCCAGATAGAACCTGATGTAAGATACTAAAACACAAACACAAACACACACATAGGATTCTTTTTCAGCAAGCTTTTCCTTTTTCCTTAAGTTATTAATAATTATGACTTCAACCTTATTTTCCTTTAGTGCAATGGTCCCTGGAGAAGGTTGTAAAACTTAATGTAAATAAATTATATATAAATGGTTTATATTTGGTATATTTATGGTATATATTTACCATGGATGGATGGTGTATGTTATGTATATCAAATAGGCTGCACACAAACAACATGCTAACTAGGCTCCAATGGGGAATAGATATTTATGGTTCAGCAGGTGGTGGTGATGAATCAACCATTGTCTTGCCTTGTTGCATGGTTTATTCCATTATATCACATGGCTTAATCAGGGGGAGCATATGTTATGTGATTAGAGCAACTGCATCTTGTTAACTCAGATTTAGATTTAGCATATTGCATGAAGCCACCCATAAAGTATGTGTAGCTTCTAACAGTGAAATTATATGCAAGTTTACTTGGAAATAACTCCTCTCAGTAAAGCTTTTTTTCCCTTCTAAATGGTATAAGATTCAGCCTTATATTACAATTCTATACTCCTCTATTCCATCTGTCTAAAATTCCATGGATCAACCAACATCTAAGGAATCGTTTATGTTCAATAACCTAGGAAAATAAGATGGTAGAATAAAGAAGATAGCTTATTCATTTGCTGACATAGCATCATTTGCAAGTATCTGGCAGTTTATTTCTTTTATTTTAAAAAAATACTCTAAAATATTTTAGGACACCCTCAAATTATTGTTGCCACTGTGATGGAATGTAGTTTGGAATCAAAGGAGGGAGGGGCTATTTCCCAGGGGGCAAAGAAACAGTGGAATTTGTAATGTCTGGTATGCAGGAAACAGGGCAAAGTCCCACCCATCCCCAACAATTCACAGTATATATCTAACAGTTATTCAGATATTTGCTTAAGTCTGGCAAGATTCTGTTTTTAGGCAAACAACAATAAAGAGCTACTCAGAAATAACTCCACATATCGTTCTTGGTTCTTTGGGCCTGACAGACACAATTTTTCTGCTGTTGTTGCCCCATCTCCATTGATCATCGGGCAACCAGATGGACCATGGCTGGACCACCACTTGGTTCCCCTGTTCAATAATAGGGAATCAACTTGGATCTCTCAAAATCCATTGCTCAATAGAGACCCGTTGGCTGACGGACAAACAGTGTCATGTATACATTGTCCCCTCTTCCAAGAGACAGGCATCACCTCTTCATGTTAATGCTACCTGGACAGAAATGTTTGAGCCAATGCACTGTGCACAGTAGCTCGATCCTTAAATGTGGATTGTTGGTTAAATAAAGTATGGAACAACTTGGATAAATATTGTAGATGCAAAACATAGAAGGTAAAATTGCTTTACAAAGTAAATAGTTTTTATTTCTGATAAAAACAAGTTCTATATCTTGGAGGACTAGCCTTAAATAATTTTATTATTATTGATCTCTAGAAAGGTCAGGAAACAACGCACGTCTGTCAATTTGCTTTTGTGTTTTTTGTTTTTTTTTAAATATAGAAAACAAAAAATTAACTATGAATGGCTCAAGAACCATTAAGATGGATAGATTGACCTGACTACCAATTTAAACTGCTGTGGACGTATATACCTGAAAAACAAGAGAAACCAGAAGCATAGTTTCTTGACAGAAATGCCCACCCAAATCTATAGGCTTTTTCCTATCTACCTCTAAATTTAAGCTTCTTGCATTATCTGCAAAGTATAACTATTTCATATTGATTCCTATTATTTGTTTTAGAGCTGTTTATGAAAATGCCCTATGATGAACAGCACCCCTAAGCATCCCCACAGATGGTACAAGACACTTTGTCATATCACTTGGAGAAACAACACAGCAAGAACCAGGGGATGTACGTATTTCCCAGTCAGCCACGCTTATGAATTAGCTTATTTGAACGTATCCCTAAACTTATTTACCTGGTAATAAATTTTATTGAGTTGAATGGATTTATGCAAATAACAACCTGGATATTGTTTAGGGATGAATATTGTCTTCTATTCTTTTTTATTTTTCAATAATTTTTATTAATATATTCTATACACCAATACACAAATAAAATATACAATCCTGCCACCATGGTATAATGTGATTACATTGTCCATAAATATAAAGTCATTCCTTTATACATACATATTTGCCATCTTATATATATATATCATCATATATCTATTCTATCCCACCTTTTCTGGACCCAATCGTACCATAATTTCCAACTGTTATAAAATTCTGAATTTTTTTACCATTGATCAATCTAGTTAATCTATCTGATTCCGCACACTCATTAATTTTATATATTATTTTCAAATCTATCAATAAGTATTGATTTTTCCACTCCTGCGCATATGCTAATCTTGCTGCAGTAATAATGTGAATCAACAAGAACCATATACCTGATTTAACATTCAAAGGTTTTGCCCCCAATAGGAAAATCTGGGGCCTTAATTCCAAATTAATCTGTGTAATTTCCAAAATCCATTGCCATATTTTTTTCCAATATTTAACAGCCTTAATTGTCCAATATTTAACCGCCAATATTTAATTGTCTTAATATTAAGACAATATTGTCTTCTATTCTTTTGATCCATGCTTCCAATGCAGTTGGAGGTTCTAGACCAGTGATGGCTAACCTTTTTGCCATCACATGCCAAAAGTGGGGGTCACTCGTGTGTGTGCCCACACCCATAATTCTATGCGCACCACCCCCCGCACATGCATGTGTGACTCCCACTTTTGGCATGTGATGGCAAGGTAGACTCGTTTTTTGCTCTCCCCAGGCTCCAGAGCCTTTCTAGGAGGCTGGGGAGGGCAAAAATGGCCTTCCCCACTCCGCTGGAGGCCCTCCAGAGGCCGGAAACAGCCTTTTTCCTGACTTCCAGTGGGCCCAAAAGGCCGGAAAATCAGCTGGCCAGCGTGTGCATGCACGCCGGAGCTGAGCTCGCGTGCCCCCCAATATGGCTCCGCATGCCACCTGTGGCACGCGTGCCATAGGTTCGCCATCACGGTTCTAGGCGATTCATTTTAAGTGCATTAGCAAAAAATGCCCATTGTTCTTAATACAGGGTGAAACAGATCAGGAGATTCATGGCTGGAATTTCACCTTTTTATTAGTAAAATGCAAATAACAACAACAACAACAACAATAGTAATAATAGTAATAATAATAATAACAACAGCTTTGCAGTTGCACGCCCTGGTTCTCTAACAGTAACAACTGAGCCCTGTAGCCCCTTTTTCGATAGATGTCCAGGAGCCATAGCATCTGACGCGGTCCTTATTGACCCAGGCGATGACCGATCCAGTGTGGAATTTTATTGATTCCTTCTCATCATTAGTGATGGTAGGGGCCTAGATTGATTCACAGTGGCTAAGCCACTACTGATCCAATTACGATAATCCCATAACTGTAGGAACTGCACCGAATAGCTGCCCAGGCCCAGCCATGGCAGCCTAACTGCTTGACAGCAACCTAACTGGCAGCAACCCGTATCAACCATTAGCACCAGTCAATGGTATTCGTGATGTATTTCTGAATGTTCAGTTGACTGAGTTTCATATTTAATGAATAAAGATAATAATAATAATAATAATAATAATAATAATAATAATAATAATAATAATAATTGAATTGAAGATAAGCAGCAAGAAAAAATCACAAAGTACCGGGACTTACAAACTGAAGTTGAGCGACTGTGGAAAAAGAAATCGTGTGTTGTCCCGATTGTAATTGGAGCCCTCGGAGCAATACCCAAAGGGCTACCCCGCTATTTAGAAATTCTAAATTTGCCTGACTTGAACATTTTGACTCTACAAAAAACCACCTTACTCGGAACAGCTTACATCCTCCGACGATACCTTAACAGTTCCTAGGTCCTTGGTTAGGACTCGAGCTGCTGAGCTATTAACCAGCCTCAAAGGCTGTGAATCTCACTAAAGATTAACCAATAAATAATAATAATAATAATAATAATAATAATAATAATAATAATAATAATGGATTGTATTTTTAGTACATACATTTTGTATGTTACATGGAGGGCGTAACCTCTGTAAAAAGATACAGCTTTCTGTTAAATGGAGCAATACTAATCTAAATGAAGTTGAATTTTAGCAGGAAACAATAAATAATTAACTAAAATACAAAAGTAGATTCCCAAGCCCCCAATCTCTGGAACTGCCCCTCAGAGGAATAGTATTATCACAATATTTTTCTAGAATGATATAAGTTCAGAAGGATATAATGATCAGTGCAATTAAATATTATTCAGTAAATATTCAATAACCAATAAAATCACTAGGCCTCCATTCTTCTTCCTAGTTCCCAGTACTTATCATCTAGCACAGAGGTCTTCAAACTTGGCAGTTTTAAGACTTGTGGACTTCAGCTCCCAGAATTCTCCAGCCAACATAGCATAGCATAGAATTTTGGGAGTTGAAGTCCACAAGTCTTAAAGCTGCCAAGTTTGAAGACCTCTGATGAAGATCAAAGCAATTGCTACTGGCTCTGCTAAAACACTCTAGTGTGTAAATGGCACTAGAGGCTTGCATGTATAAGTAATCCTTGACTTATGACCACAATTGAGCCCAACACACATGAAAAATTTTGTTAAATGAGTTTTGCCCCATTTTATGACTTTTCTTGCCACATTTGTTAAGTGAATCACTGCAGGTGTTAAGTGAGTAACATGGTTGTTCAGTGAATCTGGCTTCCTCATTGACTTTGCTTGTCAGAAGGTTGCAAATGGTAGATCACATGACCGTGGGATCAGGGGTGAAATCTAAAAATTTTTGCTACTGGTTCTGTGGACGTGGTTTAATTAGTGGGCGGGGCTTGGTGGCAAGGTTACTGGGAGGGCGTGGCTTGTTGGTCAGGTGGGCGTGGCCAAGTCAATGTCACTTCTTTGCCCTTTTTTAACCTACAAAACACAACACAACACAACTGGCTCACCCACAATATAAAAGCAGCTGTACTGGATCCAAAATGGCCTCTGCAACAAGCAGGAACCTCACACAGCCACAAAAAGCCCAAAAAAACAACTTTCACACTTTACACACACATAACACAACACAACACAACTGGCTCACCCACAATGTAGAAGCAGCTGTGCTAGATCCAAAATGGCCCCTGCAACAAGCAGGAACTTCACACAGCCACAAGAAGCCCAAAAAAACAACTTTCACACTTTACACACACAAAATTCCACCTACAGCTTTATGAGATTTTTTGTGTTTGTGTAGTTAGAGTGAAACACTACAGAAACACACTAAATCTCAGAAAGCTGCACAAATATTATTTTATTTTATTTTATTTTTATTTTTATATAAAAGCAGCTAAATTTAAAACTTCCTAAACTTTAAATGGCTAGGTCTAAAAAAAGAACAACTAAAAAAAACCCTAATTAACTATTTTTTTAAAGCTCCCAAAGGGGAAAAAAACTTACCCAATAGAACAGGGGTATCCAACCTTGGCAACTTTAAGACTTGTAGACTTCAACTCCCAGAATTCCTCAGCCAGCTTTGCTTTGCTGGCTGAGGAATTCTGGGAGTTGAAGTCCACAACTCTCTGCCTGCTTGATTGCAGGCAGGAAGATTCAGTTGCTTGCTGATGCAATGGATTGCAGTGATTACAGCAAGGCGTTGCAATCAGCAGCTAAGGTAAGCAAGCTGAGGGGGGGAGGGGGAGGGATTTTTGCTACTGATCAGGCAACTCAGCTGAGATTGTCAGAGCTTGGCTCATCAGAGCCATTTAAAAGAAAAAAAGGCTCTGATGATCGCGCGACTCAGCTGGGCATGGGGGCAGGGGCAGGGATTTTTGCTACTGGTTCCCCGAACTGCCCACCGCCATCGCTACCTACTCACCCGAGCCGGTCCGAACCGAGAGGATTTCACCCCTGCCTGGGACATTGCAACCGTCATAAATATGAAAAGCATCCAAGTGTAAATTACATGACCATGGGGATGCTGCAATGGTCATAAGGGTGAAAATGGACTTATGACCAATTTTCATAAGTGTGAAAATTGGTCATAAGTCACTTTTTCAGTGTTGTTGTAACTTCAAATGGTCACTAAATGAACTGTTGTAAATCAAGGACTACCTGTATTGTCTAAGACTGGCAGAGCTGAGACTGATAGTTGACCAATCTGGTGAGATCTAGGAAGAGTTTTTTTCAACAGAGATGTAACAAAGGATGTATTGATTGATGGAATTGTACCTTCCTCTAAAGAGGTATTTGGCACAGTCCTTGCCAACTCAATATTTCTGACTGCTTTAATTGGAGAGAATGGCTAAGAGTCTCAGACCGGACATGTTGAAGTGTATCCTTTACAACTGAAAACATTAGGATCTTGTTTAACTGTACATATTTTAATTAGCCTGGATTGATTACCAGCCATTCAGCAAGATTGTCACAACAGGATTCTCTGAATAAATAATTTCTAATCCTAGAAGTCAGTGGCAGTATTGGCAAAGATTCACATTTGGCTCTTCCAGGTGCAGAGGAGGTTGAAGAGATTAATTATGTTATTCATATTAGCTCTGCTAATTATCCTTCAGTTTGCTTGCCCTTAGCTTGATTAAATTGTCGTAAGTTCTTTTTTTAAAAAACAAAACAAGAGTGAACAAAACTATAGATATAAAACACTATTATGCTAAATTAGAAGTTATTTTATAATAGTTATAGTATAATGTGTTTGTTTTTTTTTTGTTTTTTTCTCTTCTTCTTCTCTGAAATGTATGGATAAAGGGGGATTTATAATACTTTTAGTAAGTAAAGGTCAGTATTTTGAGGAGGGAGTAAGTAATCTGTTATGAATTAGGGTTTTTTTTTTGTTACGAAGAAGTCACAGGGGGGGAAGGGTGGGGAGGGGGGGTTAGGGAGGGGGGGGAGGGGGGGGGAAAAAGGGGGAAAAATTTGTATTTGAAAACTTTTTCAATAAAAAAAAAAAAAGAGTGAACAAAACTACCAATAATTTGTTTATGTTTTTATTATTTTAAAATGTTTTTATTGTTCTAATTGTAGTATATATTTTTTTAATTGTAAGCTGCCCAGAGTCATTGATTGAGATGGGTGACTATAGAAATTGAATAAAATAAATAAATTATACAGCTGTATATAGAAATTCAGCAACTTTTCTTATTCATTTCCTTTAGAAACATTTGCTCTCATTCAAATATGTAAAATCATACACTGCTATTCTACTTTTTTTTAACTAGGTCAAATTAGATGTTGTAGAGATTTTTACAAGTTAAGGTCTGCCTCTACTTAAAGACACTGGACGATTTGAACCTTTCCCCCATTTATTTTCCCAGCCAAAAAAATCACTCGAATGGTTGCTTGTTATGTGGTGCAAAAAATTTTATTTTATTTTATTTTATTTTATTTTATTTTATTTATTTTAATTTATTTTAATTTATTTTAATATTTATTTATTTATTTATTTATTTATTTATTTATTTATTTATTTATTTAGCGTATGGTTGGTCACACACAGTATTAAATTTATCATTTAGATATATGGCATCTACACAGAACCCCCTGAGAGGGATTGTCAGGGGAACGGGGTAAACTGTCACCATATGCAAATGACATGCCCTGCTATTGCTCTTTTTCATCAAATACACCGTGGGCGTTCTGATATAGTGACAAACAAATATAGCTTTAATGGAAACAAAACGAAGATGCATCTGTTCAGGCTATTTGTCACAGATCTATTCTGTTTTGCAGGCAGTGGTAGTCTACTGAGGAATGAGATGCATATCTGGATTCTTTCCGGACTTTGCATTTGGATAAACAGATACATTTTAGCTATGAGTATTATTGGCCCACATAAATTGTTCCCAGGTGATAAGTCTGCTTATGGTGGCAAATGCCACTTTCGAACCAGCACCGTCAAAATATTAGAGTGATGATCACAAATCTTAAAGATGGGCCAGTCACTCTCCCTTAGCTCAAAATAACCCATAGTATTATTGTGGATATAGCAATAGCAACAGCATTTAGGCTTTACAGTGCTTTACAGCTTTCTGTTGAGTAATTTACAGAGTCAACATATTGCCCCCAACAATCTGGGTCCACATTTTTCTGACTTCGGAAGGATGGAAGGCTGAACCAACCTTGAGCCAGTGAAAATCAAACTCCTGACAGTCAGCAGAATTAGCCTGCAATACTGCATTCTAACCACTGAGGCACCATGGCGCTTAGATGTAAGACATGGTATAAGATTAGGGAGACTCCATGTAAATTTTGACTTGAATTTGCAGAGGAAAAGCAGGATAAAGTTTATTATTTATTAAATGTCCATGCTGCCCGTCTCTGCTACAAGGTAAATCTTCTAAAAACGAAACCAATTCAGACTGGATTTATATTGTGTTCTCAACATAGGGTTACTTGGAGAAATCTTCAGAAGCTTCAATGTCTAACAAATTGACAGAATCAGATGGCCTGATACCCATCTACTTCAAGAACTATTCAGAATGATTAGCTATAAAGTCCTACATGGTTTTAGGCCCAAAATAGCTTAGGGGCTATCTCCTTCCAGATCATCCAACCTGCTTCCTAAATTGTGAAGAGAGGCCCTTCCTATGTCCTATCTAGGATGAAAGTACATTTGGTGGAATAAAAGAGAGGATATTTCAAGTTCTTGCACCTACATTATAGAAGAACATAGAGCTACTACCCATGCCTGGATGCTCTCGATCCAGCTCTGGGGAGAACAATTTGTCTCATAACATACCTGTTAGCTTTCTATGCCTTTGAGCTTTTGTTATTTATGATGTGAGTTGATGAGTTGATGAGATTATCACCTTATCGGTGGTAACTTTAAATACTGAAAGCATCCATAAGCACCTCCCACTGCAACATTAAGTCATAAACATTTCAATTAAAATAAAAATATCAATATAATTGTTTAAAAAAATGCCAATCTCAGATCTCAGGCAAAAGGTTATGCTGGACTTCAGCTGGCCTCAAGACCTCTTGAGCCTACCTCAGTCATCCTGTTTGATTATAGACAATTGATGCTGCATTGTGGAATATCTTTCTTGAATAATCCATTAGTTTAGTGTACACTAATGCAGCCTATGATATTCATTGAAGGTTGTTTTGTGATCCACGAAACTTTATAACAAAGGACTTTCATTACTTGTTTGGCCAGCTGCAAAAGTCACCAGATGTGTTCAACACTGCAGGACAAAATCCACAATCCAAACCTTTGCCATCACAGTGATCCAGCTTCCAACTGTCTCCAGAATTCAAAACAGGGAAGAAAAATCTGTTCCTGGCTTACCATCCGTAAATGTCTGATTTATATAGAATGAAAAGGATATAAGTAGAAAATAAAAACACAATTTTATCATGTTTGATGGGAGGGGATTTTTTCCCCAACTTTATATCCCGCTATATTCATGCCACTCATTTCAAGAACTTATAGTATAAAAATATGGCCATGGAAAAAGAAAAAGGAGAGACAAGAGAAAAGTTACTTCCTTTCTCCAAGATAATAATGCTTTCTGAAGGAAATGATGCTTAAACAGGCACATACCCCTTTATCATCTTGTCAAAACTGCAATCTGGACTGACATGTTTGGAAAAGGGGTTACTCATTCATTTTGTAAATATTTAAAGAATAAGAATGCAGGAGGAAGTCCTTTGGCTCAACCATGCTTTTTAGGAAAGTAATTATTTATGCTTATGCTTATGCTATGCCAAGCAAGCATGTGTGCCATATCGTCAAAAGATCATACTTTGAAAATCTGGCAGGTATCTCCTCAGACTGTTTGAGCATTCTTGGTGTGAAAAGCAGTCAAAGTTATACAGCTCCCATTATTGGGCACTGAAACTCAAGTGGCTAAAGTATAATGTGTCATTCTAGAAGAGATCATCATTTTTAAGTGCATTTCTTCCAAAGCAAGCATTACAATTAATGGTGCTCTCAGGTAAATGCAAAATCTTTTTATCAGACTTGATTGACTTACTCATACTTAGGCTTAAATAGAGATGGTGAAAAGAGTATTAATGAAAGTGAGGGAATGGCGAGAAAAGGTGAGGAAGGATGGTGATTTTCAAAAAGAAAGATCTTTTAATGCCAAGCTGTAAATTAAAATGCTGGAGAATTCGTTGAAGTAGGCAGACACTATGATACGGTTAGTTAGTCAATGCTCCAGCTTAGTCCTATTAGTAGGGATTTCACAGAATTACTGGCATTAGAGACAAGAGAATTATTAAGTCATCTGCTCTCTTCCTCTTTGCTCTTCATGGCAGCCAAGACGGTTTTGTCTCTTAGGCATGCTATTTTTCTCACATTGCCCTTTTTCCTTTGAAACTAGCCCAGAAATGAAATATTCCAGGTTCCCCAGGGGCTAGTCTTACAATCTGATTGATCTCCAAAGTAGAAACTTTCTTCACAGCCTAGAATATGAAATTAGGTCACTGCAATTTTACTCTACTTTCTTATGTTCTGCTTAGCATTTTCTGTTTTCTTCACTGACTAGTGTGGAATAAATATCCTTCTGGACTGGACTACCATGCATCTTCCTATTTTCCTCACAACAACACTGGGAGATGAGGCGGGGATAATTGCACAGTTTTAGCTTCTAAATGACACTACAAAGACATTTAACCATTACTGCTTTATGTTTTGTGATTTATCATTAGGAAAAAAATCACGAATCTGGGAGCCGAGATAAAATTGTCAGTCACTATAAAATTCAGCCTCGATGACATAATTTTTCATTCAATCCAGTCACATGCAGATGGAACATTTTTTATTTGAGACTATAATCCTTAAAATCAATGACTAGTTGTGCCCATAAAATGTTCTCTCTCTCCCTCTCTCCCCCACCCTCCCTCCCTCCCTCCCTCCCTCCCTCCCTCTCTCTCTCTCTCTCTCTCCCTCTCCCTCCCTCCCTCTCTCTCTAATTTAGGCGATGAAGGAAAAGCTTTCCTCTCCAACTGGATACCCTCCAGATATTCTGTACAACTACTGGAATTCCCCACTGATATGAACATCTGTTTATACAAGGCAAAATAGAAAACATGTTTTTTTTATATGTGTCTCAGCAGGTAGCAATAGCCAGTTAATTATTCCTACTCTGGGAAGCTAAACAGCAATGGGGCTCAGCTCTTCAAATTTTGAAAATGATTTGGAAGAATAGCTGCAGCCCTCGTAGGAGCAAAACCTCAGAACTGCTCTGCTATTGATTAAAACTGCCCTTCTTTTATTAAGTTTCAGTACAAGGCTGAAAAAAAGCATGCAGTTGTTTAAAGGAGAAAATTCCAATGAATGCAACTCTTAAAAGCAACCCCATCATTTTTTTTCTGGTTTGGGCCAAAGAAGGAGAAAGGGTCTGTCCCACAGATTGGTGAACAATATTTATTTGTTTATTAAACAAATTTATATAGCCACCCAACTTACATTATAGTGTTGTGGCCCGCCAGCAGCCAGCAGAGCTGGCAGCAGATTCGGACAATGAGGAGGTTGGGGAGGAACATGGGCCAGTCATGGAGTCTGGGGAAGGCTCGGATGATGACTCTGAGTTGGAGGCAGAGAGGGGACCAAGGCCATCTAGTAGTTCTTTGCTGCCTCTGGAGTCTGATATCAGCGAGACAGAAGAACAGCATGAGCCTGTTCCCAGTATGCGCATGTCCAGAGCTGCCAGGAGACAGGAACAATTAAGGAAACAGGGTCAACTTGGGAGTAAGGCTTGAAGATGATTGGCCCCTCCCATAAGACATAAAAGAGAAGTGAGCTTTTGCAGGAAGCAATTAGTTCATCTGGCCGATTCAAGATTTGAAAATTCTGTTTGTGACTCTGTGCCAAGTCT
Organism: Pituophis catenifer annectens; assembly: GCF_029215685.1. NCBI lineage: Eukaryota > Metazoa > Chordata > Lepidosauria > Squamata > Colubridae > Pituophis > Pituophis catenifer. The sequence continues at coordinate 280,017,415 of NW_027256881.1, forward strand.
GGCCCTGCCCTGCGTCTGGAAATTAGCTCTTTGGCAGCATTCCATATGAAATAGGTGGGTGTTGATAACCTTCCTCTGAAAGACTGTTTATCAAGCCTTGCAGACTGTAAATGAAAGTAATTTACAGCCATATGAATTAAAGAGGTTTGCCAGGACTAAGTTTGTGCTGTTTAATTTCTAAGGAAGCCTAGGTCAGAACATATAGGTGACTCCAGGCAGCTTACAAAATGTAACATTACAAATACTGCACATCCCTCAGATGTCTGTGAACATGTTTTATACATGTTTTATGTTATAAGCTGCCCAGAGTCATTTCATTATGAGGTGAGTGGCAAATAAATTTAAGAAATAAATAAAATAAATAACATTAAGTCTTTCCAAATGGTCTCCAAATTCCACAATTCCTAGCCAATTTATCTGAGGAGGTATCTGGTTAAGGAAGGCTATGGCAGAGCATTTTACCACCAGATGCACTGGCTACCAGCCTGATGGGCTTCAAAAATGGGTTGAACCAACTCATGGAAGTTATGGGGCTCAATACGTCTTGGCCTTGATGTCCACTATGAGTTCATAAACTTCACCTCATTATTCCATGTTGTTACAATTAACTATAGTACTCTTCTCAGAATTTTCTTTTGCCTGGGGCTGCTCAGTCTGTGCTTTTGTTCCTTTCTTGATACCTTATGCATTTTTTAAATTCAGCCTTCCTAATCTGATGTCTATGGAGATTCTCAGTCATCCAGGTCATGGTTGTCCCAAAGGTGCATTTTCAAGAGGCAACTGGACTTTCTGGTTTTTCTTTGAAGACATTTCACTTCTCATCCAAGAAGCTTCTTCAGCTCTGACTGGATGGTGGAGAATGGAAGGATTTATACTCCTTGCAGACAGCTGGTCACTTGCATTCTTTTAGCAAGTCATTAAGGCCACCTGGAGATTTATCTGTGTCATCAGGGTCACCTGAGTGATGCAAATGGGTGTGGAGCCTTCTTGGAACTGTTAAAAGGACTGTGTTGTATCCCTCCCACCCTGTTGAGAGGGCTGATCAATTTTGACATAGATGGCTTCTTTGATCCCTTTTTAAAACCAGCTGTCCTCTCTGTCCAAAATGTGAACTTCGTTGTCTTCAAAAGAGTGGCCTTTGTCTTTTAAATGCAGATGGACTGCTGAATCTAGTCCTGATGGATTTGTTCTTCTATGTTGTGCCATGCATTAATGAAGTAGTTATTTTGTTTCCTGAATGTACAGATCTGCACATGGCTCACTTCATTGTACTATATAAACCATGTTGCTCAGTTTGTCTGATCTTCTCCCAATGTCCATGCTGACTATGGATAATAGGAGCTGTGCATGGTCACATGTGAAAAATACTTGATCGGAGAAATCTATGTTGCTTCAAAGTAGTTTCCTTATCTTTCTTTATACAAGGTTCCCTATTGCTCTTGTTTGTTTCTATGGCTTCCCTGAAGCTCTCCCAAGATTATTTTATCTGCAATTAATTCCTTCTGTTCACTTGTAAATGCAGATGAAAGAAACATGTCTCTATTCTTTTCTGTACCTCACTGATCTTTCTCCGAGATGGGGGAATGCCTGTTGCAATACAGCCCTTCATTGTGTAAGATGCATAGATATGAGCCAATTAGAATGCCTCAGGTAAACCTTTACGGCACACTGGAGTCAACATTTTTCCTAAATACCACTTTTTCAGTCACTAAACTTCACCAACATACTTTGACCAAATTTTGCATCTTTAAAAATTATGGAGAAGTCCATCTAGCCTGAAGATTAATCCACCCAGTCCGTGCTCATGCATATAGATTTATCTTTGAATATTTGTTCTCCTCACTTAACTGAAGTCAAATGAACCAGATGGGATTGGTACAGAAATCACGTGCGTGATCATAAAAGAAAGTTCAAGCTGCCATATAAAATTAGGGTTGCCACCTCTCTTACACCATTTCCTCTGTTCTCCTGACCTCTTTGGAGGCTGCTCTTTGAATTAATTAATTTGCTTAAATAAAAGCCATTTTAAAATGGCTTCATTGTCCAGCTAGGAAGCTCTTAAAGGGAAAGGGGATAGATGACTTATTAAAGAAACACAGCCAAGCAATAATATACTAGTTAGATGCATATAGTAAATATCTGATTATTTCAACCAGATCTTTCTCCCCTACCCAGAATCCTGGCAATCTGGGAAGGTGCCAAATGGAAGAATGTTTGAGCACAATTTTGAGTTTTGAGCACTGACTACTAAAATAATACATCAAAAAAAATTAGTTACACGTGGGAATTTTAGTGTGGGTTTAGGCAAAGACTCAGAGAAGTGCAGGATCTTCCCACCAATATTCCTTCCCACCAATAAACCAGCATTATCCTGGCTTCCAATTTTTTGTTCTGCTCTGCACACTTACGCAATCTATGAGATAGATTCCCCTTCCCCCCTGTTGAACTTCTTATTCATAATCTAGCTTTGTCTTTGGGCCTTGGGCCAAGAAATGCTATTTGGTTAAAAAAAATGGCATTACCTCAGCAGATCTAAGTCCCCTGGCCCTTTTGCTATGGCAGAGTCTCAGGTCTGATCTGGTGATATCGTCCCTGGCTTTCTTAGCACAGGGACGATGAAAGTTACTTTATTTCCCTGGTTCCTAAATTGCCTGACACTGCTTTTATATGAAGATGTTTGCATCAGGAAAAGAATACAAGATCAACTCCCATGCCCTCCAGAAGTGCTGGATTTCAATCTGTATAATGCTGACTTGGAGTTGTGAGAGTTCCATTCCCATATACTAAGAGCACACAGTTGAGGGGAATTTACATCACATGTTTTAGGTGCAGAAGTCTCTTCTAAATGCCCCTTAGGAATAGAATGTGGTACTGAGAATATACCTGACATGATTTTTAATGATACTCTTGTCCGCTATTTGACTATTTTGTTTATTTCTCTCATCAAGAAACTGGTTAGAAAACATGAAGCAGAAAATTGAACCTGAACCCTTTAAGATGCAGGTTTAGTTTACATATCGTGTTAAACTATAAATGGTTTAATTATAGTTAAACTATTATATAGTTTAATTATAGTTATTAAATAAGGTACAGTTGATTAGGTTTGCAGTGGCTGGATTAACACAACACAGTGAACCAAAGTCAAATCATGCCTTGGCATAGTATGTTATGTGAACCCAGTCATTATTGTTGCCACCAGGAAAAATTGTCATTGTTTAATAGAATCTTTGATAAAAATGAATGTATTCCCTAGAATGATTTAAATGGAGGTAAAGGTAGTCCTCAAGTTTCAACCATAATTGAGCCCAAAATTTATGTTGCTAAATGAAACATTTGTTAAGTGAGTTTGTCCCATTTTATGACTTTTCTTGCCACAGTTGTTAAGCGAATCATTGCAGTGGTTAAGTTAGTAACATGCTTGTTAAGTGACTTTGAATTCTGCGTTGACTTTGCTTGTCAGAAGGTTGTGAAAGTTGATCACATGACCCCAGGACTCTGCAACTGTCATAAATATGAGTCATTAACTGCTTTTCTACTTTTAGAACCTATGAATTGACTGAAATGAGGGGACTTTAAGGATTTGTTTCGGGGTGAAATGCTCCCGGTTCGGACCAGACTGCCGGATCCGGTAGCGATGGAGGCGGGTGGTTCAGAGAACTGGTAGCAAAAATCCCTGCCCCCCATGCTCAGCTGAGCCGCGCGATCATCAGAGGCTTTTTTTCTTTTAAATGCCTCTGACGATCCAAGCTGAGTTGCCTGATCGTCAGAGGCATTTAAAAGAAAAAAAGCCTCTGAGGCAACTCAGCTGGGATTGTCAGAGCCTTTTGAAAGCATTTTTTTACAACCGCTGAAGAGGTTGTAGAAAAAATGGTTTTAAAAGTTTAAAAAAAAAATTGCCCACGCCCACCCAGTCACATTATCCCCCCCACCAAGCCACGGCCACAGAACTGGTAGTAACAAATTTTAAATTTCACCACTGATTTGTTTATAGATAAGAGATGAGATACAAGAAAAAGAAATAATTTGTTTTAAGAGAAGGTGGTAAGTTACTAAAATTGTTTATTCTTGTGGGTGAAAGCGGGAATCATTTTTAAATATATTTCCTTTCTTTTTCTTTATTCTTTTTTTTTCTATTTTTCTTTTCTGTACTTCGGGGGGGGGGAATTTAAACCACATTACCATGGTGTGCTGCAAATGGGCCTAATATGGGCTGGTTTCTGAGTGCCCAAAATACGGTCAGATTACCATAGGGGGAAGACTAACATTGTCCTTTCAGAACCAAGCAACAAGTTGCTTTGGGGGGGAGGGGAGGGGGTTTGTCCCAAAAGTGTTTTTCCAAAAGGCAACTGAACTTTCTTGCTTTTTTCCTCAAAAACATTTCACTTCTCATCCAACAAGCTTCTTGAATGAGAAGTGAAACATTTTCAAGGGGGAAGTCCAGTTGCCTTTTGGAAAAGCACTTTTGGGACAACCATGACCTGGATGACTGAAAATCTCCATAGACACTTGGACAGGGGGTGGTCCTGTCATAACTCTGAAATCGTTGCTATGCAACCAGTCATAAAGACTGTATTCTTTAGCATTGGTCAATTGCTTTAGTACTTTTTTTTTTTTATTAGAACAGGGGTCCCTAACCCCTGGTCCATAGACTGGCACTGGTCTACAACATGCCAGAAACTGGACCCCGCAAACAAGTGAAGCCCCCTCTATGGGATGCATGCAGCATATTAAACCAGGCCATCTCCAGTCCACGAAAAAATCTTTCTCCATGGAACTGGCCCCTGGTGCCCAAAAGGTTGGAGGCATCTGCATTAGAATATAAATTGATCTTTTCCAGTCTCTTAACTCCTGCTATGTTGTCTGTATCTGTTTGAAGACTACAATTAGTACTTTCACTGCATTATTTTGCAAGTATTTAAATAGCTTTGCTGGTATTTCATCAACTCCTCCTAGAAAGCTTGACTATAGACAATTAGTCGCTAGTCTCAATACTTTCACATTTCTCAACTAGGTGAAAATTGGTTTAGAAGTTCCTAATCATATTTTAGACTATTTTAAATTAAACCTTTTTAGAGCTGCTTAAAGGACAGAGCAGTAAAAAAAAATAGTTAAAATTAAAAGCCATTTAACAAAGATACGGTAGAAATGCTATTTTTAGAACGCCCACCATTTCTTTTGTTCTTTTCCAAAGTCAGTCTTGCCTTTCTTGAGCAGAATTTAAACAAAATCTTGCCCAAATGCCTAAAGACAGTTTCTGATATTCACTTGGTCTCAGCCAAAACTGGTGCCTAAGCTCTTGTCAACTAATTTCTGTTTGGGCATTACAGAAGTCTCTCCTTGCTTGAGGGGAGAAATGGAGTTATGACAGCTATCAGATGCAAGTTCCTAGATAAAATCTGATTGTCCTAGTTCTGCTATTAGTAATTGAATAACTCTAGAGCCAGCTCTGAGAATGGCATGAATATCAAGGATGACAATGCCTGACCCATGACAAACCAAAGAATAGCATAAACTCAGTTCTTATTAAACCAAATCTAGACAATATTACATCAGGCAAAGACTCAACAAACTGGTGAAGTCAAGAAAGAATTTGTCTTCTGGAAGACATCCTGTTTTGGGGTAGCTATATTTCAAAACGAGCTCCCCCTGGAGATACGGAGGATCCCGGATCTGCGCACCTTCCGTCGCGCGCTCAAGACTTTCTTATTTCATCAAGCTGGCCTGGCCTAAACCTTCTCCCCTTTTAAATGTAAATTCATTTGTTTTTAAATTATTGGGTATTTTAAATTTGTCTCAGCCAAATTATTTGTTTTTATTCTAGTTTAAATTTTGTATCTATGCGTTTTATTCTGTGGCTGTTTACCGCCCTGAGTCCTTCGGGAGTAGGGCGGTATAGAAATCCAATAAAATAAAAAAAAATAAAAACTTTTCTTCAGAAATATTTTATTTCACAATAAATGTATATCTGATTCTCATTTGGCATGTTCTTCCTCAGGATACATATCTGATGTGAAAGGGTTACTTTTGCTCAGTACTTAAGCAATATTTTATATTAAACATTGGATACTTCCACTGATTCATGTGAATATGTGTGAAATACGTAGACACAAATGACACTAAAAATTTAGTCATGTTTTAAAAGTCACTGCTAGAGAGTCCTATCTCATTTGGCTTCAAATTATCATTTTCATTTAATACAAGATCTTACATTATCTCCAGTTTTGTTAATAATTTTTTAGCAAATAAGACCTCTTTTGTTTTCTACTGGATAGAGGTTATATTTATCTTGTTAATGAAAGAAATAATGTTGACTTTGTATTTCTGGATTTTGTATTTCCAGAAATGGAGGATCAAAATTTATTCTCCTGTTTTCCTTCCCTGCACTTTGTGGAGAATTCTTATCAGAAGCTTATCCCATGTTTGCATCTAAGGAGTAATTTATATTCTAATCCACTGCAAGCAGTGGTGAAATCCAATTTTTTTTACTACTGGTTCTGTGGGCGTGGCTTGGTGGGCATTCCTTGGTGTGGAAGAATACTACAAAATCTCCATTTGCTCCCCACTCTAGGGGAAGTATACTGCAAAATCCCCATTCCCTCCCCACTCTGGGGCCAGCCAAAGGTGGTATTTGCCAGTTCTCCTAACTACTCAAAATGTCCGCTACCGGTTCTCCAGAACCTGCTGGACTGCAAGAATCTATCCATTTTTTTCCTGTTCTCATTGTTCTGATTTATGAATCAACTTGTATCATAAAGCATTATTGGAAATTCAAGAGGCTATGCATTGTTTTATACAATTGCACAGGACTTAATAAAGTCGTTGCTTTAATATAACACTTCGGAGCATTAATGATGTGCTAAATTCTCTCCACACCTTCAAAGGTCCAAATGTTTTTTTAAAAAATCTTAACTTTATTAATGTTACCACTGCAAATATTTGGAAGTTAGTATTCCCCTAGTATGGGATTGCAACACGCTAATGTTTCTCCTACACTGTTTAAGGTTACAGAATATGCTCCCTCAGGAACCGTGCTGCATACCCATCTTTTGGGCTTTTAGAAAAAGCCAGACCTTTCTTGTTCCTCTTTCCTTGTTAATAGCAATGTAATCTATTCTTTCCATATCGTTTTCCTCTTCACCGAGACAATAACCTTGAAGATGTTGGTAGAAAACCAGGCTGGATAAACAAACTACTGTAGCAGAAGAATAGTGAAAGTGTCAAACAAAATTTAACAAACACAGCACAAACTGTCTTGTGTGAAATGAAAAAAAAAAATTGCCATACATTTATGCACGATCCAGAACAGTATGACTCTTTCGCACTTTTTTTTTTAAAGTGGAAACAGATGTTATTGATTCTACAGGAAATTCATATGAAAACCTGAGCAGAAACGACAAGCCATGTTTACATTTCTGTAAGAACTGACAATCACTGCCGCTAGTTATTATAATCTCAGCTATCTTCTCTGTTCTTCAAATGAAATGTATAGTAGCTAATGTTTGTGCAACATGCTATTGCGATTTGTAATTTAGGGCTTAGTGTCATGGTAACCCACCCAATTGTGGCCAACTCAATAGCCTTTGGTTAAGCAAACCATGTGTAAGTGCAATGTGTAACTCCAATCATTATACATCGGTCCATATATAACATCCATTTTTCGGTCTGAATTATAAAGACTCCCTTTAATTAAATTTGTGATCACTTAGATACATCTATGTAGTTTCTTGGAATATCCCCTGATAATAAGCCCAATCAGGGTTTTTTTTTTTTAAAAAAGTTTTTTATTTTTTTAAACATAAAACATAAAATACACTTTTTTAGAGCAAGGATTTGATCCGGTATAAAGTAAATACAATTACTCACATTCCCTCAACCAGTTTTGTTCCAAATTTTATCCATTTACATCTTTAAAAAAGAAAAGAAAAAGAAAAATCTTATTCTAAACATTTATCATTCTACTATGTCACCCTAAATTCTAGACAATTATTTCCAAATAGACATCATTCCAAATCTTTGTCATTTTAACAATCAATATTTCATATATATTCCTCATTTCTAAGACCCATTACATCGAATCTATATTGTACCTCTCTTAAATGGCAGCTAGTATCCATAATCTTGACAAAGAATATTTTCCTCCTCTTTTAATCGTTTCTAAATCAATCAACATTTCCATCTAAAATCTGTCACTCCCAAAATACTTTATTTTGAAGTCTAATATTTAACTGGTTCATAATTTAAATAGTTATTTCCCAACAGTGTTTCCCGCCATTTCTATCTCTATTTATTTAACTGGTTCACAGTTTGGCTTAACTATTCTCCAGTATTATCTCCTCAACTTCCTCCTAGGTTTATTTTTTGGCTGGTTCACATCTTAATCAATTGCTTTCCAGCGATGTTTTCCTCCACTCCTAACCTTATTTAGGCTGGTTCACAGTATAATTTTAACTGCATACCAACGTTATCTCCTTCACTCCTCCTAAATCTATTATGAAACTGGTTCGCAGCTCAAATAGTTGCTTTCCAGCAGTGCTTTCCTCCACTCCAACCTCTATTTTTAACTGGTTCACAGCTGTATTTCAGTTGCTCTCCAGGTATATTTTCCTCCACTCCTAACTTTTTATTGTTTGGCTAGTTCACAGTTTTGCTTTAACTGTTACCCAGAGTATGCTTTCCTCCACTCCTAGCTCTTATTTTTATTTTTAACTGGTTCCCAGTTTTGCTTTAACTGTTCTCCAGTATGATGCTTTCCTCCACTCCTACCTTATTTGTAAGACTAGATCACAGCTTTACTTTCACTGTTCTCCAGAATCATGCTTCCCTCCACTCCTAACTTCATTTAACTGATTCATAGCATTTTATTTTAATTATTGTCCAGCTTTATGCTCTCCTCCATTTCTACATCTCTTATTCAATTATTTAGCTTTAAATTAATTCACAATGTATTACTCATATTTATTTTTAAATCCATTCTCCTCCATATCTTTAACTAATTTAAGATAAAAAAGTATATCAACAAATATCTTAACTCCTATTCTCTCCTAGACTTTCTCCCGTGCCATGCTTATTTCCAATAAGTATCAACATTTTGAATCACTTTAAGATCAATTTTCTATAATTATTAAATCTGTAAATAATTCTTTTTAATGTCCAGCATCTTGAAAAACATTTTCTTTTAAATTATTAGGTCTGTAAATAGAGCTTAAAAATTCCAAATTTAAAAAGGTATTAAGACATCCAAAAATCATGTTTTTCAATCATTTATACTTTTTTCTAATCAAATTGTTTGTATATTCATAAAATCAACTTTAATAAAAATAGTGAAAAAAGAGAGAGAATAGTAACAATATTAATAATAGTTAAAATAAAAAAAGGAAAAGAAACAAAAATAAAAAAGGAAAAGGAATAGAAATATAACAAAAGAAATTGAAAAGAGAATTAGAAAAAATAGAGAGGAGAAAAGAGACAAAAAAGAAAAAGGAAAAAGAAAGAAAAAAATAGAGAAAGAGCAAAGAGAAGAAGGAAAGTATCTTCTAAAATTATTCAGACATCAAACTCCCAGACACCATTACATCCATTTATTTATTATTTATTTATTTATTAATCAAATTTCTATATCGCCCTACTCCCGGAGGACTCAGGGCGGTGAACAGCCAAGATAAAATACAGATAATACAAATATTAAAAGTCCCTTAAAATTATTAAATATTTTGGGCGAAACACAGATTAAAACACCCAATTTATAAAATCAAACAAATTAAAAATTTAAAAGAGGAGAGTTAGGCCAGGCCAGCCTGCTGAAATAAAAAAGTTTTGAGAGCACGACAAAATGTGCACAGATCTGGGATCCTCCGTATCTCTGGGGGGAGCTCGTTCCAGATGGTAGGTGCCCCCACAGAGAAGGCTCTCCCCCTGGGAGCCGCCAGTCAACACTGTTTGGCCGACAGCACCCTGAGAAGCCCCTCTCTATGGGAGCGTACTGGTCGGGGAGAGGCTATTGGTAGCAGAAGGCGGTCTCGTAAATTTAATTCAAACTATGGAATTTTGTTCTCTTGTTACATAATATATTCCTTTTTTTTTCTTTCTCCAATCTGTCTGAGTATATTTATTTTCCATTTCAATGTCCTCAAAGTTATAAGTTCTATAAAGTTAATTCTGAATTGGCTATTCCATATATAGTATCATCATGTCCTTCTTTTGTTACCACGCCCTTTTTCTCTTGTTTGCACGCTTATTAAATCAGTTTTCATTATTCCATTTAGTTTCTTCAATAAATCCTCCAGTACACAGATTATATGTCCAAAGTCAAACCGTCCAAGGGGTCCCTCTCTATTCCCCTATCCCTACAGGACAGGGTAGGTCCATCGACCTGCCGGCGGCGGCTTAACAGACGAGTTTTTTTGCGGAGCTCCGAGGAGCCCCGCTAATTCCCTATCTGAGATGTCACGATGCCAACTGGAAACTCCCCAATCAGGCTTTTGAGCTCATGGCAATAAGGCCAAGTGCTTATTTCAGGGTTCAAAAAAATATAATACAGGGTCTTATTTTCGGGACAACATGGTATGTAAGCACTATGGAAGTAATTTGCCAATGCCCCCTTTTCAACCTCCCAGCCTAATCCACAAACCTGGGGTTTTCTGATCATTTCACAACTAAATTAACCATGACTAACCCTGCTTGTTAGTGACAATGCAGTGTCTATTGGTTTTGTTTCTGTTCATGAGTAGCTTCCACTGAACAGTCGTTCCTGTTTGGTTAGAAAGGCTTAATGTGATAAAATAATAAAGGGCTCGATGTAGCCTCCCCCAAAAGCTAAGAAATGAAATCATCAACAAATGAAACCAATGGCTTCATTCTCTCATGTCTTTTGGGTAGACAAAGCCAGCATTCAGATTAACTAGGCTACCCTAAGATAGCTAGGAGTGTTATTTTGATAAATCAATCATTTCATTTCAAAATTGCTGTGAATGTAGCCATCTGCCCTTGTCAAGCTTCCACCTTATTCCATGTTAATGGTTTGTAAATGTCAGCAAATCAAAAATAAATACCTCTAAATAAAAAGAGTTCCACTGGGATTATAAATCATATTCTGGTGCACTATTGCTAGCAGCCCAGTAAACAATCCATGAGAATAATTTGGAAACCCATCTTACTGACGTAATGTAATCACATTCTGTGATTATAACCACAATTGTGCTTTCTTTGGAGCTAAGTTAAGAAAAATTGCACTTCAGTGATAACGGAAGACTCATTTCCAGTTACTTAGCCAAGTTCCCCAAACCTGCTGAGTAAAATTGGCTGTAAATTCCTCACAATGACTCTGAAGTGCACAATTTTGCAGAAGTCAGGGGTAGCCTAATCTACTTATCCAAACTGGTTGTTTTCTGATATTAAAGGATTCACAGATTGAAAAACATTTGAAGCATGGAATATCCAATTGCCTGGTGCATGTAGAATCATACATAGTGTAACAACTTACAAACTCCCGTAGATGCTGATCAACATTCAGTCAATCTAAAATGCCCATGGACCTTTGGACTGCCAATGCCAGATCCAATGTGGAGCAGAACTGAATATATTAGATGCCACCTCATGTTCCTGAAATTTTGTGCTCAAACACTGACAGTAATTTCCAAAGCCATTTAGAAATGCTAGATATCAGTATTACTGATTACAGCATTGTCTCCATGGGTGGAGAAAGCTGCCCTGGATCTTTGAACCTTTTTACGACACTACACACAAACAATTATGAACTGTCCTCAAATTGTGCACAAAACAAACAGCTTGAAGAAACGAAGGGGAGAAGGGTACAAACGGGTGGTACATGCTGTAGATACCTGGAGTGGCATAAAACATCAGCAGCCGTAACTTATGAATTGCCACTTCAGCAAGTAAATGTGTAGGCCAAGCAGAAAGACTGCAGTGCTGGCATACGGTCACACAATGCCATTTTGCTGACCCAGCATATTGCTCTGGAATAACACGATAGACAGATGCTACTGAATTGGCAGGCTGGGCTTCATGAAAATAGCCTTGTGGTGCTACAGAGGGTCAATAAGTGACCTTAAAATTATGGGGGTGGGGAAGAGTAAAGTAAACGCCTAAGATAAAAAGTTGACAAGCAATTGTACAAAATTCAACACTCTCCATAGATTCATGCAACTCCATTCTCACCCCAAGCTATCCCCCTCCACCGTCACTCCAAGACCTGGGTTTATCCTTTTTAGGACAAAATAACCAACTGAAACACCTGAGCGGGCTAGTCAGAATACACTATTCCTGTGATGGCAAACCTATGGCACGGGTGCCACGCGGAGCCATATTGGTGGGCACGCGAGTGTTGCCCTAGCTCAGCTCCAGCGCGCATGTGCGCACCAGCCAACTGATTTTCAGGCCTTCAGGTCCCACCGGAAGTCAGGAAACTGGCTGTTTCCGGCGTCCGGAAGGCCTCTGGGGGGGATGGGGAAGGCTGTTTTTGCCTTCCCCAGGCTCCTAGAAAGCCTCTGGAGCCTGGGGAGGGGGGAAAATGGGCCTACCGGGCCCACCGGGCCATCACATGCCAAAAGCAGGGGGAAGTGTGGGGGGGTCATGTGCGCATGCGCGGGAGGACGGGGCACATTGAATTATGGATGTAGGCACACGCACCCGTGACCCCCCCACGCTCCCCACGCTTTTGGCACGTGACGGCAAAAAGGTTAGCCTTTTAAGAGAATCAGGTTAGCTGGAGACTCTGGAAGTTGTGGTTCCACGAAAAAGTCAGGTGGGCAGGCAATCAATCAATCACTCAATCTTTGAAGGGCTTCAAGTTGGAGGTTGTGCTGTGATCATGCTTTTCATTTATGCTGAAAGAAAAGCCTTTGAGTCACTGGATCTGTTCCAGATCCAGTGATGTGGAGCAATAATGCAAGTCAAGAGCAGTTTGATTGAGATATAAAATTAATTCCCTGAACACTGCTGCAGAACTGTATGGGGGTATAGGCTGCACTCCTAAGTACCTGCCTGAAACTGGACTGAGAAAGACAGGGAAGCAAAGTAGCCAAAATGCACTTACTAATATAGAATGGTCTCATTTACACATCACTCAAATCCATGCTACAGCATATTAGTCTTTTGCTTAGTGTAGTGCCATCCTGCCACTGCAGTTTTTAAGCTACGATTTATGTCCAGAATGTGTTGTAAACCTTGTAAACTGTGGTTTATCATTGCAATCATGAGGCATGTAGAACCTATTGAGTTTGTAGAAGCAATGTCTTATCACACATCTTGTTGAATTATCATCATTATCATCTGCCTGATAATCTTAATCCTCTGTAATTTTAATCTGTTTTTATATTTATAAGTAAACATATAAAAATATTTTAATATAAAAATCTAAATCTAAATATAATTATAAATATTAAATAAATTATAAAATATAATTATATAATTGTAATTAAATTATAGCAACAGCATTTAGAATACCACTTCACAGTGTTTTACAGCCCTCTCTTAAGCAGTTTACAGCATATCACCCCCAACAATCTGGGTCCTCATTTTACTGACCTCAGAAGGATAGAAGGCTGAGTCAACCTTGAGCCAGTGAAGATCGAACTGCCAAACTGTTGGCAGTCGGCAATCAGCAGAAATCAATCATCAATCAATCAATCAATCCCTCTGGGAACTGTGTCACCTACCTACATTCCTTCCATTCTTAAGATAGTAAAATCTAGCATGGTAGATTTAACAAGTTGGGCTCTTTACTAACAGGTAGTTAATGGCTCTTTATGTATCAAGTCAGACTTCCATACCTGGGCTTCAAAACTCCACACTGACTGGCAATAAAGAGATACAGAAAATTGAATTGTCATTTAATTGTCATCTGGATTTCTGCAATCCATTCATAGCAGTCCTAGTTTCAGTAGGACAATAACTCTTATGTCCATCACCACAAGTATCCTCTCCTTGGGCAAGGTGATAGAAAGAGTGGGGCTTGCACATAATAAAATTTATCTGAAAGAAGCTTTTCTAAATAATTTTGGCTTCAGGCCTGATTATAATATCAGAACAGCCTTGGCTGCTTTAATACATGGTACTTTTTTTTTCATCAGAGACTTCTTATTGTGTTGTATTTCTAAGCAGCTTTAACATCAGTGATCATGGGATACTGTAGCCAATTGAGTGACTTTGAAAGGGAGGAAATTTGGTGACATTGGCTTAAAGTAGGTATGGAAAAATCAAGGGTCTCACTCTCCCTCACCAAAAGCCTAGGTGAAGAACCAGGTTTTCATAGTTCTTCTAAATAATAGCAGAATGGAAGCGATTTGGATCTCAGAAGGCACCACATTTCAGAGGACAGGTGCTGCTACAAAGAAGGTGTGCTTTCAGAGTCCTGATAAATGCCATTGTTTAATCAAAGGACACTGGAGCCTGCCAGCCCTGTAAGACTGAATCAGTCAGGTAGTCCCATAAATAAACAGGGCCCTATGCCATGTAGGGCTTCATACGTAACAACCAGCACCTTCGATCTCACCTGGAAGCAAATTGGCAACCAGTGCAACTCACAAAACAAAGGTATATGAAGACATGCCTTTCACTGCTCGCGTCACTCCATTCTTCACCAGTTGAAAATTCTAGGTGCTCTTCAAGGACAGGCCCATGTAAGAGTGCATTGCACAAGGTAATTAGGGCATGTGTGGCACTTTGAAGGGCCCCTCAAACTAGGAAAAGGTGAAACTGATGCACCAGATGGAGTGTGTAAAAGTCTTCTTGGCCCCAACTGCTATCTGTTCTTCAAGGAGTTATGAGTCTAGGAACACATTTAGATTGCACACCAATGTTAAAATCCAAGATCAAAGATGGAATGTCCCCAGATGTGGGTACCCAAAGCCACTCTGTCTTGGGAGAACTGAGTCAGAGACAGGTCCTTCCAATCCAAACCCTTACAGCCTCCAGGCACTGGGATAGAATTGTGACAATCTTATTTGGTTGGTCTGGGTCTGAAAGATAATTCGGGGGTTATCGGCATACTACTGATACTGAATCCCAAACTGCAGATGGCTTCACCCAGCAGTTTCGTGTAGATGTTGAAAAGGAAGGGAGAAAGAGTAGAACACTGTGGGATCCTCCCACAGGACGACCTACGGAGTAATATCTTTCCCCCTCCCAACTAACTTAGACTGCAACCAGTCCAGGAGAAAAAAGAGAATCAACAGAAAATGATGATCCCTATCCAATCCATAGAACTGGGCATAGTATTCTTCTGTGCCTGATAGTATCAAAAGCCACTGAGAGATCAAGGAACACAAAGATTGATGCCCCACTTTGATCCCCTTTCTACCACCAGTTATCAACACATGCAACCAAGACTGTCTCAATACTAAATCCTGGCCTGATACGCAAGTGAAATGGGTCTAGGTCATCTATTTCCCCTGCAGAACAACCAATTGCTCAAAACCTTTCCTAAAAAAGGAAGGTTGAAGACTGTTTCCCCTGTTTCCCCTAAAATAAGACATCCCCTGATAATAAGCCCAGTCGGGCTTTTGAGCGCATGCACTAAAATAAGCCTCCCCCGCCGAAAATAAGCCCTCCCAAAAAATATTTAAACGCAGAGCTGGAAATCAAGAGGAGCCCCATCTTGTTCCACATGCCCCAAAATAATAAGACCTCCCCGAAAATAAGGCCAAGCGTTTATTTCAGGGTTCAAAAAATATAAGACAGGATCTTATTTTCGGGAAAACACAGTAGTAGTTTTCAAAAACTACTAAAGATTTTGGTCAAAAAACAGTCTTTTTGGGGGGTGCAGCATCCCATCTTTCAGAGGCTGACCCCATGGCCCAGATCCAACTGCAAATCACCTCTTATAATGGGCTGCAAAAGTAACCTTGAGAGACAGGAGAAAGAGCTGGAACCAAGACCAAGGTTAGACAAAAGAAGCTTCAGCCTGAGGCAGAAATGTCATCTGAGAAAGCATTTCAGGTTTGACCCTCCCTAGTTTTTCTCAGAAATTGTCTAATCAAACACTTTGTCAACTCATGTCAAAAGCTAAAGTTGGTGGGAGGTGTATTCAAACGTGTGAGATTCTATTACTATAATCTTATAACAAAAGTATTATTAGCATTCATAACTTTGGTTTCTTAGTCTGGTCTACCTTGAAGGGCTGATATATACCTGGGTACTTTTAAGACCCAGGTGGGGCCCAGATCCCGCAAAGAGGTGGCTGAGCTGACAGCCTGTCCACTTTTTCAGGAGTTACCAACTCTAACTCTGATCATTCCCCCAGATACTAGTACTCCAGGCACCTCAGCCTGCCTGGTCCAATCAGAGTCCAAGTCAAAGCAAATCTGAATGACTTTATCCATCAGATAGCCTGAATATTCCTCACAGCAGCCCAACAAATGTTCTGAACCCCACCCACCCATCCAACAGGGAACAGGTCACTCCAAACAGAGCCACTAAATGGCTACTAAGTGGCCACAATAAGGGTGAAGACATGCGGACATTTCATTGTCCTTATCATCCCGAGGTAATCCCTAATAGGGGCTCTGACTCAACACACTTCATGTCTTCCTCCAACACTTCTGCAAGCATCTCTTCTAGCTTTAAACAAAACTTAAGATGTATTTACTCAACTGGGCATCAGCAAGATAACAACTGCTCTAAGACCAGGCTATCTTTTATATTAATTTTATTTTAAACTACTATGCAGCTAAATTATTTTTGTGTGATACATTATAAGTGACTGTTTTAATTTTTTTATTGATACATGCACCATTCTGGGTTCCCTTGGGAACACATTATTATAATAATCATTCTCAATTTTAAAAAATGGTAAACAAACTGTGGCTTAGCAGGGTGGATAACTCAAGGAAAGGCAAAAGGAAGAAAGAAAAAACACTCTCAAATGGTCACCCATGGTTAGAGATATTATTTTCCCAGAGACCATGAAAGTTACTTATATTTTGTCATTGAGGCTGGTGATGTGTCAAAAATGACTAATGGGAGGAAAATTGCTTTAGAAAAAAAAAATGAGACATCTGCTTTCACAGCTCCATCAGATATTATGATCCATGTCCATAAACTACATTAAAACATGATCATTAAGAAGAATCAATTAAAATTCTCTGCAATATAAGTAATAAATACCAAAACCAAGAATATGAATCTCAGTTGGGAGATTTGCAGATAAATGTCTTGATGAGAGCTTTGGCCATAACATGAAAACCTTCTGTGCACTTATTTAATTTCTTGAAATATTGAATTAGATCATATTATTGCTTGACTGAAAAACAAATGAAACTTGGCAGGCAATCAAAACTCTTTTTGACTAGGAGTTTATTAAAAAAAAATATTGGAGACCAGCTGAAGAAAATTTTCCATGGGTTTGTATGAAAGGTTTTTTTTTAAAAAAAAAATATTGTACAGTCTAGTTAAAAGGAAGAAATGTTTACTTATTTGATTCGTTATTGTGTATAAATATAAAAACAATCCAAAAACAAACTTAGTATTTTCAGCCTGAGTCCTGAATTGCTCAACTGTATAAAACTTTACAGCACTTTTTAATAGATACCCCCAAAATGATCACTGAAGTTTTAGCTAGAATAAAAAAGGTTTTTTTAATTAATGCAAAAATTACCAATGCTGAGTTTATAGAAATAGATATGATTGTTTGAACCATGGTGTGTTAAATAAAACACAAAAGTCTAATAAGTGATAAACTATGATTTATAAACCAAAAGACTGAGTTCACACATTATATTAGGCAAACATGATCTACTACTTTATGGCTTGTTTGTTAGATTTATTTGTTACATTTATATTCTGCCTCTTGTTCTGGAGTTGTGTATGCCTCAGAGGTGGGTTGCAGCAGGTTCTGACCAGTTCTGGAGAACCGGTAGCAGAAATTTTGAGTAGTTTGGAGAGCCGGTAGTAAAAATTCTGACTGGCCTCACCCCCATTTATTCTCTGCCTCCCAAGTCCCAGCTAATAAGGGAGGGAATGGAGATTTTACAGTATCCTTACCCTGCCAACCCCACCAAGCCACCCCCACCAAGCCATGTCATGCCCACCAAGCCACACCCACAGAACCAGTAGTAAAAAATTTTGAAACCCACCACTGGTATGCCTCAATACTCTTATATTTTCCCCACAATAACAAACCTGTGAGTTAAATTGAGTTGAGGGAGAGTGACTAATCCAAAATCACACTACAAATTTTGTGGCTGAATGTAATCTCTGAAGGTAAGGTAAAACCCACTGGGCTGCTCAGACACATCAGTAGATAAACAGATCTCACTAAAAAAGAATGCAGTTCAGGAATTGTGAGTTCTTGGTTGGTTGGTTGTTTGCTTGCAGACATTTCATTACCGAATTAAGTAACATTATCAGTGTGAATGAGAGTGGGGTTTGGTGCCTTCAAAGTTCAAGGAAACCAAACCCCCACCAAAATTTGGCAGGACAAATTTTATACTGAAAACCCCACCCAAATTCACACTAATGACATTACCTTTGTTTGTTGTAAGCAAGCCGCCAAGCTCAGAGAGCACCAAGAACTCCACAAGAGGACCTCCTGACTCCGGGCCTACTGATTTTTTTTTAATGTTGGGAGGGTTTTTTGAAACTCAAAAAAAGGGAGTGGTACTTTTGACGAATCCCACTGATTCCAATTAGAGACCATTAAGCATATAGAACACCAACAGAACTTTCTTAATGGTGGAAACTGTTGATTGGAACATACAGAATAAGGACAGCTCCTTATTTCCTAATCTTATCTAAGGATCCTTCTACACAAGTGCTTGTGCTAGTGCAAAATTGGCTCAGAAATTGTCTAATCAAATGATGTCAACTCATGTCAAAAGCTCTTTGTTTCTGTATTTATACCAGTTTTATTTGAAACTGGAGCAAAGCAGTTTTTCAGCACTGGAACTGATGGTCTGCCCTCTTAGTGGTGGGAAATTTTGCTCTATGCATCCTTGACCTATTCTTTTCAAGGCAATAGCTCTCAATCAGTCAATCATTAATCAATCAATCCTAAAAGCTGCCTTATATGATCTCTGGTCCCCTATATAAAAAAAGAGAAAACAAAAACAAAATTTGTCAATTTCATCCCTGCAGTCTTCAAGGACCTGCAAACAGCTAATTGCTTCAATCAAAGCCATCTTATTCATTTTAAAATGAAATTCCTATATTGTTTGTGCCTTTTTTACTGAATAATAATAAGAGTGCCATTCTAGATGGCCCTGGGTAGCTTTACAAGTTAAAAATCACCATACAGTACAAAATGAATATAGCAATAAAACGGTGTCCATTCAGAGAGCAAAACCCTGTCCATAATCCTCACAACTCCTGGAGCCCATCCTTCCAACCCAAAGACAGAAAAGGTAGAACCCTTTTGGATCTCTAAGGGGATATTGTTCCAAAAGGCAGGTGTCACGGCAGAAGAGGCTGCCTCCTACATTTTCCTAGATGGCATTACTTAATTGAAGGAACTTGAAGCAACCAATCCAACAAAAGGGATGGACAACATGAGACATAAATGGTCCTTCAGGCAGCTAGACCAGGTAGGTGACTTGTTGACCTTTCGAAATAGATCAAGTAAGGGACAGAAAATGCAAGAACTACTGAAAATCTACATTATAGGGCAGGGGTGTCAAACTTGTGTCATCATGTTGTCGTCATGGGATGTATTGGGACTTTTTTCCGTGGTCACACACTGGGCATGCCCAGCGCCTGACACATCTGGCCTGCAGGCACGAGCTTAACACCCCTGTTATAGGGTATAGTAACAGAAGCTTGAACGTTTGGTCAGTTTCTTTCTTCCCCTTCTTATTCCAAACAGAAGCAAGACGGAGTTATCTTGAGTTTCACCTTCTCTTCATTTCTAGGGCTAAGTTAATATTTATTTAACAGTGCTTATATTCCCTTTCCAAGGTTGTCTCTGCACTCGTCTACATTTTGAATGGCACCCAGAAGCCAAATGGCAGCCAGTATAGTTCACACAGCAGTGATGTTATGTGAGCACCACGAAGCTTGCTCATCACTGCTTATATTGCCATATTCTGAAGTAGCGTTAGCTTCCAAGTGATCATCATCCTGCAAACATGGTTAGCAATAATGTGGAAAGCTCTAAAGTGCAGTACTATAGACAGGGTATCACTGTATTTTTAGATAATTTTATGTGCAATGCAATGGTGACATAAAATGGCTTGGATTTACAAAGCTTCCATTCACAGCAAGATGTGGTACCTATTTATTTTATTTCCTTTTCGGTGTGGAATGGGGGGAAAAGACATTTTTCTTCCTCCAGACCTATGGCAGCTCAGGGGGAAGAACACTGATTGAATGTCGGGGTTCAGGACCTCCTGTTGGTCAACACGAAGAAGCACTAAGTGACTCACGGGGTTCTCAGCATGTTCCTTATATTTCCAAGCCAGCAGGAGGAAAATTGCAGGTTGATTTCCAATTGCTTTGGAAGGACTTGAAAATAAAAACAGTATTGAGGAAATGTCCTGAAACAATTTGCTTTTGAACTAAGTGCTATTTATTTTGTTCAGATTCACTCCAAATAAAACACTTGGGATTTAAACATAATCTCAAGGATGAGCCTAAACGTCTAATTCCAATTTAATGAACCGACTTATTAAAAACTCCTAATGCAACAATATAGTATCATAAACATATAAATAAGCAGTTCTTATTTTATCCATTTTCTAAACAAACCTGCATAATCATATTCAAGGATCTTGAAATGTCCTTCATTAGATTTGTACAACGTCCAAGCCGTCAATGTTGGCCTCTCTGGCCTGCCACTACTTAAATTCTCATTCTGTTTACCCACAGCAACTTATGGAAGTGCTCCACTATGCCTCACTGATGGTCTGTTGTTCACAGATCATGTGTTGTGTAGGGTGGACTTCCATTGTATACTCAGAATTCCAGATAGTCTTAAAGGAATAGGAAACCAATTCAGGATTTTCTCCTGAATAGTTAGTTATAAGTAAGATCGTATTGTAACAATGCAACTGTACACATAATGGCAATTAGCCATTATGAGCACAGTGATTATGACTGAATATAATCTGAATGCAGATTATACTAAGCCATTGTTTTCTGAAGAAATCACTATTGATTGAATTCATATAACAAATTAGGCTAAATTCATACAACATACTAATGAACAAATTTGTTCAACTACACAGTGTGTAACTTCAGGCGATATCCTATGTAAGTCTATGTGCTTAAATTAAATACATTTAGTGAGGGCAGATATTCTATTTGCTGAAAAACTGCCTCCCCGATTAAACTATATTTTATTATAAAAGTACAAATATACACTCCTTCCATTACAATTATATCCTTTTGTTAACAAATCACACATTTGATAGAAAATCTAAGAATTATCAGATGTTCTTAGACTATTATACTTAGTCATCATTCATTGATTTTGATTATGGGCCATCAATCAATCCTGATGATCACTTAGTGACTATCTAGTGATGACAATCTGTCTCTAACCCCATATTTCAGATCTTCCAATGATGCACCCACAAACATTGTAACTGAGTCCGTCCACCTTCCTACTAGTCATCCTGTTCTTCTCTCTCCTTCCTTCTTTCCAGCAGGACAACCTTCTCCAGAGAGATAGGCCTTCACATAATTTATCTGAAATAGAGCAATGGTCATTTTTACCTTGAGCGAGAACTACGGGATGTTTTATTTGATCATCAATTGGTTTGTTTTCTTGGCCATCCATGTATTCTCTGGTACTTTTAGCCATCATTGTGATGGGTTAAGATTGTCAGAGTTATAAACTGAAAACATAGGTGTCCAGCACAAGCCACAATGTCAGAATGACACAAATGACACAAATATTTTCTGACTGATGTACACTCCAATTCTCACAATTCTCCAATTCTATCTATATCTGATAGTATCAATCAACTGAACTTCCGGCAGATAAAAGCTGCATTGGAACCCCAATAAACTTTCTTCTCCAAAAGGTTTCAATAGGAGGTATAAATAAATGCTAGATATTAACTTTGATATTTTTTTTTAAAATATCCTGAGTAAACTCAAACTATAATATCATAAGTATAATTTAAGCCTATAGGAACTCTTTAGAAAACAAGAAAGAAGTAATTGTTTATGGAGATAAATTAAAGCATCAGTTTTTAATATACAAGTAAATTTAATCCTGGCTAATGGAGACACTGGAAATTTATCTAGTTTAGTATTCAAATCCGCCAGAATAATTCTTATTGTACCTTTTCTCCTTCATTTATGTAAACAATCTCAAAGCAATAGCTGTCTTTACCTGAAATATAAAATATAAAAAAAACTATTATAGAAAAATAACAGTTTAATTATTATCTCTGAAAAGGCCTGAACTTAATAAGCCTAGATCAATCACTGGCATATCTCAGATTTTGAAGAATCGCTAATTAAGAGTGTATTTCTGCAAGGGGACAGCAGCAGAGAAATTGCAATCTCCAGTAGAATGATGTACAATGGTAGGTTGGCCGTAGAGTTTTATAAACTTCAGTATTAAATGACATAACATAAATTTTTAAAGTATTTAACTTTAGTTCGATTTCTAATTAGAAGTTGTTGACTCATTTTTCTGTCCCTGAAAACAGAGTTATAGAGCAATCCAGAAATAGCCAACCTGTGTGGCAAGATATCAAATTAAACTCATAAATAACTAAGTTTTTAGCAGATCCATACCCACAAGGAGAATGTCATAAACCTTGAAACAAGCCCACCTAATCTGACTTTTTGGTAGATGTAAAATGAATTAAGTAACTTGATCATGCAATAAAATCAGTGAGGACCAATTCATATATAGACTTTTACAAGAAAACTGATTTCAGGCATAAAAAATATAAGCTAGTATAATAGCATATGATTATTTATGAATAAAAAGAATTTCACATACGACTTTGTACAATAACTATAAATTAGATCACCATTTTAGAGAGTTAATTTATTTATTAGACTGATATGGCCACCTATCTCACATACATGAATCTAAAGGGGGGGGGGTCATATCAAACTAATAGATAAATTAATTTCTACAACTGAGTTAGAGATAAGAGGTTTCCTTTTTTTACAGTCAACTTTTCCTCACATTTTCAGTAGCCCATCTACTGCATTCTTTTCCAACAGGCAAAATCAATCACTCTGAATATACAGAGGACACCAAACATAAAAGTGTTATGGAAATGCACTTTCACCAGGACTTGAATCAACAAATGTTTCCAAATCCAAAATCTTTAGTGGTCCCACTCAACAGATTACAATGCTATTGTTCGTCAAGGATCCTCAGATGTCCTCATCACTCCAGAGTTACAAAAAGCAACAGGCAAGAAGCGAAAAGGCTGGTTTGACTAAAAGTTTTCAAAGTTTGTATTATTATCAGGATTCTGAATATCAGGAGACTATCTGCCACATACAAATAAGGCTCAATGTGAAGCAGGGATGTGTTGCTTGCATTTTCTTATTATGAACACAGCTTACTTGGTTCTTTTGTGACTCAGATAAATGCCTATAATGCATCTCTAGCTCTTTGGTGCTCTTCTGACCATGATGTTATTTACTCACTATGGTAGATTAACAGCGTCATTGCTCTCCCCCAAAATGAAGAAATTGCATAGGAATTGCATAGCATAGCCAGATACATAGTCATATGTACCTAGATCAGGAATTAATCCAGCATCCAAAATATAGGATAAACCATGCCTGTTTCTAGGTTCTTCAGTTTCAAACCGATTCCATTTGCCCTTCAATCTTTAAAAATGGAAAGTGTATAAATGAAATTAATATTTTTACCAATAAAAAAGCAATTAAACCCAGAATCTCTAGTCATTCTAGAATTCCATTAAATATTTTACAGAGATATCAAGTGCTTCAAATTTCAATTACCCAGGTTCATATCAGTCACCCTACAACAGTGATACCTGGCCTTGGCAAATTTAAGAGTAGTGGAATGCTGGGAGTTGAAGCCCACTCCTCTTAAACCCCTCTTAAACTTGCTAACAATGAGAAACACTGCCCTACGACCACATAAGATTCTAGCAGGTTCCAAGCACTGTTAGCAAATAGCCAGATCTGCAAATCTTTAAAATTTACAGATCTGCAGATCTTTACACTTCCCAGAATACTTAGAAGGAAACTAAAATCCCAGGTCTCCATGAGTGTGATGCTGATGCTAAGCATGTTCAAGAAGTTCTGCCATAAAAAGGGGTTCACTCAAACAGTCTAACCCAGAGCATTTGAATAGAACAGAACAAAACAAAATAGAATGACAGAGTCAGAAGGGACCTTGGAGATTTTCTAGTCCAACAAGCAGGAGACCCTATACATTCTGGACAAGTGGCTGTCCAATCTCTTCTTAAAAACCTCCAGTGATGGAGCACCCACACCTTCTGAAGATAACCCATTCTACTGGTTAATTGTTCTGTCAGGAAATATCTGCTTAGTTCTAGGTTGCTTTTCTCCCTGGTTAGTTTCCATCCATTGCTTCTTGTTCTACCATCTGGCGCTTTGGAAAACAAGTTGACCCCTCTTCGTGGCAGCCCGTCAAATATTAGAACACTGCTATCATGTCACCCCTAGTCCTTCTTTTCACCAGACTAGAAATACCCAATTCCTGCAATATGTTCTTCATATGTTTTAGCCTCCAGTCTCCAAATCATCTTTGTTGCTCTTCTGTGCATTCTTTCTAGAATCTCAACATTTTTCTTACTCTGCAAATATCATTTGTATTTTACTTCCCTGATATATAGAATTATAATAGATATTAAAGCTGCTAATCAAAAGCAGCTTTCTTCACAGGCTATGTGGGGTGGATTTATAGAATCTGTAGTCTAACTAACAATCTGAGGGCTGCTAAATTAAGAAAGGCAGATTTTAGAAACCGGAATGGCATGTCTGGATTAGATAAACAAATATTGATGGTTAAAAATCAAAGATCCCACTAGTAGCTGCATATCCTTCTCTTTAATTTGGGTTTTCCTTTCCCTATAATCACAGTATCCACTAAATATGCCTTCTTACTGCAAACAACTTCTATTTGCAGAAAAGACATCCCCATGGAACAGAAAGTCCACTAATTCAGGATAATTACTAACAGATACCACACCCAGGTAACTACAGTGAAATTATAATGCAATATGTAAAAGAAAACCTCTATCAGCTGAAGTAGAAGGAAAGAAACTATTTTGGACCATTGGATAGTCTGAGCACAGCCACAGATGAGTGAAAGGTTTTGGTTAGGAAGAGAAGAATCAGGCACAATAATCTTTCATTATTTACACAGAACTACCTCCAATCTCAGTCTATCCAAAGGTTGATGGTGAATTAGTAATAGGCAGCCTAAGACTGGTTTCTGCCAGACAAATATTGAGCCATATAAATAGGTCACAAACCCACCGATTCCTCCTTCACCTCTTTTCATGATGGATGAGAAGGTCAAGCTAAGGGGAATCGGTGGATTTATGTCTGATACAGCTCAGTCTTTAGCTGGGCTGGTTCCCTATCTCTAAATCAAATACAAATGCCTTTTCATTGCAGACTAATTATGAAGATGAAATACATTAGAAAGTATTGTCGCGTTCCCAGTCCTATAACCCTCTAAGAGGCAATCTTATTTTAGACAGGAAGAATGGTAACTTGCTCTGACAACTGATCTTTCCAACTGAGAAACCACAATACATACATTCAATTGTACAACTGCTGAGGACACTGTTCAATATTACTGCTTTTCCAAAATAAGGGTTAAATGTAAAAGTATGGAATCTCAACACATGTGCACTAACAACAGCCCCCAAAAGCACCATGCTAGTACTTTTGCAGTGACCTCACCACAGAACCACAAGATCTAAAAACAGCCAGGGGAAAAAAAACAGCAACTAGAATTAAAGAGGCAGCAGTTGGACAGTCTGAGGTCTTACAAGATTCTATCATCAAGTATTCATTGTCTATCATTTTTCAGGGACTACTATGTTATTTGGATCAAGGCTGAGCAGAGGGCACATCTGGAAAGATGGTTACTTGTCTGGATAATTGGCAGTAGACTCCCATAGGTTTAATGCAGCAAGAATAATATCTGCTCCCCACTGTACAATTCATATGAAGAAATTTTGCTTCTCTAGCAGGAAAAGGATGCAAAACATTTCTTAATTCTTGAACACATGCCTTTTGCATCAAATACTGGTTGATGGATCTTGGGATTTCAGGGAAGAGACATAGAGCTCACAAACCTGAAAACTACCTATCTACCCCGTTGAAAGAAGCAGTAGAGTTATTATACCAGACAATATAAGCTAAGCTCTTCTTGGGTTCTTTTGGTTAAAAATGAAAAAGGTTTTGTTGGGATAACTTCTGCTTACAATATCTACATAGGAAAACGGAGAGGAAACCATAACAATTAAATAAGTTAAAACATACCAATGATACTCTTTCCAATTTACAATAATTTTCACTTCAATTTACATATTTCCAACTCTTTCTTCACAGGAAACAGCATCAATTGTATAAGTGTCCCTTATGTTGAACTGGAAGAAAGTCTAAAAAAGTCTACAAAGCTTATGCAACCATCACTGTGTGGTAGCCTTTATTTTAGCTGTCCCAGAGGGAGAGGGCTACCTCCCTAGTAGAAACTACTACATAAAGTTAAGGCCCATCTGTTTCTCCTCTGGCATTATCCCCCCCCCCTTTGAAGGAAAGAAAAGGGGCTTTGATAGGCCCGAGTACTCAGTCCGGGACAGAACTAAGGGCCCCTTGCAAACATGGCCTCCCACCGCCCCCCTTGGTCCCTATTAAAAGTCTCCACTTCTCGTCCTATTTAGGGACGATGATGGCGCAAGGGCTATATTTGCAAAACGAGGTAAACACCACGGATGGAGCGCAACAGCTGCCAAAGATTAATCGCACCCGTTGAGAGAAAGCGGCTGGCTTGCGCAGGCACTACCCCCTAAAAGGTGTGTGTGTGGGGGGGGATCCTTTCGCCGGTTTCAGTTTGAAAGCAGCCTCGGATCCGGGATTCAACCAACAGTCGGATCTTCCTTTTCCAATTCCAACCCTTCTCCGCCCCAATAACCCCTCCTCTACTGTTTAAACGGGGCGGGGGCGGAAGGTGGGGGGGAGATGGCCCCGATGGGATTATTCTGATCCTTATAACATTTTGCCACTTTGTACCGAACGGTAATTTTTCTTTGCCACCGGCGCGAGAATAAACTAAGCAGGCTTGTTTTTGAATGTAGAAATCGGGTTTTGGGGAAAGTAAAAAAGAAAAAAGAAAAGAAAGAAAAGAAACCGATCGCCTTTGAATTCATTCGGCCTCTTGCTCTCGAGGCTCTCCCTTGTTCTTCGTCTCTGGCACCGAGAAGCTACCTCTGGTGCCCTTTCTCTCCCTCTCCTCGCCCCCCCTCCCCCGTTTCCTGCGGCGTCTATCAGCAAGTTCGGTAGATATGGGGAATCCCGGGTTTGGGTGCAAGGAAGAACCCCCTCCTGCGCCTGGTGCATCTTAGTAGTCACCCTGGCTTATTACTGGATTGATATTAAACCGCTCTCCCCACTGCCAAAGCCTGATCCCGGGTATAACCACTGCCAGGGAGAGGAGTTTTTTGAGCGGCCGCCCCAAGCAAGCGGGTGCAAAGCTTCAAACTACATCTTGGATGGAGCGCGCAAAAAAGCCAGCAGATCGCCTCCTTCTTCCCTGCAATTTCCCCCAGCAATTTGCTGTTGGTCCTGAGTGCGGAGCTAGAAAAAGAGGCTGCAACGGCAGCAGCAGGCTTATCTCCTTATGCAGGTTCAACACGCGCACGCACGCACAGAATTGCACGAGCAAAAGACTCCGCTCCAACCAGGCAGGCGAGAAAAGAATAAATAAATCACTAAATCACGCCTCGTGTGTTTTCATTTGCGGGGTTTTATACCTGGCAGGTCCCTGACGACTGTTTTTTTTTTTTTTTTTTGCAAAACCATCCCATCTCTTCCTCCAAAGCCTGAAACAGGCAATAAAATAGCAAGTCCACTTCGCTCGGCTTGCAAACCTCCGGCTTGCTTTGCGGAGATCGTGCTATTAAAATGGGATCGAACCCCCCCTCCCCCTCCCCCTCCCCGACACTTACCTTTCTGCGGGGGCGGGGGAGGGCGTTCCTTCTGAACTCCCCCCGTGACAGATCCTTCCCGGTTTTTAGCGCGGTCTCATTGCATCCCGTGGTAGATTGTTGCCAGAATCTGCGGGGTGGGGAGGCGGGAGGGAGGGAATCTCCTTGACATGTCAGTCGAAGTTGCCTTGCCTTCGGCCGCCACGAGTCAGGGGTAGAATATAGGCAACTGCTTAGCTTTTGGCCGCGTACAGAAGAGGAATTGGGAAGGGAGGGGGCGTGCGAGCAGGGAGCCGGGGAAAGAAGAGGAGGAGGAGGATGAAGAAGCAGAGCGTGCGGCGGTGGGGGAGGAAGGCAAGAGAGGGAAGTGACGACTTGCAGTCCAAAGGATCGGCTGGGCTTTTCCCTTCCCTCTTCTCACACAAACCCCAGTTTCAGAGGTTTCCCAGCATCTCAGCACCAGCCGGGGGAAGCTCAGGCGCCCGCTCGGCTTGTGGACGAGAAGGTGGGCACAGCTCGCCTTGGGCACAACTGCAGCGAGGGAAGGAACCGAATCAACAAAGCCAATCTGCCAGCCTCTCCGAGCTCCGCGTCACCCTGCCAGCCGGGAGCGAGAACTGCAAGCGAATTACAAGCCCTGCATATTTATCCTTCGCGACGCCGCGCGCGAAGAGGAGGGGGAGGAGGAGGAGGAGGAAGGCGGGGGGGGGGGAGGGAAAGGAAAGGCGGTTTCGGACTCAAACGAGGACTTGGAAGCCAATCGCGAGGCTGGAAGCCACAGGCGAGCCCCTCGCTATTATGGGAGCCCAGCCAGGGGCGGCCTTTGGGCCGCAGAGGGAAAGACAGGCCGGCGGTCAAGGAGCGCTCGAGTTCGGTGGCTTGAACTCGGCCAGAGAAAACACGAGAGACGAGGGCGGGTGACGAGCGGGCGTAAACGTGGCGAAACGTACCAGCCAGCCCGAGCCAGGAGGCCTTAATTTAGCCTTTTTGGAAATTGCTGAGGAGAGTTAGGTGGCGTGGCGAATGTTGGGGAAGCCACCTGACCTGCAGGTCGAGCCCCGAGGAGCCCATCCACTTGGGAGTCTTTCTTCACCCTAGTCAAATAACTACTTGGGAGGCAGCGGGAATATTTGAAGGCTAAAAATAGGACCCGCCGCCTGGCAAATTACTGTTTGACTTTAGTAAGGAATGAGCTTGCTGGAAAATGTGGATTTGTTCAGCCTGGAAGAGGTTAACCTCTGAATGTTGGAACTGAGGGAAGCCAAGCAGAGAAGTTTCCTGACCCAGAATTGCTTCTCTATATTTGTCAGAAGCAAGCACTTCTGGGAAAGGAGTGTAAGGTCCGGCTATACGCTTAAGCTCTCAGTGAACCAAAAAGAAAGACTTAAACAGAGGCTTGAATAAGAATCAACATTTAATCTTTGATCAAAGACAAAAGGCTGGGTAAAACCATTCCAAACACATACAAAGAGATATGTATATGGGAGGGTTCACACCTTCAGAGAAGATGTAACCACTTTTATACCTTTAAAGCACCAGTTAGGTCCCCAACTCTGGCCCCTTAATTTATGTTTGTGTATTCTTTGTTGCCCTGCAAAGGAATCTAAACTTCCAATTAGTCTTATCTTAAGCATTTCTTTGTTTACTTAATTGGCTACTTAGCCCCTGACTTTGGAAGACCAGATCTTATCCAGATCAGGCATAAATTAGGACTGAGGTATAGTTTATCCCTTTGTTGATGGCTAGTTTCAACTGAGATTCGTACCATGCTTTTAGATGGCACAGAAAGAGATTGATATGAGTTCAGGTCGAATGGCAGGGACATACGTTTGACAAATACCAGATACATTTCAGAGATCTAAAGACAATATGTTTGTAACAGGAGATACAAATAGAAAGGAATACTATATGTGATACAAAAAGCACAATATATATGTTACAGGAACCTAATGATTACAGAATAACAAGCTTTTACTAAATCTAGTATATCAGTATTTTATATTCTATCTTTATTATTGTTTCTATACAGGAGCTTGAAGAAATCTGGCCTAGCTCTTCCTTTATGGTCCTTTAGAGAGGGTGGCCTCCTTTGATATGATGCCTTCTAAATGTAATGGACTACAGCACCCATCATCCTGCTGTTCCATGGGAGCATGTTCTTGAGAAGTTCAGCTGTCCTTTGGAATAAATGAGACACGCGCGCACACACACACGCACACACACAGAGGGATTTGCAATAATTCACCAGGCTAGTTTTAAGACGAAGTGCCCTAATTTTATTTTGCTTTTGTAAACAACAGTGAATGTTGGGTGAGCCAGACATTGCTGTAATACTTGCTTCTGAACAATTTCTGTATATTGTCAATCATCAGGAGATATATTGCATTTTCCAGAGACTGACTGTTGCTGATAAATCCTGAATACTCTCTGAACAGCATTCAAGACCATTTTATGGCCTGAAACCTCTTACTAAATTTGGAGGAAGAGACTGAACCTGGGGGGAGTAGAGCATTCAAACCCAAAAGGGTACTGCTAGAACAATGTCTTTCAATCTCAGCCACTTCAAGATGTGTGGAATTCAACTCCCCCCACAAGAATATTGGAAAATTCTGGGAGTTGAATCCCAAAAATCTTAAAAGTGACTGAGATTGAAAAACACTGTATTAGAGTGAGAAATAGGCTTACTTCTAAGTAAAAACTTGCTCAAGAGTAGGATTTTATTCATAGGAAGGAATAGTTCTAGTCAATGCCATGGTGGGACACCAGGAATCTTGGGTTCACAAGTTCTCATTTCCTAGCAGTCAATGCAGGAACTACTTCACTATTATTTCTGATTATTTCTGGATTCATTATAGCCTCAGATCTTGGGTTGGTTCAAAATACTGCTTTTGAACTATGAGCTATGATATTTCTGCTGAACTCTAGGTTTGCTTTGCACGCTGCTAAGTTTTTAGATGGGGTGAATTCCTCAACTAGTGGTTGCAACTGTTTTATCCTGCCTAAGATAAGGTATGAAAGCATTATGGGGCTGTCAGTAAGTTAAGAAGAATGTCCTGTTTCACTTAGTTCATCTCTGCCACCCAGTTCATTATCCACTAAAGTACTGATGAATTTCTCCCATGTATCACAGGGAGGCATTACATTAACAGAAAAGATGGGCTGTGGGAAGGATTGGAAGAAAATAAGACAGGTGGTAACTTGCAGCTGCTCCGGGAGGCACTGTCCAGTATATGGAAAAAGTATATGAAGCAGCAAAGGAAAAATGTTATTTCACTACAGAAGGTCAATTACATTTGTGAGGTTTCAGTATTTTGCCCACTTAGCATCTGTTGGCTATTTTAGGCAGGTGCAAACATGGTCCCTCCCTTCCTTGGATCATCCTCCAGAGTCACTTTCATTGGACAGGGTCAAAAATTGGGACTTTTAATCTAGTGCCTTTCCCTGCACTTACCAGGAAGGTCAAATGCAAAATATGAATATTGGGGGAAGCTCAATGGTGGAAGAACCAACACTTTCTAATTACTCCTGTGTTCCCATTAGTCAAACAAGAAATGAATGGATATTTCACTCTCCCCTTTTCCCACCATTTCTTCCCCTTTTTAATATTTCCCCTGCCACTGATTTTGTTCCATCGTTTCTTCATCCTTGCTTCTACACTTTTTTCTTACTGGTTGGCCAGTTATAGAAGAAATCTTCTATAGGAAGGACCTGTATAAGGAGGATTTCTAAGCAGATCTGTTCCCAAAGAAAACCCTCCCTCTCTTTCATGAAAGGAAAAGTACAATACCGTGTTTCCCCAAAAATAAGACATGCCTGGATAATAAGCCCCCCCCACACCAACTACTTACATGCATGCACAGCCGGTCCCACCATTTCCTCTGGTTGCTTGGCACGCAACCAAAATGAGTTGAGGTGTAAGGGGGGGCATGCCCTCCCCTCCCTGTTCTTCATGCTGGCCGAGCGGCCCAACATGTCCCACCCCACCCCAATGGCAACAGCAGCCTGGCTGCTTCCCTTCCCCTCTGTCTCTTTATCAAGGGGGTGGCAGGTGGGGTGGGGAAAAACAAAAGGTGTGGAGCGAGACGTGGCTCCCCTTGCCATCTCTTCTCCCCCTCTCGCTGGGCATGGCAGGGCTCCTGCTCCTTGCTTAGCCACCCTCCCCCTTTATGGATGCAATGTGGGGGTGGCAGGTGGGGCAGGCAAGAAGAAAGGTGTTACCTTTCAAGCTCCATCACTTTCCTCGCCATTGTGTCCAGGGAAACACACTGTAAAAGAAAGCCTTCTTGTGAGTTCAATCAAACTTCTTGAACTCGCAATAAGGTTTTCTTCTACAGCGTGTTTCCTTGGACACAATGGCATGGTGGACACAACGTGATGGAGCTGGAAAGGTCAGATGCACATCCTGTTTCTCACCCACCCTACCTGCCACCCCCAAATTGCATCCCTAAAGGGAGGAAGTAGCTAAATTAAGGGGCAGGAGCCCATAATGGCCAGCGAGGGGGGGGAGGAGAAGAGATGACAAGGGGAACCACGTCTCATTCCACGGGTCTCACTTCTCCCCCGCCCCACCTGCTACCCCTCAATAAAGAGTGGGAAGGGAAGCAGCTGTTGCCATTGGGGTGGGGTGGGACATGTTGGGCTACTTGGCTGGTGCAAAGAACAGGGAGGGGAGGTGACAGCAGCAAGGGGACATCCAGTCCTATGCTCGCCACCTCCTGCACCCCCAAAATAATAAGACCCCTGATAACAAGGCCAAGCCAAAGAAGGCCCTGTCTTATTTTCAAGGAAACACAGTATATTCTTTTGGAGCCCTGGTGGTGCAGTGGTTAGAGTGCAGTATTGCAGGCAAACTCTGCCCATAGCCTGGAGTTCAATCCTGACGGTGCTGACTCAGCTTTCCATTCTTCTGTGGTTGGTAAAATGAGGACTCATATTGTTGGGGGCAATATGTTGACATTGCAAACTGCACAGAGTGCTGTAGAGCATGGGGTGATATACAAGCCTAAATGCTATTGCTATGCTATTGCTATTTTGGTCTACATCTGTACCTTCTTTAATCAATTAACATGTTAAACACTAAATCAATTATGATCATTGGGGACTTTTCAGACCATAGGACGGTATCTTAAATAGCTTTTTTACCAATGATTGTGTTGCAGAGTTCCTGATCTTAGTTTCACAATTTTATTAAGCCTCACATCCTTATCATGACAAATATGGCTAAAACCATTCACAGTTTGTTATGTGGAGAGGAAAGGTAACACAAAAATGTGCCAGTGTTATAGAGAAGGCATAATTTACGCTATAATATTATCTACTGATTTGTCTCCTGGAACCCCTCTTGGAAGTTTATTATCTATCAAATTTATATTTCCCAATCTATATTAATTGATAAAGTTAGTCATAAGACATGGTATAACAAATACCAATAAAACAATTCTGTGTAGTGTCTTATTTCAAATGTTTTCAAATAAGGCTTCTTAAAAATGAGACACATTTTTAAGTATGTTGCATAATTAGCACTGCATTTAGGCTATAAAACTCATTTGGGCTCCAATCCTATTTAACTTGGATGTCAAAAAATAACACCCCAAACAAAATTTCATTAGCTCTTGATTCCAAGAATGTCATTTGTCTTTACAAAGGCTGCATGTGTTATTCCTCTATAAACAGAAAATAGAGGGGTTTTTTTTCTAGATTGTTCTTTATAAAACAACTACAAACTGCTCCAATTAAAACAAGCAGTTTTAGATGTAGCAAGGAGCAGTCTGAACCAGTCTGAGATTAGAACTGAACAATCACACCTGGTTAGTATTTGGATGGAAAAAATCCAGCAAAGAACCAGAACTGTGCTGGGAAATGGGGAAAAAAACAGGTCTTGGAAGAAAACAATAAACTATTTGCATATTGTTGCCAAGAACAATATTCAACATGATCATGTCCATGAAATCTAAGCAAGTGTTTCTTAAATCTTTGCAACCTTTTCCTACTTTCCCAACAACAACCCTGTGAGATGGGTTGCACTGGGAGAGAGTGACTGGCCCAAAGTCACACTTAGTCAGCTTTCATGCCTAAGGCGACACTAGAAGTCACCGTCTGCCAGTTTCTAGCCTGGTGCCTTAAGTCCACATCTTCAAGGTTGAGAACCATTGTGCTCTAGCAATTTTTCAAGTCTGCGTAGACTGAACATTGTTTAGATCAAAGATATTCTATCAAAAGCTTTTTTTTTTGCTGCTATTGTATTTATTTGAGTTTCCACTCTTCTTAACACAATGTACCTGTAAAGAATACATTTCTTTATTACCAAAATATTTTTCAATACTATCAAATGCCTAGTTCATATTAAAGTAATAAAAAATGAGAAAAAAGCTAAATGATAGGTTTTTTGATGATAGTTCTCTCTTTTTTTGTAGAAGTTGTAGAACGTATATCTCTGCCTGTTTCTTTTTTTTCCAGGAAGAAAGCCTGAAGAATTGAACCAAGCAGTGATAGCAAAAGATTAACTTCAAAATCTTTTTGTTTGATTAAAAACAATTAAGCAGCCTTTGATGTTGTTAGTTGCGAAGTTGTGTCGGACCCATCACCACCCCATGGACAACTTTCCTCCAGGCCTTTCTGTCCTCTACCATCCCCCAGAGACTATTTAAGCTCACGCCTACTGCTTCAGTGACTCCATCCAGCCACCTCATTCTCTGCCATCCCATTCTTCTTTTGTCCTCAGTCGTTCCCAGATAATACCTATCAAATCGTTTTTAAACAACTTACTGATCTTCTAATAAAAATACATAACATGTCCCTAACTTTATAAACCAGAAGTTTATAAAGTAGCTAGTATAGTGCCAGTTTTTAAAATGGGGCCTGGAAGATCATATATTACATACATTACAGTCTATTCTGCATGAATTAATAAAAATTACAATTAAAGAAAAATTGATCAATGTATATGCAGTTAATCCTCAACGTAGGACTATAATTGAGCCCAGAGTTACAGTCATAAGTCATGCCAGTTGTTAAGCAGGTCACTATGTTATGGTCACACAACAGTAACAACAATCCACTTCCATAATGTTGCAATTTCTCTTAACTAACAAAACCAAGCACTGCAACAGTATATCTCCCAGGACATGACAGGCTCAAATAAGTAGACTCATTGTAGTAAAACTATGAAGTTGTTGTGAGTAAATTTCAGGTAAGGCTATGTATCAAATGTAAACTCAAGTAGTAACTCAATATTCAGATTTCCCACACCTCTTTCTTCTGACCATTCTAAGTAAAAGGCTAGAAGTGAAACTTTTTTGGAATAGGAGAAACAGTTTGCACCTGTTCCTTATTTTATAACTGGCCTCGGCTGGTTTCAGATTGTTTATTTCTGTGTGAAAACTATCACAAAAGTACTAGAGCCTAAAATAATTTGTACAATATGTAGCTGACCTCAGGAATTTATTACACAAAAATGTAGTGATGGCAATCAACTTGGACAGCTTTAAAACAAAGATTACACAAATTCACGGAGGATTAGGAAATGAATTGCTACTAGCATTTGGGTTAGGTCACATGTATTGTGCAGATCCAGGACTCGTTTATTCAAAGAAACCAGTTATTTTAAGACCAAATAAATATTCTGGATGAAGGCTTATATTCCTCAAATGCCTCTATAGGAGGCTGCCTTAGCCACAGTTCAATTATCTGTAGACAGGCTTTTTTCACATGTGCAAAGTTCCTTGCTCTCGTCCCAAAGTCTTATTATCAGTGGTGTTGATGATATATCTATGGCTGCAGTGCTGGGACAGAACTCCTGCAGACTTTCTACTGAAAATCTTAGATATGGACATTCCTGAATTATCTGCTAAATCATCAAGCATGTTGGTATCATAGGGGAACCTAGTCATTGTGATTTGTAAAACATAGTTTATTGTTTAACATGTTGGACCAGGCCCCTGTATTTAAAGTAAACTAGACAACCTCTGATCCTATAGGCCACCTATATAGTGCTTTATAGCATTCTCTAAGCGGTTTACAGAGTCAGCATATTGCCCCCAACAATCTAAGTCCTCAATATCTTCAATGATATCAGGGCCTCTTAATGTCCTGGCTTTAATGGAAAATCAGGGATACATTTAGAGATGTATCTATCTTGAAATTAGAATTGAATAGAATGGAATGGAATGGAGCAGAGCGGAGAAGAATAATAGAGTTGTAAGGGACCTTGGAGGTCTTCTAAACCCTGTTTAGGCAGGAAACCCTATACCCATGATGGTGAATCTATGGCACGTGTGCCAGAGGTGACATGCAGTGCCCTCTCTGTGGGCACATGAGCCATTGCTCCAGTTCAGCTCTGCCACGCATGCATGCGCACCTCCCACCAGCCAGCTGGTCTTTGGGTCTCTGCCATGCATTCGCAGGAGGCTGTGCACATTCAGGGGGCTGTGTGCTCATGCACAGAGGGCATGCGTGGGTGTGCATGCATGCGTGCGGAGGGGCGCATGTGCGGGGGCAGCATGCACATTGCATTTTGGGGGTTCGGCAGGGGTGGATTCTAACTGGCTTTACTACCGGTTCTCTTTGTGCACAGCTTTGTGCACGATTGCCTCTTCGGTCACGTGCTTTGCGCGTGATCGCCGTGCGGATGCTCACTTTGCTCGCCTGCGCGCCAAACTTGTGCTTTGCGCAAGCGCGTTGCGAGTCTGCCCAGCAGAGGTGCGGCAATCCGCTCTGCCACACCTTTCAACTGGGCGAAAAAAGAAGAAATATAAGGTCGGCATAACGCCGGGGCGGGCGGGAGGGCCTGGCTCCCAAAGACAGAGAACCAGTTCGGTGACATCATATCGTCACCGCTACCAGCTCTCAAGAACCGGTGTGAACCGGGAGCAACCCACCACTGGGGTTCAGGCATGCACGTGCACATTTGCACACATGCACACTTTGGGAACTCTGTCCAGAAAAGGTTAGCCATCACTTCCCTATACCATTTCAGACAAATGGTTGGCCAATCTCTTAAAAATTTCCAGTGTTGGAGCATTCACAACTTCTAGAGGCAAATTGTCCCACTGATTAATTGTTCTGTCAAGAAATTTCTCCTTAGTTCTAGATTGGTTCTCTCCTTGATTAGTTTCCATCCATTGCTTCTTGTCCTGTCTTCAAGTGCTTTGGAGAATAGACTGACCCCCTCTACTTTGTGGCAGCCCCTGAGATATTGGAACACTGCTAACATGTCACTCCTAGTACTTTTCATTAAACTAGCCATTAAATAGTCTGTGTTGAGACAGATAGCGCAGTTAAACATCAGCACAGGAAATGTTTTATGATATTTTGTATTATGTCATAAACTGTTTTATAAAATTTGCCAAAACTTTAATTTCACAGGAGTCATAGGTTCCAGATTTTGGATGCATTCTGTCAGTTAGCCCATTTGAGGCATCTTGGTCTAAAAGTTTTTGCCCTGTGGTGCATGGTTTTGCCCAGTTAAAGGTTGTGGGAATGAGAGCTTTGGTAACATATAGATGGTAAGTGAGGTAAGAATTGTAAAAGTATCTTTATCCTGCTTTGTCTGATATCTTTTTGCTAATTATTTTGCATTTCTTCCAAAAGTCACTAAACAAGTTTTCTGTGCTCTGGAGCCTGTTTCCCAGCTTGTTGTTTTATGCAAACCATTACATTCTCATCAAAGGCATTTGCAATTACCACCAGATGAAAATCACTGGTCCATATTACAACTGCCAGATGTGCAAAATAATCTTAGTACATAGGGGCACACAAAATTGCCATTTAAAATCAGCTAATGCTCTAATTACACAAGAATATTGGTGAATCTAAGTATATTGGCAATAATAATGTAACATCAGATATGATGCATAATACATATACACAATTATTTTATTATTAGGCTCTAAAAAAGCTTCAGGGGGATATTTCATTTCAACAAATGCTTCCAAAAAGCAATGTATTCCTTCTCTCATGGATGCTTCACAAAGCAGAGCAGCAGCGTTGTTCCATTTCAAGACCTTGATTACCACAGAAGCTTCCAAATTCCCCTATTTGTTAAAGTTCTTGTTAATTTATTTTAAAACATTTAAAGACTAAAACAAATGACTACAATAAGGAAAAGAAGGTGAGAAAAGGCATAATAAAAGAACCGTGTTTAGAATGCAGTACTGCAGGCTACTTCTGCTGACTGCTGGCTGCCTGCAATTTGGCAGTTCGAATCTCACCAGGCTCAAGGTTGACTCCGCCTTCCATCCTTCCGAGGTGGGTAAAATGAGGACTCAGATTGTTTGGGGGAAATATGCTGACTCTGTAAACTGCTTAGAGAGGGCTGTAAAGCACTGTGAAGCGGTAAGTGCTATTGCTCTAATATATATAAAAATATCAAGAAATATTTATTTATTTATTTATTTATTTATTTTTAAATTTGTATAATAAACAGAAAAATAAACAGAATTTGCAATGTCATTGATTAATCGAATAATCGAATATCAATTATTTATCAAATAAAAACAAACTCCTTATATCATCCTGAAAAATAACCATAAATTGTTTGAATTTTTTGAAATTTTAGCCTATTTTATATCTACAATTATATATAAACGTATACATTGTAAGGCCCTCAGAGTCTTCTTGAACAAGGAGATGGGTAATAAATAAATTTAGTAATCAATAAATCAGGACAAAATTCTAGACTTGCTATTGAGGTTACTATTATTTATCATTATCTAAAATAAATGCAGGTGATCTTATAAAAAAAGAAAAGTGGAAGGATAACCCTCCCACCACCCACCCCCCAAAAAATCAGCAAAATCTTTTAATTGGCAACACTGGAAAAAATCTTGAGGTGTCATAAAGTATCTTGACAAGAAAACTGATCTAAGTCTCTGCTAAAGCTTATGCTGTGCCTTGACTAAGTAAATTGTGCCTCCTCCATATGAAGCCCTCTTGGAGATCATGTATAAAACCATTGCACACCCCTTCCCTAGCACTAGAACAGAATAGAATAACTGAGTTGGAAGGGACCTTGGAGGTCTTCTAGTCCAACCCCCTACTTAGGCAGGAAACCCTACACCACTTCAAACAAATGGTTATTCAACATCTTCTTAAAAACTTCCAGTGTTGGAACATTTACAATTTTTGGAGGCAAGTTGTTTCACTGATTAATTGTTCTGTCAGGAAATTTCTCCTTAATTCTAAGTTGCTTCTCTTCTTGATTAGTTTCCATCCATTGCTTCTTGTCCTACCCTCAGGTGCTTTGGAGAATAGCTTGGCTCCCTCTTCTTTGTGGCAGCCAGGGTTGAAATCCAGCAGGTTCTGGACAACCGGTAGCAGAAATTTTGAGCAGTTCGGAGAACCGATAGCGGAAATTTTGGGTAGTTCAGAGAACCGGCAAATACCACCTCTGGCTGGCCCCACAGTGGGATGGGAATGGAGATTTTGCAGTATCCTTCCCCTGCCACGCCCACCACACCACACCACGCCCGCCACGCCACGCCACACCAAGCCACGCCCACAGATCCGATAGTAAAAAAAATTGGATTTCACCACTGGTGGCAGCCCCTGAGATATTGCAGGTCTCTCATGGGCCAAAGTTTGGATGATAAAGCTCTTAAATACAGCTGCCATCATTCCTGGGCTAATGGGAATTGTACACCACTATAACTAGAAGATTCTAGAAGGGGGCAGAGAATCTTCAAGGAACCATTTGATCACAGGTAGCACTTAGAATTCAGCTTCCTTGCACATCAGGACATGAGTATGACAGCTATTTGTAATAACTGCTTCTGGCTCAGTGATCCAGATTTTTATTTTTCTCTTCTTCCATTTCTCCTTAATCTCCATTATTGATTGATCTGTCTAAACCAATACAAAGGCTATTGTATTTTGTCTTTCTTTTTTTTTCTCTCATTAAAACATCTTTAAAACCTAACCACTAAAAGGATTGCTTGTTTTACTTCTCTATGGGTTTTTCACCCTCACAAATTCTTTTTTTTTTTGGTAGAGCAGCTTCACTTCGCTATTACATTTATCTGCTTGTTCAGTTAATGCAAGAGATTCCTGCTCAGCACAGAAGTCACCTAAGGTTAGGGTTATTAATACAGAATCTTGAAGAGCAATGGACACTTTGTGGTGCTTATGTGACTCTATTGCCTTTTAATTCCATTCCTACAGCAGCCTCTCAAGAAGGTTTTGTTCCAAAAGCAGATATCCAAATTATATAATAGTTCTCACCCTCACTGCTAATCAATGGGAGGAACACAATATATAAGTGTAATACACCAGGTTTTCCTGGCATATCATTAACAGCTTCACCTGATGAATTTTTATTGGAATTGAAGCTATTAAAGCATTGGAACTTGGCCAGGAAAAAGACTAGCAGTTCTTATTAAAAGAATCTGGCTCACCTCAACTCAATTTGGGATCATGAAGCCCTATTGAAAGGGGAAAAAAATGAAAAATGGGAAAAAAATGGAAAAATGGGTGGTGGGGGGCGGAGAATGGAATAAGATACTATAAGGCTTCTACCAATCTAAGCATACACACTTGTACTTCAAGTCCTGCACTGCTCCATTGTTAGCTTCCAAGTACTCCTTTGGTCTTTAGGGCCTACACAGCTTAGCCTCATAGTGTGCATCAGAGGTGGGTTCTGCTTACTTTCACATCGCGCCTGCACGCACGAGCTTGCTTCGCTCATGCACGCCCGCACTCTTCTGCGCATGCACAAAAGCTTCTGCACATGCGCAGATCAATTTTGATGATGTCCAAGTCAGTGGGTAGAGCCTCCCGCCGGTTTTTCTACCGGTTCTTGCGAACCGGTCTGAACTGGGGGCAACCCACCACTGGTATGCACGTGTTTTTACACATACACACACAGAATGCACATGCCCTTTGAGTCAGCAATGACTCCTGGCAACTGTCTAGAGCAGGGGTCTCCAACCTTGGCAACTTTAAGACTTGTGGACTTCAACTCCCAGAATTCCTCAGCCAGAGTGTAAACTGGTTCCTGCAGTTTTCATGGCAAGTTTTTTAGAACTAGTTTGCCATTGCCTGCTTTGTAGGGCTGAGAGTGAGTTTCTGGTCCAAGGTCATCCATCTGGCTTTGTGCCTTAGGCAGGACTAAAACTCACAGTCCTGCAGTCTCTCTTGCCTGGTATCTTAATCACAACGCTAAGCTGGCTCAAGCTTGCAGAAATTCCTTCTCCATCCAATTTTCTCATACCATTTGGAGATTCTAGGAGTGAGTGGTGTGGTGGCCTAGAGGTGGAGCTCTCATCTCACAATCTGGAGGCTGTAAGTTTGATCCTAAGTAGAAGCAGATATTTCTCTCTCTGGGCACACTGACAATATACCTGCTGAAAAAAACTCTGCATTGACAACAGGAAGAGCATCCAGCCACTAAACACTCAGCTCCATTGAGTTGCCAAGATTCCACCCCGCAAGGGATTATGGGGTCATTAAAAGAAGATGATGGTTTGGAGATTCTAAGAGAATCTGGTTATGATCAATTCAACTTTGGTGGAATAATAAGGGGGATGGTGAAGGAGAAGGAAACTTAACAGTGCACCTTTCACCCTATGCATTCTCCTCTGGATTTAGAGGCCTTTCAAAGGAGATTTGGGTTGTAGAGATAGGAGGGAAGTCTCTCCCCTATAAAGCATGTAAAATAAAATCTGTGTGCTTGATAGTAGATGGTGTCATAATTGTGAAACTCTTCTTGGGGGGGGGCATGGTTGACAATTGTTCATGTAAGGTCATTTTACTTGTTGATTTCTTGTCCAATCATAAACCATAGCAACAATCCTTGAGCTCACATAGAGCTATAAAAAATGAGAGGGGGACAAGTCTCCCAAGAAATCTTCTTACTGAAATTGGGTGGCTGTTGCTTGGACTTTTCCAGATGAATCCCTGTTTAGTATCAAAATAATAGACTCATGAGGCATAGCCAGATGGTCACATTAAAATACTATTCATAATTCCTTGAGCTGGCCGAAAAGGATGCCAACATAAAATTTGCTGCCTTGATTTATGAGCTATTCTGTTACAGTGGTGAGGCAGAGGTCTCATGTAGTCCCAAAAATTTTATGGAAAACAAATTAAGAAAAATGACAGATGAATTTTTGTGGCTTTGCTTCATCTCCCACCAAGCATTTCTGCCTGTGCAAACCACAGATCATTCTTCCTAGCATATAGTGGGGCAAGTATAGGCAGGTCCCGGGACCACGGGACAGCATTTTTTATCATTTTTAAAGTTGCCTGGGCAAATGGTAGAAGGAGCAAATGTATTCTGCGCTTATGATCTGTTAGCTGGGTTGCTTCTGAATATGAAGCTCACTGCTTTTCTGAAGCAGTACTAAAACCGTGTTCAAAATTAGCCTGGCTGACAGGTCCCAAGCATGGAGGAAAACTGAAGGGTGAAGTTGGAGACAATGAGTGATAAGAACTCTAACCTCAATTGCTGTTGTGCTGTAGTGGCAACACACTCAGTACCAGACTTGTCTATGGAGATCCTTAGTTAGCCAGGTCATGGTTGACATGACCTGGATGACTGAGAATTTCCATAGATATTTAGCTATGCACTTTGGGATGAGCACCCTTCAAATGGAGTATGAACGGATTTCCAAAAAAATTGTAGATATGTGCTTCACTTTGAGATGCACACAACACAGACTCATCCCCAACAGCCTGCGCTTGTCTCCAACAGTGAAGGGACACAGGGCAGAAAACATCCTACAGCCAAGAAGAATTCACAAACATTTGCACTACTCAGGTGACCCTGATGACACAGATAAACCTCCAGGGGCCTCAGTGACTCTCTAAAAGAATGCAGATGACTAGCTGCCTGCAAGGAATATAAATCCTTCCATTCCCCACCATCCAGTAAGGGCTGAAGAAGCTTCTTAGATGAGAAGTGAAACGTCTTCAAAGAAAAACAAGAAAGTCCAGTTGTCTCCCGAAAAAACACATTTGTCGCAGTACCAGACTTGTAAACGGGGTGGGCTTCAAAAATTTTAGCAAGGGGTTCTCTGCCTGGTTGCTGGGTGGGCGTGGCTATGGTGGGCGTGGCCTAGTCCACCTTCTGCACCGGGGGGAGCATTTTTGCCCTCCCCAGGCTCCAGAGGCTTTCTTCGAGCCTCCAGGAGGGCGAAAACGGCCTCCTCAGGCTCCGGAGGCCCTCTGGAGGCCGGAAACTGGCCCATTACTGGACTTCCCAAACTTCCAGAAGGCCTGTTTTTCGCCCTTCCTGAACTTCGGCTCATGCCCTGCACTTACCTGCATCCAAAACGGGCTGCGTGGGCCGTGGGGACTCCTGGGAGGGGCGGGGCAGGGTGGGCGGGACCAGCCAGGAGTGGGATTTGGGGGTTCTCTGAACTGCACAGAATCTTAGCTAGTGGTTCTCCTGAACCCATGCAAACCCCCAGCATCCCACCCCTGCTTGTAATCTACAATTCCAGAAGTACCCTGCAGATAGTCACTAGATTAAGCAAAATGGTGTACTCTCCCTTCACCAAGTAAACCATAAAAAATATAGGCACATGAAATGACTTGTTGGTAAAAAATATAATGCCCCAGCGGTGGCAGAACCAGCAGCGGCAGAATACCTGGAAGAGCCTGGCTGTTTTCTTCAGTTTAAATCAATCTCTTGTACGGTACAGGACAGGAGCAAAATGCTAATCAAGAAAGCACTAAGCACTGCTATATGTCTAATGCTCTTTCAAAAGAAAGCTAAACCTGGGTTTATGAGAAGCCCACAAAGGTCCTGGTAAGGTGTTTTGAAAAGTGTCAGTCAGGCACTATGATAGCCGATGCCACTAAGAAAGTCAGATGTCTGGTTTTCCTACAGCCTAAACCAAAATCACCATGGAGGGCAATTCCGAGCAACTGGAGAGGG
Source organism: Pituophis catenifer annectens (assembly GCF_029215685.1). Taxonomy (NCBI): domain Eukaryota; kingdom Metazoa; phylum Chordata; class Lepidosauria; order Squamata; family Colubridae; genus Pituophis; species Pituophis catenifer. Next base: position 280,061,374 of record NW_027256881.1, read on the forward strand.
AGTGGGTCTAACCTACTAAAGCAGCGGTCACCAACTGGCGGTCTGTGGACCACTGGTGGTCCTTGAGAAAATTTTGGTGATCCGCAGAAAAATTATTTGCATTTTTTATATTGAACTGAATCAGGGGATGGAAACCCCTGATTCAGTGCAATATAAATTTAAACTACAGGCTCTGTAGTATATTATAAATTTGGGCCGGATAAGTGCAATGAACGTTTGTGTTGTTGCAGAGAGTCTCTTCCTTAGGGGTCTTTTTGTGTAGGTTGGAGGGGGACAAAAATTCCAATTTGGGGTCTGCTTCGGCCTCCTGGTGCGGGGCTTTGGGCGAAGGCTGGAGGGAAGTGCCGCTGGTGGCAAAGAGCTGGAGGGCCTTGTTCCAGTGGGACTGTCATGGCCTGGAACTGGCTGACCATCTCAGCCCGTTGAGCCTCCAGGCGCTGGTACCTGGTCTTGCACTCCCGCAGGTCTTCCCTCTGCTTGGAAAACCTATGCTTGTAGTCCTCAGTGAGGTGCTTCTGCTGAGCCTCATTTTTGGTCAGATCCAAATTGAACTGAGCCAGCTATTTGCGAACTCTTTCTCATGGTGGCTGTTTAGCTCCAACAACTGCTTCCTATTGGGGCCCTAAGGAGCCCAGGCGGACAGGTGAGGAGTGGCTAGAAGGGGAGGGGCGAGTAGAGGCCGGCGAGGTGCCCCTCAATATGAGTGACATCAAGGTGGCCCGCCCACCCAGTCACACGACCACCTAGCCATGTCCACCCAGCCAGTCATTAGGCAGATCATATTAGTGGTACGCGGGATTTAAAATTATGAATTTAGTGCTCCCTGAGGTCCAAAAGGTTGGGGATCCCTGAACTAAAGCATTCAATAAGGCAAAGCCTATCCCTGGCCATATCAGCAAGACATCTGTGATGAAGGATGCTCAGTCACATTTACGGTCACAATTGTGTTGGGGAAAGAAGTACAGCCTACTTCAAAATCACAATAGTTTTGCTGCCTCAACTGTGAGCTGGGGATAAAGAGGAAAGCAGCCATGTTTATATGCCATGCACAAACAGCTTCTAGGTCATAGTCATGCTAGGTTAGAGGGATATAAAGTTTCTAATGCAGTGTTTCTCAATATCAGCAACTTTAAGAGGCATGAACTTCAACTCCCCAAATTCCCCAGCCAACAGTGCTGTAATAATTACCAGAACAGCAGAGAATCTAGCTAGCTACCTTTACTAATCCTAATTTTGCCATCCAGAGTGATGCCATCTGGGCATGAATGCAGACCATCCATCCACAGGGTCTGGCAGTATTAAGTGAAGAATAATTGCCTTCCGAAAACAAGATTATTTACGGAAATCTGACCATGGTAGATCTTCCTTTCCCAGTCTCCAGCTGCAGCCATGGCTAATCATTTCCATGGTGTATCAAGATGTGTGAAATTGCTGTTTAATTTTATAAGTGTAATTTTCACACAAAAGGTGAAGACCTAAAGCCTCAGTGTGGCCAATGCAATCACAGCAGCAAAATTATTCTCACTTTGCCTAGTTGCTCCACTGACCTCTTTCGTGGATACGGAAGACTTTTATCCAGTGTCATGCAAAGCAAAAGAGGATGAGAGTTTCCAGCACAAGCAAAATTGTTATTGTTATTATGAGGTTAGTCCATTGATTGAATGCATGTACATCCTCCTCCTCATCATCATTATAGAGACTGTAAAACAAGACACTTAAGAGTTTGCTTAAGAAAAGGCAATATGAGTATGAAAATTTGAAAGATTAGTTGGACAAAGCCTCTGAAAATCTTGTCTTATGTTGTTGAATATTGAAACCCAGAAAGGACAATATGCAAATGTGCTGCAAAGCAAAGTATCATCTGCAGGCATAGCTTATACTGCATTTCTAACAATATCTTTGGGCCCTATCCATACCTTAGAAGTACCTATCCATACCTTAGAAGTCTAGTAGAACGCAATATAGTGGATAGCTACTGTGAAAGTTTACCAGGTTGACTGAAGGTGCTTTGTAATTGGCCACCTCCACCATGGCAACTTGTTTTGAGCATGTCCATAACATGTAACATTTCAGTTTTTCAAATGCATCCTTGTTCCCTTTTGTGTTAGCTCCTGAATTCAGTGCTTATTTATTTATTTATTCAATATGCACGTTACCCGACCCCCAATGACTCTGGACAGTTCATTTAAACTATAATAACTATAAAACAATAAAAACAAATACATCAGTAAAGGAAAAGGCAAAGATGGCAAAATCAGGAAGCAATGAATACATAGTTACTCCTCTGAATGGGCTACACCCAACCTAGCCAATTAGCCTGGGCAACCAGCCATGTTTTCAAGATCCTTTGAAACTTCACCAGAGTGGAGGGCCTTCAGGATCTCAAGGGAAACCTCATTCCAGAGAACAGATGCTTCTGCAGAGACGATGCCCTTCCTGGGTCCTGATAGATAGTTTTGTTTAATCAAAGGAACCTGGAGTGTGCTAACCATGTTGGATTGAAGCAGGTGGGCAGATACTAAGGAATGTACTCTATGTGATACCTCAAGCTGCTTTGGCTTGATTTAGTAACTTTAGTCCCAGTTCATGGCTCTGAAGCCTGAAATATTTCAGGTAGAGAGAATAGGATGAGTCATGGTGGCTCAGTGGTCAGAGTGCAGTACTGCAGGCTACTTCTGCTGATCATCGGCTGCCAGCAGTTTGGCAGATCAAATCTCATCAGGCTCAAGGTTGACTCAGCCTTCCATCCTTTCGAGGTCAATAAAATGAGGACCCAGACCCAGCAATAGGCTGACTCTATAAACCTCTTAGAGAGGGCTGTAAAGCACTGTGAAGCGGTATATAAGTCTAAGTGCTAGTGCTATTGCTATTACATAGTGAAGGGAGATATAATGACAGAATCCGAATGATCTCCTCCACATCTCATTTGACAAGTTTAATCAATTTGCAAATATCCACTTTTGTGATCAGTGGGCAGAAAACAGCAGCTGAAAATTCTTACAGAGATGACCACATGTATCTTTAGTGTAGAATATAACCAGACTGAGCCGAAGGTCAAACACATCATCAGCCTCAAATCCCTTTGTGCCCACAAGAGATCTAAGTCTACCCCACCTTGAGTTTCATTTATTCTTATCTACTGCCATTTTACTTTGACTGTTAGTAGTTCAGATTCTTGTAGAGCACTTAAGCTTGCAATAAACCTTTATGTTCATTTGAATTGCTTGGACTCCTGATTCCCCACTCTTGACATTTAGTACATATATGCTATCTCTAAGCAATATTAAATGTTTTAAGAATCTTCAATTCCATTCTGTAAATGAAAACCAAACATACAACTATGTTAAAAGATATGTTAATTTTTTTCAAAACCCTTCCTAGATGGAGGTTAAGCAATTTGTCCTTTTGCAGATCCATACAACTTGTATTACCCTGTTTGCCAATAATCTAGCATAATGCAGCATCCAGATGACATCTGGGAATTACAGAAGAAAAACATTATTGCTTCTAGTTTAATAGTGCTCCTTCATGCCTTCTTGGTGCTACGGATCATTAGCTCTGCACTTCATCTTTTGAACATCCATTTTGGGAAGGAACTGAACCTGGGTGCAAGCTATCCAAATCACATTTTGATGGGTAGAGATGGATAGAGAGGTTCTTGGTTTCTGTTTCTCAGAAAGATATATAGCATTCATTTCCTTGCTCCCCTTGTTTTCTGTGATGAGTGGTCTGATAATGACAGGCGGTAGATTCGACTGACATGCCTAAAGACTAACAGGAAATTGGATACAAGATTTGACACTGTCTTTCAGAGGCTTTTGGAGTCACCCAAAGATATTCCATCAGACAGAAAACTCAATCTCATTCCCTTTGGCTTCTGTCATGGAGCACATGTTCAATTTCCTGTCATCAGTTGTTATTTCTGTTACACAGCCATGGAATAGGAGTGTGAAGACAAGTCAATTTAGAGATTTGTACGAATAAAATGCCAACTTATATGCACACTGCATAACTGACTGGGAAGTAAAACCTGTTGCTATTGTTTGTTGTTGCTGTTGTTGTTTTTAAATAGCCAGCTCCTTGAAAGCAATATTGAGAATTATTTACAGGTAATGGAAGATAGAACCAATGTAACCTCAGAAGTGGTTGTAACAAACAGCAGAAAAGCAGGTCATAAATTTATGAGAGAGGAACTGTTAGAAGAAATATCCTTCTGGGTTCAGCTCCAAGTGGGGAAAAAGACACTGGAAACATGGAGACTGCTTGGAAAGATGTTTTAATGGTGGACAGGATCACATGGTTTGAGTTCCTGAACAGAAAAAGGGGCTGAGAAGCTGCGAGTCCCCGGGTTTTATGCCCTCTCTGGCTTTGAACTTCCTGGGGCCCAGAAAGAGTATCCTGATTGGTTGTCAGACTCCCAGGGGTGGGGGTCTTAGCTAGCCTTGCTGGCTGATGTAATCTTCCCAGGTGCCATGTGGTGAGTTTCTGTTGCTAGATGGGTCCTATTGTGTTAGTTTCTGTTGCTAGATGGGTCCTATTGTGTTGCAGATGATGGTCCATTGACAAAGATTGAGTTTCTGCCTCTGGCCCATTGACAAAGGGTGGGGGGGGGCAAGAAGATGGGAGCTGCTTCGTCTTTTAAAACATGCTTCTCCATTTCTCATCCAGGGAAACATAATATTCTGCCTTTTTAATATTCCCTAAAATATTTCATTCTTCTAGGAAAGGGATGGGTGCTAGCTTCCTACAGAACTATAGAAAATTTTCCCAGAAGTCAGCAGGTTCTCCTTGAGGTCAAAATCCTTCCCTCTGTTATCCTCTTTTTGAATCATCAAATATTTTAAAATCCTTTTTTCTGTACACTGTGTACATACAGATAGGCAGTGATCAGCCACATTTAATTATCTTCTTTGTGCTGCCTTCAGGGTTCTGGGAGGAAGTGCCCTTCTCTAACAGGAGAGTCCAGAAAAATAAGGCGGCTCTTCCATAGTTCAAGAAGGGAATGTAATGCTCTGTCAGAACAACCTTGGGAGACCAGAGGAAGAGCCATAGTTTAGACCACGGGTCTCTAACCTTGGCAACTTTAAGACTTGTGGACTTCAATTCCCAGAATTCTAGGAATTGAAGTCCACAAGTCTTAAAGTTGCCAAGGTTGGAGACCCCTGGTCTAGACCACAGTCAGATAAACTATACCTCAGCCCAAGAAGGAGTGGGGGGTTGGAAAAAGCATCTCAGAAGGAACCCTCATTGGTTTTCTAGAAAGTAAGGCAAGGGAGATAAGAGGTGCTTTCCTAGACTTGCATGATTTGGTTACTGTAAACTTACAATACAGGAAGTCCTGACTATGGTAATTGGGACTGGCAACTCTGTCACCAATATAGTCATAAAGTGTGACGTCGTGTTCTCGTTGACTTACGACAGCAGTTACGGCAGTCCCAGTTGCCATCATTAGGCAAATTCCACATGGTCGGAGCATTCCCATGGTCACATGACCACATTTACGGCCTCCCTGCTGGCTTCCTCATCGACTTTGCTTGTTGGAAGCTGGCAGCGAAGGTCACAAATGGTGGGTCATTAGACTGGTACACTGCAATGTTGTATTTGTGAGCTGGTCACCAGGTGCCCAAATCACGATCACATAACCACAGAGATGCTGCAAAGGTCAGAATTACGAGGACTCATCGTAAGTCCTCCTTCACGGTACATACATGGTACATACATATGGCACATGGTGATTTCCAACAGTTGCTAAATGAGTGGTCACTCTATGAGAACTAGTTGTAAAAAGTAGTTTAGCACTCTTGGTTTTGGCTTTTTGTTTGGAATAAGTATTACAATATTGTAATGATCAATATTTAAGTCAGAATCTGGGGCAAAGTTTATCCCAATCTCCCTCTCAGAAACACATGTGTACCCGAACCCCCAAAATGCAATGCGAGTGGCCCCCCGGGCATGCACCCTGCCCTCATGCATGCACACGCATCCCCCATGCATGCACCCCCTGCACATGCATCCTGACCTCCCCTGCAGGCCCAAAACAGAGTGCGGGGGGCACACACGCGTGCAATGTAATGCGAGCATCCCCCGCACATGTGTCCCACCCTCCGCGCATGCATGGCAGAGACCCAAAGATTAGCTGTCTGGCAGGAGGCGGACGTGCATGCGTGGTGGAGCTGCGCTGGGATGACAGCTAGCGTGCCCTCAGAGAGGGCTCTGTGTGCCACCTGTTGCATGCGTGCCATAGGTTCGCCATCATGGCACTTGTCCCCACGTAATGCTGCATTTAAGTGAGGGCAACAAATACTACTTCCCCACCCCCATCAACCTCTCCCCCAAGAAATTGATCTGGAATTGTGCCCAATAACTAACTATCCAGGGATGGTTCTTCTCAGGTGCCATGTGGTCATTTGACAATCCAAACAACTGGCATGGACTTAGTGTGGTTTTAAGCTACAAACCCTGTATCCAGGACTTGTCAAATGCCTGAAAATGTCAGTTCAGGTAGTCCTTGACTTACAACAGTTAATTTAGTGACCATTCAAAGTTACGACAGCACTGAAAACAGTGACTTATGACCGTTTTTTACACTTAAGACCTCTGTAGCATCCCCGTGATCATGTGATTGAAATTCAGATGCTGGGCAACTGGTTCATACTTACGACCGTTGCTGTGTCTTTTTTTGCGACCTCCTGACAAGCAAAGTCAATGGGGAAACCAGATGCACTTAACAACCGTGTTACTAACTTAACAACTGCAGTGATTCACTTAACAACTGTGGCAAGAAAGAAACAACTGTGTAAAATGGGGCAAAATTCACTTAACAAATGTTTCACTTAACAACAGAAATTTTGGGCTCAATTGTGGTCATAAGTCGAGGACTACCTAAACAATTATATTTTTTAAAATATCTTTTAAATGTTAACGCTACCATTAACAAAAAAGTAAACTATGACATATTTAGATTAATATAAAAACTAAGTCATTTACTTAGTATTAAGATGTTGTGAATTATCATACTTTCAATATTTCAGAGCTAAAAATGTGACTGCAGAGTTTCATTTTAACATCAAAGGGAGGCATATTAAAATGGACTCTTTCACTGAGAACAGAGTGTCATCTCAATGTGCAGAGTTTAGAATGTGACTTTGTGTAATGAAATTCACATAAAACAATAAAAAACTGCAGCAATAAAAAATGGCTATCGAGATTAAATAAATAAATAAATTACTGACAATTGTTATGATAATTTTCTCGACTGCTGTATGCATTGATTTTGTATTTTTTTTTTATTGTTTAGTTGTTTCTTGCCCAGAGTTACTTGGCTGAGATGGGCAACTATAGAAATAAAATAAAGTAATAAAATAAAACAGTCTAATAAGAAACAGTAAGTCACATGTTATGGTCAGGAAACAAGCCTATGTTTGTTGTTGTTATTTAATAATTCAATTACTTCTGATTCTCAGCTTTCAAGTAGTCTTCAAGGGCAGCCCCATGTAGAGTGTATTTCAGTAGTCAAACCATGAGGAGATCAGGGTTTGACTGACTGTCTGAATTCCCCCCCAGGAAAAAAAAAATATTTCTCGGCTCTCTGCAGCTCTGCAAAGCCCCATAATTATAAAAGGTTGCCCATACCTGTTCTAAGAGCAACTGAGTTTCAAATCTGTGCCTGTGGAATATTTGTTGAAAAATAAAACAACTTGAAAATGTGATTGAATGTTGAGATATAAAATCCTTCAATATAAATAGCAATGAAAAGCCTTAAGTAAGTACAAAGGAATATCTTAGTGGTGTCTAGCAAGGCTCTTGGAGTAGGGCATTCAAGAATTATAGTTGCCACTACAGAAGGAGCTATTTATTTATTTATTTTCTTAGGCATCCATCTTAGTTTTTAGATAAATGGTACCTGGAGAAGATTATCGAAAGACCCTGGCGTAATGGGGCAGTGTGATAGAAAAGCAAGCCCTCTTTAAAGCAATTACCATCTCTTTGCATTGTCTTCAGCAGGGAACAAGCAACCAGTTCCCTGATATGAATCCAAGTGAGCCATATCAGCTCAAATTATGAATTCTGCATTTTAAACTACTATCGCCGATTTGTTAGCCATCTTCAAATGATACCCACGTCTAAGGCACCGTGGCAAATGGGATTTTATCATGACATAGGTAATTATGGGAAGGCTGCTATTTAATAACTATGCCATCTGTTCATAGCTTCCCAAAACAAGATAGGAATGCACAATTTTATTTTTTTTTAGAAAACATTGCATTACCTCCCAAAAAAGAAAAAGAAAAGGTAAAACAGGTAGTAAGGGAAAGCGACAATCAATCAAAAACAATAGCTTCATTCCTTCTTTCTCTATCATGGTCATTAATCACTCTGAGTTGCCAAGGAGTATTACATGCCATCCATCTCATACGGAGGAAAGGTTGGTTCTGTCAAAGAAGCAGCTTATCTATGAACAAGGCAAGAATTTTGCAGTGCATCCACATTCTGCAATTTTTTTTTTGTCCCCCAAGTATATTCTGTTCCACTCACTGAGCTTACTCATGAATAAATAGATTCATTAATGGAGGGCTGCCCCTTCATCCACCCTTCCATTTTCTAATCATTCCCACGATTCTTCAACTTTGCTGTCACCATCTGCAGATCAAAAACCCTCTCATCATATTAGCTTGATATTTCGGCCTCTGATACTCACAGAGGGCTCTTTTAGGGTTTATTAAACAACTGCTTATTCTGAGCACAAAGAATGCTAGCCAATCAGTGCTTTCTGCTTCAAACTTTCAATTGCCAAGTTTACCATTTTGCCCTTCCAAGAGAATTTGCTGCACTCTGTAAATTACCCTTCCACCTTCCTTCAGAGAAAGAGATACATTTTCCCTTGTGTTCTCCCTCTCTCCCTCTCTGCCTCTCTCTCTCTCTCTCTCTCTCTCTCTCTCTCTCTCTCTCTCTCTCTCTCTCTCTCTCTCTCTCTCTCACACACACACACACACACACACACACACACACACACACACTCAGAGGTGGGATTCAGCCAGTTCGTGCAAACCGGTACAAATTACCACTCCCCACTCCTGCTATCAAAGTGGATCTTGGGCGCTGCACTGCAATTGAGAAATGGGCAATGGAGCAGCCGGTGCACGAGAAGGAGAAGCCCACTTTCCCTCCATCTTTACTCATGCCAGCTGCTCCATTGCCCATTTCTCCATTGCAGTGCAGTGCAGCACACAGGATCCATTTTGATAGGGAGGATAATTTAACAACTGGTTTGCCCGGAGTCAGGTTGGCCATTACGGGAGGTTCATCCCATATGTGCAGCAGAGCTGGAGGGAGGATGGGGATCGGACATGCCTCCCAGGACCCTGGGCGAAATGGTGCTTAAATTATTTGAATCCCACCACTGCATATACCCAGTCATGCATTTGTCTACATGTATTTGTGTGTGCAATTTTCTGGTGATTTGCAAAATATTCCTCCTAAAGGACTGGCACAAAGCCAGATGCAAGAGAAGATTAGTATTGAAAACAGCTACCTCAGTTTTTGGCAGCATTTGGCCGACTTCATCCGGGCTCAGAAACTAAGGAGAATCAGGACTTCGATGAGTGGCTGTAATCTAGGAAGTCTAAAAATCTAACATAGGAAGTCTGAAAAAGCCCCTGAAGAAGGGAGTGCAGACCACTTCTACATTGTTGGCAGAAAAGCCATACTCTGGGTTGCTACATATTCATAAAGTCAGCAAAAGTCTTGTCAAACATTTCTCAGAATGGGTGGGTGGGCGGCATGGAGACAGTTGCAAGGAAAGAGTGATTTTTCAAACTGATAGCACTCCAGTCTACATACATCCAATGCAGGGGTAGGTTCTACTTACCTTTACTACCAGTTCACAACAGGGCCGCGCGCATGCATTCTGATGAAGTCGGGGTCGGTGTGCGGAGCCTCCCGCTGGTTTCACTACCAGTTCTATAGAACTGGTGCAAACCGGGGGCAACCCACCACTGATTCAATGGGATCCCATTCAGAGCATTCCTCCTCTTTGTTACAATCACCTATTTGAAATGCAGGCCAGTTGCCCAGTGCCCCAAATACAATCACAGGATCAAAATGTGTGGCCATTATAACTTTGAATCTAGGCCCGTGATGGTGAACCTATGGCATGTGTGCTGGGCGGCTGCTCTTCCGGTTTCTGGCACACATGCGCACACTCCCGTTTTGGCACTCAGTGCCGAAAGGTTCGCCAACACTGATCTAGGCCATAGCAATAGCACTTACACTTATATACCACTTCACATTGCTTTACAGCCCTCTCTTAGCGGTTTACAGAGTCAGCATATTGCCCCCAATAATCTGAGTCCTCATTTTACCCACTTCGAAAGGATGGAAGGCTGAATCAACCTTGAGCCTGTTGAGAATCGAACTGCTGGCAGTCAGCAGAATTAGCCTGCAGTACTGCATTCTAACCACTGCACCACCACGGCTCTTCCTCTCCTAAGTAGCCCCATTGTAAGAGTTGCTAAGTTCATCGATAAACCAGACTCTCTTCTTTTCAATGACTGTTACAGTAACCTGTTACGAACAAGATATCCATCTGTCTGAATTTTAAAGTCCCATAAAATCTATTATTATTATTATCTTTATTCATTAAATATGAAACTCAGTCAACTGAACATTCAAAAATGCATCACAAATACCATTGACTGGTGCTAATGGTTGATACGGGTTGCTGCCAGCGTCCTAGGTATCAATCAAGTACCTTCTTAAGATGTACGATGTTCCAAGTAGCGCAGTTTTTTGCAGTTCCGCTGGTGTTATTGCAGGAAGCAATTTGCTGATGTATGTTATAAAATTCTTGGACATGGTACCAAGTACCCCAATGACAATGGGTATCACTGTCACATATTATTATTATTATTATTATTATTATTATTATTATTATTATTATTATTATTAATTTATTTGCTATTGCTATTGTTGTTAAGTATTTCCCTTTATAACATTCAAAATCAGTGCCCTTTACTCTGTCTGACGGTTGGGCCAGGTCTGGTATCAGGCATTTTATGTGATGTTATAAGCCAGTGGCTCCGAAGCAGAAGGTTTTATCTTGTACAATTATTTTTCAGTTCAATCAGACAAGGCAAGCAACCAGCTTTTGCAGTAGCCTAATGATAAAGACCAATCTGTCAAAGCAGAATTAATATTCTTTGAAATGGAATGCTCAAAATATTGCCAGGCTGTTAGAAGGACTCGTATGGAAGCAGCCTCAAAATCTATGTATCAGTCACAATTATTATTAAGAAAATAATCACTTCAAATGTGGCACATATTGTATGCAAAAAGAATTTTGAAACAATTACTGTGTCATTAGGGGACACAGTGGCTCAGTGGCTAAGACACTGAGCTTGTTGATCAAAAGGTCGGCAGTTCAGCAGTTTGAATCCTTAGTGCTGCATAACGGGGTGAGCTCCCATTACTTATCCCAGCTTTTGCCAACCTAGCAGTTCGAAAGCATGTAAAAAATGCAAGTAGAAAAATAGGGACCACCTTTGGTGGGAAGGTAACAGCATTCCGTGCGCCTTTGGCGTTTAGTCATGCTGACCACATGACCATGGAGACATCTTTGGACAGCGCTAGCTTTTCAGCTTTGAAACGGAGATGAGCACCGCCCCCTAGAGTTGGGAACGACTAGCACATATGTGTGAGGGAAACCCTTTACCTTTACCTTACTGTGACATGCCAAATTATAAATAAAATTGTCCAAACACTATACCTTGAAATAATGTTCACACAATCAGCAGGAGCCTTTTCAACATGACACTTAGATGGGTTGAACCCTAGGCTGACTTTCCCCAACAAAGAATCATGTGATGTGGTAACTCAGGACACGTATTATACTATGCACACTTTGTCATATCACAGGGGATAACTAAAAACACATATCTGCTGTGCTCTTTCAGTCTGTATTCCAGGAGTTCTCAAAGAGCTTAGTTGATTTATTAGCTAGACAGCTGTTCAGAAAAAAGAGCTATTCAAGGACTGACAGCAGTCCAAGCAGAGAACTATTTGCATGTCCTTCGAAGGCATCTCCTGTTTTTCCAGTGGGAAGCCATGTATTTGCCATGCCTAGTCTAATGACACAACCAATACATGAGCAGGATTAATAACAAGAAGAAATCTTTGGTATTAGAGTCAGCAATTTCTGGAGGTTGTTCAAATATGTTCACTATAGTCAGGAACCCCACTATGAGTCCTCTTCCTCCTCCTCCTCCTCTCCCCTCCCCCCTCCTCCTCATTTTCATCATCATTACCCAATTTCTTGCTTCGTCTCTGGGTCACCAGAAAGAGGATAATCCCTTTCCACGTCCCTGGCAAATAATAATAAATTATAAAATACCATTCTCTCTCTTAATATATCACCCAAACTTAGATGCCTTGCCATGCCTAGTGGTAAGATCCAGGCTGTATCCTCAATGCTACTTTAAATTTACAAGAATGATTTTTCTTGATTTTTCTCAGAGAACACTGCTAACTCTCCTGCAAAAAAAAAAGCAATTTCCAATTAAGCACACCAGAAATCATTTTATAACCAGACCAAATGCTTTGATTCTCCAAACCAAAATCGTCTGCTCATTGTCTTTTCAAACTGCCTGATTAGATTGAAAGAAACCAAGGAGAAAAAAAAAATTAAATCCCTGGATCCTTCTAGAAATTATACTATAGGGTCCCTATACGGGCAGTTCAGAAATGTGAGAAAAAATAGCATAGCATAGCATAGCATAGCATAGCATAGCATAGCACAGCACAGCAACCTTTTTCCATGCTAAATTGCATGTTATGTTCAGAGAAAGAGACTATAGCTTTCTATATACTTAGATGAGCTCTTTCAATCGTAGTTCATCTGACTGTGCAGTCAGATTTTAACATATCCAAGATCTATGATAGATCTATAATAGATTGATCCAGAAACCCCCCCCCCAGCATCAAATCAAGTCCTATGTCCTATAGAGCAAGTAGAAACGCATGGGCTATATCAACTGTATTAAAGTGCTTCTCTGCTAAAAACAGCTTGGGACCTCTATGCTTGCATAATCAGCAGGGCTGGACAGTTCATTTCTGGTTCAGCTGCAGGATGGTATAACCAAAGCTGCTGCAAGGCCAGGCTTTTGTAAGACACTGTAGCACCGTTTTCCCCAATGGGGTGAGGGAATGGTTTCACCTGTCTGTCCTCCTGATTCTAGAGCTGCAGTTCTAGGACTACTCACTGCAGCCAGCTTGCTGCAGGATAACTCATCGCAGCCAACTCACCACAGCCAACTCACCACGGCCAACTCACCACAGCCAGCTCACCACAGCCAACTCACCACGGCCAACTCACCACGACCAACTCACCACGGCCAACTCACCACAGCCAGCTCACCACAGCCAACTCACCATGGCCAACTCACCACGACCAACTCACCACGGCCAACTCACCACAGCCAGCTCACCACAGCCAACTCACCACGGCCAACTCACCACGACCAACTCACCACGGCCAACTCACCACAGCCAGCTCACCACAGCCAACTCACCACGGCCAACTCACCACGACCAACTCACCACGGCCAACTCATCACAGCCAGCTCACCACAGCCAACTCACCATGGCCAACTCACCACAACCAACTCACCACAGCCAACTCACCACGGCCAACTCACCACGACCAACTCACCACGGCCAACTCACCACAGCCAGCTCACCACAGCTAACTCACCACGGCCAACTCACCATGGCCAACTCACAACAGCCAGCTCACCACAGCCAGCTCACCACAGCCAACTTACTATGGCCAACTCACCACAGCTAACTGACCATGGCCAACTCACCACAGCTAACTCGCCACGGCCAACTCATCACGGCCAACTCACCATGGCCAACTCACCACGGCCAACTCACCACAGCCAACTCACCACAGCCAACTTGCTGCGGGACAACTCACCATGGCCAATTCACTGTGGAACAAGAGTTACAGAAATATCAAAGAAATGTTGCAATATAATCATTGAAGAAAGGATGCCAAAGGAGGGACAAAATGAAATGTGAATGACAAAAATTAAAATATTTTAAAATTATTTTTTAATAACTGTATTCAATGGCTGAGTTGTTCCTGTGGTGAATTGGCCAAAGCAACTTGGCCGCAGCAAGTTGTCCCATCCCGCTTCCCATTTCCCCTTCTCTTCTGTAGGGTAGGAACTGGCATAGTGTTCTGAGCCGGCCTTCGCAGAAGCAAGAAACAGACTCCCCACAAAGAAAACTCCCTCTTTATTTACACATTGGGAATTAACTGCATTCACCAACAGAAAGTCCAGGCAAGAGTCCTGCAAGAAGTTAACTGAAACAATAGTCCTTATCATCTCATTATAAAAAATGGAAGGTTGTAAGCTCCCAGCCAGGAGGCTGCAAATTAAGTCAGTTCTAACAGAGAAATAGACAAACCTCAGTTCTGGCAAGGCAGTCTTTATCACACGAAACACACAAGGAGCAAACTTTCCAGAAATGTGAATTGTTGTCTGCGACAACCAAACAATTCCTCTTTCCTCCTATTTATTCCTCAGGCAGGGAGGGGCCAGTCAGCATCCACATTTGTTTTGCTTCCCGAGCCAGCTCATTGTCTCTGTTGTTCACCTCTCCTAGCCGCTCTGCGCATACACACATCTGGAACAGGCCCCAGCTGTTCCTCCTCCTTGCTCATCCCTGACTCCAAAGGCAGCTGCCTCTCTGCCTGGGAAATGCCGGACGGCCCTGGCTCTATCTCTGTGTCTGATGCTGAGCATCCATCAGAGTCTTCCCCAGGCTCCAGAACTGGCCCACGTTCTTCCCCAACCTCCTCATCGTCCAAGTCCACCGCCAGCTCCACTGGTAGCTGGTGGGCCACAATACATAGATTGTGCCAGACTAGTTGTGTTCAACTTGTCCTTTCTTTCTTTTGTGCAGCGTGGAGATGGGATTTTTGTTGCTTTGGGATCTGCAGCAACTTGGGGTGGGGCGGGGATTTTTCACTCCTTGTTCCAAGCATTTCAAAACCACAGAAATGAAGGCAATTATGCAGTTGTGCTTCTGAGGGTTTGGGGAGTTCTGGAATATCCTTCCTTCTGAAAGGAAGGCCAGGGCATACAGGGTTGGGGAAGTAATTTCAGAAAGATCACGAAAGCAGCTGCAGCCCCCTTCTTGACTTATTTGAGCCCTGCCTATGGACCAGGGGTGAAATGTAAAATCTGTTACTACCGGTTCTCTGGGTGTGGCTTGGTGGTGGTGGTGGTGGGTAATGTGACTGGGTGGGCGTGGCCACTTTTTTTAAAAAACTTTTCAAAGCATTTTTTCTAATGCTTTGAAAAGCCTCTCTGCTGATCAGGAACTCAGCTGGGATCGTCCGAGAGGCTTTTTAAAAAATGCCTCTCTGCTGATCAGGGAACTCAACTGGATTCGTCAGAGACTTTTCAAAGCATTTTTTTTACCACCTCTTCGGCCAAGAGGTTGCAGAAAAAAATGCTTTGAAAAGCCTCTGATGATCCTAGCTGAGCTGCGCGATCATCAGAGGCTTTTTTTTTACTTTTAAAAGCATTTTTTCATCGAAAGAGGTTGTAGAAAAAAATGCTTTTAAAAGTAAAAAAAAAAAAAGCCTCTGATGATCGTGCGGCTCAGCTGGGCATGGGGGGGGGGCAGGGATTTTTGCTACCGGTTCTCCGAACCACCCACTGCCATTGCTACCGGATCCAAACTGGGAGCATTTCACCCCTGCTGCGGACACTCTTGAAGGAGGATCCTTCTTAGAGTTCCTGATAATCCTTACCTTCCAAATAATGGGCCCTGAGCATGTTCAGTCTTTGCTCTGTCGGTTTAATTTGTTTTGCTTACTTAAGGTTTTCTTTCTCCCATCTCCCCAAAAAACCCCTGGTTTGTTTGTTTTTTAATGTCTGGAAGTTGAGTCATGGCAACTGGATTTCTGTTTGTTTGTTTGTTTGTTTGTTTGTTTGAAAGGTTTCACTGTTTATCCAAGTCGTTTCTTCAGTCTCAACTTCCAGACAAGTCTACCTGGATGACTGAGAATCTTCACTGACATTTTTTTTAGTTGCAGTTTAACAATCAGGAACATCCACGGAATGTGGTCCCAAAAGTCAAGGCAGCAGCTGCAAGGGTACAATAAGCCACCCAAACACACGTTGAAATGAGATGGGTGGCAAATACATTTAATAAATAAATAATTGCGACTCTGCCAGTTTTTTTAAAAAATGTGTCTCATAACACACACAAAGGATGGGGAGAGCTTCCAAGGTTCATTTTGAATTTCTTCTCAAAGAGAATTATGCATGGTAAAAAAAAAAAAAATTGAAAGAATTAGCACAAGGTAAACTAAGACCCTACACCAGCGATGGCTAACCTTTCCCGAACCAAGTGCCCAAAGTGCGTGGGGGTCTGTGTGAATACGCGTATCTGAACCCCCCAAATGCAATGTGTGTGTGGCCCCTGTGCATGTGTCCCATCCTGTGCATGCACCCCGCCCCTGTGCATACGCGCACGGGCCCCCGCATGCCCCCCTCCCGCCGCATGCAGCCTCCCCAAATGCACCCCACCCCCAACACATGCAGCCCCCATGCACGCACCTTGTCCCCTGTGCATGCGCGGCGGGAGGTGCGTGTGCATGCACAGTGGAGCTGAACTGGGGCGATGGCTCGTGTGCCATCAGAAAGGGCCCTGCGTGCCACCTCTGGCACGCATGCCATAGGTTTGCCATCATGGCCCTATACTGCCTTTTAAAAAAAAAATTGTCACCCACTCTGAACCACATGCAACACAATCCTTAATGGTAGAAGACATCTGAACATTACTCATTCCGTTGACTTGGATGTGATCTGGAAGCCGATGGCTCTGACCTCATTGCTCATGCAGATGGAGATCTAACTGAAGGGATGCTGTCTGAGCAGAATTCTCATTATTGTCACTGGTCCAGCTAAAAATAGCTGTCTTACCCAGAAATAAGACATCGAGTCTCCTCCCTCCTTCAAAGGGAGCAGTAGCTCCTCCTTCACAAATGAATACCAGCTTGCAAATGCCTTCTTCTGCAGGAGATAACACTAGCTCAGTCTTCTTTAGTCTGGCATCATTCAGAGATGCTTGTATTATAAGTACATTACACAACTCTTTTGGGTGGGAGGTGTATGTAATGTGACAAATTTGCAAGGTTCCAGGTTGGGAAAAGCTGTTCTCGGACCCAGCAACACCACTTTGTAAGAAAAGTAGTTAACTTTCTATAAATGGATGATGTTGTTCTGATTAATTTTGAAATGCCATTTTGAGGTATTCTGGCATTCTTTGGGGTGGTTTGATTGAAATGTGCTAATACTGTGGCTATTGCAAATAAAAATAGTTGCAACCATCAGAGGTCTCTTTTTTTCAACTGGCTAGCAGTGTTCCTGTGGTATAAGATAAAAAAGTTGGCAAACATGTGTATTCAATTAATTTCTCATTAGTTAATTGCTGAGCCCTTGACTATGACAGTACAATAAGAGTTTGTTTGGCGTGGGACTTTGGCTTTGGAAATGCAAGTGATCCCTACCTATTCCTTCATTTAGTCTTCCTTTTCCCCCAGGAGAAGACCATCCCTGCAGGCAAATGTTTTCTGAATAGTTTTTATCCCAGAGCTATAATTGCACTCAACAATGAACTAAAGGGCCACCATCAGTGAGCTGTTGGACAGCATTACTTGGTCTGTTGTGTGGATGTTTGGGTGGTTTAGGGGTAGTGGAATTGTGGTGGGTGGGAGTGTGTTTGGGGATTGTTATGTGTGTTGGACCTGGTCTTTGGATGTTAAGTGAATTTCATTGTATGGGTATACTGTGTATACACGTACAATGACAATAAAGTTATTTATTTATTTATTTATAAACAAAGAGGACGAAACCTTTTAGAATTGCACCACTTTTTTATTTGTGTGATATTCTATGCCTTCTTTATCTCTGTCTTTAACATTTGTGTGTCTGTATGTGTGCGTGCATGCCTGTGCTGCAGACAATGAAGTGATTCTCAGAGGGACGGTGCAAAGAGTACGAGACCATCTGCAGAGGTGATGTTGAGACCAAAAAGAGTTAGAACAAGGGCTGACGCAATCCACAAACTCAAGGGTTTTCACTTTATCCATTTGTATCTGGTAGTGAGTGACAAGGCTTATTGGAGATACTTATCATGCCATAACGAACTTTCAAATAGAAAAGAGCCACATAAAAGGAGCAAAGAGGAGTTTTCTTTGCAGACAGCAGACAGTGAATCTTCAAAAGAAGAGAAACAAGAGCAACCACTCCCATTTATCTAAGGGATAAATAATCAGTTATCTGAAACATTACACACGGAGGGCATCCTCAGATTTACAAGAGGTGAATGGAAAGGTTAGCTTTGTTAGATAACAAGTTAGTTAGAGGCGCTGTGTTGTGCAACTTCACTGGTACTTCTTAGTGTGGAAGGAAGAACTGCCCTGAAACAAAGAAAATGTTACACATGAGACTGTCAAGGTTAACTCTGTGGTGGTCTGACTGTCAGGCACACAGCTTAGGCACATAAGTAGACACAGGAAAAAAAAGAGGATAAAAACTTATCCCATTTAGAGTCACGTGCAAGCTGGCATGTAGGTTTTGAAAGAGATATAGAAGAAACCAGAACAGGCAAACTAAGGGGTGATGGTCTAGATGGGGTAGGACAGAGGTGGGTTTCAGCAGGTCCTGACCAGTTCTGGAGAACCGGTAACAGAAATTTTGAGTAGTTCGGAGAACCAGTAGTAAAAATTCTGACTGGCCCCATCCCCCATCTACTCTCTGCCTCCCAAGTCCCAGCTGATTAGGAGGAAATGGGGATTTTGCAGTAAACTTCCCCTGGATTTGGGAGGGAATGGAGATTTTACAGTAATCTTCCCCTGGAGTGGGGTGGGAATGGAGATTTTACAGTATCCACCAAGCCATGCCATGCCCACCAAGCCACACCCACAGAACAGGTAGTAAAAAATGTTGAAACCCACCACTGGGGTAGGAGATGCTACTGAGAGGTGATTGGACAAGATGTGGAACAGAGGAAGGAGCAGCAGAGAGAGAGACAGATACCAGATGATTCTTGGTCAAGGGAAAGAGGAAACCAAGATGTTGAGGCAGCTGAAGCCAGAGGAGGAATATATAAAGAGATGGCAAAAAGGAATACACAGTCTTGGACTATAGACAGTGGCAGAACCAACATCAGGTGGAAAACTGGAGTGAGCAAGAGTGAGTTAACAGGACAGAGAATAGCAAACTTTGATACAGTTTGGGTCTGGTAGTCAGAAAAAGTTGTTAAAATTGCTAAGCCTGTAGATAATGATGTGTGGGAGGAGGAAAGAAACTAGAAGCTGTTGTGTTTTCTATTACAAAGTAAAGGGGTAGAAGTCTGAATCACTTGGTTACAATTCTCTTAGTATATTTTATTATTTAGTTATCAAATTGTTAAATTGTTAGTAGATTTTGTTAGTGTACCTAGTACATTACATGCAGTACACACCCACATGCACACAAACATGTGCACACACAACTTATTAGAATTATTGTAAATATACTTTGCATTACTTCGCATTCATTTCTCTCTCTCTCTCTCTCTCTCTCTCTCTCTCCCTCTCTCCCTCCCTCCCTCCCTCCCTCCTTCCCTCCTTCCCTCCCTCTCTCTCTCTCTCTCTTTTTCCTTTTTTTCAGGCATTAGTTATACTGCTGAATGGTATCTCATCTGCAAACTTTGTCCAAGTCATTAGTAAACGTTTTAAAGACGAAAAGTTTTCTGACATCCCATTTGGGATTTCTCTTCAATTGATATTGATGAACGCTCTCTGAATATGATTTTCAAGCTGGCTATATATTCAGTTAACTATCTTGCCATCCATCCTATATTTAACTAATTTATTAATTAGAATGTCTTTGTGTACTTTGACAAGTATTTTGCTGTAATATATTATGTCTACACATTCCCACATTCCCCCACCCCATTTGTTCCTCAGTCATCTGGCACTTAACCAATTCTCCAGGATTTCTCAAATGTAATAGATAGTAGTTTAGCCAAACTATAGAGTTTCTTTAGTGCTCTATAATTTATTTCATCCAGTCCTGAAGATTTATTCCCAGTCCATGTTTCCATCACCCTCCAGTTTCATTCTGGTATCTCTTCATCACCATTATCTAATGAAACATATATTTTCTTGTTGAAAAAGACTGAACTAAAAAGGAGTAATAGACTAACTTTGCATTTTCCTTATTACCTGTTAGTATGTTTCATCTTCACTGAGAGGCTGGTGTATCTTTCCTTTCATTTTCAACATATCTAAATAAGTTCTTAGCATTTTTCCTAAATCCAAGATAATTCCGAGCTTCAGCTTTCTAGCATCAGTCAATTTTGGGCTATTGGTATGGGCCTTATGGGCCCTTCACTGATGGCATCACCCTATTTCCACTTCATATGTGGGCTGTTCTTCCCACTACGCTATACATACGGTATTTAAGATTTTTACATAGTAGTGAAAAAGGTCCTTTAATTTTAAATGAAATTTAGAATCTTTCATAACTGTTAGTTATTTTGCTTGGTGAGGTTTAATAAATGTAAGAGGAAAAAAAGATTGAACTTACAGTATATCATTCAAAACAGCAAAATATATTCAGCAAATAGACTAAGATTTACAAAGCTCATTATAAAAATAATGCATTACTCTGACGAAAGATAGTTTTATTATGATTGATTAAATCATAACTGCTTATTAATGTGATTCATGAACAGTTTGGTCATGTTTGCTCAACAGGGATGACTAAGATACTACCTCTTCTATTTATCACACTTCCTTCTACTAGCAGGGCACAGTTGGGAATATTCCAATCAGTCGACTGGCAACCAATTTTGCTGTTCTCCAGCTGTTACAAAGAAGTTTAGGGATTGATACCCTGTTTCCCCGAAAATAAGACATCCCCTGATAATAAGCCCAATCGAGCTTGTGAGTGCATGTGCTAAAATAAGCCTCCCCCTGAAAATAAGCCCTCCCTGAAAATATTTAAACGCAGAGCTGGAAATCAGGTAAGATGGCAAGAGGAGCCCCATTTTGCTCCATGTACCCCAAAATAATAAGACCTCCCCAAAAATAAGGCCAAGCGCTTATTTCGGGGGTCAAAAAATATAAGACGTGGTCTTATTTTCGGGGAAACATGGTACTCCCTTTCCCCATTTTCAGGAAATTTTACATTTCTGTTTGTTGGAGTGAAAAAATAAAATGTGGTGGCACAACTGTGAACTGAGTATATACCTGAGAAAAGTAATACAGGGAACATAACCAGAGCCAGTTTGGTCTAGTACCATGATGGTGAACCTATGGCACGCATGCGAGAAGTGGCACGTAGCATCCGCTCTGATGGCACGTGAACCGTCACCCCAGTTTAGCTCTGCTGTGCATGCATGCCTGCCTCCCACCAGCCAGCTGATCTTTGGATCTCTGCATGCGTGGGGGGCAGGGTGCATGCAGGGAGCCATGTGTGCATGCACGGTGGCAGGGCACATGCACAGGGGCTGCACTCGCATTGCATTTTGGGGGATTGGACATGCACGCGTGCATTCATGCACACATGCGCGTGCTTTGGGCACTCGGTCCAGAAAAGGTTAGCCATCGCTGGTCTAGTAGTTAAGGCACCAGGCTAGAAAGTGGGACACTGTGAATTCAAGTTCCACCTTAGCCATGAGAGCTATTGGGGTGACCTTGGACAGTCACTCTCACTCCAACTCACCTTGCAGAGTTGTTGTTGTAAGGTAAAATAGAAGGAGAAAGGTGTGTTGAATATGTTCGCACCCTTGAGTAATTTGTAAAAACAATAAAGGCAGGATACAAACAGACAAATGTCACCTACTTATTTCTTCATTCTTTTTACCCATGTGGCCACAAGAGATATGTAAAAACTAAACTTGCCACATAGAAGAAGTGTCTAAATAGGAACTGTTTTATGGGTTCTCGTAAGGATATCCCTAGTTGGCAAAAAAGATTATTTAACTCCCTGGTCACACAATTGATTAGTTTGAGTTAGCTAAAACATAAACAGGGTTGAATTGCTAATACTTTTTGGTGTCCTTCCATTCTTAAAGACAGAAGAATATGCTGAAATGGATAGAGACTCTTCTTTAATCTTCCTCAAAATGGTAACCTTCAAATGTTTTGGGTCAGTCATTTCCAGAATAGCTGGCTAGAGATTTTAAAAGTTATGGTCCCAGTCAGTGGTGGGATTCAAATTTTTTTACTACCGGTTCCCTGGGCGTGGCATGGCTTAGTGGGCATGGCTTGGTGGGCATGGCAGGGGAAGGTTACTGTAAAATCTCCATTCCCTCCCCACTCCAGGGGAAGGTTACTGCAAAATCCCCATTTCCTCCCGATCAACTGGGACTCAGGAGGCAGAGAATAGATAGGGGTGTGGCCAGTCAGAGGTGGTATTTACTGGTTCTCTCAACTATTCAAAATTTCCGCTACCGGTTCTCCAGAACTGGTCAGAACCTGCTGAATACCACCTCTGGTCCCAGTACATCTAAAGAGAACCAGGTTGGGAATAGCTGACTTAAACAGTAAGATGTGGAAACAATTTGCAAGCAGTAAGATTTCGACCGTGCTTGTTTTCTTCAATATCCTGATTCAGCTTTGTTAATTTCTTGCATATTGCTTCTGTATGAACATGTTGAAGTGCAAAGTGTAATGAGTGAATGGCAGCATAAAAAAAAATGAGCAATGGAATTCAGATGCACATTTAGCTAAAAACTGAATGGGGCAGAAGCCTGGCAGCTATGCCAATTTTTCCAGAAGTGCTGGCACTCAACAGCCACCTGGGAGCTGGTAATGAGCTTCTCTCCTCCCAGCAAAAGACCTCCAGACTGTGGGATATGAAAATTCCTGCAACAATTTAGGACAGCAACAATTGGGACCTGGCTGAAAATGTACAAGGCCAGCCTGCCACAAGCCCAGCCAAATCTGATAGTTAAAGAAATTCCCCCTTTCCATTAAGGTGGCCTTAATGGAAAGGCCTTAACTATTTTTGCCTGGGCTGAAAACTTAAGCAGGGTCAGCCATGCTTAGTGCCAACATGAAAGACTTCCAGGGAATCTCTAGGGCTATAAGCAGTACTTCTCATGAATGAAGGCAAATATATGTGTCCCAGGATAATGTTACAGGTTCCAATCTGGGTCAGTTACTGGGACCAGAGGTTTTGTCTTCTGAGCTTTTGGACTCATGCTGGAACCTATCTTCAGGGAACTTCTCTCAGAGAGGTTGCTGTTCTGTATGTGGTATAAAGCTCTGGTCCCGGTGACCAACACAGGATACTGAAGATATTCTTATTCCATGTAGTAGTTCTTATTCCAGAGGGTATCTGCCCATCCCACCAGATCTATAGAGTGACCACATGTCAAATCCAAGCATGTGGACTCGACATGTGACATGTCGAGAGGCATGACAGTGAGATCCAATGAAGTTCAATCCTTTATTTGCTGATATGTAATAGACAGAATTTTGTCAAAATAAAGCCTTTTAATCTGCTAGATATATCCTGAGAGATTCTAGAGCAGTGATGGTGAATACAAGTCCTGGAGAGATTTGTAGCCTGTTTGGATGAAATTAGGCTGTTTATGAATGAAAAAGGGCAGGAATATCAACAGCTCATTGATATTGCCTGGCTTACCAACCTCATGTTTTTTACAGATTTTACAGTACACGTCAATGTGCTGAACAAACAACTACAAGGTGTAGGGAAAACAGCAGAAAGGATGTTTTGTGATATCAAAACATTTGAGAGAAAACTGCAGGTTTTTGAAAGAGACCTTGAAAGTGGGCAGCTGAAATATTTTCCAAATCTAGAAATGCATTTAGAAAATTCTACATTTGCTTACAATCCTACAAGCCATCAGGAAATCTACAAGGAATTTTCTAGGATTGTAGCAGCTGCAAAGGTGAATTTTAGTAACAGGTTTTTACAGTTCCGTAAGATGGAGACAACCCTGTGTTTTCTTACTTCTCCAGATAAAGCCAAATTTGAAGAACTTGATATTTCCTGCTTAGACTGGTTAGATTTAGGAAATCTGGAAATGGAGCTATTGGAATTTCAAGGAAGCTCTATATGGAAAAATAAATACTATGACCTGCGTGACACACTTGAGAAGATAGAAAGGCTGACAAAGGGCAGCACAGCTAGTTCTGACACAGTTACCTGTACTTCTGAAAATGAAATCCTTAAAGTGTGGAATTCTCTGCCAAATAATTTTAAGTCAATGAAAGCACTTGGGATTGCTTTCCTTACTTTATTTGGATCATCTTATGCTTGTGAGCAGCTGTTTTCAGCTTTGAATTATATCAAATCTGACACTGGAAACAGACTAACAGATGACTTGAGTGCTGTATGTGTTGCTCTCAAACTTACAAAATATGAGCCAAGATTAGAAAAATTATCAGTGTGCATACCACAGCAAAAGTCACATTAATCAAAAGCATGCCAAATGCAAACTTTTACCTTTCAAAAAAAGATTGTATCATTGAAAGTGCTGTTATTGTGGGTTTTTTTTTCCAGAGAAAAGACGTTAATCACGTATGAGTTGTTTTTTCTAAACTAAAACCTCATTATTCAGGTTAAATTGCTGTGTTGGCACTTTGCGATAAGTAAGTGGGTTTTGGGTTGCACTTTGGACACTTGGTCTCTAAAAGGTTCGCCATCACTGTTCTAGAGTTGTGGCGGCCTGAACCTTTCCTCCCCCTTCTAGCTTCGGACAGTGCAGTCTCTTAATCAAAATCTCTTTCTGTGAAGGCTCTGAGTTGACAAAATCCTCCCCCTCTGATGCTGCAGGTGCACATTCCATCACACCACATTCTGGTTCTCCTCTATCAAACAATATTCCATCTTCTTGGCCCCCCCAGAAGGTTGTGAAGTCTTGGCTGTTTCTCTCAGGTTCTGGGCCAGGAAGTGAGTTGAACCAAGGACATGTACAGTTGGTATGAAGTTGTTATGGTACCTGATTAGAATGTGGTAGTCTTTAATTTGGAGAGGACGGAGTATTTGTAATTTTTAAATACGTTATACGAGTTTGATTTATGTTAACAGCACCCAGGCTTAAGATACGTGATCATAAATCTTTCATAAATCTTTGAAATAAAGTAAAATATCCTGAAAATTGAGAAAGCACCAGAAAAGCTGCAATGGCGATTCCATATTGTTGCCAAATAAAGCTGTAAGGATGTGTCTCAAGTCACCAGCAACCAAGCACAACCCAAAGCAAACATTTATTATTTATTCATTCATTCATTCATTTTCAGGAAACATTCCATGAAGTTAATTTGTGAGTGGAATGAAGTTAGAGACAAACTAAACATCTCAGAGAACTCACTTTTCCCTGTTCTCCCTAAAGATCTGCAGGGAAATCACATTATTATTTTTTATTAATCATATTTCTATGCCACCCACTCTCCGAGGACTCTGGGCAGCTTACAACAATCGACAGTATACTAAATAGCATATTGCCCCCAACAATCTGGGTCCTCATTTTACCCACCTCAGAAGGATGGAAGACTGAGTCAACCTTGAGCAGGTGAGATTTGATCCGCTGAACTAGCAGTCAGCTAAAGTAGCTGCAGTACAGCACTCTAACCACTGCACCACCTTGGCTCTTGGCCACCTTTGTAGGAAGTGGAAGATTCTAACTCTGTTTCAATGAAGTCCTGGTCCTATTAATAAAAACATTGATGTAGCAATATTGTATCAAATTATATTAGTAAAGTAGTTTCCCTACTTGATACAGCTACATAAAGTTAAGACAAATTTTGTAGTCCAGCCACACTAAATTGTTATATACTATGCCAAGAGTCCTATTTTAAAAAACAGATGGAGGCAGGGCAAAATTTAGACTGTAGTTTAATTTACATAAATAAATTGTATTTATGCAACATGTACGACTATGTCCCATATGTTTCATCATTTTTAAAAATATCATTATATGAAAGCAGCTTTTAGGAAAAGTCTTTGAGGCCTACACCCAGGGCTTTTACAGGCCACAGGTAGTACATCTCTACTTTAGATGATGTTCTGTGGCTTAGATGCCAAAGAATGGCCCAAGAAAACAAGAGACTTTGCAATGCAAGCCTTAACATTATCAAAATGTCCTGGGGGATTTTCTATATAATAAAAAGAAATCTCTAGAGACTTAAGTAGAAAGAACTTTCTTAATACTTGAGAACTGCACAGGCAGTCAGTTTTTGTGGAAGTGAGGATGGCACTGTTCCTATTAAGTTTTTCAGGATTTTATTTTTCTTTAAAGCTGTAAGCCACCCAAAATCATTGACAGGGATTGTGTATAAAGAACTCAATCTAAATTTAAACAAATAAGGCAAGTTTGTATTCTGTAGCCAGTGACGGTGAATCTTCTGGGCTCAGCATGTCAAAAATTCAGAAAATGTCTAATTTGATTCTGCTGACATGTTACACCAGAGAGAGAGATGGAGGGAGAGAGAGAGAGAGAGAGAGAGAATAAACGAACACTTATATAAATGAAAATTTATTTTTTTTGTCTTTGTACCTCAGGAAAAACAAAAGACTCTTCCAGATAGCTCTGACTTGTACAAAGCTTGGAAACGTCAGAAAACGCTCTTATGTGGGCTTGCAGCCTCTGAAAACAGCAGGAAAACACACCTCATTCTTGGGCACTTTTTCGAGGGTCTAAAGAGGGCATGAGAGCAGGGCCGTCTCAGATGACTTCCAGAAGGTCCAGAGGCCTGGTGTGGCACCAAAAATGACATGGCACATCATCTGTGATGCACGTCACACATCTGTCATCACTGCTTTAGGCACGTTGTAATTATGTGTTATAATATGCTCAATTCGGGCTCCAAAATGCTCAAAATACAGCAACAAGATAGTCCGAAGTTTTGAATCTCAGGATGCATTTGTAAAGAAAGCATTGCTCTAGTCAAGTCCATGCCCAGGTTACATTTACTCTATGCATTAGTTAAATTTCTCAGATTTACTTAGAATCGCATGTATAAGCTTGCAACCAATGATTCATATGGATTTCAAATAAAACAATGGAAAACATCACTAATGTACCGGAAGGGATAAACAGCGAACAAAATAAAATTTATGATAGTTCTTATTCATGGTGTTTTGTTCTGCTCTTATATTATCTTGGTAAATACTCCACATACAGTCCAATCCATGATATGATTATCCAAGCTGATCTGCATTCAATAGAGTTAAATCTCAATAAGTATGAACAAGGATTATTATACCACAGCTCAATGCCTAAATCTAAGTAACTTTAGTTTTTTTCAATGAACTGGAATAGTCTTAGAGCAACAGGTTTTACAGTTCCATTTATTTTGCTTGCCATTGAACTAATATTAATGAAAGATGAGATACAAATATCTCTGAAATAAATATATTTTAAAGAAAGACACATATAAAATGGCACAAATGAACAGAAGGCCTCAAATGAATTATTCACAGCCTCTTGGAATTTAAATACATACAGAGCATGAGAAAATATTGCTGGAAGATGCTTGTACCTAAAACTGCTGTGTTAAAAAATTTCCATAGCTTTATTGGATGACTTGTTGCATGTCAACACTCTCACTGATTTCATAGGAAAAAGCTGCCACTAGCAAATTGCAGAGAATGAGGACAGTGAAGAATGAAATGTTTGGCAGGCAGACCGAGCAAATTATGGGCCACAGTAACTCCTGTGGCTTTATGAACTTATATTTAGTCAAATGCCACTGCTGTATAGAACAAAAAATTAGTATATTCTCATGTAAACAAGCAGAATTCTGCCTGGTAAATGATCACTGATTGGTTGAAATGCTCTCAAGGAAAGTAACCAAGGAAAATAACTGTTGGCTTTCCCCCATACAGAACTCAGTTGTCCAATATACCATGTTTTTCGGACTATAAGGCGCACCGGAGTATAAGACGCACCAAGATTTTGAAGAGGAAAACAAGAAAAAAAAATAGTTTTTGGCCTCCACGAGTCATGTTTTTGCCTTCCCTGGCCCCCAGGAGCACTCTGCAGGCCTCCCAAACCCTCTGCGCATCCTGTTTTCATGAAAAACGGCCCTAATTTTGGCCTCCCAAACCCCCCATGTGTCGCATTTTTGCCGTCCCCAGCCCCAGGAGCACTCTGCAGGCCTCCCAAACCCTCTGCGCTTCCCGTTTTTGGCAAAAATGGGACACATGGGGTGGGGTTTCGGGAGGCCAAAAATGGCTGTATTCGTTGTATAAGATGCACCAACATTTCCACCCTCTTTGGGGGGGGGGAAGTGCATCTTATACTCCGAAAAGTACGGTAATAGAGTCCATGCCTAGCACTTGCACTTAAAAGGATTTTGGGTAAGAAAACAGGGATAGATCTCAATATTATGAGTACAAAATTCTCAACTCAGAGTAATTTCTATTCAGAACAGAAAATATGGGCCGCAATCCTGAGTCAATGGCCTATAACAGTACAGGACTCAGTTTTTGTTTGTTGAATATATCATGGCTAAGCAAAACAATACTGGCCAGGTTCACACAACATGAGAAAGAGAT
This sequence comes from Pituophis catenifer annectens, assembly GCF_029215685.1. Taxonomy (NCBI): domain Eukaryota; kingdom Metazoa; phylum Chordata; class Lepidosauria; order Squamata; family Colubridae; genus Pituophis; species Pituophis catenifer. The sequence goes on from NW_027256881.1 coordinate 280,089,978, forward strand.
GGGCTATCAACAGCAAAGGTCTCTGGAAAATCAGGGTTTGATCTTCTCTCCTCTCTCTTATTTAACATCTATGTCCCCTCCTGTTCGTGTCGGAGGCACCGTTTAAGGCTCCTATGTGAATGTGACGCCACTGGAGAAAATCATATGACAGTTTGGGATTTGGTGTCATTAATATATTGATGGTAGGCAGTCAGTCTGTCAGTCTGTCTATCTGTCTGTCTACACAAAAACTCCAACAGGTAAACAGGAAACTGAAAGGGATGATACTGAATTAGGTTCTACAAGTATCAGTTTTTCTAAATTTTTGGCTTGATTATAAGTTACAAATCTTAACATGGTGTATAAATGGAGCAAATACTCCTCAAAAGAGGGGGGGGGAAATAATTCTTTGAAAAAAATTAAAACAAGATCTAATTTGCCTATAAGAGACACATGAAATCAACAGAAGACATTCAGGACAGGTGATGAAGGCAGGTAGCTACAGTTTCATCATCTTTGAGCCTTTCTCATACTTTGCTTACTTCAACATACAGTAATGCTCTGCCGGTGGGGGCGGGAATCCAATGCAGCTTCATACAGTATCAGCCCTTAAAATGACCCTGGTGAGAACATGTAAAACTTTTTTCTTTTGTTCAATCATGTCCGATTCTCGGAGATTGCCTGGACAAATCCCTGAAGTGTATGTGGCAAGGTTTTTCAGAAATGGTGTGCAATTGCCTCCTTTCTAAGGCTAACACAAAGCGACTGGTCCAAAGTCACCCAGCTCGCTGTATTCCTAAACTGGGACTGAAACTCATGGTCTCCTGGTTTCTAGACTGATGCTTCAACCGTTACACAAAACTGGGTCTCAAAACTAGATGTCATTATGGTTAGCAATGATTTTGATGATGTACCTCAAGTTGGGGTGAATTCTTAGGACATGCCTTGGACAGCTGTTAGAATTGGATTTGCCTGTGAAATGCTTCTTATCTATAGGATAGATTGAACAGCAGAATGAGAAGAATTGAGCATCACTTAATTTATCTTTAGAGACTCTCATGAACAGTGACAGTAACAGTAACAGAGTTGGAAGGGATCTTTGAGGTCATCTAGTCCAACCCTCTGCTCACACAGGAGACCTATACTAGGGATTCGAACCACTGACCTTTCTGATCGACAAGCTCAGTGTCTTGGCCACTGAGCCACCTAGCCAGGCTTACATAGTTAACATACTTAACAAAGTATGTTAGGAATAGTTATGTTAATGTGAGTTCCCCAAGAAACCATATTTTGATTACATATATTAAGTAAAGTTGCATACAAAATTTGGGATGAATTGCAAATATAAATGGATATGGATGGAACAGATTTTTGTCCCAATAACACAAATCTAATAAAAAGGTAAGTGTCTGAAACTAAATTACTGGGACACAACCTACCTTTATGAGAGTATTTTGCCTTTCAAATCATTAAGGACATAAAAACTCATGTTCTTAGCTAAATTTATTTGACTAATGCCAGGTGTAGCATTATCAATTGCTGTGGCAAAGTTCAAAATATTTATTTATACGGCTTCTGCTTAGCTATGCCAAACACAGCCATATTCTTAATAGTTGATTCTATTAATTCACCCATGTTATGCATCTTACAGGAGGAAGAAAACAGTTCAAAGGCGAAAGGTTAGTAAGGTTGTTGACTTTTAGGCAAACTTTACTGCTACTGCTGCTTCTCTTGATCAGACCCAGTCTCTTCCCATGGACGGGGCCCTCTGACGTTCTTCCAGTCATCAAATGAGGTATTTTTTATTTTCTATGGAAAAAGAAAGGAAGAAGGGAAATCATAACGTAGAAACGTTATTTGTCTATTTCTGCAATATGTTTGCTATTAAATGGAAAGCGTTCACATAACATACTAAAAGCATCATTAATTAATTGACTTAACCCAGGGATGAAATTCACTTACCTTCCCAACCGGTTCGCAAATGTGCGTGCACCGTCGTCTGCGCATGCACAAAGCCTTAAAATCGTCACAGAAAAGCGACATCATGACGTCCGCATGGGTGGGCGGAGCCTCCTGCATGGGTGGGCGAACCTCCTTGGTTCGCTCGAGCTGGATAGAACCGGCTGAATTTCACCCCTGACTTAACCCCATTTTCTGGCTTCACACAACATACTGAACAATGAACCACAAGGGCTCATACAACATATAATAATATCACAGGTCTTTGGGAAGGATTCGATAGATGGATGAAAATGCCAAATCCAGTCTAAATATCTGGCTGACTGTGAGACAAACCGTAACATAATAATTATTTTGTTAAATAATAAGTTGAATAATAGCATGTTTAATAGCATTATTATATACACTCAACTGGGATCGTCAGAGATTTTTCAAAGCATTTTTTTTTACCACCTGTTCAGCCAAGGGGTTGCAGAAAAAAAATGCTTTGAAAAATCTCTGACGATCCCAGCTGAGTTGCCTGATCGGCAGAGGCTTTTCAAAGCATTAGAAAAAATGCTTTGAAAAGTTAAAAAAAAAAAGTTGGCCATGCCCACCCAGTCACATTACCCCCACTCCCACCAAGCCACGCCCACAGAACCGGTAGCAACGAATTTTACATTTCACCCCTGATCTGCACCTATGCTATGCCAATACATTATGACATCTTAGGTTCTTAGGAAGAACTTGATGAAAATGAAGGCCAAAGTCATGCAAAGATCTGGCAGCTGATGTGTATATAATAATAATACTTGCAAATAAGGGAAGAATGACTGTGGCAAAAACAAAGCAAAGATAGTAACAATAATAATAGGTGTTTTGGATGCAATTCCAAAACATCTGGAGCACCACTTGAACCCCGTCAGCATTGATAAATTCGCCATCAATCATTAGCAAAAAGCAGCTTTACTTGAAACAGCTTACATCAGTGTCAGGCGTGCCTGACTCAGTTCAAAACTCAAGAAAGGAAAACCCCAACTCCATGGAACTGGGGAAAGTATTTTTACTGAATATGAACTGAATGCAGCGAAAGAAAAGCAAAGTCTCTGAGGCAATAGGCACAAAAATTACATATTGAAAGCATCCCCAAATCCCTTCTCCCAAGGACCCAGGTTGAATGTCCAATCCACATCTCCCCAAGGTGTCATGTGGGATACTTCTTCAGGCGGCCCTATCCTTCTGGGATGCCCGGTTAACCTTGACAGTTATCAGCTCTCTCTGGAGCTGCTAAGAAGACGGTGAGAATTTTCCTCCCTTTTCCGAGTCATCTCCACCAGCTCCCAAGTACCTACAATACCTCCCTGCTCCTGTTACAATGGCAGCCGAAAGCAAGCAAGCATCATGAGGCTGACATTAGTGTGACAATTCTTTTAATATTATCAAACAGCAACATCTCCCTATCTCAGGTCCTTGGGAAGGATTTGATAGGTGGACAACAATGCCAAATCCAATCTAAACATCTGGCTGACTATGAAACCAACTATAATCTAAAGCAGAGGTGGGTTTCAGCAGGTTCTGACCAGTTCTAGAGAATTGGTAGCGGAAATTTTGAGTAGTTCGGACAACCGGCAAATGCCACTTCTGACTAGCCTCGCCCCCATCTATTCTCTGCCTCCCGAGTCCCAGCTGATTGGGAGGAAATGGGAATTTTGCAGTAACTTTCCCCTGGAGTGGGGTGACAATGGAGATTTTACAGTATCCTTCCCCTGCCACTCCCACCAAGCCGTGCCCACCAAGCCATGCCATGCCCACAGAACTGGTAGTAAAAAAATTTGAATCCCACCACTGATCTAAAGTAACGATCAGCTAGTTTATGGGGATGGGTGAGTATTGCAGTATGCAAACTCAGCTATGACTATAAAAATTTGTAGAGATAAATAGTAAGGCAGTATTCTAAAAATTAATTCAAATAAAACCATACTTCGGCATAATCACCTTTTTCTTCAAAGTAGCTAAAGTAAAAAATTGGGACCTTTGGGTTAGATGGATATGGTAGGAATCATTAATTTCCATCTGGCTCTTTTCAGCCCTCTTTGCTATGCTCAGAAACTGTTATTACCTTATTACAATTTCTAGGGAAGGTGGAAACTACATAGAAAGCAAAAAGCAATATCCCTCCCCTTGTTCTAAAGTAGTTCTAAAGACCTTTTATCTAAAATAGTGTGTTTTGTGGGGTGGAAAAGGAAGGGAAGAGAATGTGTGAAAACATTCTCTTGTGAACATGATCCACCAGCCTAAAACAAATTATTTCTTCAGCTCTCAGATCAACAAAATGAAATTCCCAACTCAAATCTAGGTAATACTAGGTAATCTCTAATAAATGGAAAATAAGAGATGGCTGAGTGATTTATTATCCAAATTATCCACTGAAAAGTGCAAGATTTTCTAAAATACAAATGACAATACAATATATTGCAGCTCAACTCAGAGTAGCATCTCATTTTATTAGAATCAGGGGTGGGCAGCATGTATATCTTTAGTTAACAAAAATGATGTAATTGATTCATTCAGGATTATGAAAGAAGGTTGAAACAGTCTGTGAAGCTTTGAAATAGGCAATAAAACATATTTTAAAAACTCAGGGAAAGTGAAATGGGAATGTTTGATTGTATATTATCAGCTAGAAATTCACTTGTGTCTGGATACTGAAAATTAACAGTTTAGACACAACACTCCCAGCTTTCAGATATCATTATGTCCCAAATTAGAACATTATGTTATTGTTGCATCATTATTATCCTTCAAATATCTGAAGTGCAATCTGATTTAGACAGGGCACCTTGCTAGGCCTGCGTGTTTCAATACAAATATTACTTCCATACTGCTTTCCTACCTCCATAACTATAGGAAAAAATGGAGAATTGTGTGTGTGTGTGTGTGTGTGTGTGTGTGTGTATTTATGTATACATATACAGAGAGAGGGGGGGGGGGAGAGAGAGAAAGCAAATGTTTCATTTATATGAGTTTTCCACATAGTGTTAGATAGATAAAAAATAACAATTTTATTATGTTTTTCAAAGATACAAAATGGATTACAGCATTAAAATAAAGTATGTCAATAAAATTCATTTCCATAACACTTCACCAACAACAGGTCCAATCAACATTGTCTGAGGTCTAAAGTAGAGAATCATTAGCACATCTAAAATTAGGAGAGTTTAGATGGGATCAGATTCTCACTCTATTCTTTCCTCTTTGGTCATTTGACTGACTATCTTGGGTTTATTTTTGATATTATGATTATTTTTGGGTTTAGACACTGATAGGTTTTCTACTGATAGGCTTTCTACTGAAGTGATGTGATACTCTGTCCAGTACAACATTTGAAGTTGGACTGATAAGTACTGTAAAACAGTTACATTTATGTAACGCCATTGCTTGTTTCTGTCCATTCTAATCCATGATCTTTAAGGGAAGTGACCCTGAATTCCCATTTCCCCTCCTCCACCCAGCAGCCTAGACAATGAAATAAGTGTATCAGTTAGAATCAGCTTTTCATACTGAAAAGCTATGAAATTTTATTGGGTAGAAAGAGGTGCCTGAGATTTTCTTTTAGCTTCTATAGAGGATCAGCTTAAAAATTTACGATAGGGAATATTCCATCTTTGTCTATCACCATCACCTTCTGTCTAAAAGCTATACTTCGTTAGTGCAAATGAAAGTGCATATATCATTTAATCCATTGTAATTCTGTTTTACTATTGTTTTCCTTGCTTCCCATTTTATCAGTGGGGATATTTGTTTTATATTATTTTTATTAAAAATGAATTAAGGAGCAGGATTCTTTTGCTGATTGTGTAATCAGTAGAATTTATTTTTTTTAAATTTGATTTATATGCTGCCCTTCTCCGGAGACTCAGGGCGGCTTACAATGTGCTCAGCAATAGCCTTCATCCTTTTGTATATTTATACAAAGTCAGCTTATTGCCCCCACAGCTGGGTCCTCAATTTACCTACCTTAGAAAGGATGGAAGGCTGAGTCAACCTTTAGCCTTGGCGAGATTCGAACCTGCAGTAATTGCAGGCAGCTGGTCTTAATAACCAGCTTAATAACAGGGTGCCTTAGACCACTGTACTACCAAGGCTCTACTGTACTACCAAGAATTGAATTAATTCATCTGAAGAATGTAAAAAAAAATACTATTTTTGAGTTTTTTTTAATTTGATTTATATGCCGCCCTTCTCCGGAGACTCAGGGCGGCTTACAATGCGTTAAGCAATAGCCTTCATACTTTTGTATGTTTTACTTCTATAATTAGCAATGGCAATAGCACTTAGATTTATATACCATTTTACAGCCTTCTCTAAGCGGTTTACAGAGTCAGCATATTGCTCCCAATAATCTGGGTCCTTGACCTTGAAAAGATGGAAAGCTAAGTCAACCTTGAGCAGGTGAGAATTTAACTGCTGGCAGTCAGCAGAATTAGCCTGCAATGCTGCATTCTAACCACTGCACCACCACAGCTCTTTACTGGAACATTTTGCTGTTTCTAGTGGTTGGATTACGTCTATATATAAAATTTAATTTGGAATAGCATTAATGTCTATTTAAATAATATGTGGATCCATTTGATTTGGGGTTCCAAAATCTGGTATTCATTTTAATGCTGAGAACCTAATGAGGCTAGAATTGTACAGCGAGTCCAAGAAGCTGGTGGATTAACAGTCTGTATCACTAAAGAATAATACATATTTGCAATTAGCCACATGGATTCTATCTTAAAGCTGGCAAGTGCAACACAACACTACATATACATTCTAATTGGATCTGCAGTTTTTCTTAACAGTAAAACTGCATTTGCAGCACTGTGTGAACATGAAAAATGGGGGTTGAATCCTACAAAGCTTTGACTTTTCAAAGCAATTTGTTTTTGCTGGGTCTCTATGAATCAAAGTTAAAGTTCATTTAATTTTAGACATGGCTAGAATACATATTATAACCAAACAGCCATATAACAAAGCAAATATACCAATATCATACCTCATATTCTTCTTCCAGTGTCACCTTACTCTTTTTGAGCTTTTTTTCCAATTCTGGATCCATCTGATTAATAAAATATAGCAATTAAATACTTCTAATTAGAAAGAAAACTTAACCTATGAAGGATTGTAATTTCCCTGCACCTTCAAATACAGGCAATTCCCTGTATAGAGAAAAGGAAAAGGAATTCTTACACAGTTCATTCTCAGCTAATCATAATTCCAATAGGCTCTATCATAGTAGGTTTGTCCAATAATTTATGCTTAGCATGAAAACCTTAATTATTTCAAGTAAGAGGAAGAAAGGTAATCTATATCATTATAAGCATTTTATTAATAATCTTTCACATTAATTTCTATTCATAAAATGGAAAGCTGAAATAAATTTCAAAGGAAGTTCAGGTTTATTTATTTTCATAGGTAAGAATGTTCCCATAACCCCTCTTGGTTTAGACCAATAGCAATCACAAAATAAATAGCTCCAGATTGCAGAAGCCTCATTAAAATTCAATGTCTCAAGACTGATTATATTTACAAAACTCATTATCCAAGATTTTGTTTTTTGCATGCTGGAATGCTAGTAAGTTGAAGAGAAATTCAACTGCCAGAAGTTAACTGTAGCATATATTAAGAGATTGGGCTCTCAGAAAAATACTGAATAGATTGAACAAATTCTGAATGCCTGCTGTAATGCTTTTAAAATGATAAGAAGTTCTAGAAGTATAGGGAAACAGACTAGTAAGACATAGGATCAATAGTGAAGTATTTGAGATTGAATGCAAAGTAATGATCAGCACAAAGAAAGTACATGGGAGTGCTTTCGTCATACACATATGTTTGAATACAGTTGTAGAAAATGTGTTCTCTCTCTCCTTTCAGTTTGCAATTCTGAGAGTGGCCTATAGTGCAATTTATTTTTTAAAACTAATTTATCTATTTCTTACATTTTATTCATTTTGGTGTAGCCAAGGTGGGCTCCATAAAATATTTAAGTCTGCCCCAATGTATTATTTCAGCTACATAATCAGAAAGATCACTTGTTCAAACAATAACTAGAATAGAAAGACATGCTCATGTCACCTGTTATCATAATACACCCTCAAGCACATATTTTATATTGAGTTAGCCAGTGCTATCTTCAGATGGATTTTAGCTGTGCTATTATGACAGGCTGTTAGAAAAAGGGAAGGGAAGGGAAGGGAAGGGAGGAGAGGAGAGGAGAGGAGAGGAGAGGAGAGGAGAGGAGAGGAGAGGAGAGGAGAGGAGAGGAGAGGAGAGGAGAGAAGAGAAGAGAAGAGAAGAGAAGAGAAGAGAAGAGAAGAGAAGAGAAGAGAAGAGAAGAGAAGAGAAGAGAAGAGAAAAATATATATATATAAAATATCATTGTGGTGACTATTACCAACACTGTGTGAACAAAGATGTGGAGCTAAAGTAAATTCTGAAATGAGCTCTCCTAATGGTATATAGCTGGAGAAAGCTGAGGAGCTAATTCTTGATTTGAGGCAAGTTTAAAACTGGAAGACCAATGAGGTTCTCTTGCCCACAGAAAAGCAAGCTTGGCTTTAAAACGAATTAGCTTACTTTATAGGACAGTGATGGTGAACCTATGGCACGTGTGCCAGAAGTGGCACGCAGAGCAGGCACATGAGCCGTTGCCTGTTGCTCTTCTTCTACATGATGTGCGCGCTGGAAACCGGAAGAGCAGCCACCCGGTGCGCATGCATGCGCCGGGAAGATGATCTTCTGGTTTCCGGCAAGCTGGTCTTTGCATGCACATGTGCACGAGAAACTGGAACGTCAGGTGGCCGGTGCACATGCACGCACCGGAAACCAGAAGATCATCTTCCCAGCGCGCGCATGCATACCGGGTGGCTGCTCTTTTGATTTCGGGCGTGCACATGCACACTGGCCAGATGGTCTCCATGCACACATATGTGCCAGAAACCAGAAGAGCAGCTGCCCAGTGTGCATGCACGTGCCGGAAACCGGAAGATCATCTTCCCAGCGCATGCATGCACACCAGGCGGCTGCTCTTCCAGTTCTGTGGCACACACATGCACACAGTCCCATTTTGGCACCCAGTGCCGAAAAGGTTTGCCAACACTGTTATAGGACATAAACACTCAATCTAATCAGCCACAATAATTTTCAAGTGCAGAAACTGGACGCTGGGGACTTTTTAGCCTTGTTGATATACTTCCATGAAGCAGCCAATTAGCTACTGTTGCAGAAGAGCAATAGGTTAAATGGATTCTTTGGAGCCAGTATGGTGTAATGGTAAAAAAAGATTAAATTCCACTTGTTGCAAGGATCAGGGAGTGACCTGGGACCAGTCAACCTCTCTCAGGCTAATTTATCTCACAGAATTGTTACACAGACTTTTAATTGTAGTGTTACTTTGAGTGTAATTCTAGTTTTATTGTTTATAGAAATATTTATTTTTTATGGTTTTATGGTTTTTAATTTTATAAGCAGCTCAGACTCACCACTAGGCAAGATGGGCAGAAAATTAATCAGATAGATAGATAGATAGATAGATAGATAGATAGATAGATAGATAGATAGGCAGGCAGGCAGGCAGGCAGGCAGGCAGGCAGACAGAGAAGAAAAGCTTATGAATGGTTAAATCACAAACAAATGAGAAAACCTTATGAATAGTTAAATCACAATGGCTCTGTTACTTAAGATTTATTTCCTCTCTCTGGCTATAGCCAAGATTCCAAAATGCAAGGACATAAGCTTTGGGTAATATAAGAGGATGAAAGCAGACACTTAGTGTCTCACTTAGCAGCAGAAATTTTGGGCTCAATTGTGGTTGTAAGTCGAGGACTACCTGTATCTATGATAGAAGAATATTCTAGAAACTTGTTGAGGCAATCACTACCTTTTATGAGACTATCTGAAGAACTACAAAATACATACAAGCTTGGGAATTCTAAAGAACCCTTTGTCAAATAGTTAATTAAATGATGTGCTCTCTTGAATGGACTTTTTTAAAACGTAAAAGTGCTCTCTGGTTCAGAGGAAATAAAAGATCATATTGAGACCATTTATTTACCACCTCTCCAATTAAAATTGTGTCAAAAAGACTTGATTCAACTTGACTTGAATGCATATCTTGGTACATAAGTTCTTCTTTTGGAACTGTAATTCTGCTACTGAATAGCTGGCTGACTCATCCTGAATATAATGGAAGAATAAGGGGCAAGGGAATAAGAAAAGTAAGACACCTATGTTTAAAATATTAAAAGACAATTCCTGAAGGTGCCTTTGTAAAGCCTGCTTAATATGCTGTACCTGTACTTTTACAAACCACTTAAATAGCCTGAAGTGCAAGATTTGAAACAAAATGCCCTTGAGGCTTGGGTGCGAAAGTGGAAATGTTTTATATTGCAATGCTTCAAAACTTTCCTTCTTCAAAAAGAATATTCTTGTCTGAAAATTTAACTTTGAATATGCAAACATGGACTCGCATCTAATATTGTGACTTTATAGACAGAACTTTAGGTCATCATGATTTCTTCTTTGCATGTGCTAAGATTTGACTTTTGTTTTTAAGTTTGATTTAAAATTAGTTTATTCTATAACTCTTACTTTTCTTTCTATGTGGCCCTTTGGAACTCCAAATAAAAAAAAAAATCTGACTATATTGAAACAACACATTCCCACAGATATTCCTCTTTGTGACTGTCCAGAGAGACATTACAATCAAATTCTATTACCTGTCAAATAGATATTACCTACCTGCACCATAGTAATTAGTTTCAAAATGGTGCCTCTCTGAAAGCAACTAGGAAATCTAATTTATGTAGGGTGTAAATAAATTATGGAATTTAACCCCGTCTTTTGATTTATATATGAACTGAAATGTTCTTGACGGTTTCATTAAAGGCATTAGATCTTTCATCCAATTGATTCATTTCTCCTTGATGGTTAAAGGTAATAAAATCAGGACACAGTTTAAGTTTTGTTAAATATCAGCTAAAATAGCTTCTGTAGTGACATCTAGTAAACTTTTACAACAGTACAGGGGAAGTCTGTAAATTAAGTATTTACCTTGTGCTTTTCAAACTGAAGTGTTTTATAAGTATTTAAGTTTAAATCACTTCTAAAGCCCCTATAACAGGAGTCCCTAACAACTGGGCTGTGGCCCACTACTTGGGAACCCTTGGGAACTACTAGAGCCCTTGGGAACTGGGCTGCAAAGCAGCAAGTGTGTCTTCCCACTTGTGCGAGCAGCGGGGATGTGTGAGTGGCGGCCATGAGTGCCCACCCCTTGCGCAAATGGAGCTGCATGTGCGTGCTTGCCACTCACTCGCAGGAAACCATCCCCTCTCCCCTCCCCTGCCAGTCCGCAAAGCTGGAAAGATTGGGGAATTCTGACCTATAAGACAGATAAAATAAGGACCTTTATCGTTTCTTTTATATCAAAATTGATGGGATTGTTTTTGAATGCTATTTTGTTTTTGTAACCAATACCTTGATTACTCTTGAGGGTAGTAATGCAAATGCCTTAAGATGTTGGATTCTATCTGTATAATGCTTTAGATCTGAGCCTATAAAGGCTTTATGGAAAGGGTGTGGGTGCTAATGCAACACCTGTCTGTACCTGTTTAAAACAACCGTGTTCTTTTCCAGAACTGTGTTGGAGTTGGAGAGATCAGTTACATAGTTCTCTGAGAAAAGGCCTATCACTTTAAAGAATTGCAGACAGATGCCAAATTCATGATCCTATGCACTATGAAACATTATTTTAAATTTGAATATGAAATATTACATGGCCCTATCGGATTCAATAATGCTTGTATTTATAATAATAGATGTTTAACCCAGCCTATATTGTTGTATTGGACTATAACACTCAAATCCTTTACTTTTCTTAATAAAAATTAATTGGAATAAACCACTTGCATACATTTTATTCATTTTATTTTTGCTTTAATTTATATGCCGCCCTTCTCCGGAGACTCCATTTAGAACATAATACATTTATTCTACATGAATAAAGAACAGGTGCTACCTTTTGGAAAAGACAAGAAGCCAAAAGTCCAGGAATCTTACCAATAGTCTGATTCCGAATCCTATAATCCTGTGTGCTAATGGCCAGCAGGTCCAAGCACCTGTGAGTTCTTTCCCATTATATTGAGAAATCAAAAATGATTCATATTCAATGATGGATTATAAGCAATTGCCAGTTTTAAAACAAAAAATCCAAAGGAAACAGCTTTTTTCTTCCCTGGAATGAACAAGTTCAGTGAAAGCAAGCTATAGCTAGCTCTGATGTTAAAAAATTAATTAAAAGATTTAGGTATTATAATGCATTCTGTAATATTCTATTTGAATGTTACAGAGAAAATCAGAGACAGGAGTTGTCTACGTGATCAGACAGAAAGGTACAGCTTCTTATGAAGATGTAATATAAATTATAGTTGCAACTAAAATTCAACTTTTTGAATTCTGCATTCAACTTTTTGAATGATATGTTTTAGCAGCATTTAGTCTATATGTCTTATAAAGATTTGAAATTCATGCATTTATAGAAAGATTCTTGATGCTAACTCACAAGAACATAAAATTCTGAGGAACTGCTAGAAATTTATGAATATTCACAATGAATTTTGAACAATTTTTCATCTCTATTCATTGCCAACAGTTCTTTCTTATTTCCCAATATTGTTGGAAATGATGTGTTTTTTACTTTCCTGATAATAGTGTATATACAGCAATTCCAGGTCCATCACTCTGATCAGGAGCTGCATATTGACATATTCAGTGAAACTTTATCTATTCATTCATTCATGTTGGTGGGTAACCAGATATATTTTAGAGAATGAATTCAGATATTGCTGTTTGTAAAACATAGTTTATGGCTCACTATATTATTTGAAACTTTCCAATTCTATTTAATAAATCATGCTAAAGTAAACTATAGAGCAATATTCAAACCGGGTTAATTATGACTAGACTTCATTCTCCAGAATCGTCTTAATTATCAGCTGGAGTACATTAAGATGTTTCGCCTTACCCTGATATTATATACTGTGGCTACTATATTTAGACCATTAGTTAACCAGGGGTGAAATGTAAAATCTGTTACTACCGGTTCTGTGGATGTGGCTTGGTGGTGGTGGTGTAATGTGACTGGGTGGGTGTGGCCAACATTTTTTTTTTTTTAACTTTTCAAAGCATTTTTTCTAATGCTTTGAAAAGCCTTTCTGCCGATCAGGAACTCAGCTGGGATTGTCAGAGAGGCTTTTTTAAAAATGCCTCTCTACCAATGAGGAGTCAAAAGCACAAATAAGAACATACAGTACAGTTATGATAAACTTGATATATATTTGAATTTTTGTTTATATGTTTACATGTTTTGTATGTTTTGTTGTGATTTGTTTTGTTTAGTTTGTACTTTCAAATAAATTTTTTTAAAAAAATGCCTCTCTGCCAATCAGGGAACTCAGCTGGGATCGTCAGAGAGGCTCTTTTAAAAATGCTTCTCTGCCGATCAGGGAACTCAGCTGGGATCGTCAGAGACTTTTCAAAGCATTTTTTTTACCACCTCTTCGGCCAAGAGGTTGCAGAAAAAAATGCTTTGAAAAGCCTCTGATGATCCCAGCTGAGCCACGCGATAACCTGTCCTGTGGGCAAAAATAGGGATGCAAATTGATTGATTGAATTGAATTGAATTGAATTGAATTGAATTGAATTGAAATGAATGAATGAATGAATGAATGAATAGGTTTTGTTGTCAATTTACTCTTCTCTTGGGCTTTGAAAATGGGCAAGAAAAATACAATAGAAAGGACTTTGTGTGGGATGAAAATTTCAAAATTTCAGCTCTCTGTTGGAAAGTAAATACTATCCTTCCCTTTAAAAGTTGGCTAATATTCTTGAATCTTGTATCCTACAAGGAGAAGAATTCTGCTTACCTTGCCACGAATCTTTTGAATATCATATCGAATCTGTGCAAATTCACGGAGCCCAAATGACCCACCAACTATTAACACCTAAAATATTAAAATAAGGGGAAAATAATCAGGATAGGAAAGGAGAGAACAGTCCAAGTATTAGATTATTATTATTATTATTATTATTATTATTATTATTATTATTATTATTATTATTATTATTATTATTATTATTATTGCTTTAATTTATATGCCGCCCTTCTCCGGAGACTCAGGGCGGCTTACAATGCGTTAAGCAATAGCCTTCATACTTTTGTATATTTATACAAAGTCAGTTTATTGCCCCCACAATCTGGGTCCTCATTTCACCTACCTTTGAAAAGATGGAAGGCTGAGTCAACCTTAAGCCTGGTGAGATTTGAACTTGCAGTAATTGCAAGCAGCAGATGTTAATAACAGTGCTTTAGTCCACTGTACTACAGGCTCTTATGAGAAACTGTCAGCCCAACATACTGATTTTTTCTTGCTAAACTATGTAAAAGGACTTCAATAATAATACATGTGAATATTGTTTATATTAGCATCCTCAATGCAAGGACTGCAGCTTTCTAGTGTCCCTATCTTTCTGTATCTCATTTCTCTGGAACTTTAAATTTAGCAATGTCTAGCTTGTAACAGCTGAAGCAATAGTGATCGCTAGATGAATTCAGACAAGAAGGTAAAAAAGATCCAGTTATGTTTCTGGAACTTTTCAACAAATTAGGATCCTTCATATATGGTGGCCCTTCGGGTTCAAAAAAGACGTGCTGTTGTGTAGTTCATCTGTGGACACAGAGGTGACTCTACAGTCCCACAGTGGAAGAGCACAGTCTAGCAGAGTTGAAGATGAATTCCACATGAGAAACCTGTGCGTGATGGGGTTTTAAGTGGAATGGCCATGGCACAACTCTCCCAGCAGAAGAGACCTTACTCCAGTGGCATGAGGGACCATTATGGCTGGAAACCTCTCTTGCTGCAGTAAATGACCAGGATGTTTATATGGTGGTCCTATTATATAGTTCAATAAATTTTTGCTGCACCTACATTTTCATCCATTCAATTATAGGTTTAAATCACTAAGATTTAGGAACAGGAATAATAAAACAGGAGAAATTGGCATGAAGAAAATAAAATGACCTTTTAGAATGAGATGCCATTAAAAATGCCTTCAAGTTTTAAAATGTAATTATGCTCTGCTATGCCGATTCCAACGCTACCCTAATACTATTAAATCTTTAAACAAATTAAACGTCAATTTTTTAAACTTTAAATCAAAAACCAAAGTAGAACTTATCTTCAAATCCAAACTGAATTTTGGCTGTTTACACAACCTATTTGTATCACTGTTGGAATAGTTCTAAGAATTACATACTACACATATTTCAGTGTTGTGTTGCCCCCAGTTCGGACCAGTTCGCAAGAACTGGTAGTAAAACTGGCGGAAGGCCCCACCCACTGCCTCGGATGTCGTCATCAGCGATCTGCGTGCGCGATCCCATTCAAACCAGTAGTAAAGGTAAGTAGTTTTTTTAACAAATGTTTTCCAAGTTCCAAGTTTAAATTAACAAAATAAGTGTTTGCCACACAAAATTAAAAAATGCCTTCAAGTTTTAAAATATAATTATGCTCTGTTATGCCGATTCCGATGCTTCCCTAATACTAATTAAATCTTTAAACAAATTAAACCTCCATTTTTAAACTTTTAAATCAAAAACCAAAGCAGAATTTAGCTTCAAATCCAAACTGAATTTTGGCTGTTTACACAACCTATTTGTACCATTGTTGGAATCATTGTAAGAACTACTTACTACACATATTTTTAAACACATGTTTTCCAAGTTTAAATTAACACATTGTTAATATTCTACCTGCCACACAAAATAACAAAATTTACATACAGAATTGTATTATATTTACTCTGCCTGTTGTAAAGTTATGAAAAAATAGTTACATCCTTTCCACATTACAAAATGTAATACCAATAATCCATACTAATGTACTTACACACATAGATTTGTCTATTAAGCCTTCAAGAATCTGACACAACAAGACAGAAGAAAAAATATAAACAGATGACTGTTACACATTGCATATGCATAGAATGTGTGGTACAAGAGATGTAACAAATTTGACATCTGGGTAGAACAATAGTGACTTAACAACCCTCTTCTTGTTAAAGATACTGAGTGATTACCAGCAGCTGAGCTTTGTGCCAGATCAGAAGGAGCTTTCTTGGACAAGGACGAAGCCATGAGATTACCCCAGTGGTGGGTTGTCCCTGGTTCAGACCGGTTCTATAGAACCGGTAGTAAAACCAGCGGAAGGCTCCGCCCACTGACCCTGATGTCATCAGAAGTGATCTGCACATGCACAGAAGGCATGTGCGCAGAAGCAAGTCGCATGCACAGAAACAAGGCACATGCGCAAGCAAAGCACGTGTGTGCGCGATCCCGTTGCGAACCGGTAGTAAAGGTAAGTAGAACCCACCCCTAGATTACCCATTCACTTTTCTGTGGGGGCAGTCCTTGAGAGAAGTCTGGCAAGTTCTAGAGGGATCTTGTCAAATGGAGCGCCAGGAGCCACAGAAAATAACAGCATGCTCAAAGCCTCAGATGAACACCATTAACAGCATTGGGTTTGCTGAACCTACTTTCTTGAGCACATTTTGGTTAAATAAACAGGTTAAAGCAACCTGTTTTACAACCATTTTTGTGGTGGTAGTTAAATGACCGCCTAGTTTGTAAAGAGACCACCATGGCCATTAAGTGAACGCTGCAGTTGTTAAATAAATCAGTGGTTCATTATGGACCTAGTTTTCTTGAAAACTGGAAGTAACTGCAGTTTTCAGGCAAAAATATTCATAAATATGGTCATATAACTCCAGGATGCTGCAAACGACCATAAATGCAGTCCAGTTGCTGAGCATCTAAAGTGTGGTCATGTGACTACATGGGGGTGGGAAATGGGCAACCATTAGAACTTTGCATCAAGATCATAAGTATCCTTTAGGTAGGTCTATGGAAACTTCAATTACTAAGCAAACGGTAGCAAGTCAAGCAAGTACTAATTTTGGATAGGCTATGCAGATGGATAGGAGAGAATGGACAGTAGGTACCCCGGAGAAATTAACAAAAATATATAAAGGTACATTTCTGAAGCCATTGTTGAAAATGTGAAAAACATGAGGGGACATTTTATCATGCATGGTGGAATTGTGCAAAAGCGAAGAAATTGGGATACAAATTCATATAACCATGCAAAAGGTTTTAAATATAAATATTGTGAAGAAACCAGAACTTTTTTTTTTATTGGGACGTATGGATAATGAATTAGAAACGACTCATGGAAGATTGATTTTGTATATGGGAACTGCAGAAAGACCATTGTATGCTAAATGATGGAAGAATAATCAAATTCCCACAGTGGGGGAATGGATTGTGAAAATGTCAGAATTTGCTGAAATGGCAAAGCTGACCAATTTGATGTAAATGTTTCATGAACATTAGTAAATGTTTCATGAAGTAACATTAATGTTTTCTTAGCAGATTCTTAAAAACCTATTTCAATTTCAATTTTCTTTCTGAAAAAACAGCATGTTATGCAACAAAAAGCATCTATTAAAGTTGGTTATCGCTCATCAATACACCAATTTGATACATTCAGTCATACCTCTGATTATCCAATAATTTGCTATGCAGTACAACTCCAAAAGTTGAATTCTTTGTTAATAAAATAGGCAGCAATTGCTCCATCTCTGCAACTTGCTGTACTAGATTCTCTTCTCTTACCAGAAGGATTTAACACATGCTGTATAGCAATAACAATAGCACTTATATACCAGTTCATAGTGCTTTACAGCCTTCTCTAAGCTGTTTATAGAGTCAGCATATTGCTCCCAACAATCTGCGTCCTCATTTTACTGATCTTGGAAGAATGGAAGGCTGAATCAACCTTGAGCTGGTCAAGATCGAACTCCTGGCAGTGGGCAGAGCCAGCTTGCAATACTGCAGTCTAACCTCTGCACCACCACTAGTTTGCATCATTGACTCTGAAAGCCAAATCACAAAACTGCACTCTTTTTAGCTAAATCCCTAAATTAATGTTCACTGCTGGTAGTATAGATCGTCTACTAGAGAAAAGGAAAAAGGCAACATTTTATGAAATGTTTTACTTAAGGAATAAATATTTTATTTTCAAGTCTCTTGTGTAAGACTTCTGCTTCTCAAGCCCATAAACCATGAACTGAGTAGAGTTAGTACTTGGCATCTAAAACTAGCAAAAATCCAAAATTCAAATGTACTTCATCTTTCTCTCTTTTTCTCTCTCTCTTTTTCTCTCTCTCAAAAGCCATCCAGTTTAAAACAACAACAAAAATCTGCTTGACCTGAATTTTATCTGAATTTCAGGCAACAACACTGCCTGTTCTTGTGTAGGTTCGGAAAATGTTCAGTGATTTTCCTCAAAAATGGTAATCACTCATACAATATAGGTCTTCTTATGTACAAGTGTATTTTTATGATTGACAAAAAACATTGCAATTTAATTGACATTTAGGCTGTAATAGCCATTATTTACCCATTAGTTTGTTAAATCAAAAGTTTTCTTTATTCATTACAAACCTGCAGAACTGGAAAAGTCAAGTGAAATACTGTATTCTTTTTCCCTTTACTCAATGGAAAAGGCATGGGGTATTTCAATTTTGAAAAAAATTACAATATGTGTAATCTACAGTTACTATAAGGTTCCAATCTGACATCTGGAAACTGTAGCCTTTCCTTTTTTCACTAGGCAAGTACAAGAGGCAATTTTGGCATAGAAATATTATTCAGCTTCTGTCTTAGAGAAAGATATATTACAATGCCTCTTGAATTTCTTATATTTCAGACTAAGAGGCAATTTTATTTATCCTGCACTAGGGAACATACACCAACTAAAATATTTTTGCACAAAATGAGCTATTCTGCACTTTAGCAACATGTGATGACATTTTAAAAATGTAAGTCTTCATATTTTGTCACTTTTTCTGCTGAATGAAAATGGCTAACTGGAAGCAGATGTGGTAATTCAACCAATGAAAAATGAATTAAAGTGACTGCATACCTACAAAGAAATATATCATTATTAGCTTCCTTATTTAACTGATTTTACATATGCTGCCTTGCATAACAATGATAATGAAATAGGCTTGCACAATCTGGGTCTGATATAATCCATACTGAACACTGTAATTCATTGCTGACCCTCAATTTTGATTCTCAGTTCAAAACATGGGGCTTTAGCATGGATTAATAAAAGAGATTTGGTTGATAGTCATGGATTTTCTTGAAAATTTGCATGAGGATTATTTATCTGGAAATATAGGGATAGCAGGGGTGAAATGTAAAATTTGTTACTGCCAGTTCTGTGGGCGTGGCTTGGTGGGGGGTAGTAATGTGACTGGGTGGGCGTGGCCAACTTTTTTTTTTTTAACTTTTCAAAGCATTTTTTCCAATGCTTTGAAAAGCCTTTGCCGATCAGGCAACTCAGCTGGGATCGTCAGAGAGGCTTTTAAAAAAATACCTCTCTCCCATCAGGCAACTCAGCTGAGATCGTCAGACTTTTCAAAGCATTTTTTTTACCACCTCTTCGGCCAAGAGGTTGCAGAAAAAAATGCTTTGAAAAGCCTCTGATGATCCCAGCTGAGCTGCGCGATCATCAGAGGCTTTTTTTTTTTTCTTTTAAAAGCATTTTTTCATTGGAAG
The DNA here is from genome assembly GCF_029215685.1 of Pituophis catenifer annectens. Taxonomy (NCBI): domain Eukaryota; kingdom Metazoa; phylum Chordata; class Lepidosauria; order Squamata; family Colubridae; genus Pituophis; species Pituophis catenifer. The sequence goes on from NW_027256881.1 coordinate 280,109,620, forward strand.
AGGTTGTAGAAAAAATGCTTTTAAAAGTTTTTTAAAAAAGCCTCTGATGATCGTGAGGCTCAGCTGGGCATGGGGGGGGCACAGGGATTTTTGCTATCGATTCTCTGAACCACCCGCCGCCATTGCTACTGGATCGGCCGATTCGGTCTGAACCGGGAGCATTTCACCCCAGGAGGGATAGCTACATATATTGCAAATGTCCTCCTTGGAATTTTCTTTTTGTCTCCAAATTAGATGCATAATACTCAGTTTAAAGTTCATTTGCCACTTTTTGTTGATCTGACATGGAGTCAGAATAAGCAGAAAAAAATTCATAGCATTGCAAACATCAACCATACAGTACTGTTTGGGGGTGCGGGTAATTATGGTACCAGTTCAGAAATTGATGCTGGAAATAATAACATGCCATTACCATGTCTAAGAACGACAAATAATAGCTATATACAGTAGTGGCCAAAATTGTGGAAACATTTTGGGAAAAGTGTATTTTCTAAAACTAGTTAATAACACACCTTTTTTTTGGAGCAGTACCATAAAATTATATATTTTTGGAGCAGTACCATAAAATTATATATGGAAAAATAATTTAATCAAGAATGTAATGCAATAACTTTTATGAAGGATTTGCTATTAGAATAGCAGTTACAGTATAAAGAAGAAAGTGAAACATGTAAAAAAAACGAGATATACAAAAATTATCACCATAGAAAAAATAGGATATACAAAAATGATCACCATGTCAGTTAATACTTAGTTGGGAAACCTTAACATGAATTACGGCCTTACAACGTCTTCCCATGGAGTGAACCAAGTCTTTTAGTTCTGCAGCTGCTATAATGTGAAACCAAGATTGAATGATTGCTTCTATTAACTGGGTTTTATTGCTGGGTCACTTCTGACTAACAAGTTTCTTTAGTCGGCTCCATAGATTTTCAATTGGGTTAAGGTCTGGGCTATTCCCAGGCCATTCAGCAGTGGAATATGATTATCATGAAATGCCAAAAAAAGTGGTGTTATTAGCCACCAAACCTCAAAGATACACTTTTCCCAAAAGGTTTCCACAATTTTGGCCACTATTGTATTCTAAAATAACTGGCATTATGAGAACCACGAAGCCATGGCTCTCACATCATTGACTTGTATAAACATATAAGGTAGAAGTTACTTTTTTAACTTTTTAAAGTCAACTTCATGTTATTCAATATTCCATGTCATAGTACAAAGTTTGCAGTTTTCAGACCACATTTTCTCTTGATAAACTATTAAGGTAAGCAGCAAGGTAGTAAATCATTGATGTTAAATAGGTAAAGGCATGTGATTAGGCATGTTCTTTTTTTAAAAAAGAAAAAATATTTATTTTCTTGAAATGATTTATTTTCCTAAAAGACTGCTAATACTAGAAGGACATGATCTAACTATAGGGTGGCACTCATATTTGTGGGGTGGGGGGAAACAAAATACTTATGAATACTTTAGAAGACACACAATTAGGAATTCATTACTAATAATTTGGAATAAAATTAAAAAACAACACTATATATAAATCCCGTCTTGGATCTCTCCAGAGGAAACTTTAACACACCCAAATTTAGTAGACTGGACAAAATTAATTAGTTATAGAGACATAATAAACAAGAGGAGAATATTAAAAACCAGAAACAAATTGGAGCTGGACTTAGGAAGAGAAGTGCAATGGTACAGATAAGATACTACAGATAAGTTCAAAGTATACAGAGGATATAAAAAAAGATCAGGTTCGACTAGAAGAAACAGAATTAGATAAAATCATTATTAGGGAATGAGCGAAAACTAATAAGTAGATTATACAAGTTTCTAATATGGTATAAAATGGAAGAGGAAACAGTGAAAGACACGATGATCAAATGGGCACAAAATGTTAACCATGTGATAGAATTAGAGAAGTGGGAGAAGATGTGGAAAACGAACATGAAACTGACAATTGTGACGGCATACAAGGAAAATCAGATGAAAATGTTTCATAGATGGCACCTTCCACTGGCCAGAATTGCGAAAATGTTCCCCACCAACTCCCTGAAATGTTGGAAATGCAAGACTAGCTATGGAACATACTACCATCAATGGTGGACCTGTACGATGGCACAAAAATTTTGGAAGAAAATTAAAATCTGGATAGTAGAAATAATTCAGAATCCAATAGAGGGAAAACTGGAACAGTTTCTGTTAGGCATTTCAATAGAAAATTATACCAAAGAAATACAGTACCTTATATTGCATATATTAACAGCAGCACGTATTGTATACGCGCAATATTGGAAGAAAGAAACATTACCAATGGAAGAGGATTTATTTAAAAAAATCCTGGAATGTGCAGAGTTAGATAAATTAACTAAAGAAATTAAGGGGAAAGAAGAATCAAAGTATTATAAGTTCTGGAGTAGATGGTATGAATGGCTGAAAAATAAGGAAATAAGTTAAATGTATGAAGAAAGGAGGGGGAAAATGTGTATGATCTTTTGTTAGTAAAGAAGAAATGATATAAAGTAGAAAATGAACGTCAAATAAGTTATTACTTAAATATCTGTAAATATTGATGTATAGAAAGAATAGACCGCTGTATATAGCTGAAAAGAAAGTGATACTTTTTTTGTTGTGTTACTTCTTGTTGTTTGTACATGTTTGATTTTTAATGTTGTTTTAATGTGTTTAAAATAAAAAACTTAAAAAAAATGATTTATTTTCCTAGCATTTCTTGACTGTAAAAAAATGGCTCATTCAATGTAGTTTATATTGCTAAAAGCAACATAAATTACACTTAATGTTCCTCATAGGCACACAAAGAGCTGTACTTCTGTGAAGAAATTGAAGTTTGATCAATTCAAGTTGAGCTGCCAGCTCAATTCAATAAGAGTACTTCTACAAAAGTGTCGACACCCATGTATAAGAACCACCCTTATCAGCTCAAAATAGTGTAGCCACTTTGTAAGAACTATCTTTTCAAGTGCTATGGAGCATTGTTTCAATCAAAGATTTGATCGAAGTGAAACACTTCATTGAAAATTTGTACATAACTCTTGACTTTCGCACGTTTGGAGGTACAGTTTACAGTAATACATTATTGATTCTAGAAGAATACTATTCTGCCCATAAACCGGTCATTCTATGACATCTTTTATGTGAGGAGACCAATGCAACTTTAACACTCGCACTCATCTTGGAGAAACATAATAGAGACAGTATGTTTGCACAAAGCACCCCACTGAGCAAAAGACAACATGAACAGAAACAAGTAACAGCTCTGGGCAAGGAAATGTATAAAAGCGTAACAGTCTTGTTAGGTCAGGCCAAAGGACCATCCAGTCCACTGTGTTATGATGTCAATCTGAATGTTTTTGGGAAGCTCACAAGCCTGGAATGGAGAAAAATAAATGCCTCCCCTTGTTGCCTCCTAGTAACTTATTTTTAAGATTTTCACTTATGATTCAAAAGGGTGTAAATAGGTATCGATATTAATAGTTACTCAAAACCTCCATGAATCTGTCCAGTCCCATTCAAAGTAGTTAACATTAGCACAACTGCTGGCAGCAAAATTCCACAATTTAACCATGTTCTGTACGTTAAAAAATCTTTCTGTAAGCCCTGAGTCTCCATATATTTCGATGTATGACCTCAAGTTTTAACATGGTGAGAATACATTTCTTTTCACCTGATCTATGCCATTCATCATTATTTTACATTTCTCTATCATGTCTCAATTTGCATTCCTTTGATCCAGGCTATAGAATTGTCATTACTGTAGTCCTTCCTTATGGCAGAACGGCTTCAATTTCCACATACACTTTTGTACCTCTTCTAGCTCAATAATGTCATTCTTAAATGTCTATGGAGATATTCAGTCATCCAGGTCATGATTGTTGTGGCCCACCAGCTGCCAGTGGACCTGGCGGCAGACTCAGACGATGGGGAGATTGGGGAGGAACTTGGGCCAGTGCTGGAGTCTGGGGAAGGCTCTGGTGGATGCTCTGCGTCAGACGCAGAGATAGAGCCAGGGCCATCCAACATTTCCCAGCCACCGGAGAGGCAGCTGCCTTTGGAGGCTGATATGAGTGAGGAGGAAGAACAGCTGGGGCCTGTTCCAGATGCATGTATACGCAGAGCAGTTAGAAAAGGTGAGCAACAGAGGACAAGGAGTCAACTCGGGAAGCAAAGCACACGTGGACGCTGAATGGCCCCTCCCTGGCTGGGGAATAAATAGAAGGAAAGGGAAGTGGTTGTCATAGGGAGCTCACGGCCTTGTAATTATCGCAAGGAACTGATAAGGTCTGTACTGCAGTTAACTACTTGAAGGATTATTGCCTGGACTTTTCGGTGGGTGAATGCAATTAATTCACAAGAGGTAATTAAAGAGAGGTTTTTCGTGACAAGAAGTCTGTTTCTTGCTTCTGCTAAGGCTGGGTCAGAAGAAGACTTTAATTCCAGTTGCCTCTTGAAAAAGCACCTTTGGGATGTCCTTCTTAAACCATGTTTGTAAATATTGTATATAGTACTCCAAATATGGTGTCACATTTAGGTAAAGGCATTATTATATTAGCAGTTCTATTTCCAATTCCTTTTCTCATAATTCCAAACATGGAATTATAAACTTTTTCACAGCAATTGCACACTGGGTTATTTTCACCCAAATTGCCTTTCCTTTCCATTACTAGTTCAGATTCCATTCTTACACAGGTGAAGTTTGGATTATGGTGGATAAAAATCAATGCTTTAAAATAAATAAATAAATAAATAGTTTTTAAAATTTAAATTGGATTAAAATTTAAATTATTCTAAAGATAGTTTTCTATTTAAGATACATTAATAATTTAGTTTATTCAGCATGAAATGGACCTTAGTTAGGTAGCATGAGGCTATATATTCTGCAATATTGGGACTGTCAGTGAGTCAACAGCGGGTCAGAGGAGGAGCCACTGCGGGACAGAGATGACAGCTGCTCTTTAAAAATTATGATTTAAATCAAGCCTTTTTACTAGTGATTTAAATCATGATTTAAATAAAATCCACCCTGGTTTGGATTGTCATTTCCTTTTGCCAAGATTTTTTTTTTTTTTTTTTTTTTAATTTGATTTATATGCCGCCCTTCTCCGAAGACTCAGGGCGGCTTACAATGTGCTCAGCAATAGCCTTCATCCTTTTGTATATTTATACAAAGTCAGCTTATTGCCCCCACAACTGGGTCCTCATTTCACCTACCTTAGAAAGGATGGAAGGCTGAGTCAACCTTGAGCCTTGGCGAGATTCGAACCCTGCAGTAATTGCAGGCAGCTGGTCTTAATAAGCTTAATAACAGGGTGCTTTAAACCCCTGTACCACCAAGGCTCTTAGTAACTTGTTTATGTTGGACTTTGATATTTTGAAGCTCATTCGGTCACTTTGGAGAGATTCTTTTTGAACTCTTTCAATCTCTTTTTGATTTTACCACTTTAGATTGCCACGGTGATCAGAAATGGCCACATCACCACTCATTCGTACAGGTACTGCTTGGCAGTCAGATGTACAGCATATATATTTAATCAATAAATAAATTTATCCACGAAGAACCCTACTATACATACAGTAACTCACCAATAAATGAATTGCTCATTTATTCCTACTTTTTGTGTTCTGATTATTAACCAGTTGCCAATCCCTGAGATTGCCTGTATTTTTATGTAATGACAGTTGAGTTTTCTGATAATGACCTTTGTCAAAGACTTTCCAATCTATTTTATTCCATATCTATTGGGTCATGCTTTTCTGCTTGCTTATAGACACTATCTGTTCCAACATCTTGTTGAAGTTATAGCAGCAGTATGATGTCCTACTAGTTTATATGCTATTGTTTTTATACATATTGGGCTTTTTCCAAAGGTATCTCAGAGCCTCAATCAAAATCTCTAATCCCGGCACCTTCATCTTATCCATACGTTAATTCTATTTAGCACTACCTGTTTAACTGCCCTTGCTTATGGAGCAGTTTTAAGAAAGGCATCTTGATTGCTCTGGATTCATCAACAATTCACCAATTTGGCTTCCAGGACTGCCTGACTAGTGTTTCTACATTACTGTTTAACACATGAATAAACAACACTTACCCTTCCCTTGCATGGATGTTTAACTTATAAGTTTGCTTCACTGACATTTATAAAGGAGTGTCAACAGTTTGTCACTATGGTTGTGATGCTTCAACAGCTGGGAATTCCTTGTGGCTAGAGAGTACATGCAATCTCAACCTCTTTCAGTACCACATTTTCAGCATGGAAATATATGTACAAGATAAAACACACAAGCAGGTTCATGGTGGTGGTGGGGTGGGAAGTTCCTTAAGCAAGATTAATACATGTAGCTCAAAATTGGTGAGGGAATACAGAAGGCATTTTGCAAATCTAATTTTAACAAGGCAAGCTGTATTCCATAGTGCAAGCCTAAGTAAATGGTTCTTTGAATCACACTGTAGTCATTTTGAATTACAGGCTTGGCCAATTCAGAATGAACACTGTTGGAACTGTCTGACAAGCAACTCTATTGTGGAGAGTCAAAAACAGCTTCCCGCAAAGTTTCTCCAGAGAAGGACACACTGCATGCATATATCTATATCTTTATCTTTATCTTTATCTATATCATCTATATCTATATCTATATCTATATCTATATCTATATCTATATCTATATCTATATCTATCTATCTATCTATCTATCTATCTATCTATCTATCTATCTATCTAATGTTATCTTCTTCAACTGTAGTAGAAAAAATTGTTGAGATTGGCATTATTTGATAGATTTTATGCATCGCATCTCCTCCCTGAACTCAAGGGATCATATGTACCATTCCACCTATTTTTTCCAACCCTGTGAAGTAGATTGGGCTGAGAGGAGGTGATTGGTCCAAAGTTATTCAATGAGTTTTCATGGCTGAGGATAAACATGAACTTGGATCTCACCAGTCCTAGTCCAACACCTAATCAGCACACTACACTGGCTTATTTTTTTTTAAATTTGTGTCCATGTTGCAATAAAATATGTATTTCACTTCTTTTTCATAATTAAATAAAATATGGCAAATGACAAAGAGCCAGTAAAGGTTCTAACTAAGCTATGCCAGCAAATCTAAAGAACGAAACAGATTGGAGGAGGTAAATCTACATGCCAATGCCAAGAAAGGAGATTTATCAGAGCCTGAAAATTATCATGCAATATTCTTAATTTCAGGTGAAAGCAAAATATTGATTAGGATTGTTGAACGCAGATCACAGCACAATGCCAGATGTTAAAGATTGCTTTAGAAATAGCAGAGGAACACAACACAATACCACTGATGTGTACTAAATAATTGAGAAAGCCAAAGGATACCAAAAAGAAGTCAGTATGTGCTTCACTGATTATAGAAGGCCTTAGTTGCATTCAGCCCAGACGCTTCTACGCATGTGCAGAAGGTTCTGCACATGTGCAGAAGTGTCGCACGCAAGCGCGCCCACAAGCAAACCAGTAGCAATGGGTTTTGAAACCCGTCCCTGGTTGCATTGATTATATCAAGCTGTGGAATGTGCTGGACGTATGGAAATTCCAAAACATGCCAAAAGAGACTGGTTTGGGGTTGGTAATGGAGTGATACTGTACACTTCCCTTATTTATTCAATTTGTATATGGAATATATATTGAGGGAAGATGGATTGGAAAAAGATGACCATATGTATACCACTGGAAGATGTGAAAGACCAGTTTGGGGACTAATCCTCCTGGAGAAAATCTATCTAAGGAACACCAACTTGATTGCACTGGACAAGAAGCAATAGATAGAAACTAATCAAGGAGAGAAGCAACCAAGAACTAAGGAAAAATTTCCTGACAGTTAGAACAATCAATCGGTGGAACGGCTTGCCTTCAGAAGTTGTGAGTGCTCCAACACTGGAGATTTTTAAGACGAGATTGGACAACCACATGTCTGAAATGGTGTAGGGTTTCCTACCTGAGCAGGGGGTTAGACTAGAAGACCTCCAAGGTCCCTTCAAATCTGTTATTCTGTTAAAACATTTTAGAATAACAGATATCAGCCAGAGTAATACCATATTGTATTACTCCAAATATCCGCTCCAAACTCGATTGCAGAAAATACGACTTCAGCAACAGAGTGGTCAACGCCTGGAATGCTCTACCTGACTCCGTTGTTACAGCCTCAAACCCTCACAGCTTCAACCTCAAACTGTCTACCATGGACCTCACCCCATTCCTAAGAGGTCCGTAAAGGGGGTGTGCATAAGCGCACCAGCGTGCCTACCATCCCTGTCTTACTGTCCCCATTTATCTGTACTTACTTCCTTTGTTTATATTTATGTTTATACCTATATCTGCTATCTTGTACATGTTTGACAAATAAATAAATAAAATATTGAGGCATTAGCTCAGAAGTGAATACTGCAACACTTTCCATTAGGCACTCATTTAGTTACTGAAACGAACTACAGCAAAGCTAGTTAATTACAACCCCCACGAACATAATAGTAGGAGGTGATGAGAATCACAAAGCAAAACACTAGTTAATGGTGAGAGTATTTGACTAAGAGCAGTGAAGTCGTGACAGAATATGCTGAATTTACCACTTTCATTGCACAATGCAAAGTTTGTGTTAAGTAGCTCTTTAATTGGTCTCTATATTTCTTCCTTTTACATAAGCACTTCCTTAAGGTAATCATATTTCATTTTGAGTTAGGATACTATGATCAAAATATAGACTGAATCAGCAACTTGGTCATTAAATGAAGTGGTTGCTAAACTAAACTGTGTCTGGGCTTATGATCTGATTTGTGGAAGAGAAACTGGCTGGCTCACAGAGAGGAATCAAACAGGGAATTAGTCTGGAATCCATCTGTGGGCATGAGACGGCAAAGTATGACCCCACTGAATGCAGTTGAACCTTATCTAGTCTTATCCGCCTGCAATAAACAGCTAATTGAACTTTTCAAGTATGGATCAGTGCTGGGTTTCAATTTTTTCTATCGGTTCTGTGGGTGTGGCTTGGTGGGCGTGGCAGGGGAAGGATACTGTAAAATCTCCATTTCCATCCCACTCCAGGAGAAGGTTACTGGAAAATCCCCATTTCCTCCCGATCAGCTGGGACTCGGGAGGCAGAGAATAGATGGGGGTGGGGCCAGTCCTAAATGGTATTTATCGGTTCTCTGAACTACTCAAAATTTCCGCTACCGGTTCTCCAGAACTGGTCAGAACCTGTTGAAACCCACCTCTGGTATGGATCTGCTTATATGGGCCTGACATTACTAGTTTTTCTTTGGTTGTAAACCTACAAAGGTCATAAATGCAAAAACTAATCAGAAACTTACTTTTTAATCACTGCTGTAAATGTGAATGGCCACTTTATGTGACAATTGCTAAATGAGGACTAGCATGAGCAGGGCAATGCTCCTCTGGAAGGGACAGAAAACAGCAAGGTTTTCAAGCTTTATCTATCCATTGCCACCTGTGTGTCTGCACAACATCTTTTTCTTATAATCAGTAGTTGAAACAATAAAATTGGATTAACACAAAATTCAGGCCCAGGAATAGATATGGGGAACAATTTACCATTCAGGTCAGATTATTTTTTCTATCTGTTTCTTAAACCAGCTCTTTTAAACATCTTTAAAAATAAGCTTATTTGGCCAATTATATAATTTGATCTTGATTAACAATTTATTATAGCAGTGTCAGAAAACTTGCCATCCCTGTGCAGAAAGCAAAAATACATAGGGTGAGTCACCAGGTGCTGCAACCCTGATCAGAAATTGACTGTAATATTTCTCTTACTGCATTTTACAAACTGGAGCACCACCTACTGTATTTGAGAGCCAAGTGCACTATAAGCTGTAAAATGGAAAGGTATAGTTCATTTTCTCTTTGAAATCAAATGTGGGGCTTATTATAAAAAAGGAAATGGCAAGGAAATATGAAAACCCAAAAAGGAAAGCAAGCTCTTACAAGAAGACCAAGATATGTCCACCTAAGATCAGTGAAAAGTGATTCCATGTAAACTAATTTAAGATTTTAAATGAAGGCAGGATGTAACTAACAAAAATATATGCAATAAATTTTGTTCTTTTGAATTTCCTCAGAGAGTAGCAACTGACTGTGAGGAAGAAAATAAAGGAATTGTACCCCCAAGTTGTAAATAAATAAATAAATAAATAATTTTATTTCTATACCGCCCTTCTCCCAAAGGACTCAGGGCAGTGTACAGCCAATTTAAAAACACAAGACACAACAATGATTAAAAATTAAAATAATTAAATAAATTTGGCCGGATTAAAACCCCCAAAATTTAAAATACCCCAATTAAAATTATTATGTTGATAGCCCGGCCTGGTGGAACAACAGGGTCTTCAATGCGCAACGAAACACCCGGAGGTCAGAGATCTTACGTATTTCCAGGGGCAGTTCATTCCACAGGGCTGGGGGTCCCACAGGGAAGCCCCTCCCCCTGGGTGTCGCCAGCTGACATAACTTGGCCAATGGCACCCTGAGGAGACCCTCTCTGTGGGAGCGGACTGGTCGGTGGGAGGCTGTCGGAGGCAGAAGACGGTCTCGAAGGTACCCGGGTCCTATGCCATGGAGCTCTTTAAAGGTGGTAACCAACACCTTGAATTGCACCCGGAAGACCACTGGGAGCCAGTGCAGCTCGCGCAGGAGGGGTGTCACACGGGCACAACGAGGTGCGCCCATAACCACCCGCGCGGCCGCATTCTGGACCAGTTGGAGCCTCCGAGTGCTCTTCAAGGGGAGCCCCATGTAGAGCATTACAATAGTCCAGCCGGGAGGTGACAAGGGCATGAGTGACCGTGCGCAAGGCGTCCCGGTCCAGAAAGGGCTGCAACTGGCGGATCAGGCGAACCTGATAAAAGGCCCCCCTGGCCACGGCCATCATGTGCTCTTCTAAAGACAGCCGTGCGTCCAGGAGGACACCCAGATTGCGAGCCCTCTCTGTGGGAGGCAAAGATTCACCGCCAATAGTCAGCGATGGCACCTGCTGACTATATTGGGACGCCGGCAGCCACAGCCACTCGGTCTTGGACGGGTTGAGTCTGTGCCTGTTCCTCCCCATCCAGACCCGCACGGCCTCCAGGCAGCGAGACATCACATCAAGGGCATCGTTGGGATGGTCTGGGGTGGAGATGTACAGCTCGGTATCATCAGCGTACAGATGACACTTCACCCCAAAACCACGGATGATCTCACCCAGCGGCTTCACATAAATGTTGAACAGAAGGGGCGAGAGGACCGACCCTTGTGGCACTCCCCATGCGAGACACTCGAGGTCGACCTCTGCCCCCCTGCCAACACGAACTGCTAGCGGTCGGAGAGGAAGGAGGAGAACCATCGTGGAACAGTGCCCCCTATTCCTAACCCTCTCAACCACTGCAGCATGATACCATGGTCGATGGTATCAAAAGCCGCTGAGAGATCTAATAGGACTAGGACAGAGGAGCAACCCCTGTCCCGAGCCCTCCAGAGATCATCCACCAACACGACCAATGCCGTTTCTGTGCTGTGCCCCTGCCTGGAGCCCGACTGGCACGGGTCTAGATAGATAGCTTCATCCAGGTGCCTGGGCAGTTGTCGTGCCACCACACTCTCGACAACCTTCGCCACAAAACGAAGGTTGGAGACCGGACGGTAGTTAGCTAATTCAGCCGGGTCCAGGGAAGGCTTCTTGAGGAGGGGCCTCATCACCGCCTCTTTCAAGGCGGCGGGAAAGGCGCCCTCACTCAGAGAAGCAGTTATAATCCCCTGGAGCCAGCCTCATGTAACCTCCCGGGAGGCCAGTACCAATCAGGAGGGACACGGGTCCAATAAACATGTGGCGGCACTAATCCTACCCAGAACCCTGTCCACATCCTCGGGAGCCACAGGATCAAACTCCTCCCAGATAATATTCTCAAGACCTGCCCCTGTCTCCTCCCCTGGACTCATCCAATCGGAGTCCAAGCCATCCCGAATCCGAGCAACTTTATCATGCAGGAATTGCACAAAATCCTCAGCAAGGGATCCTGCAAGGGATCTTCCCGCACTCCCCCCCCCCGAAGAAGGGAGTGGGAGTTGTAGGGTGAATTCTTCCAGAACTCAGAAGCAATCTAATACTCCCAGACTTCTAGATCCAGTGAGTACATACAATTACAATTTGGTTTTATTTTGTATGCAGTAGTTTTACCCAGTTTCCTTCATTCATCAACCCCCCCCCCAAGCCTCATCATCATTTTGAATGGGTCTACTCATTGTTCCTTTTTCTCCCTTAAAATCTAATCATATTCTTCAAGCTAAATCACATTAATTTTTATAATTGTTGTGTGTTCTTCATAAATTCTAAATATTATTTTAAACAGATATCTTTGTGCCAATTTGTTTTTTTAAATAGAACAGTTACAATCTGGTAAAGTACCCTAAAGTTTGCTAGAGTGACTCAAAGATACAGTGTTTAAGGTGTGTTTGTTTTTCTCAATCAGATATTTCCTTTTCCTTTTTTGGTTTTAGCCTTTCTCTTCTAATGGAGGGAAAGAAAAGAAGGTAGTGGCAGCATATATCAACTCCTAACAAAAACTGATGTATAAATGTAGGTAGTTCTAGATGTATGGACCAGACCTAGAGAGTTTTATAATAGAGTATTCTTAAAATATTAAATAGTTCTCAAAACAACAAGTAGTTTCATGATGATGGCAAAATGTGTGTGGTGATCTTACATGCAAGGGGTGAAGTTTGCATTGTGACATTGTAGTACACATTTATCTCCTTATAGACATCAGTAGATAGCTCTCTAGTGAACTGGATGAGAAACCGGCATTCAAAAGGAAGCGTATCAGGAGGTATGTGAGAAACATCCTAAGCCTAAAGAAGTGAATTTTGTTTGAAATTGTAAAGGAGAATAGGTATTATACCAGTTGCAGCCATCACACAGAACAAGCATGGTGGGTTTCAGGCTTAAACTGGACAATCAAACTTCAGAATGTGGAGGTAAAAGATTTTCCTTGTGACATTCTGTAGAAGTGAAAGTTGGACTTTAAAGAAGGACTGAAAGATTTTTTTTTTCATTCTATATGTTTCTGTACCTATCCTACCTTTATTATTTTTATAAATAACTCAAAGCAGCCAACATCTCATACTTTTTCCTCACACTTTCCCCATAACAACCTTGTGAAGTATGTTGGGTTGAGAGAGAATGACAGCCCAAGAAAACAAACTGACAAGCAAATGAACTTTTGAAAAAAATCAAGCCAGGGTTTTCACTTGGGACACAAATGACTAGGCCAAAGTTATCACATTTTGAGCACATTATGTGAAGGCTTAGCTGTCTTGGGGAAAGGTGGAAGGATGACCAACAAGGACTCAATTTGTAGTAGTAATGCATATACTGTCAGATGATCTGAAAGATCATGTTAGGGACAGCTCATCCTGGAGAAAAGCTAAAATAAAGAATCAACACTAACTTCATGGCACATAAAGGGTTAATTTATATAAGTCATTCTACACTGTTGTCTTCAACCAAGTGTTGTCCAATATTTATTATTCTCATCCAGATAGCCAAGCGAATAATGGGACATGTAGTCCAATCCCTCTGGAGAGCTGTGGTTTGAGAAACGCTGAATGACTAATGGTATAAGACACCCCTACATATAGAAAGGAAAGGACACAATACTGACAAATAGCAGGGCGAACAGGTGTCAAATAATGACACCCTGCTCAGAATGAGGAGTATTTCCAATATTTCCCCCTCAAAATGGCAAACGCACGCCCCCTTTTTCAGACTGACAGGAGTGGCATCCAACGACGAACGTGCCTCGAGGAAAAAGGTGAGCCTTCAATAGGATTTTAGCCAATAGGATTTCTCACTTGTTCGTCCCCTAGAACGCGTTGGAGCAGCCCTTGCGCCGCGATTCCCGAGAATACCGTCTCCTCTATGGTATACTAACCTGCAAAGTGCAACCACTTTCTAGTCCCCCCCCCCCACGCTTCCAAGCACCCCTCCTCCCCCAAATTAGCTGCCCTTCGTCCTATCACCGACCGCTCACCATCATCGGGAGTCCATATTGCAGCGATTTGTTCTTCCGCAGCCTTTGCATCCAGGCCATGGCTCACTTTTTAAGCCTCGGAGGGAGAGCATCTATTTACCGGTGCCGCGATCCAGCAGAAATTTCATTCCCCTGGATTCGGAGGCCGGAAGCAACAAGGTTCCGCTTCTCGAAAGGGCGCACAGGCGAAAGGTTGAATGCAGGATGAGCCTGCAGTGGAGGAGGAAACTTGCCGAAGAAAAATCTCGTGAAGGCTCCCTGGCGAGTCTAATCATGGGACAGTTCTGCCAGTGTTTGATGTAAAGCAAAGCAATACTATGCCATAAAGCAGAAGTTTTCAAACTTGGCAGCTTTAAGACTTGTGGACTTCAACTTTAAGACTTGAAATTCACAAGTCTTAAAGCTGCCAAGTTTGAAAACCTCTGCCATAAAGTTTCGTCAACGACACTCCATTCTTCAGATAATTGAAGCATGGATGCATCATCCTGCACATTTCATATTGTGCCCCTGCTGGGAAGCAAGTTCGAAAGGGCTAAAGATACATGTAATAGTAGCTTAATCTCTTCAACTAGCTATCCCCTAAAGATCTGTAGAGACATTTCTCTTTCTCGTTTCTCTTAACTGAGACTTTTTCCTCTTCTAATACTTTTTTTGGACTGTGAAACGTTGCTGGTGCTGGGCATTCCCTAATTCTAGCATATGATCTCAGTCATCAAACGGATCACTCAGACCGCCCTCTCTCCTCTTGCTGCACCTTCGATTGACCTTATTCATTTCTCCTGCCATCAAGCAAATTGCATCGAAATACCTCTTTCTAGAAAGAAAGCTCCGGTTGGTGAGCTACATACATCTGTCAATCAATATCTCCTCCAGAAACATGCACTGCCCCAGATGCTCACATTAAGGCTGACATGGTAGTAGTAAGATATTTAGCAGGCAGCAGGTAGTAAAGATATTTAGCAGGCAGTAAAAGACATGCCTGAAACTGGGGCTACAAAATGAATACAGATCTGAGAAAGGGGAGAGGGGGTAGTGGAATTTCATAAATTAATTGAAAATAAATGCATTACTCAAGGTCAATTAAGTGTTTAAAATATTTCAGGGTGACCCAGAACAAT
Source organism: Pituophis catenifer annectens (assembly GCF_029215685.1). Lineage (NCBI taxonomy): Eukaryota > Metazoa > Chordata > Lepidosauria > Squamata > Colubridae > Pituophis > Pituophis catenifer. The sequence continues at coordinate 280,124,804 of NW_027256881.1, forward strand.
GTACTTAATTTCTCCACTAGATGGCACCTTCTTTATGTCAAATGTTGACAATACTTTTGCTTTCTGCTTGTCGAGAATTACATTCTGAAAACATGAAGGATATCAGAGTCATAGAATCACAGGGATCGAAGGGACCTTAGAGGTCTTCTACTCCAAACCCCTGCCTAGGGCAGAAGACCTTATTCCATCCTGGACAAATGCTTGTCTAATCTTTTCTTGAAAACCTCCAGTAATGGAGCACCCTCCGTTCCAAAAGACAAATTCTTCCACTGATTAATCGTTCTCACTTTCAAGAAATTTCTCCTTTAGTTTCAGGTTAGATCTCTCTTTAATAAGTTTTCCCCCATTGCTTTTTGTCTTACCCTCAGGTGCTTTGGAGAATATGTTGCTCCCCTCTTCTCCGAGACAATTCCTCAAATATTGGAAGACTGTTGTCATGTCATCAGTAATTCTTCTCTTTGCGAGACTAGACATACCCAATTCCTGCAACTGTTTATCATACGGTTTAGCTTCCGGTCCCCTAATCAACTTTGCTGTTCTTCTCTGCAACACTCAGACTTCAGTGCCCAAAAGAGAAGGCCTGCATATTGGGCAAGGGACCTGTAATAACCTATACTAGCACTTCTCAATCTCAATCACTTCCCTAAATTTCCCAGCCAGCATCTAATTCGGCATTGTGGCATGAACCCATCTCGGTTCCAACAAATTCAATCTTGTTTAGCTTTTTGAAGTATGATCCATGCAGGATCTTGATTTACACAACACAACATTTCTTCCAGAATCAAGACAACACTGCTTTTCAACCAGAGGCTCTGAAAGAAATTCAAAGAACTAACCTCAAGAATTGTTTTTGTCATAGAATTCTGCTTTAGAGAAGTAAAAGGAGTAATCTTGATATACATATGGGGCTTTTAGTCTTTTACCAAGAATACTGTGTCTTTGACATAATAATGTATTTAGTATAGAATTACTTTTACATAGATATGTATAGGACAAGATCTATGTTTAAAAGTCCACATTAACAACAACACAAATGCATCAAACTGAGATGCAAATCTGACTTTCAATGAAAACTGTCATGAACTTAAAGTTAATTTTGAGCCAACATTCACCAGCAATCAGTCTTAGAATGGCCTAAACCACAACCTTTAATTTTCAAATAAAATTGAGTCACGGCACTATACTATTTAAAAATTGAAATGCTGCAAGATTGTTTGAAGTTCTTTTACAGTTATTTTAATATATATTTCAATTATGTTTTTAGTAAGCTTTTAATGTATTGTTTTAAAATTATTCTTATTAGCCACCTTGAGTGCCATCTGCTGGAGAAAAGCAGGATATGTAACCTCATAAATATAGAAAAATGAACTTGATGTTTAGCTGCGGTTCCATAGCAAAAGAGTAATGATGTTGTTGTTTATTAACCCTGCAGTAGAAATGAACAGTGTATTTTAGGTTTCTCAATGCTGGAGATAAAAAGACAGGATTTATTTATTTGATTAATTTATATCTCACTTTTCACTCAAAAGTTCCCACATATTTTTCTCAATCAACAACAAATTGGTGTGCTGAGAGTAGTGATTAGCTTTCAGTATTCCAGTCAACTTCCATGCCATAGAATCTAGGTTTCACTGATACCAGAAGCATCTTGGATGAGAAGTAAAATGTTTCAAGGAAAAAAACCCAAGATTGTCCAGTTACCTTTTGAAAAGTACCTTTGGGACAACCATGACCTGGATGATTGAGAATCTCCATAGACATCTACACTGAAGCAATTGTGGTTTTTTTAATCTATGGCATAGTTTTCTGAGGTTGGAAACACAAGGAATCTATAGAAACCATAAAGACTTGCATAGCTTTAAAACAAATACCTCCACCAAAATAGGGTAGAAAATCTGGCCCGGCTCATGTGCAGGACACAACTCCACTTACATCATACCTGCAGCCTTTGGTCTCCCCAAATATATTAAGTGTGGCCCTACATTCCAAGAAGGAGGGGCATCATTTTTGTTTAATTCCCTAATATTCTGTACCTGAGTAATAAGATTGAGAAGTGTTCCATTTAGAAATGGGTAGGGATTGCTTGATCGTGTGTCATCAGGTCAGTATCAACTCTTTGTACTCCTAGTGAGCATGTGCACACACAAACATTAAACACAAACACACACACTGCTGTACTACTCCTTGTGGCAGGACATTTGTTCCTAGGAAGGATGAGCTAAGAACATCAAGAACATATGTCAAGAGTATACTGTATGTTCCCAGAAGGGTCACCCTTACCTAGGACATCCTTTCAGTAAAGCAAGCCTATATCAAGCAGCAGCAATATAGAAAGATGCTGGACGCAGAGGGTCATTTTAATGTCAATGGCAAAGGCATCAATTCAAGCATTCTATGTGGGAGAAGCCAATGGTAAACTATTCTTCTCCTTTGATGGAGTAAAATCACATGGGTAGAAATTAGAAACAGATGAAGAGCCAACATTCTAATAACAGGCACAAACTGTGATAGCAGATGAACCTGAAGTGTTTCTAACTGTACATCACAGATGCTTCATTTTATGCTTATGACACTTGAAATAAGAGGCTACATAATATTTACCATCAGGAGAAAGCCATTTGCCTGGGCAAGGATGACTCATATATTCTAGTAATGAAATCAGCAATCATGGTATTCTCCTGCAAAATAATTATTGGTTCAGATTTATAGTGTTTGTTCAGACTCTAAGTTATGAGTTTTATTTTCCTTCATTTCTTTATTTAGTTATATTCTTCCTACCTTCCATGAGCCCAAACTAACATAAATGGTGCACCTGATTTGTCCTTACTGCAATTCTGCATGAGGTAGGTTAGACCAAGAAACAGAGACTGGGCCAAAGTCATACATTGAGTTTCATGACTGAGGCCTGTCAATGTACACTAATCTTTTGAAGTAGCTTGTCTTATGATTATTTTTAAATCATTTTATTATGCTCTTGCATATGATAGATTTGAGTTCCAATTCTAAATGTCCAGAAAGCAATTTAAATACATAATTGTCTTGTTAAATAACCCAATATTTGTGCAGTAGTAACCTTTGTTTCATCTGCACACACACAAATATGTAAATTAAATAAATAGCTGTATCTGTATCAATCCAATTACTGATATAGTAGAGAATAACGGGTGATGGGTCAGCATTATTGTTTCTGGAATCAGCCCAAATGATTTACTTTCATACATGACTGGATTGACAGTTGTATCTTATTTCAAGATGAACGTTGTGATGGTATGCTTCGGAGGGCAATAGCACTGGCTGTATGCCTCATACAACTCTCTTTTTAGTTACTCTAAAAGCCAGAATCAACCATGACAGCTGGTTCAGATTTGCTTAGGGGTATGCAGGGGTGAAATGCTACCGGTTTGCTCCAGTTCGGGAGAACCAGTAGTGATAAAAACTACCAGTTTGGGCGAACCAGTAGTTTAAAAAAGCTACCGGTTCCTCTGAACTGGTATTTCCAACGATCAGCTGTGCAGCGGGGTTTAGCTAAACTGCACTGAACAGCTGATCTCCCCTCGCTGTTCTACTTACCTTACCAAGCCTCCTTTTGGCGCGTACTGCGCATGTGCACATGTATTATGCACCAAAAGGAGGCATGGGAAGGTAGGTAGAACAGCGGGGGGGGGGGGAGATCAGCTGTTCAGTGCAGTTTAGCTTTGTTAGAAAGCAGGAAATCTTGCTTTCCAGCGAAGCTAAATCGCGTGCCACAGCTGATCCCTCCCCTCGCTTCTAATTACCTTCCCAAGCCTCCTTTTGGTGCGCACTGCACAGCCAGTGAACCGGTAGCAAACCGGTTCAGATTTCACCACTGAGGGTATGGCCAACCCTGCTTCTTTCTTGTTATGATAATACAGGACTAGAACTCAGTTAGAATTTGACCTGAATTTGTATAAACAAGAACACAATATTTAAATAATTATTTAACTACCACTGATTTTTTTAAAAATCCAGGTGGCTTTATAAAATCAGATACAATAAACTGCAGTCTGGGAACAGCATCAAAAACAACATCAAAACTCAGGAAGGACCACAAAGAGTAAAGCAGCAAACAAAAGGCATTCAATATTTTAAAGCCAATACTGTTCAAAAGAAAAGAAAATCCTAAGAGCTGACCCAGACACTTTCATTAAGATCAGCTTCAGAGATAATTCTATTTCCCACTGAATTTCAGAAACAGCCATAAATAATCAAGCTTCGTATATCCATATTAGTCCAAACAGCACTTAACTAGAATAGAAATAAGCTGTTTATAATCAACTCTCTGCTGCTTTGTGGACTCCCAGATAAGTATGTAGCTGCATTGCACCAAGAATAACAACACTGTGTCTTAATCTGTACATAGAGGATCATCTTTGAATGATTTCTGCAGCAGGATTTTCACTGCCCTCCTTGTCCCATTACATTTTGTATGTTTAATGTAGGTCAGCAAGCATTACAGTGAATTGCCTATTGTTTTTCAACCTGCTGGGCTTTGTGCTTTTGGAGCCAGGGCATTCAAGGTTATTATTATCCTATATAAAATTTCCTAGTTTCTAATTTTACGAACAGCTTTTTGAAGGAGAAATTATCCCATTAAGTAATGCAATCCTTAATGTTGCCTCTTCATCTTTCTCTGATTACAAAAAGAATCCAAATATATATATAATTGCCACCTGCTGCATTCCAGGGTTTTCAGCTTCTCCTTGTCTTTCTTCATATTTGCACTTGCTTGTTTTGATGAGGTAATATGATTGTACAGCTCCCGCCTGAGTTCTAAGGCCTACTGACATTTCCCAGGGCTAGCTCTTCTTCATTTTCCTCTTTGCCCCTTTCTTGAAAGAGCTTCTGCTTCCTGGTATTGGAAGAAATGTCCATCTGGGTTCAGTTCCAAGTGGGGAGAAAGACACTGGAAACATGGAGGCTGTTTGGAAAGATGGTTTAATAATGGACAGGACCACATGGATTGAGGTCCAGGGCAATTGAGCACATGGGGGGCGGGGGAGGGAGGGGGGGAGGGAGAGAGAGAGAGAGAGAGAGAGAGAGAGAGAGAGAGAGAGAGAGAGAGAGAGCCTCTCCTGGACTTTGAACTTGCTTCCTGTTCCTGTGGCAAGGGCATGTATTCTGATTGGTTGTCAGGCTCCCATGGGGCCATACAGGGGTAACTTTGTAAGATGTCTTGAGGCCCTGGCTTAGTTGAACCTTGCTGGTTGAACCTTCCCAGGTGCCATGTGGTGAGATGGGTAGAGGGCTAATCCTATTATGTCCTGAGAGTGAAGGTCTTTTGTTTTGTAGATAAGCTGGCCCAGCCTTTTGTCTTGTAGATAGGTTGGCACCAGTCTTTCTGGGGCTATTAACAAAGGTGGGGGCTGCTTTCAAAGAGCATGTTTCTCCTTTTCTCATTTAGGGAGGTATAATATGCTGCCTTTTTAATATTTCCTAGAATATTTCATTCTTCTAGGAGAAGGGTGGGTGCTAACTTTCTACACTGGTTTCTGCCTTTTTAAATTAGCTACAATGTGTGCAATTGTGGCATTTCAGAATTGATCCTCATTACACATGTCCCTTTCAGTAATTACAGAACCTCAGAAGAATCTGCCTGTGCATTCAAAAAAAATTATTCCGTTCCATAAATCATGGTTTTGGATAAACATTTTGAATACTTTTCCCCCAGCAATTTTAGTTTTATCTTATTTCCATGCATTTCATCAGCCAAGGGCCCAGGGGAGGGGTGGGGGGAGTGGCGGTGATTATTAGGGAAAGTCTTTGTCCGAGGGAGACCACTGTTCCTCAGATAGCCGGATGTGAGTCCCTCTGTGTAAAGTGGGGCCGTGGGGTGCAGATGGGTTTGCTGACTACGTACCTGGCTCCCTGCCACGTGGCAGCGACCCTGCCCGAGCTACTCGACGTCATTGCCGGGGTGGCGGTTGATACCCCCAGACTTATCGTCATGGGGGATTTCAACCTTCCATCCGCGGGTGAGGCATCAGAGGCGGCTCGGGAGTTCATGGCTTCCATGACGGCCATGGACCTGACCCAGTTAGTTCAAGGCCCAACTCACATAGGGGGACACACTCTGGACCTGATTTTTGTCTCTGGTCAGTGGTTGAATGATCTTGGTAGAGGGGACCTAGATATTAAACCCTTGTCATGGACAGATCATTCGCTCCTCCAATTAGACTTTCCTACCGCCGTCCCCCGCCGCAGGGAGACGGAGCCAACTAGATGGTTCCGTCCCAGGCGCCTGATGGAACCCGAAAGGTTCCTGACGGAGCTTGGGCCGTGCCCTGAGACCCTAACACACGACTCGACTGAAGAGCTGGTGGCCGCCTGGGAAAGGGCGGCCGCTGGAGCTTTGGACCGCGTCGTGCCTTTGCGGCCTCTGACCCGATGCCGATCTCAACTGGCTCCTTGGTTCTCTGAGGAGCTGAGAGAGATGAAGCGTCGGAAAAGACGCCTAGAGAGCATTTGGAGGACTAGTCAATCCGATTCCGACCGGACACAGGTGAGGTCTTATATCAAGACCTACCTAGTGGCGATAAAAGCGGCAAAGTCTAACCACATTTCCGCTCTTATCGCATCTGCAGAGAACCGCCCAGCCGCCTTGTTTAGGGTGACCCACTCCCTCCTTCGGGGGGGAGTGCGGGAAGATCCCTTGCAGGGTCGCGCTGAGGATTTTGTGCAATTCCTGCATGATAAAGTCGCTCAGATTCGGGATGGCTTGGACTCCGACTGGATGAGTCCACGGGAGGAGACGAGGGCAGGTCTTGAGAATGTTACCTGGGAGGAGTTTGATCCTGTGACTCCCGAGGATGGGGACAGGGTTCTGGGTAAGATTAGTGCCGCCACGTGTTTATTGGACCCGTGTCCCTCCTGGTTGGTGCTGGCCTCCCGGGAGGTTACACGAGGCTGGCTCCAGGGGATTATAAGTGCTTCTCTGAGTGAGGGTGCCTTTCCTGCCACCTTGAAAGAGGCGGTAGTGAGGCCCCTCCTCAAGAAGCCTTCCCTGGACCCGGCTGAATTAGCCAACTATCGTCCAGTCTCCAACCTTCGTTTTGTGGCGAAGGTTGTTGAGAGCGTGGTGGCACGACAACTTCCCCGGCACCTGGATGAAGCTATCTATCTAGACCCGTACCAGTCGGGCTTCAGGCAGGGGTACAGCACTGAAACGGCATTGGTCGCGTTGGTGGATGACCTCTGGAGGGCTCGGGACAGGGGCTGCTCCTCTGTCCTAGTCCTATTAGACCTCTCGGCGGCTTTTGATACCATCAACCATGGTATCATGCTGCAGCGGTTGAGGGGGTTAGGAATAGGGGGCACCGTTTTGCGGTGGTTCTCCTCCTTCCTCTCTGACCACTCGCAGTTTGTGTTGGCAGGGGGACAGAGGTCGACCTCGAGGCATCTCGCATGGGGAGTGCCGCAAGGGTCGGTCCTCTCGCCTCTCCTGTTCAACATTTATGTGAAGCCGCTGGGTGAGATCATCCGTGGTTTCGGGGTGAAGTGTCATCTGTACGCTGACGATACTCAGCTGTACATCTCCACCCCAGACCACCCCAACGATGCCCTTGATGTGATGTCCCGCTGCCTGGAGGCTGTGCGGGCCTGGATGGGGAGGAACAGGCTCAGACTCAACCCCTCCAAGACCGAGTGGCTGTGGCTGCCGGCGCCCCGATATAGTCAGCAGGTGCCATCGCTGACTATTGGGGGTGAATCCTTGCCCCCCACAGAGAGGGCTCGCAATCTGGGTGTCCTCCTGGACGCACGGCTGTCTTTAGAAGAGCACATGACGGCCGTGGCCAGGGGGGCCTTTTATCAGGTTCGCCTGATTCGCCAGTTGCAGCCCTTTCTGGATCGGGACGCCTTGCGCACGGTCACTCACGCCCTTGTCACCTCCCGGTTGGACTATTGTAATGCTCTCTACATGGGGCTCCCCTTGAAGAGCACTCGGAGGCTCCAACTGGTCCAGAATGCGGCCGCGCGGGTGGTTATGGGTGCAACCCGTTGCGCCCACATGACACCCCTCCTGCGCGAGCTGCACTGGCTTCCAGTGGTCTTCCGAGTGCGATTCAAGGTGTTGGTTACCACCTTTAAAGCGCTCCATGGCATAGGACCCGGGTACCTTCGAGACCGACTTCTGCCACCAATAGCCTCCCACCGACCAGTCCGCTCCCACAGAGAGGGCCTCCTCCGGGTGCCATCAGCCAAGTTATGTCGGCTGGCGACACCCAGGGGGAGGGCCTTCTCTGTGGGAGCCCCAGCCCTGTGGAATGAACTGCCCCCCGAAATACGAAAGATTTCCGACCTCCGGGTGTTTCGCTGCGCTCTGAAGACCCTGTTGTTCCGCCAGGCAGGGCTATTAACATAACGTTTTAAATTGGGGTATTTTAAATTTCTGGGATTTTAATTGGAGCCTAATTATTTAATGATTTTAAATTTTAAATTGTTGTCGTGTTTTTTGTGTTTTTAAATAGGCTGTACACCGCCCTGAGTCCTTCGGGAGAAGGGCGGTATAGAAATAAAATTATTTATTTATTTATTTATTTATTTATTTATTTATTTATTTATTTATTTATTTATCTATTTTTAGTCCAGAGAGTAGGAAGAGTTTTGGTCTAGGATCATTTGAAGTAAAGAAATATTCGTCTTTCTTTCTTTCTTTCTTTCTTTCTTTCTTTCTTTCTTTCTTTCTTTCTTTCTTTCTTCCTTCCTTCCTTCCTTCCTTCCTTCCTTCCTTCCTTCCTTCCTTCTTTCTTTCTTTCTTTCTTTCTTTCTTTCTTTCTTTCCTTCTTCCTTTCTTCCTTCCTTCCTTCTTTCCTTCCTTCCTTCCTTCTTTCCTTCCTTCCTTCCTTCCTTCCTTCTTCCCGCCCTCCTTCTCTCTCTCTCTCTCCCTCTCTCTTCTCTCTCCCTCTCTCTTCTTTCTTTCTTTCTTTCTTTCTTTCCTTCTTCCCTCCCTCCTTCTCTCTCTCTCCCTCTCTCTTTCTTTCTTTCTTTCTTTCTTTCTTTCTTTCTTTCTTTCTTTCTTTCTTTCTTTCCTTCTTTCTTTCTTTCTTTCTTTCTTTCTTTCTTTCTTTCTTTCTTTCTCAGGGAATTGGCCACCTTATCCTGGGACAGTAGATAAGTATATTTCATATGGAAGTTCTTGTAATATTTGCTTTCTTGTTGATTTCTATTTGTTGTTTGTTTCCGGTTTTGCTTTGTGTTGTTTTTTAATCTACTACCTTTACATTTGTATGCAATATTTTTCATGTTTTCATATTTTTATCTTTAGTTAGTCTCTGGTGAGTGAAAGCTCTTTTCTTTTTATATATAGAAATAGTGTGTGTATACTTTTTTTCACCTATGTTACTATTAGTGTTATGTGAAATGTAAACAGGTGCCAAAAGAAGACAGTTGCTAAATTAAACCATTTTAAAAATGGACATTTTTCCAAATGTCAGGAAATACATAATATCACACACACAGCTGCTGCTGCTGCTGCTGGTGGACACAGACCAAGCAAATCACATGTACAGCTGCCCTACATGAGCAAAGCTAGGTAAAGTCAATAAGCATTTGGCATCATGTTTATGCAACTGCTGCCCATTGACCATATGCCATATTTATATAAACCATGTAGTAGGCCCGTGATGGCGAACCTACAGCATGCATGCCAGAGGTGGCACGCAGATCCCTCTCTGTGGGCACACGCGCCGTTGCCAGCTGCTCTTCTGGTTTCCAGTGCACACCTGCACGCCAGCCAACTGGTCTTTGCAGGTGTCAGAGCTCCTGAAAATGGCCCGAAAAAGAGCCTGAAAATGGCCCCAAAAATGGTCTGAAAAACGGCCCAAAACAGCCAAAAAACAGGCATGTGCACACCGGCCAGCTGGTCTTTGGATTTCCGGTGCTCAGGCACACACACATGCCCACACATGCATGCGTGTTCTGGTTTGGGCACTCAGTGCCGAAAAGGTTTGCCATCACTGCAGTAGGCTATCCATGCACGCTCTGGTAATCCACATCAAGAGATGGTGTTCTAAAGCAATAAGAATCAAGTATTCGGGGATTTATGCTTCCTCCTTTACCAGGACAGATATTCAGGGAAAATGTTAAGATCAATCCTGTAGAAGAGAATTTATAAGGCGGCGTTTTGTCGCGAAGGTTGTTGAGAGTGTGATGGCACGGCAGCTTCCGCGGTACCTGGATGAAGCTGTCTATCTAGATCCACTCCAGTCTGGCTTCAGGCCTGGGCACAGCATGGAAACGGCATTGGTCGCGTTGGTGGATGATCTCTGGAGGGCTCGGGGTAGGAGTTGCTCCTCTGTCCTGGTCCTGTTAAATCTCTCAGTGGCTTTTGATACCATCGACCATGGTATCATGTTGCGCCAGTTGGAGGGGTTGGGGGGGGGCACCGTTTTGCGGTGGTTCTCCTCCTATCTCTCTGACCGGTCGCAATCTGTGTTGGCAGGGGGCAGCGGTTGACCCCAAGGCGCCTTGTTTGTGGGGTGCCGCAGGGGTCAGTCTTCTCGCCCCTCCTTTTCAACATTTATGTGAAGCCCCTGGGTGAGATCATCCATGGTTTTGGGGTGGAGTTCCATCAGTACGCTGATGACACTCAGCTGTACATCTCCACCCCAGGCCACCCCAATGATGCCCTTGAAGTGATGTCCTGGTTCCTGGAGGCCGTGCGGGTCTGGATGGGGAGAAACAGGCTCCGATTCAACCCTTCTAAGACCGAGTGGCTGTGGCTTCCGGCATCCCGATATAGCCAGCTGGTGCCATCGCTGGTTATTGGGGTGAGCCATTGGCCCCCACGGAGAGGGCTTGCAACTTGGACATCCTCCTGGATGCACGGCTGTCTTTAGAAGAGCATATGACCGCCGTGGCCAGCGGGGCTTTTTATCAGGTTCACCTGATACACCAGTTGCATCCCTTTCTGGATCGGGACTCCTTACGCACGGTCACTCAAGCACTAGTCACTTCCCTCCTGGACTACTGCAATGCTCTCTACATGGGGCTCCCCTTGAGGTGCACCCGGAGGCTCCAACTGGTCCAGAATGCGGCCGCACGGGGGATTATGGGAGCGACGGGGCGCTCCCATGTGATACCCCTCCTGCACGAGCTGCACTGGCTTCCGGTGGTCTTCCGGGTGCACTTCAAGGTGTTGGTGACTACCTTTAAAGCGCTTCATGGCTTAGGGCCTGGGTATCTACAAGACCCCCTTCTGCTGCCAATAGCCTCCCACTGGCCAGTACGCTCGCACAGAGAGGGGCTCCTCAAGGTGCCGTTGGCCAGACAATGTTGGCTGGCGACCCCCAGGGGGTGAGCCTTCTCTGTGGCGGCACCTGCCCTCTGGAATGACCTACCCCCAGAGATACTTATGATCCTGGACCTCCGGACTTTTCGTCGGGCCCTTAAAACTCACTTATTTCATCTAGCCGGGCTGGCTTGATCCCATCTTTCGGTTTTAATTTGTAATTGATTTTATTGGGGTGTTTTAAATTGTGGGCCGAAATTATTTAATATCTTTTAAATTGTTTTAAATTTTGTATGCTATGTTTTACCTTGGCTGTTCATCGCCCTGAGTCCTGCTGGAGAAGGGCGGTATAAAAATCAAATAAATAAATAAATAAATCTTAAAAACTCAAAACTTGAAACAAGGAGAGAAGCAACCTAGAACTAAGGAGAAATTTCCTAATAGTGAGAACAATAAGCCAGTGGAATGGCTTGCCTCCAGAAGTTGTGGGTCCTCCATCATTGGAGGCTTTTAAGAAGAGACTGGACAGTCACTTGTCTGAAATGGTATAGGGGCTCCTGCTTGAGCAGGGGGTTGGACTAGAGAACCTCCAAGGTCCCTTCCAACTCTGTTATTCTGTTGATCTTTCTGTTAAGAGTACCACTTCAGGAATTTTAGGAGCATTGTATGGGTATTCTCAAAAAAAGTGAGTCGCTCCTTGCCATCTCCTTTAGCACCACTCCCTGGAGGCTTCCATCCATCTCCATCTTACCTTCGTCTTTTTTTCTGTGCAGATGAGCACAGAAAATGAAAGAATCCAAATAATTTAATCAGACGAGGTAGGGAATCTGACAGGCACCACGGGAAATATCTATAGACATATTGGTGCCCAGAGGTAGAACTTTGCCTGTTCTGAAATAAAAGCTAAAAATGAAATTGTATATGGATCAGATAAATGATTGCAACGTCCAGAAAGCAGGCATTTTGTAGAATTTCAGCTGCCCTTTTATAGAGCAAATGTATAAAAAAAAATCTCTTAGATTTTTTTTTCTTTAATAGGAGACACTGTTATGTTTCTAATGATGAGGATAAAAAAATGCTCAATGAATATGGTTAGCAGAGACAGTGCAGTGGCCATTTGAAACATAAACAGAATAACAGACAATATGGAGACACTAGTCTTGAGAAGAAGAAGAGGACCCTCACCCCCCAGAACTAAGAATAGCAAAAATTGAAGTGATGTTTAAGACATGACAGAGACTAGGTAACAAAACAAGGTTTGCTGTGTCAGAGGGAAGAGAATCTACAGACATTCAGTTTAGCTTAGCTTTGCGATTAAACTGGACAAGTATGGGCACGCCTAATGTATTACCGACCCGTCATTTTTATTTCCCATAAGATGAAAGTTTATAAGAAAAGATTATTTTCTTATATTTACTTTGTAGCTTATCTTTTTCAAGTTAAAGAATATTTTTAAAAACATTACACTCAAGAGGCTCAGAGGGCCTGTGAGGAATTGAAGGAGGGGTTTATAAGCATAGTGACTATTGAAAGGGCTGTGTTTTTATTTATTTATTTATTTATTTATTTATTTATTTATTTATTTATTTATTTATTTATTTATTTATTTTTATATGCCGCCCTTCTCCGGAGACTCAGGGCGGCTTACAATGCGTTAAACAATAGCCTTCATACTTTTGTATATTTTATACAAAGTCAGCTTATTGCCCCCACAAACCGGGTCCTCATTTTACCCACCTTAGAAAGGATGGAAGGCTGAGTCGACCTTGAGCCTGGTGAGAATTGAACTCGCAGTAATTGCAGGCAGCTGGATGTTAAATGCTGCCTTAGTAGGAGGCATTAGCCTCCTACGCCATTCAGGCTGTTGTAGTTTGGAGATAGATGTTGTTGTATCCCTCCCCCTCTGTTGAAAGAGGGCTGTTCAGTTTTGACATAGATGGCCTCTTTGACCCCTCTTTCAAACCAGCAGTCCTCTTTGCCCAAAATGTGGACTTTTGAAAAAGCACCTTTGGGACAACCATGACCTGGATGGCTGAGAATCTCCATAGACATTGTTCATTGAGAAATATATGTGTATGGTTAGGAAACTGCATTGTACATAAGCAGCGGTGAGTTCTACTTACCTTTACTACCGGTTCGTAATGGGATCACATGCATGCGCCTTGCTTCTGCCCTTGCGCCAAAGCTTCTGTGCATGCACGGATTGCCAATGACAACATCCGGGGTGGTGGGCAGGGCTTCCTGCCACTTTTACTACCGGTTCTTGTGAACCGGTCCGAACCAGGGGCAACCCACCACTGGTACATAAGTTGGTTTAAAGCAGCGGTGAAATCCAGCCGGATATATCCGGCTCATGCGAACTGGTAGCGCCGGTGGTGGGAGGCTTTGCCCACCCACCGGGATGTCATTACACCCCATTTATGACCCTCTGTGCATGCGCGCTCCCGTTCCTGAACCGATAGCAAAGGTAAGTGGATTTCACTGCTGGTTTAAAGGAAGTATGGATACATCTAATAGCCTTGAATTACAAAACAACATATAAAAATATGGAGTTCAGAGTTGGTTGCTGAATATGAAAAGAGCATTAGATATGCACAAAATCAAAGGAATAGATTAGAAATTCTTATGGGGATAATTGAAAAATGTTGGCTGCAGTTGTCTACATTGGTGTGCATTTTTGTATGCTAATGATTTCCTCTACCGGTTCTCCAGAACTGGTCAGAACCTGCTGAAACTCACCTCTGAATAGTATGAAGATTATGCATGATATATAAGTCAGTGCCTGTACTCTCATGTCATGCTAAACTGTTCAAGAGAACCTCTGTGTGTATATGTGCTCATATGTGAACATGTATGTCAAAATTGTCAAGATGGTGACTGCAATATTGAATCCCACCCTATTTTATATCTGTTACATGAACAATATATATTTTACAAAGGCAGAGCTTTGATTGTGTGGTCATGTTTGCCATTCTTTTACCACTGCCACCCCAGATACCGCTGAAACTATTACGTATTATTAATGGCCATGCATGTGTTACCATGTTGCCATCATTTAATACAGTTCCTTAAAGAGATGGCAGTTTACTATTCTATTTGGATTCAAAGCAATGGCATTGTGGATGTCTAAATAAGGAGACATGGCAAACAGCAAATCTCAGTTAAAGAACTAAAGGTAGTCCTTGACTTACAACAATTTGTTTAGTGACTGTTCAAAGTTACAACAGCACTAAAAAAAAAAGTGACTTATGATTGTTTTTCACATTTACGACCTTTGCAGCATTCCTGTGATCATGTGATCAAAATTCAGATGCTTGGCGACTGGTTCATACTTATGACCGTTGCAGTGTCCCAGGGTCATGTGATCACATTTTGCAACCTTCTGACAAGCAAAGTAAATGGGGATGTCAGATTCACTTAGCAACCAAGTTACTGGGGGTGAAGTAGAGGTGGGTTTCAGCAGGTTCTGACCAGTTCTGGAGAACCGGTAGTGGAAATTTTGAGTAGTTCGGAGAACCGGTAGTAAAAACTCTGACTGGCCCCGCCCCCATCTATTCTCTGCCTCCCAAGTCCCAGCTGATCAAGAGGAAATGGGGATTTTGCAGTAACCTTCCCCTGGATTGGGGTGGGAATGGAGATTTTACAATATCTTTCCCCTGCCACGCCCACCATGCCACGCCCACCAAGCCATGCCCACAGAACCAGCAGTAAAATTTTTTGAAACCCACCACTGGGGTGAAGGTTCGTTCTTTGAGCTTGGAGAACAAATCTTCACCTTCATCCTACACTCGAGCTACAGATATTCGCCACTATTGCAAAACCAGGTTATTAATGTATCAGTTGCAGTGATTCACTTAACAACTGTGGCAAGAAATGTCATAAAAAAGGGAAAACCTCACTTAACAAATTCTCACTTAACAACATAAATGTTGGGTTCAATTGTGGTCATAAGTCAAGGACTACCTGTGCTTCCAAGGTGGGGTACTTGGAGCACTTCCAAAATACTTCTGACATGGTGGTGCATTCATGTTCATTAATTGAATTTCACAATTTAGGATGTTGTATAATCACAAAGTTTCTCTTTCTTGGTTTTAAAAAAAAACAGACTCAGACACATATTTCTAGATAATTTTTGCTACTGTAGTTGGAGAGTAAAGTGTCATTTAGTCTATTATACAGTATTTGAATTCACACACACACATAAAATCTGCAGTGGTTGAATAGGAGCACCTTTCATTGACCCTTCCAGTAGCTTAAGAAACTAGTGATTTAAAAAGAATGAAGGGACAGTTAAGTGGAGCTTGCTGCTGGTCTGAGGGAGGAGAAAGTGAAGCTCTAGTTTCAGTTCCTCTTTTTCAATATTTAAAGGAGATACAGCTTTGGAGGAATGGGGGAGAAGGCCTTGTGCATGTATGACTGGAGATAGAGAATTAAAAGAGTTCCAGATGAAGCATCTGTCCCTCAATATGGCTTCCTTTCAGGGCTGCTGTGTCATATTCCAGAGATCATAGTTTTCACAATACGGAAAATGTCAGCTCCAGAAGTTTAATCTCAAGACATGTATTGAGACAATTCTAAATGTTGCTTTAAGTAACAGCAGCCCTTTGAAAAAGAGGCAAAGGTGTCATCTCGTCCTGGCAAGGATGCTCCATGGGTTCTTGGGAAAAAAGATCGAGCAGCCGCAGGAAAAGATGGAGGAGCAACCAGTGGCGTAGGGGGAAAGATTTGAGGGCCGCTTCCACGGGCAGAGTTCAGACCCTTGTGTGCCGGCAGGTTCGCGAAGGGCCTGGGGCTGAAGCAGCTGCCGAAGTCGATGGCGATTCCTCATCCGTCGTGTCTCCCTGCTCCTCCTTATGAAGGCCAAGGTTGATATGAGTCTGCAGAGCAGCAGGGGTCAGCCATTCCTTGGGGAGGCAGCTTTGCAGGAAAGGAATGCAGGAGCTAAAGTAGGCCAGGCGGTTCACCCAGCGTGGGATTTCCTTCCCACACAGGATCTGAGAAACGATAGGGAAACAACACACACACACAAAACAATTTGTCAGTCTCCGCTTTTATATTGCTTGCTTGCTATGGCTGCCATTGTGACGGGGGGAAGGGGGAGTTGTCTGGGTAGTTGGGAGGGGGGAAGTGAGCTGGTGGAGATGTCTTGTACCAGGGAGTGAATTGGAGAAAGTTTTCCTCAGCGCTTTCTCTGCAGCTGGGAGGCGCGCTGATAACCAGTCAAGGTCAACCATCCTGGCATACCAGAAGGATGGAGCCATCGGAAGCTGCACCCCACATGACCCCTTGGGGGGATGTGGATTGGATAATCCTGACTGGACCTTTGGGGGGAGGGTTTTAGGGATGCTTTCTATATGTGATTTTTGTGCCTATTGCCTCAGACCTTGCTTTTCTTTGTTCATACTCATACTCATACATGAGTATTCAGTTCATACTCAGTTAAAGTATCTTTCTCTATAAAAATGGAGTCCGGGTTTTTCTTTCTTGAGTACTGAAAGGAGGCATACCTGACACAATTATTGTTTGATTTGCAGATAATTTGCCACTGCCTCCTTTTCCCACTGGCAAGAGAAAAGAATATCCATGGCCTTGACCATGAGGCATAGAAGCAAGAAAAAAGTATCCAATACAATTTACTAACCAAATTTACTATTTACTAACTAAATGGATGGGGGAGAGGGGGAGCAAGATGACCTTTCAATAAATTAGCCAGCATAGCTTAATCTACGTTCAATCCTTCTACCGAAGAATCTTGAGAGTTAAAAATTACTCATACCATTGATATGTGAATGTTACTATTTTTCAGACCTCTCAATTACCCTGAAAATGGGGTTGCCTGTGGGAAGGGGGTACTCTGCTGTGAACTTCCCTGCAGAGAAAAACAGAAGCTTACAGGAATCAATAACATCTGGAGAAAATGGCAGGGTGCCATGTAGTTTATTCTACAGGCACATTCCAGAAATAGAGCAATTTTCTTCCTGTGGTGCTAAGAGTGTATAGTTCAAAATGTGATGAATGTGATGAACACAAGTCCTGCATTGCATACCAGGAAATCTTATTCTACAGTGTGCAGGGAAAGATTTAATGAGTACTTGATTTCCTTCCAAAAGCATTTGGCCAAGAGCTTTCTGTGGTCACATGGTTTCCGGTTCTAGGATTGTCAAAAAACAACAACAACAACAATAACCTCATCTAAGCTCTCTACTGTCTTTTGTGTCTTCCCTCCTCTTACACTGAAGCACAGCACAAACATGCTTTTTGCTTTGCTTTCTGCCAGGTCATCACTCAAGTTGTCTCCATTTCATCCCCAAGCTCAAGCTTGAAGCTGCTTAATGTTGTTGCTGACTGATCTGGTGTCACAGTGGTGGTTTCTCCTTTAAGCAAGCACCAGGCCCCACCAGGGTTTTTTGTTGTGGTGGATGAAATCTGCATCACATTATGGTGCACTCTGATGACCTTGAAGAGATGAGATGAACCCAGCATCTTTTGGGCACTTTAGTCAGTACAAGCATGCCCCTACTCCTCTGCCCCCTACATAGTACCTTACAGGGCATTGAAACAGGTTAGTTCTTTTAAAGTGGCCTCTCCCTTGCACCAACTAGAACAATAGCTGATCAGCAGTGAAAGAGAGGGGAGCAGAATGGTACTCTCTGCTGCTTCTTAGCAGAACCTTCTCTGCACCTATGGATTGTTGTTCAGGATGCATGAGTTTAGAATCTCCTTACTAGTAGAGTTCAGAGGCTCCCTCAATCTTCTTTGCCATCCCTCATCCCGCAAAAAAGGTGAAAGAGCATAGTTACAAAAGCAAAGACGTGTCATGGGGCCAACTTTGGAACAGATCACAAACTGTTTGTTTGCAAATTCCATGATAAACTGGAAGGGGGGAAGCCAACTAGTATTCACAGTATGATCTGAAGCAAGAGAACACCAGAAAAGCCTGAACCTCATTGATGCAAAACCAGAGAAACCGTGAAATGAATTAAAAGAGGTTGTTAAAAATGAAGGTGACAGAGAGAGATTGCCAAAAGACCAAGGAAGAGAAGAAGGCAAGCTGGAAATGTATGCTTCATTGGCGATAGAAAGACTTTCAGTTTCAATCCTTTTAAACTGTGGAATGTGCTTAAAAATATGACAATCCCAGGACATTTCATTCTCCTCACCTGTACAAAAGTCAGAAAGCCACTACATGTACAAAACATGGTGAAACAGATGAGCTCCAATTGGCCAAAGTTATATACTCTCCATTTATGTATTCCCTCTACGTGCAAAACATATATTGAAGAAACTTGGATTGAAAGAAGATGAACATGATTTTAAATTGCAATAGCTATAGACTTATATACTGCTCCATACAGCACTGCCTGGGCAGTTTACAATGTCAGCATATGGCCCCTAACCATCTTAGACCTCATTTTACTGATCTCGGAAGGATGGAAGGCTTAGTCAACCTTAAGCCCATCAGGATTGAACTCCTGTAAGTGGGCAGAGTTAGCCTGCAATACAGCATTCTAGCCACTGAGACACCACGGGTTTTAAAACTGGAGGAAATAACATCAATAACCTATGCAATGCGGATGGCACTACTCTGACAGCTGAAATTGCAAATCTGCACATTGCACTAATGAAAATCAAGGAGCACAGGAAAAATTAGGATTAAAATTAAATATAAAAGGACCAAATTAATGATAAAGGCATAGCAACCAGCCTTAGAATTGGCAGTGAAGATATTAAAATTGTGGACAGCTTTTCCTTTTTAGGATGAACTATTGTAAAGGAAGGAAGAAGAAGCCAAGACATTCTCTGCAGAATAGCACTTGGTAAAGCAGCTATGAAAGCCTTGGAACAGATATTCAGATGCTGAGATGTATCTATGCCTACCAAAATCAGAATGACACGGGCAATCATAACTACATGACACTCTATGGAAGCAAAAACTGGCTTTGAAGAATTAGGATATTGGAAGAGTTTTGAAAGTTTTGAACTTTAGCATTGGAGAAGATTCTTGAGAACATCAGGTATAACTAAAGCAAACAAATAGATCATTGAAGCAATCAGCCTAGACTTCTCCTTCCAGACACATGAGACCAGCCTCATATTGTCATATTTTGAATGTAAATGCTGGACACATTTTCTCTGGATAAGTCTATCATGCTAGGAACAATGGAAAGAAAGAGAACAAGGTGATGACTAACAGCAAAGTGGTTGTACAGAATTACAACAGAACTGAATGCAGTATTGGAGGTCCTGAAACATCAATTAGGACAGATCTTCCTGAAGACAATATTTCTAATTGGTCACTAAGAGTCAATACCAACTTGTTGACGTATAATCATCAATTATCATTGCATCTAGAGTAATTTGTCTTGTTACATCAATACTTCTATAAATCTTCTGATACAGTAAAGGTAAAGGTTCCCCTCGCACATATATGCTAGTCGTTCCCGACTCTAGGGGGCAGTGCTCATCTCTGTTTCAAAGCCGAAGAGCCAGCACTGTCCGAAGACGTCTCCGTGGTCATGTGGCCGGCATGACTAAATGCCAAAGGTGCACGGAACACTGTTACCTTCCCACCAAAGGTGGTCCCTATTTTTCTACTTGCATTTTTTACGTGCTTTCGAACTGCTAGGTTGGCAGAAGCTGGGACAAGTAACGGGAGGTCACCCCATTACGCGGCACTAGGGATTTGAACTGCTGAACTGCCGACCTTTCGATCGACAACCTCAGCCTCTTAGCCACTGAGCCACCACGTCCCTTAGTTCTGATACAGTAAGTAGCTTAAAATACATTCCTACTGTGCCTTTTTAAATTCTAGTTTAAGTGTTAACTTGTGTAACAGAATACTACTTCTCTTCTTTTTCTGTACTATTGCTCCTCAGTAGTAAGAATATTTCCTACTGGGGAATCATGATTTCCTCCCTTTAAGGGGCCCTCACCTCCATTTTTTTTCTTACAGAATAGATGTCCAATAAAAATGTTCTCTCCAATCCCCTGCAGGTGCCCATACCATTCATGACTGGTCTCCAAAAAGCTAAATACATTGATCCTGGTTAATGCTTGGATTGGAGACCACTAGGAAATTCCAGAACTGGAGAGCAGATAGAAGTTGACAAAGAACTCTGAAAGAAGGTCCTGGCAATTCTCATATTGTTGCCAAGAAAACTATATGTAGTCACCAGTAATCAAGCTCAGCTAAACCTTAACTTTTTGCTAAGCAAAAGGATATGATTTAAATTAAAAATACTGTAATGCTACAAGCATACCGAATGGGTTTGCACATAACATTGTGTCAAAACAAGTAAATGCTCAAAATAATAGCTTAGTCCAATTTGTGAGCCCAGCCAATTCTTTCCCAAACTCTGCTCATGATGGGCATTTTGGCAAAGGGTCAGGAAACAATATGATCCCTTTGGGTGATTTTTTTTTCTGACCCTGTTTTCATGATTTTTGTTTTATATTATTTGCTTAGTGTACTGCATTTCTAAAAATTTAATGACTGTTTATTAATGATATGCACCATCCTCAGATGATTGCCAAGCAGGCAGCTATGTAAATCAATCACTTAATTTACTTTACAATCCCCAGAATGGGAACCATGTTGCCATTACAAGAAACTTAAAGAAAGTTTTGTCACTAAGAGAACACTGCTTTCCATAAGTCAATCAAATCAAATAGAGCAAGCAAAAAACCAAAACGAAAAACCCAGGTGCCTTCCAGTAATAGCACTTGATACTTCCACTGATGTGTAATAATTTCCAGCTTAAGGTACATTTATTTAGCTCCTTTCGGATGCTAGGGAAAGAGAGAGAGAGAGAAGGTGCAGCAAATGAGAACATGGCTTGAGATGTTTAATTCTGCCTCAATATCCCACTGAGTCTTTTAGGGGGGTGGAAACCCACATCACACGCCTACACAGCCCAATTCTCCACTGCAAAGGAAGTTTGAATACATCTCAGTAATCTGACCTCTGAAACTGCAGTTTCCTTGCAGTCATCTGCATGAAGCAATCAACCCCCTTTTCCATTGCAAAATGCTGCTGTGGAATAGGCATTGTGCACCTTCTAGGGAAAGGAAAATTAACTCTTTCCTCCTTGCCACTTGATTTCCTCTAAGTTCCCCTTGATTCCTTTGATGTCTGCTAGTCTTATAAACCCAGGTCTTGTCTTGCAATGTATGTCTGTATCCCCAGTAGACTGGATACCTGCAGAAAACCAAGTGAAGGATTATTTGGGGGGGGGATGGGGGAATCTGCTCCTCTGCCAGAGAAAACAAGTTTTTCGACTGTGGTCCTAGAGACCATCAAGCAGGTCAAAATGACTGATCTGGCCTTTTCTTCTTTTCCATTCTCATTATATTAAAAAAAAATGCACATGACGGCCCAGAGACACATAAATAACTCAGAAAATGAGAAACTGCTACAAAAGAAATTACAGTTGGTGACCTTTTCTGTGACACCTCATTTGGCTTGTACCTACAGATATCAAAGAGATCAATGTCAAGAGAAATGAGATGTGGGGTTTTCTCCTTTTCTTCTTTCTTTTTTTAAAGAGGAAAATATCTGATCCTTAACTGGTACATAGTAATTTCAGCGCTCAAGAAAATCAAATGAATGCCACCCAATCATTTTGTTCCTAATCATGGGACCTTCGTCTTAAGAACACACCAACAAAGACAATAATTGACGGTAGCAAGAATGGATTGATGTGTCAATTGTGTTTGCCTATGGCTTCCAAAGGGCGCAGGCAAATCACTCAGTGATCCTCCTGTCCCTCTCCAGCTGGACAGCTGCCAGCACTAACCACTAAAAGATATGCTTTCATTTCATTCCATTTTAAGGGATGTTCGGTGATAAGAAAAAGAGGAAGGCAGACAAAATATTAGGAAACATGAGAAGACTCGAAAGAATAGAAGACAACATATGGAATCACCGTTGTTTCCATACATGAATAAATAAAGCAGGATAATTGCCCAGAAGAACTTTGGGATCTGAATTACACACCCTCTTTTGGATGTAAAAAGGCTGTAAGAAAATATCAGGGTAAGAAACTGTTTCAGATTGCTTGGATCTTGCCCTGAGTGTTAAAAATTCATCTTGGATTCTTAACAAATAGAGACCATAGATACTAAGCAGGACAGATGCGATGGTATCAGTTAGAGTACTCTGTTGTGTTATGATAAATGATTCAGCCATAGTGATCTAATCATAATGGGGATTGTTTTGACCCACAAACTGCCTCACCAACATTGCCGGAGGATTATAAAGTAATACCCAGAGAAAGAATAGAAGGTGAGTCCACCTCTGCCAGAGCAGCTGAGAAGTGATTGCAATTCTTGTGCATGAGATGATAAGCATTGCCCTTGTACTCTTTGCCCAGTTCCTCCATGATTTTATCCACATCTTCTTCAGTGAAGTCTGTGGTGCCCAAGGCAATGGATTCTCTAGTTGAAAAAAAAAGAAGATAAGAAAAGTCAAACAACAAGGAATGGGCAGTCAGAAAGACAAGACACCAGGCGTGCTTTGAAAGTGAATCCTTGCAATGAATTAAAATAGCCTAGCTTCTTTTTCAGGCTTCCACATCAGGCTAAAAGAAGATCCTCTTGCTCAAAGAGCTGGATTAACTTTGAAGAGTGAATCTTTTAAAGCAGCAGCATCCTTTTTCAGGCTACTTCAGGGGTCAGCAACCCACGGCTCTGGAGCCGCATATGGCTCTTTCATCCCTCTGCTGCGGCTCCCTGTCGCTGGTTGGCTCCACAATTGATAGAGCTTTCGGTTAGGACAGGAAGAGGAAAAAGGATGCCATGCTAGGAGGAAACTCTATGGTGGGGGAACCAGACTTCCAGTCAGCAGAGGAAAAAGGATGCCGCGCTAGGAGAAGACTAGGATGGGGGAATCAGACTTCTGGTCAGCTCCAGAATTGAATGGGGGCTTCTGGTTAGGACCTTTGTGGCTCTTTGAGTGTTTAAGGTTGCCGACCCTTGGGCTACTTTAATGTAAAGTGGAAATGAGACCTGAATCACTTCATCCAAGTCTTTTTCAAACTGCACAATGCAAACACAAACACACGCACACACCTCAGTCTGTTTATCTGCCTGGTCTATCTAATGTTTAATGAAGCCTCCAGGCACAGCAGTACTACGCATTTAAATATTCTTTTAGATTAATTCACCATAACATTCACTTTAAATTCCCAAATAACTGAAAGCCATTGTTCTATTTGGTCTATATTTATATCCCCTTAAACAAATAGCAACACATACATGGGTGTAAATAGTACTACTATAATCATTTAGCATTTACATAGCACCCACTTTATAACAAACACCTAATGTCTACACTGACTGTTTTAATCCTGAATCTGCATGCTCTTGGAGAAAAAGTTATCCCTGCCCCTTCTGCTTCCCAGCACAATCATATTCAGAGTCTCAATGGCATTCCAAGCAGCTATATGGCAAACAGCCAGCCAGCCAGGATGGAACCTAATCCCATTGGGAGTTGTCAGGAACCCACCCATGCTGGGATTTTGGCAAGGACACTCTTTGAGATTCTCACTGCTGAGATTCAAATTTGTCTGTTGGTAAAAGATTTTTTTTTTCTTCCCCAAAGCATCGATCATAGTGAGCGCCTTTCACATGGATAGCCTCAAGTATTTTTATACCATCCTGGAAAGATAACTCTATGGTACATTGCTGATCTGTGCTGTTTCTGCAGCTTTAACTAGTGCACTAACCACAGCCCTTTCTGGAGCCATTATTCACACCCCCGTTGCTCACAGCTGAATTACAGCAAGGCGCTCTACTCCGGGCTGCCTTTGAACACAATCCACAGTGGGAATTGCTTTGGCGATGTTGGCTCTTGGTTTCAGGGGCCGCGTTTGTTGCCAAGATGTTTTATGAGCAAAATTCCAGATGATGCTTTTGACCAAGAAAGCCCTATGTGACTTGGATCCAGGTTACCTTTGACACCATCTTCTCCAGACAGCATCTATCCATCCTTTGCAATCATCTCACGCCTTCCATTTCAGATATTAAATGAGTGGCTTTTTCTGTAGTTCCTCTATCTCAGGTGTCAGCAACCTGCGGCTCCAGAGCCACATGTGGCTCTTTGGGCCCTCTGCTGTGGCTCCATGTCAAGTGATCCCACCACTGGCTGGCCCCGCCCCTCTCCCTCCCCTCCCAGTCATTCCTTGCCTGACCTGAGAAGGTAAGGGAGACGGTGGGGGATGGAGAAGCGGCCAGGGTAGAGACAGAGAGATACAGAGAGAGTGGGAGAGAGACAGACATAGGGAGATACATAGAGAGATGGGGGGGAGAGGGGGAGAAAGGTGGAGGGAGGGAGAGAGAGAGAGAGAGAGATGTCAAAAGGGTTTTGTGATTCCCAGGGTTTTTTAACAACCAGTTCTCTGTCCTAATGACTGGCTAGGTAGGCGTGGCTGGAGTATGTGTCATGTGACTGGTGGAAGTGAGTGACATCGAGTTGGCCACACCCACTCAGGTTTTATGTCTCCCAGTGTTTTCTTTTCTGTGGGAAATGGGTTCAAATGGCTCTTTGAGTATTTAAGGTTGCAGACCCCTGTTCTAGCTCTTTGGGGAAGCCTTCCTTCTCCAAAATTGAGTGGTGTTATGCTCTTTGCTAGCAAAAGAACAGTGGAGATTGTTGCCTGTTGAGGCTTTGGGGTATTTTGCTGAGCTGTTTTCCCAAGGCTTACTTTTAAACCTAATTAATTCTTATTGTTAAATTTCTTTCATTCATTTCATGTTAAATCTTTCATTCTTTATTACATTGTATGCCACCCACCTTGTCTAGAGGCGACTCAAAAATAAATCTTAATTTGGTTTAATTGTTTTACTGCCAAACTTGATGGCTAACGATGATTTTTTACATGAGCCACCCAAAGTCTGCTGAAGGGGGCAAGTCGTGAATTATAAAGTAAATAAATCCATCCGAATCTGTACTTTTTTCAACAGTGGGGGGCTCAAAGAAGGCATTTTTGAGCAAATCTGTTCAAATGTCCTTGCAGTGTTTTGAGTATGAGATACACTTTGTGTTTTTCTCTTCCCCTTATTTCAAAAACAAAGTTATACACCATGCTTATGTTGCAAAGAGTTCATTCAGACTGTATTGGTTAGCCCTGGGTTTTGTATCTTTCTTTGCTCTGTGTTCTTGTCACTGACCTCTGTTTGGCTAACAAAGCAAGCAAGCAAAGCGGAACAATTACAGGGAGGCTCTGTGTGGCAGCTAGCACCTGCTCCCCATCCAAAGTCCTTCAGGCATATCATAAATTATTTATTTCAAAAGTTTCCAATATTAAGACTGAGCAATTACTCTGTTGCGCCCCCCCCCTTCCTGGTTTGCTCTAGATGGGTTAGATTAGCGGATCAAAGGCCTCCATATTCAGACATTCGTTTGTCCCTTCTGATTCCTCCTGTTTCTTGGTGATTTCATTTACTATAGTTTAACTTCCAGTATGCTGATAGCTGCAGGGATGTTCCTGCAATTCCTCCACATAAGGGAGACCTGGGTGGAAGACAACTGACCCTGAATCTAATGTTATTCCTCCGGTGACAAAGACGCAATCTGGTAAGTCACAGGATGGACTGCATTTGTACAGTCCAGAGCATATCCCAGTAACACAGGGTGAGATTGTGCAGCAATAATAAGTTGATACGTTCTGGGAGGAAAATAGGCATTCACCATAGCAGTTTAAGTGTGGGGGAAATATGAACCTAGGAACAAAAAGCATGTGAGAACTATAGCCTGTGTTCTTATGCTTTTTTCACTCATTAACTCACCATGGTTCTGAATTAAAATAATTTATTTATTTATTTATTTATTTATTATATTTCTATATCGCCTTTCTCCCGTAGGACTCAAGGCGGTGTACAGTCAAGAAAAATATAGATACACAAACATCATAAAATTGCTAATTAAAATTATTATTATAACATAGTTTGGCCCAATTAAATAGAACCTAAAATTAGATAACATTTTAAAAACATTCACATGTTCATATGTTTAGCCCGCTTGTTGGAAAATCAGGGTTTTGAGGGCATGGCGGAAAGCACGGAGATCAGGGATATTTCGTATCTCAGGGGGCAGTTCATTCCAAAGGGTTGGAGCCCTCACAGAGAAGGCCCTCCCCCTGGGAGTCGCCAGTCGGCATAATTTGACTGATGGTACCCTGAGTAGTCCCTCCCTGTGAGAATGAACTGGAATGGAATGAAAAAAGAATGCCAGAATGGGAGCAGTCATTCAATGAATAGAGGTGGCAAAGGCATCTCTATAACATGCATGTTATAGAGATGCATTTCTATATGCTGGGCATGTCTTAGTATTGCATATAGAGCATTCTTAACCAGCCATCCACATCACACAATATTTCTCATTTTATCACTATAATAATCTCATAAAGGAGGTTGAGGGATAGAGACTGCCCTAAGGTTGCTCAACCTTAACT
The DNA here is from genome assembly GCF_029215685.1 of Pituophis catenifer annectens. Lineage (NCBI taxonomy): Eukaryota > Metazoa > Chordata > Lepidosauria > Squamata > Colubridae > Pituophis > Pituophis catenifer. Next base: position 280,151,504 of record NW_027256881.1, read on the forward strand.
AAAAGAGGATTCAAAACTGGGAAAGAGTTAAGATTGCCTTCCTTACACCAACTTTTCCCCATTTGGTGTCAACCAAATATGGTCCCATTACCAAAGCCACCAAGGCAATTTATTGTATTGAGTGGGGATGTTAGGGGTTGGCCCAAACACGTGGTAGAGACCAAGTTGGAGGAAGTTGCTCCACCACAGAATAGGACAAGTTTTAACCCTCTCAAATCTACAACCTGCATTGTTTTAAATAGAGAGGGGGGGCTTTTAATAGAATAGGGCTGCACTTAAGTCTGGAGAATGAAGCTGGGGGCACATTCATTTTAGCGAGATGGAGTTCAGGGAGGTACTTCGTTTGCTACCTGTGATGGATTTCTTTTAAGAGTTATACTAGTTATTTTCTGTTTTCCACCTTATTGTGAGAAATTTTGCTGGCAGTTTTCAAGTTTCATGGTCAGAAGCAGCTCTGAAGAGTACAAAATGAGATCTTGTCCATGGCTATTTTACATTATACTATAAAATTAAGATGACAACCCTACATATTTGTGTATATGGTGATTTTCACCTGCTTCCTTGGTTCTCAGAAGGAATCAAAGAAAAGAATGCCTTGGGAAAGGGAGCAGAAAATGGGACAATGCCTGGAGGTGGCCAATCCAGAGAAAGAGTAGAAGAGTTCTTACTTGAATTTAAAGGTCTCTCCAAGCTCCACCGCACTGCCTGGTGTGATCTCAAAAATCCCACTGAAAGGATAGGGATGTCCTCCATAGGCAAACTCTAGCAAGAAAAAAAAGACTGTAATTAAGAATGTAAGAGCAGCATCTGTGGTGGGGCTCTGACTCAAGTTAAGATAGGCTACATAACTTGCTTCTCTTCCTCCTTCAAAGAGACCGGACTAGCCTGCAATCTAAGGTAAAGGTTTCTCTGTCAATCATGATCATGCGGCCATCACGGCTATACATCAAAGATGCACAGGACACTGTTACTTTCCCACCGAAGTGGTACCTATTAATCTACTTGCATTTGCATGCTTTCGAACTGCCAGGTGGGCAGGAGGAGCTGGGGCAAGTAACAGGAGCTCATCCTGTTGTGCATAGCTCGGATCTCAAACCCAGGCTGTCAGTTCTCCATCTGACAAGCTCAGCATCTTTAACCACTGTGCCCCTTTGTCTGCAATCTACTCCAATCTACTGCATTCTACTCCAATATATTTTGTCAAACAGGACATTTTTGCCGAGCTGGCTTTCAGTCAGCATCAAGCACCAAGACTGAAAGGTAGTAGAGTTTTAAGCAATAGTAGAGCAAAGGAGAGAATTCAGCAGCCTGAAACTCAGCTGAACTCTCAGATTATCTTGTTGCAATTCTAATTTCCCTTGGAATCTGCTCTGAGAGATGAGTCCAATGACTAATATGGTAGTCAGATTCAGGAACCAGGTGATAATATATCTGTTCTTTCCCTGAAAGCAAGAACTCACTGGCTTTTATTTTTAAAATAGAACAATACTGAATAAATATATAGCTTTGCAAATGAGGTTGCATTCATTGTTGAATTAGTCAGAAACAATTGGAATAATGATGCCCAATTCTTAGCAACTTCATACAATTCCTAGCAATGGTTAGGGATTATTGGAATTGCAGCGTAATGAATCTGGAGGTCAATCATGGGAATGCTGAGTGATATATCCATTAAAATACAAAGCATCTTTTGCATCCGAGAACAACGTGACAAGATTCTTCAGATTATTTTTATTTATTACATGTGCCTTTCCACAGAGTTTAAGATAATTTATTTGAGAATTCTCCTTCAAGTTATCCCAATAGTGAGAACCCTATGAAGAAACCTGGGCAAATATCACCTAACTAGTTTTCATGATAGAAGATGAATTTCAATTGGGATCACCCCAACCCCAACACCTCTATCACAATACTTCAAGTTCTGCAGAGCTACCATGCAGCTCTTGGGTCCTCAAGGCAGCTCAGCATTTCCTTCTTTGCCTGAACCCCTGGGCCATCTCCTCGACTCTTTAAGGCAGAGGTGGGGAACTATGACTCCTTTATGACTTGTGGACTTCAACTACCAGAATTCCTGAGCCAGCCAGCATCCCAGGAATTCTGGGAGTTGAAGTCCACAAAAAGGGCCGTAGTTCCGCACTCCTGCTTTAAGGTGACTCATAGCTCTTGGAACAGAATGGTGTAAATTTGCAGAGTCTGTAATTTGAGTTGATTTCTGCTTCCAAAATGGATTCCATGTTTGTAAAATGCAAGACAACTTTATTTTGGAGTGAGCTAAGAAATACATTGAAATAAAGGAAAACATCTGCACTGCTAGAGATTTTCCATTTCAAAGAAGTTGAGTTTCAAAAATTGCTGCCTTGAATTTCACAGTAACTCCCGATGATATAAGGCATTGGCTCTATAGTTTTAAAGTACCTGATCATATCTGCAGTCATTTTGCTATTTACAGCCTTTAATACAAAGTCTTGGTTCACTTAGTGAGGTGTCTTTGAATCAAGATCAACCCTGATGACTGGACAAATGTCCACCATCTCTTCCTATCTCAGCAGCAATCCACAGATCTTTTTAGTTATCCAGATCCTGTCCATCTGTTGTCTTCTCCTTCTCTTACTTGCCTCAACTTTGCCAACTGCCATCCATTTGTATCAGATGCCCGCAGTAGCTGAGTGCTGCTTGCTGATTGTTGCCTTGGGGGAGCCATCAATCTTCATTTCATCCAGGATGGGCTGATTGATTCTTGCAGTTCATGATAATCTTAGTAACCATTTCCAAATCCATAATTCAAGAGTATCTCCTACCCCTTGCTCCTTCTTAGTATCTAATTCTCACAGCCATGCATTATATCACTAGAAAAACCATTATATTATTTTTAATATAATTTTAATCTATTCAGTGGTTTTCCATCTGGACTTTTGCTTTCCTAAGGGACTGCTGCTCTTAACACTTAGCTGTCCCAGCCCTTCACTCATGTAGGATGTTGCTGGTTTTTTTTTTTTGCAACCTATTCAAAAATATAATTTTAATTCTCCCTAAAAGAACCTCAAGGAGGGGCAAAAATACAATTTTTAACTCTCACTAAAACAACCCCTTTTTTTAAAAACAATGGAATATTACAGCTATTTTCAGGCATAATTCACATAAAACTCCATACCTCTACCGTAGATCTCAATTCCAGAATGGAAGACTCCAATACCCAATGTGGAGGTGTATTCATTTATCCAGTACTAGAGAAAGACAGATTTAAAAGCATTTAATGAGAGAGCAATACTAGGACAGGTTTTTTTTCTTTCCTTTTATACTGCAAACTTTGGATTTGAAGCTAAAATATAAAACCTTTAAACAGTTGAAAATAAAATTGCACAAAGGGTAACATTTTTTTTAAAAAAAATCCTTAAGAATAGCTTAGTCAACATCTGCTTAGAAGCTCAGAGCCGAAGAAGCTTCTTGGATGAGAAGCGAAATGTCTTCAAAGAAAAACAAGAACATCCAGTTGCCTCTTGAAAAAGCACCTTTGCCACATCTGCTTAGAAGAGATTCAAATGCTTCTAGAAGGATCGCCTCCTGGGTTTTTGAATGCCATGACACATTTTTGGATTGAGGTTGCCTACAATCTGTGGAACAGCAGAACTGAGTTAGAATACAGGTTGTGACAGTATGTCAGAACAATCGCAAAACCAGTCTGTTGCAGGGTAGAATTGTCACTGGAATTTGTCAGGGGAAAGGGGTGGAAAATTAATGTGCTTGCCCAAGAAAGGGCTGGCATCCTGAATTCCTAGTATAGGTCTCCTGCGTGAGATTAAATGACATCCAAGGTCCCTTCCAACTCTTACTGTTATTGTTGGCTTCCAGGACTGGAGTGACAGGTAAGGCCAAGAAAAGGATCCTTTTGGGTACCTTCACTGTTGTAGAGGAAATGTATTGATTGTAGGGTGTGACAATAGAGCAAAAGGACTCTCTATGAACTGTGGAAAGATTAAAATGATAGATGGATGGAATTTCTTTTACTCTCGAGTCTAGCTCTATCTCAGGGTTTGAAGAACAAGGGGACAAAGTTCTTTCTTATAGCTTTTCAGGCTGTAAAAAGTACCAGCTAGGTAACCATATTGCTTTAATTTAGGTAGCACTTCCCTTTTCTCCTTCCCTAAATTCTGCACTGACTTTGCCATCCTATATGTATGGGGATATTGAATGAATGGCCACTTAGGGTCTGGAGCAGGGGTGAAATCCAGCAGGTTCTGACAGGTTCTGGAGAACCAGTAGCGGAAATTTTGAGCAGTTTGGAGAACCAGTAGCGGAAATTTTGAGTAGTTCGGAGAACCGGCAAATACCACCTCTGGCTGGCCCCAGAGTGGGGTGGGAATGGAGATTTTGCAATATTCTTCCCCCAGGAGTGGGGAGGGAATGGGGATTTTGCAGTATCCTTCCCCTGCCATGCCCACTAAGCCATGCCGACCAAGCCACGTCCACAGAACCAGTAGTAAAAAAAATTGGAGTTCACCACTGGTCTGGAGGAGTGGTGATATTTTGAAAGAGAAAAAAATGGGTAGTTAAATAAAATTGATAGATTCCAAGACTCAGCCAACTTCTCTGATTGTTAACTCTTTTCACAAAGTTTCCTCTTGATATTCTCCTGCAAATACAACATGCTCTTTCATAAAAAAAAAAAAAAAAAAAAAACTAGGAAGACCAGACCAGGAAAATCAACTTCAAAGAAAATTAGAAGTACTTTTATTGAGGTTGGTTATAATAACAGAACCTTGTAAGTCTGATTATATATCTGTACCTCCTCCTCTCCCTTCTTATACTCCAGTGAATGAGGGCTGTATCTGCCTGAGCCACTTCCGAATGGTATTTTATTTCTTAAGGCTTAAAACATGTTTCAACCCCCTTTGGCTAGGTAATGGTAATGTTCTTGTATACCTCCATCACAGTCATCTTTCTAACTCTTTACACTCACTGGTATGGGCAACTAGAAATCTTGCCTTTGCCAGCAACAACTTAACTGTACAGAAAGTGATTTCTGGATCATTTTTCAAATCCTACAGTATGTAGTACACACACATGCAATGCTTTTTCTGGCAATTTTGTCCCAGTTGTGTTAATAAGGGTAGCATTTAAAATGATTTTAAAGCAACTTGTACTGGTTTAAAACTATTGTGATTCTCTTGTTACTCATCACAATTAATAAGTTTGCTATACAAAGAGAATGCATCTGTGTGTACTATATAAATTTGCAAAAAAAAAAAAGTGCTTATCATGAAGATTGACAGTGCTGGGTGAATGGTGTCAAGAGAGAGTTTAGGGTTTCAGTGTATTGGGACAGTGTTAGGATTTTCCAGGATCAGATTTTCACTTTTGTGAGACATGCTCAAGTTCACTTTGGAGGGAGGCACTCAAATAAATATGTTACGGATAGTTGTTCTTCTTTTCTTTGTTTATATTGGAGCAAATACATAGTTTGAAGGGGGAAAAAAACTCCACAAGGATGAAAATAAAATTCAGGAAGCATATATAGGCTGTTCTCTGTAATGACGAAAATGAAATTAGATGCATGTTATGGATTTAATATCTTCTTCAGATGAAATTTCAGCCTTCTGTCACAGATATTGAAGATCTAAGCCCTTCTGAATCCCTCTCTGCATTTTAATATGCCCGTGAGGATATTCCATGTATTTTCAAACATCACAAATGGTCTAGAAACCTGTTTAGATTGTCAATATGCTGATTTTATTTGATGTCCTAGAGTTTCAGAATCTCTGGTTCTGATCCTCTGATGATAATAAATCCATTGGCAAATTTAGTTAATTTCTCCTGGCTAATTGACTAAGTTGCTGTCAACTAATCCCTCTGCTTCGATGGGATTTTCTTGCCATCTGGATTGTATATAGCTACCATCTCTGGATGGTCCTAATATGTTAGAATATCAATGACTGTAGCATGTTCATGCATAATGATATGCATAATCCACTTTCCTTGCCTTTCTACTTGCATTATTGATAGTCTGCTATCCCTAGTAGCTCACTAAGTATCTGGCGATGCATTTTGAATGTACATTATGGTTGTGCATAAAACAGAGTTGCCTTATTATTCAACAAACAAATCCCAAAGATGCTTCAAAGGAGGCAGCTGCAACTCAAATAATGTAAATTCCTAATTCCAAACAGCCTTGCCAGCAAATTTCCACAGCTCTACAAATGTATTTCCTTCCAGAAAGCCCCCTAATATTCCTTGGTTTCTGGCTGAGAAATCAAGGACATTTAGGAAACTCTCAACAAGTGACAAGATCTGATTCATCTTGGGTAGACTCAGAAGCTAAGCTGAATTGGATCTTGTTACTATTAGAACAGAAGTCCTTCTATATGGGTTTGGTTTCATCCTTGTCCACAATAAAAAAAAACCTAATCCATCTAAGTTTCTCTATGAGACTTCTGCCTGTTCTAGGATAAGGGTCAATGTCGGGAAAAATCGAGATTTACAACTATGCTAGGGAAAAGCCTGATGAGACAACTGCATGAACAGAGTCATCAGGAATCAAGCGTGACCTATAGCAGAAACTTTACCTATTAGGAAAAAATCTTGGCAATAACCCAAGTATTTCAACCTGTCAAGTCTTCCATTAAGGTACAAATCTCAATATATCTGTAAAAAGGGAAACTTATTCAGTCTGACCTTTGCATAATCTTGACAACAAAAGAAAGGTGTTTTAAGAACTTAACGCTATCATGTAATTTTCCAAATGCATACTGCACTCATCCTGACCCATGTCTGTTGGAGAAGCACATACTATACATTGTACTAAGCTAAAGTGTAATTTGCTTTTGGCTTAAGATATTATATAAACGTAAGTGTTCCCAGATAGGAAAGAGGGAAAGGATTATATGTTTCTGAAGATGTCTTAATGCAAATGCTGTGACTTACAGTATGTACTTTCATTGGATGTTGAGAAATAAGTAAATAATGGTGGGTTTTGTGTGATGAGAACATTGTGCATTTGTCATTCAGAGGGGTCCTTGGTGTTCTCTGAGCTTGACAGCTTTCTTGCAGATGTTTCATTACCCAAACTTGGTGACATCATCAGTATTTATTTATTTATTTATTTATTGGTTCAATTTATATGCCGCCCTTTTCTGGAGACTCAGGGTGACTTACAATGCGTTAAGCAATAGCCTTCATACTTTTGTATATACCTGCTTAGTAGGGCTTTCGCCCCCACCCCCAAAGCGGTATTCTTTTTTATACAAAGTCAGTTTATTGCCCCCACAATCTGGGTCTTCATTTTACCTACCTTAGAAAGGATGGAAGGCTGAGTCAACCTTGAGCCTGGTGAGATTTGAACTCGCAGTAGTTGCAGGCAGCTGGTGTTACTTAACAGTGCTTTAGTCTGCTGTGCCACCAAGGCTCAGTACTTGTGATCAGTGCACTAGCACTGAGGATGTTTACCTTGTTCAAGTAAAGAATATCTGCATGAAAACAACAAGCTCTGAGAGCACCAAAGTCCTCTCATTTCAACCCTGAGCTACAAATATTTGCCTTCATTAGTACTTGCCATTCTGATAACTTCACATTTTGCTGGGGGCAAACTTGGCCATCCTAGTTAGAAAACAATGGATTATGGTTCAACGATTGATTGATTGATTATTGATTATTGATTATTATTTATTTGTTCGATTTATATGCCGCCCTTCTCCGGAGACTCAGGGCGGCTTACAATGCGTTAAGCAATAGCCTTCATACTTTTGTATATACCTGCTTAGTAGGGCTTTCGGCCCCCCCAAGCGGTGTTCTTTTTTATACAAAGTCAGCTTATTGCCCCCACAATCCGGGTCCTCATATGAATGTGAAGCCAGACAGATTTTGGTAAGTTTAGTTAATCATGGTTGAACACCCCATAATTTAGTGAGGTTTGGGAACCCCATGAAAACCTATAGAGCAGAAACATTTCATCTACCTCTAAAGTTATGGCGGAAAATGCCATGGTTCGGGTAGCTGAAATGTTATCATTGGTACACCAGAGGACTTTCAGCAAGCTTCAGGGAATTTATTTATTTATTTTGCAGAAGTACAAATCTTTAGGGAAAAGCTTACTGAAGAAATTAAAACATGCGTTCTGATTCATCTCATGACTGTTAGGAGAAAAAGCAAAACACCCCAACAACGAAGGGCAGTAATATTCTATAGAATAGCTGCAGTTGAGATGCTTCACACAGAAGCTTTATAACAGTAATAAAATATGGTTCAATTGTAAAACAATGAATTCAATTTCAATTTTTTCAATTTAATTCAATTTATATGCCGCCCCTCTCCGAAGACTCAGGGCGGCTCACAATACATTTAAAATCCTAATAAAAAACATTTAAAAATTAAAAACATTAAAGATATTAAAACTCATTCACACCATTCATGGCCGGATCTCGCCGGATCACAAGAGTGAGATCAACGGCCCCAGGCCTGCCGGAAAAGCCAGGTCTTCATTGCTTTTCAGAAGGCCAATAGGGTGGGGATGGTCCGGACCTCAGGCCGTAACTGTTTCCAGAGAGCTGGGGCAGCCACAGAGAAGGCCCTCCCCCGCGGGCCCGCCAGCCGGCATTGTTTAGCTGACGGGACCCGGAGGAGACCAACTGTGTGGGATCTTACCGGTCGCTGGGAGCTATGTGGTAGAAGGCAGTCTCGAAAATAACCTGGCCCTGAGCCATGTAGGGCTTTAAAGGTAATAACCAACACCTTGAATTGTCACCGGAGACCAATAGGGAGCCAGTGCAGCTCGCGGAGAATTGGTGTAATGTGGGTGTACCTAGGTACACAAACTTCACTTAAATATTAAATATTTAAAATTTAAATTATGTAATTTTTTAAAACAAATACAGTCCTAACACACACACACACACACACACACACACACACACACACTACATATATCTACATCAACATCTATATCTATTTATACACGCACAAACACACACCATTAATAATGTTTGGTTTTTCTAGCTTTTAATTTCTTTATATTATTACTATCCCATTTATGAACCCTATAGGTCAGGGTTGTCAAACTGGCAGCTGGCAGTCCGGATGTGTCACGCGCAGGCCACACCCACCCCAGCTCCGTGAAGGGGAAAAATGTCATGAAACATCACATGACGGCAACGTGATGCTGCGAGTTTGACACCCGTGCTATAGGTGGAAAGCTCGACATAAATTTACTTAATTGGCTGATTGAAAGCTGGTCAGTAAGTTTTTCTGATGCCATTAAAAAAGCATGCAGCATGTCTGTTGACAGCAACCTGATCATCTGATTCAGTGGTGGGTTTCAAATTTTTTTACTACCAGTTCTGTGGGCTTGATGGGTGTGACATGGCTTGGTGGGTGAGACTTTGTGGGCATGGCAGAGGAAGGATACTATAAAATCTCCATTCCCACCCCAATCCAGGGGAAGGTTACTGCAAAATTGCCATTTCCTCCCGATCAGCTGGGACTTGGGAGACAGAGAATAGATGGGGGTGGGACTAGTCAGAATTTTTACTACCGGTTCTCCAAACTACTCAAAGTTTCCGTTATCGGTTCTCCAGAACTGGTCAGAACCTGCTGAAACCCACCTCTGATCTGATTAGACCCTGGAGACCAGGCTGCAAGGAGAAAGTGATGAAGCATGTGGGGTCCTAGCAATGATCAATTAATATGATGCAGGTGAAGGAATATGTGCCCATTAGAGGAGCATGAAAATCAGGAGCATCTGCAGAAGAAATGGGGTTAAAAAAAGAGGATGGACTTTGATCAAAGGGTAGCTGCTGCCAACCTGATTTTGAAATTGAATTTATTCTTCCTTATGTCTGGCCTGTGGGAGATTTACAGACCCTCATGTGCTTCCTGACAACCAACTGTAAAGGTTGGTCTGCTTTTGATTCAGCCCATCATACGGGCCCAGCCATCATGGTTTGTGGATCGTGATTTTGCATGATGTATACATTTAGTTGATTTGGGGCTTATTCAATAAGACATATTCAGGTAGCCATGTGAAAAGCCATTCTGTATTAAAGTTCTCCCAACAAGTTTCAGGTCCTTTCAGCACTTTTAAGGTTAGGAGGAGGACTATAAGGAATGTGAAGGATTATATACCCAGACAATTAATTGCTGCTATCACAGCATTTGATTATGCCGTATATCATATTCATTGCTTTATTAGATGTATTTCTATCCTGGTAATTTGCTCCCTGTTTCTTTGTGCAATTACCTGTTTCTGAAGGTGGAAGAACAGAAAGAGACAATAAGCTGCCTCCTTTTCTGTTTCTTGTGGTGTTTTCTTTTTAAAAAAAGTAATTGAGTTGAAGGATGATTTTTTGGGGGGAGGGTTGACAAAAGCATGAGCTGTTCTTCTTTCTTCATGATATAAAGAATTACAGTTCTGTTCTGTATCCCCTTCATATTTGCTATTCTGCCTGGTCTTTAAGAGAGTACTCATCTTGAATCACTTCCTTCTGATTTTCTCCCATGCACAGATATACGGAGTGTATGTTCTTGACCCCTCTCCTGCTAAGATGTGGTTAAGTGGGCTTTGCCTATCTTTATATTAAAGAAATTTCCATACTGTTATGGTTACAAATCCTCAATAATCCTCGCTCAGGTTAGATTTCAGCTCTTAGAAAAGCTCAAACATAACATGGAATGCTTCAATTTCCAATTGAACATCCAGTCAATGAGGTTGAGGGCCCAAATGGTGCGTCTCGAAATATTAAATGAGGGAAAGTTATACATATTTTCAGATGTCAATGATTATCTAGTTTCGTATTGCTTTTATACTCTTTTTTTTAAAACTTTAGGTTCCTCTGTTTATAGTGGGTAAAGGAGCCACTAAGAAACATAAAAAAGGCAACTTGAGCTGAATTTTAGAGGAAAAATGTTGGGGATGGAGCAGTGGTGGGATTCAGCCGGTTCTCTCCGGATTGTGTGAAATGGTAGTGGCGACGGTGGGAGGTTCCGCCCACCCGACCTGACGTAACACATACCTACTGTGCATGCGCATGCACAGATGAGGCACGTGCGAGCGGAGTGAGAGAGCATGCAAGCACGCTCAAATTCGTGAACCGGTAGGGAAGGTATAGTATTTTTCAGAATATAAGACACACCTTTTTCCCCCCGAAAAGAGAGTGAAAATCTGGGTGCATTTTATACTCTAAATGAAGCCCCATCCAGTTTCTCAAATGGAGATTTCAGAGGCTGAAAAAAGCATCAGAAATGAAGCTTCAGAAAAGAAGCCCCCAAACAGAGCTTCAGAGGCTTTTTTTCTGAAGCTCTGTTTTGGAGGCTTTCAGAGGCAGAAAAAAAGAGCTCACAACCAAGGAACCTGTTGTTAAAATTCACCTCTGGGAACAGCTGATTGGGGGTATTCCAGGAGGCCATCCACCTGCCAATCAGCTTTTTTCTTATTTTCCTCCCCAAAACCTAAGGTGCGTCTTATACTCCAAAAAATACGGTAAGTGAATCCCACCACTGGGATGGAGGGGGTGAGGAACAGAGTCTCCGTGCAACATATTATGACATGGGGAGAAAGTATTCAGAAGCTAAGCATCACATACAGCTTGTGACATTATTGTATTCATAAGCAATGTTGTTGAAGAGTTTGAAAATGAGCAACAGTCCCTAATCCAAGCCTTTATTTAAAAAATGGACATTTCCTCACCGTCACTATCTCTATTTGTGCAAAAATAATTGAAAGCTTCTGTGATCACCTTCTTGTCCACAAACCTGCCTTACAACACTGAGAATGGTATGAATTAATCTTCTTAAGGAGAATGCAATGAGTAACCTCCGATTAGGGCCTCGCACTCCCATCCATTGCTTTATTTCATGCAGTGTACATTTGCCTATGGATTCCCCCCTTCCCATGAACTGATGCTGGGAATGGAAAGCAAAGCTGTGAAGGCACGATTGTCTTTAACATTAAGAGAGTTTGTTGAAATGAGAGCATTTTGGCATGATGCCATGGCAGCTCAACCTCTACAGGGAAGAGAGAGAAGCTGGCTTAAATCCAAGTGTTGGAACAAATCAAGTTTCCATCAATGGGAAAATGGTCTGCCCACAAGTTCTGCAGAGCTTCACTACTGCAAATAGTAAAATGGCCTTTTGGGCAACTCTATGTAAACTGCAGCTGAACCAGAAATGAATCAGCTGAAACTGAACAAAGATGACAGTGTGAGACTATGCACAGGGAGGGCTACTTTTGAAGGACCTGTTGTGGATGTTTTCCTTACTGAACAACTTAAATTAAATTTGACATTGGAGGCTGATAAAATGTTCTGCAGACATGTGCTTCCTGAGGATATTTTGCTTGTGGATTTGCCAAACCACAAATGGAACTTTGTGAGGGTCTAAATGTTGTCAGTTTTCATTTATACTTTGAATTAGGGCTGCACATGTCTTCAAAAGTTGTATTTTGAAATGCTTGGGGCTGGGGAAGAAGCAAATTTGTTGTGCATGTGCCCACATGGAAAAACAGCCAGGAACTGCATCACTGTTTGGTTTGGTGGCTGGTGTGCCTCAGATAGAAAGTCCATACAGAGAGTGGTAAGGACAGCCAAGAAGATTATAGGAAGCTTGCTTATAAGGGCTATGTACTTAGAGCTCAAAGCATTGTTAGAGACCCCAGACACTCATTTCACGGTCTGTTTCTGTTGCTCCCCACTGGGAGGAGGTTTCAAACTATTTCTAGCAGGACTATGAGATTCTGTAACAGTTTAGTTCCCTATGCCATCCGTCTGGTAAACTCGCAAGATTCGTTTTTCTTGCCATGTACATGTGTACTGTACATCCAAACAAGACTGTGTTGTTTCTCCATGTCAGTGGGTTTCAAGAATTTTTACTATTGGTTCTGTGGGTGTGGCTTGGTGGGCAGGGCATGGCTTGGTGGGTGTGGCTTGGTGGGCATGGCAGGGAAAGAATACTGCAAAATCTCCATTCCCTCCCCAATCCAGGGGAAGGTTACTGCAAAATCCTCCCGATCAGCTGGGACTTGGGAGGCAGAGAATAGATGGGGGCAGGGCCAATCAGAATTTTTACTACCGGTTCTCCAAACTACTCAAAATTTCCACTACTGGTTCTCCAGAACTGGTCAGAACCTGCTGAAACCCACCTCTACTCCGTATCATATAATATATGTGGGTATATGCATAATTTTGTATTTATTTATTTTGTCATGTTTATGTAGTGTTTATTGGAGGTGGAGACCCTTTGAGAGCTGTATTCAACGAAATTTCATTTTAATGTATGCCGATTAGTGTACATTCAAAATCACAATAAAGTTATTCTAAGTCTAAATCTAATTGCTTCTGAAGCAATTGTGTAGGGCTTGAAATCTAAAAAAAAAAAAGAAAAAAAATGAGGATTTTGTTATACCTCTTATATTTTCCAAATAACTGTTTCAATCAGAATCATAGCACTTGCAAAACTCCATTTTGAGTGCTTCAAAAGTGGTTCAAAGTTTCATACGTCCCATTCCCTTTTTTCTTATATCATCTTGCCTGATAAATGTTCTGGGTAGCTTGAAGGCTTACATGCCATTTTCAGATACTTCAGTTGGCCACAATTAATGTATCATCCAGCTAAGGTTTTGGTTTATTTTTTTTTTCCACCAATGGATCAATAAAGATGTTTTTTTTATTTCCATTTGTAACCCAATATTCTTTACTCAATGCTGCTTTTAATATTTTTCTTTCCAAAAAGAATCAGTGAAGAAGAAAAGGTCATGATGGCTACATATCTCTTTTGATGAATGGTCTTTGGATCCCCCCTGAAACGGTATTTCAGACTTTGGATTGAGCCAAGCAGTGGGGGGAAAAACGTCTTGGACTAGATATGGATTTAAACTTGGATTCCAATTTCCTTTACAATTACTAGGTTTATATGACAGTTGCCATATTTTTTGGACTATAAGATGCTTCAGAGTATAAGATGCACCTTAGTTTTTGGGGAGGAAAATAAGAAAAAAGCAGATTGGCAGGTGGATCGGCCTCCCGGAATACCCCCAATCAGCTGTTCCCAGAGGTGAACTTTAGCAACAGGTTCGTTGGTTGTGAGCTTTGTGCCTTGTTTCCGTTTCAGAGGCTTTTTTTTCAGCCTATGAAACCTCCATTTCAGAGGCTGGGCGGGGCTACATTTGGTGTATAAGACCCACCCAAATTTTCACCCTCTTTTAGGGGGGAAAAAGGTGCGTCTTATACTCCGAAAAATATGGTAGTAGTATCTTTACTAGATGCAAATGACTCAGTTCACAATAATTGTTCAATGAATAATTTATTTCACTGAAGATCCTGCATTTTAACACTGTCTCCCAGACCTCAGTAGGCTCGAAGCCAAGGGTTACTTGAATGTTCCAGGCCACGACTGCCTGATTTACCTTCCAAAGAAGGTTCCCTGGCTTCAATTAATCATTCTGCCAATAGTGAGAATTAGGTTCATATTCATGGCAACACAACTTGTTCAACTGATTTGGTTCAAAAGCAAATTCTTGTTTTTCTGCAGGAAAATGTACAAGTGTGTGCAAACTTTTTTAGGACAGGGATGCATAGTTGGACAAGTATATAAGGTCTTGGGTAAAAGCAAATTGGTGGAAGAAAATCCCAGTGGATTTTCATAATGAAAAGCAGAGAAGTATGAGGGAGGAAGTATTTGCAAAGATATTTAAGGATCTGGAGATCTGTGGGAGGAAAGTGGCCTTAGACATCCATTCAACAATCTGTTTTGCAGTTTTTAAAAGTCTATCAGGGACTTGTGACATAGATAATCTTTTCATCAATATATGGCTATATTCTCACTGTGCCAAAACCAAGCAAACCGCATTATGCTCTAGTGTGCCATTTAAATTCAGCCACTGTGTCATGTAAAACGCACAAAATGTATAAAGTAGAAAGGTTACTCAGATGTGGCCTACCACAAATAGTACATTCTGCAGCTATAAATCATTTGAAGACTGCCCTGCCTGATACTGTGAACGAAAGAGATTCATATTTGCAGAGACAACACCCCACCCCCTTCCCGCATTTCACAGAAAAAGGCAGGTTTAATCTCCTTTCCTTTCATTGGGATGACCAGTATTCTCAGTTCTGTCCCTTGTTGGAGAAATTCCCTTCCCAGAGTCCTCCTTTCAACCCAAAGCAGAAGAGTTCTGATTCCTGCAGTTTTTTAAAACATACTTTAACCACACCTCAGTCAAATGGTATTTTCAAATGGCCCATCAAATGTGTGGGCAGAAAAAATTAAGACAATGACCCCAAATTTCTCACTGGTGATTGTAGCATAGTTCATTGAAAAAAACCAATGAGAGGACGTCTCCCTGACATCACTCAGTTGTTACAACCTGAAACCCCCACAGGTTCAACCTTAAACTGTCTACCATGGACCTCACCCCATTCGTAAGAGGTCCATAAAGGGGGCATGCATAAGCGCACCAGCGTGCCTACCATCCCTATCCTACTGTCCCCATTTATTTGTACTCATTTACTATGTTCATGTCCATGTTTACACTTATATCTGTTATATTGTACATGTTTGACAAACTAAATAAATAGATCCGGGGGGAGGGGGGGAAGACGGATCATTATAAAAGTGTTTATTTTGTTCCATTTGTTTAGAATATTTACACATATCTTTTCATGGCATGTTTAAGAATAAGATGTATCCACCAGAGATAGATGTACAACTCACACAAAGTATCAGAACACCCCTAAAAAATCTCAAGATTGAAAACTAGCCTAAATCATGATTCCTCAAAAGTGCTATTGATTCCATGAACCAGCTGGATGCATGGAAGTGGAAGGGAAAGATGAGGAGGAGGAGGAGGAGGAGGAGGAGGAGGAGGAGGAGGAGGAGGAGGAGGAGGAGGAGGAGGAGGAGGAGGAGGAGGAGGAGGAGGAGGACAGCCCTACCATGAACATCTTGAGCTTGTAGTGACCTTATATAAAATAACAACCTGGAAGAGGAAAGAAAAGCTGAGATTGTTTGAAAAATGTAATGAAAATTGATGAGTGGATTTGATAGCCGTGAGGTCGGAGCCTCAGTTATTTGGTGAATAGGAGGTAGGAAATGAAGAATGAACTGCACGAGCAGAGATTTTGCTGTCCCTCCCTTGCTTGTAATGAGAACATGAAAGGAGTCCTGCAGCTCAGATCTTTTGACTCCAATTCTGATCCTCCAGGAGTCAACCAGACATTGGAGAGTTTTGCGTTAACATTGTGCATGCCCTGGAAGCAATGAAAATGTGGGTAGAAAGCAGCCACACCTACAGCACATTTCAGTCTTCAGCCCCTGTTCTTTAAGTAACGTGCACCAGGAACCCTGCTCTGAGTTGAATCAGAAGGAGGGGGACAAAAAAAAACCCCAAATAATCCAACCCTTAGCTCTATTCCTCTGTCCTGTTTCTTTGCTTACTTCAGTGGGATATAAGAAAATAAAATGTAGGAACCAATCACACATCTCACTTCCTTTTAGCACTCTCTGTGTGCAGTATATAAATAAACCTCTTCCAAGTCTCTCACCGTGACATGCAATTATTTTGCAGCATGTAATTCAACACTTACACTTTAAGCATACATTTCTGGAGTCATTAAAGCTATTACCAGCTGGAAAAAAAAATAATGCATATGGAAATTCTAAAAGTAAAAGTAATGACTACTTGCATGCTTTCTGGCATGCTGAGCACTTTTAAAAAGTTTCCCCCTCTCTCCAACCTTTTTGTTCATCAGAATTCATGCAAGATTTCCCACTATGTCCATTAATCTTTTCAAAATCTCATAGGCTTGTCTTAGTAAAACAGAATTATATCTGTGTTGTCCCCCATTCTTGTCCTTTAACATTTAAACGATCCCTCATTTAAAGTCATCTGGATTCAAGCCTAGGCAAATTTTACGGTATGACCATGAATATATATATATATATATATATATATATATATATATATATATATATATATATATATATATAATCATCATATAAAGAGAGTTTAAGAACTACATCTACAGTATATGCTTATGAGTGATGCCCATCACTAATGAAGTATAAACTTGATTCATGCATGCTGGTTCATTACATAATAAATACAACCTTAAGTGGAAAATAAGTTAAATCACACATGAAAAAATCATCTCAGTTAATTTCCAGCCTTCAGTTATAAGACTCATGTAGAGTACAGTAATCAAATCATTAAAGTCACAAACATATTTGGCTCAACTCTACCCATGTTCTACATCCACTGTGAGATGAAGACCACTTGTTTGGCAAGAATAACATCACACAAATCTGATTCAAATCAATTCACAGTTCCCACATTGTGCTACACCATAATTTGACTGATGTATTATGGTTGATTTTTGAAAGGGCTCCAATTTCATTTAGAGTTTCGGGACTGTAAACTACTTTGACGAAACATTTCCACTCAAACATGTCATAAATATCTCTTGTGGAAACCACTTTTGGACTTTTTGTTTTGTTCAGCATCCATCCATTCTCATCCCTATCTATGCTTTTTTTTTTCTCCCAATTTTTTTTTATTTTTCAAAACACAAAACATAAAATACATCTTTTTAGAGCAGATGCTTGTTCCGTCATATAATAAGTACAATTATTAAGATTCCCACAATCAATTTTGTTCCCATTTTTGTCCAATTACATCTTTTTTAAAAAAAAAGAAAAGAAAAAAAGAAAGAAAAAAATCTTATTCTAAACATTTATCATTCAATTATTTTGCCCAACATTCTAGACTATAAATACCATTCTAAATCTCTATCATTTTAACAATCAATATTTCATATACATTTCTCAATTTAAGACCCATTACACCAAATCTATATTTCACTTCTTGATCACAACTAATATCCAAATCTTATCAAAAATTTATTTCCCTTTTCTCTTAAAATTTTTACAAAATCAATCAACATTTCGCTCTGTAGTTTATTACTTCCAAAATATTTTATTTTGATTTAGTTACTCCATAGTTATTCTCTTATACTATTAAAATTATTTTGGCTAATTCATAGTTTATATAACTCCAATCTGATTATTTAACTGGTTCACAGTTATATTATTATTCTCCTGTAAAGTTTCTTCCACTTCCTCCTAATTTTATTTTTTAGCTGGTTCACATCTTGATCTGCTGCTTTCCAGCAAGGCTTACCTCCACTTCTGACCTTAAATTATTTTGTCTGGTTCACAGTATGATTTTAACTTCACACCAACCTTATCTCCTTTACTCCTCCTATATTTATTTTATAACTGGTTTGCAACTTAAATAGTTGCTTTCCAGCAGTGCTTTCTTCTGCTCCCACCTTCATCTCTATCTATGCTTGTTTACAACTCCATTGTAATGGAGTTCTTAAAAACTCCATTCAGTGGTGTTTGCAACACAAGGATACCAAATCAATAACAGGTGCATGATTGTGCAAACATCACAATTTAGCATTGTGTTAAGAGGCTGACACAAATATGTAACTCATAACATTTGTGTGATTACATAATCATATATGTCTTTGCCCTCATGGATTCCCATGTTTTCATTCCCATTGCATTTAGTTTATCTTTATATTTTTCTTGCGAGAAGAATGGTCTTATGCATAGCCATTTTTTTTCTTTTGCTAAGCACTTAGTATTTTAAAAAGATCATACTTTACTTATTGATTTTTATCAATTTATTTTCTATTCTGTTTTTCATTTAGGAGCTCAAGATTTCACACCTAATGGTTCCTCCAGATATCTTTCTCCACAAACAAAAATCTTTTGAGGTAGGTTGATTGAGAAAATATGACTGGCCAAGTAACCTATTAAGCCAGGGGTGTCAAACTCGAGGCCTGCGGGCCAGATCTGGCCCACGAGATGCTTAGATCTGGCCCACAGGGCCACCCTGGAAACAGCAAAGGACTGGCCCACCATGCCTCTGCCAGCAAAAACAGAGCTTAGGAGGGCCACATGCGGCTCTCCCTAGCTCTATTTTCCCTGGCAGAGGGTTACAGGAGGCCATAGCAGCCGAAAACAGAGCTCAGGAGCCCATTTTCTCTGGCAGTAACATTGAGCTGGCCACATTCACCCTGGCCATGCCCACTCTGCCCCCCCTCCCCCCGAGGTCAAAAACAACCCTGAATGAAATAGAGTTTGACACCCCTGCACTAAGCTGTTGAAGGTGAGGAGTGACTGGAATCTGCGTCTCTTCTCCTAGTTTAATATGTTAACCAGTATACCACACTGCCTCTCACGCTATCCTTCTATTAGCATGTGCATATCTTAACTTTTCTTCCCATAAATCAATCGAATTACTCAAGTTTTTTGCCATTGATGTATAATTTGCAATTGTGCTCTCCCTTTTTTCTTGCAAACACACTTATATTGAGCTTTGGTACATTAATTTTTGGATCCAAACTTTCTCATTGTATCGATTCAACATTCACTGCAAACCGTTTGGGTTCTCAGCCAACAGCACAATTTTATCTACATACAAAAGCGCCTACATATTCACATCTCCAATCCATGCACGTATAAAGTGCACACATTCTTTATATACTATTTACGTTGACTGATAAGCAAACTAATAATAAATTATATGAGTGGAACTATATTGCAAATACAATTATTGTTGGAACTACAGATCATAACAAAGGTGGAACTACATTTAAGATTTTATTCCAAAATGGAGGCCTTTTCAAACTCCTGTAAATCCTATTATAATCATCTGATTTCACAAGAACAAGTGTCCCAAAGGTACTTTTTCGAAAGGCAACTGGGTTTTCTTTGTTTTTCCTTGAAGTTTCCTTGAATTTCAATTGGATGAGAAGCAAAACATCTTCAGGAAAAAACAAAAAGCACCTTTGGGGTAACCATGACCTGGATGTTTGAGAATCTCCATAGACACCAGGGAAAATCCTATACTTTCTTTAGATTAGGGTAGGCCAGCTACAGGCTGAATTTATATATGATCTAAGCTAGCAATCAGAGGGTTTTTGAATAAAAAAAAATAAGTCAATATTACAGTCTAAGACAAACCAGGCGAACCACATTAAGGATTCAAGGGATTCATTAACTCATCAACTTGTAGCTTAATCAATTCTCTTTGAACAAACTATAGGTTAGCATAGCAAGTGAACCCTAGAATGCATTGACTGTAGCACTGAAATTCAAAATGGCAGGCAATTTCTCAGGTGCTATGACCAGATATTAGATTGGACAGAGTTTGGATTCATTTCCAAAATGAGTTTAGGAGTATACATAGAATGTGGATACAGCAACTCTCTGCAGCTCTTGATAGCATCTTATCCCAGAATTATGGGATAGGTCAGCTTTGTAATCCAGGAAAGACGAAGTGGAAGATTGGAATTTGCCTTCCCAATCTCTCCAAAGCCCTTTTCTGGAAATGAAACTGAAGCACCACACCGTCCTATCGTCTAAACCAACAGGCAAAGGAATAATATATCTGAGTTTTTGGAACCAAAAATGCCTTTGATAACTAGTTTACACTGGATACATTTATTTTTGGATTTATTCGTCCTTTTTTTAAAAAAGGCTTCTTTTAAGATAAAGTACCCTAAAAATGATAAATAGCCTATCTTAAAAACATAATTTAAAAATAGTTACATATATCAGATTAATAAAAGTAGATAAAAACTATTAAAATGTCATATCAGAATTCCACGAATTATTAAAAATGGCCACAAAGCATCAAGGATTAAAACTAGCCAAAATTTATTTAAAGTAGCATTTATTCAACAACCATCTTGCAGCCCAAGTGCAAAAAATGTAATTAAAATGGCTTGGAGGAGGTCAGCAGCTGTGAAAAAGCTATTACAGTAGCGACTAGGCACTCCTACTAGAGTAGCTTGTGCTAAATCAATGGACTCCACACTACAGTATGGAAAAGCAGGGAGAAAAAGACCTTGAGACCATTAGAATAACAGAGTTGGAAGGGACCTTGGAGATTTTCTAGTCCAACCCCCTGCTCAAGCAGGAGACCTATACCATTCCAGATGAGTTGCTGTCCAGTCTCTTCTTAAAAGCCTCCAGTGATGGAGCACCCACAATTTCTGAAGGCAAGTGCTTCAACTGGTTAATTGTTCTCACTGTTAGGAAGTTTCTTTTTAGTTCTAGGTTGCTTCTCCCCTTGCTTCATCCATGAAAGATTTATCTTCCTCTATTGTTAGTGTGATCTTTTTCCAATCTTTTAAGGGGAAAGAATAACTGGATCATTGACAAAGTTATAATAAACAATCTTAGACAGTGTCTTCCAATTGGCAGCTTCACACCTAAGATCTCAAGAGTTTACTATTTACTTAAGAATGGCTCAGAGCAGGGCACAGAGATTTTTGAATGAGATGAGCTAGAGGTACACAAAAGCAGGTGCTAATTAAAAATGTATTTTTGCTGATGATAATTTATTTATACAGTGGAAATGTATTTTTAGAAGTGGATTTGGGAGATAGAGATGAAGGAATGTTTATTTTCAGAAAGTGGCTGCCAAGTTACAAACACATTCACTGCTGTCTCGTTCAGCTTCGGTTGTCTGATTTCATTAAGCTGTGACCTTGATGCCTTTTTTAAAAACAGGAATAAGCCTTGGTCTTGTATATGAATAGGGACTTATAGGATGCACTGCACTTCTAATAATTTATCCAAACTTTATAGGAAAAAAGGGTACCTGCAGATGGCTTTGTTCTGTTCAGAAAAGAAGTGAGATAGAGAGATTTCTGTGGCAAATTTATTGAGACTTCCCTGTAAATGAGCTGCAATCTCACCAATTAACTTGGAATAAGCTACCGGTATATTACACTTACTGGGACTTGGCTTGGAGTTAGACTTAGACTTAGAATAACTTTATTGTCACTTTGAATGTACACTAATCAGCATACATTAAAATGAAATTTCATTGCATACAGCTCTCAAAGGGTCACCACCTTCAATATACATAAATATGACAAAATAAATAAATAAATACAAAATTATGCATACATCCTCATATATTAAATGACACACAGTCTAGTTCGGATGTATAGATGTACATGGCGAGAAAAATGAATCTTGCGAGTTTACCAGACGGATGGGCATAGGGAACAAAGCTGTTACAGAATCTGGTAGTTCTGCTAAAATACTTTGAAACCTCCTCCTAGAGGGGAGCAACATAAAAAAACAGACCATTACATAAACAGACAAACAATATAAACAGACCAGAAACATTAACAGAAACAGAGTTGGCATGCAGTTTTCGCAGCTGATGTTCTTGCTTGTTCCTGTGTTAGCATTCAGGAAAAATATGTGTAACTGTTCATGTATTCTTCCTTACTTTGGAAGAGGCTAATATTTCTTCTGTCTTGATGGGTTTCTGTCTTCAGAATTGATGGGCTTCTGTTTTTTATGAAAATATAGTGAAATTTTGATTGATTAATAATGTGCTGTTTTTAACTCCCAGTAATCACATGGATATATTTCTTCCACGATAATATAATAGAATAAACCTTTTAAAAATGGATGACTTGGATTTTTATTTGGTTAGATTCTCCTTCTCCTTCTAGGGGTTAAGAGACAGAGAAGTGCTGGAAGAAGGATTAAAACTATGTCACACATTGCACACTACCCGAGACACACTGAAATAGCCATGATTCTGAAATGTTGGTAGGCATAAATATACCAAGGCAAGCCATTTTGGGTTTTTTGCACACTGCATGATCCAATCTGCCCATTTACTCTCTGATCTGCCCCTCCCCCTCAGTCAGATTTGATCTGCAGTCAAATTACATTTAATGGAAAAACAAATCACATTGAAATCAAATTTCTCTTCATGCACGTAGCAAAGAGTATAATCCAAGTTTATATTTCAACAGAAAATGGGTGGTAGTTTTTCCAGAAGTATTTGGCAAGACAACGCTGTGCTATTTATAAATGGGGAAATGATCAAAGAAGGGTATGCTGTTCTTTCAAACATTGCCTTTGTATGGGTAATGAATACAATTTGTCTGTATATTCCCTAAGCAGGCATAAGTAATTTATTCACACATTAAAGGACAGGTAACCTGGGGACCATGTCTTCAAAGATGTTACTGTGCACAGTCTTGCAAATGGTTGCACGATCTCTAACACTTTTGAGCGCAAGCAATGTTCTCATAACCCAAGATGCAATGACTGGTTGCCAAGCAATGTTGCTAAGCATAATCTCTCCATCGGTGAGAAAAGAGCTATTGAATGCTATGATGCAACCACCCACACCATGGACTCTTTAAAACTGCTTAAAGCCTGGCCTGAGAATTGTCTACCTATCTACCTACCTATTTATCTATCATGAGAAATACAGCCACTACTATGGATAGTTTATCAGGGGGAATTTCTCTCTCTCCCTCTCTCTCTCTCTCTCTCTCTCTCTCTCCCTCCCTCCCTCCCTCCCCCCCTCTCTCTCTATCTCTCTCTCTCCCCCTCCCTCCCTCCCTCTGTGTTATGGTTTTCAGATGGGTATGGCTTATTTTTTTTATTTCATTATTTCTGTGTCCTATGATGTAAGCCTCTGAGTCATCTTGGAGTTTGGCTTCTACAGTTTTTTGTTGGCATCTAAATAACGATTTATCAATTCAAGTGTTATAAAAAAAAGATTGGTGATAAAAGCTTTCCAAAACCTTGGGATGTGCATTATCTCTGTTGTTTTTAACATGAATTAGGAAGTCCTTAAACTGCTGTGTTCCAATCTGCTGGAAAAGTAGATGGTATTATTTTGTTTCCAAACAGTGAACCAGAAAGAACTGTGCCAGGGGTTCTTAAGTTTTCCTTTTTAGACTGAGAACTTCATAATTATTGGAAAGATATTGAGACTTCCCCTGGCAATGTGACACCCAGATTGTGTCTTCAGAACTCCCAAAATAAATACAACTAATAAACATTTAAAAGAAATTCAGAATGGTGAAATTGCATGAAGTTATTGAATTTCATGACATTTTGGAGTTCCTGCCTGAATACTGCAAGCTTTTAGCTGGAAAGGCAAAAACTTTGAATGATCCAGCAAACTTCTAAAATTTTGGTTGTGTTTTATTTCATTTCATTTTAGAGCTTATCCTAAGATCTGCCTGTGGATCATTAGTGGAAACCACTGCTTTGGTCCAATATGAATAAAAAATGATCCAGTCAGTAAGTCTCATTCCAAGTGTCTTCTGATTATGATGCATTTCTGAAAACAATCTCAGTAATCAGATTTTGGGTAACTATTTCACACGATTCTCAACAACAAAGAACAAATATTTCTGACTTTGATAAATAAATGTGTGTTGCATTTATAGCTTTCTCACACAGTAATATTGTTGTTTTAATGCTGCCTCTTAGCTGGAAAAATGAAAGATCCATGGATAAAATAAAGGCAGAATTTAGCCAGCGCAGCGGATATATGTGTAGAGGTGTAAATGGCAGAATGGGAAGAGAAAAGTCACAGAAGTTACCAACTGCCAAAGAAATGATCAGTCACAAACTTGCTTAATCTGACATATCAGCAGTTTAGCCATAGCTAAGTCACTCCTGGTGGCATAAGAGATCAATTTGTCAATTTTTAAATCACTTTTATTGTCATTTGTTCCACTTGCCTGAACCACTAGGCAAGAACTTATAGAAGGTTACTCACCCTTGCTTAGTTATTCCTATTGCAATCAATTAAGAATTCTACCTAGAGTAATTTCTATTTCACAGAAAAATTCCTTCCTTCCTTCCTTCCTTCCTTCCTTCCTTCCTTCCTTCCTTCCTTCCTTCCTTCCTTCCTTCCCACAGCATTTGTCTTATTTTTCTAGGGTTATGGGAACAGTTCCAGTTTTATAAAACAGCTTGCCTGGTGAAATACAGCTGCTGACTTTCTTCCTTTATGTAACCAATTCTCCTTTACGGTTGGCTATTCTCCCCCCACATTCTGAACAATTTGGTCATTGATCCACCTACATTTTAATTAGGTTGAGCATTTAAACTGGATTAAAGATGCTTCCTAATAGGAAACAGAATTTCAGACTCAGAAGAGATATTAATATCAGAAAACATAGAAAAGATTCCTAGCATTTGCCTAATTTGGTTTAACATCTAATATAAGCCTCAATCACAAGATGATCCCAAATGGATGCCTTTGGTAAAGGTAGTGACTATCAGGCTTGAGCTTAATGTGAGTTAATTGTTTGAAATAGAAATTGTACATTCATGTTCAAAATGACAGTTTCTATTTAAGAACCCCAGTTATCCTTTTTCTTTACTGATTGCCTTCTCCTCTTTCTCTCTTGCTTCAAAGGAAACTAGGGTAAATGATACTTTCTGGATTCACACAGTGCATTGAATTATAAACCATGCCACAGAACTCAAGTGAGGATTAAAAGTAATGGAGCACAGCATGGTTTGGATGAGTGTGGCTACTAGGTCTTTAACTGATCCAGCAAAACTCATTGTCTGAACTCACTGGGGAGTTTGCATCTTGAACTCTCTGATTAAACTGTCCTTTAACATTATTTTAAGATATAACTGCTATTCATATCCTGAGGTCATGCTGTTTTGGATTCGGAGTATGTATGTTTGATCTAGACTGAGCCTTGTCAGTTCTATGACTGGAGATGGATCACTGATCTGTTAGGGCCACCATATCTGGGCTGCAAAAATCCAGATGAATATTGAACGTTAGTTGTTACCCAATGACCATCTGGGTTTTTGCAGCCCATAACTGGCAGCTTTTTTTCTGTTCACTAATGTTTGGAGTCCTCTAAAATCTTCTACTACACCTAAAGCTATCTTGGTTCCAGGTTAAGAGCCGTGATGGTACAGTGGGTAGATTGCAGTATTGCAGGATAATTTTGCTGACTGCTAGCAGTTTGATCCTGACTGGCTCAAGGTTGATTTAGCCTTCAAGGTTAGTAAAATGAGGACCCAGATTTTGGGGGGCAATATGCTGACTCTGTAAACTGCTTAGAGGGGGCTGTAAAGCACTATGAAGCAGTATACAAGTCTAAGTGCTATTGCTTTTAATAGGAACTACTGAGATAAAGCTTTCAATAAGAAGATTGCTTGAAGTTTTGTTTTACTTGCCTTTTGATTGCATGGCCAAATGTTAGCTATTTAAAGAAATCTCCATGAGATTTGGAATAGTTGGCAAAAGAAGACAGATACACCATTATTAATCTTTAGAATATTCTGGTTCAATTAAACATTCTAACAGCCATTTACCTTTCCCAACTTTTCCTCAAATTATGTTTGTATCTAAGCAACAAAATATCTTCAGTCATGTGCAACGCTTTCAAGTCAAGAAAGTGCCACAGAAAAACCTAATCTATCTTCAGAGTGGAGGATTCTTTTTCATAAAGTAAGTCTTAGATGTTGGTACAAGATGTTGTGACAAAAAATAAATCTTATGTACATGGTTTCTCCAATCCAATTATTAACATTTCATTAAAGGCAATGTATTTCCTTCTGGTACAACTATCTAGCAGGGTGAAGATAAATTTCTGCAATCTTTAAATACACAAGACATCAAGGCTTCAAGAAGAAACTATTTCATATCTGCACAGATGCTCATAATTGCTCTTTCATCCTCAGGCTAAGC
Organism: Pituophis catenifer annectens; assembly: GCF_029215685.1. Taxonomy (NCBI): domain Eukaryota; kingdom Metazoa; phylum Chordata; class Lepidosauria; order Squamata; family Colubridae; genus Pituophis; species Pituophis catenifer. The sequence goes on from NW_027256881.1 coordinate 280,178,055, forward strand.
TTTTCTTTGGCTAAAGTACTCCCATGTGCTGAAAGAGGATCATGCCAGCCATGACAGAGCTTTAAATCCATGGTAATTGGCATCCCTCCCACCTGCCACAATTGCACTTAATCTATTTTGTGACAATTGATGGAGCACTTCTATTCCCCCTCTCCCAGGGACACAAACGCACGTCCAATACATACATCCTGGAGTGCTATGTTGTACACTCACTATATAATTCATAGGAAAAATTATGCATTATATTCAAAACCCTCATAACAAGCCAGATCGGTTGTACCTTTTATTCACCCAGGTTGAACAAACCGCAAAATCGTTTATTATCATTTTTATGGTAATAAAAATCCCTGTTTCCCTAGTTAAAATGAGTGGCTAGTTCTCATCACCGTGTGTAATTAGCTGGGCTCGTATTTAGCAGTAAAACATAGTTTGAAATATTGCTTCTTTGGTTTGTGGCTCTTCGTCTGAACCCAGCTGTGCTATGTGCATGATGCTTGAATTCTGTCAATCGTAATCTATTCAATGTGTTAGGATTAAATAAACTGGGACTTGATGTAGTACATTAAGCAAGCAGTGATGTGAGACTGGGATATATGACCATGACATGTTTTAATGATTAAGGAAACAAGAATGAAGAAGAATATCTGACTGCCCTTGAGTACAATCTAGAAATATGAGGTGGTCCAGAAACTGCTGCCATGAAACTCTGGTAAGAGCCATAGTGATCTCAGTCCATTGTAACATTACTGTATAAATGATTGGAATTATGCCATTTGGTCCCACCATATCATGACATCGTGGAAGAAATGGTGTAAATGTACCATTGGTTTGTGGGATGTCAATTGCCTTGTTTACCTCCTTCATATTGCCCACGAATGTTGCTAAATTGTTACCAGCAATTATTTATTTATTTATTTATTTTATTTATTATATTTCTATACCGCCTTTCTCCCATAGGACTCAAGGCGGTGTACAGTCAAGAAAAATATAGACACACAAACATCATAAAATTGCTAATTAAAATTGTTACTTAGTTTGGTCAATTAAATAAAACCCAGAATTAGATAACATTTAAAAAATCATTTGCATGTTTGTATGTTTAGCCCTGCCTGTTGGAACATCAGGGTCTTGAGGGCACGGCGGAAAGCACGGAGATCAGGGATATTCCGTATCTCCGGGGGCAGTTCATTCCAAAGGGTTGGAGCCCCCACAGAGAAGGCCCTCCCCCTGGGAGTCGCCAGTCGACATAATTTGACTGACGGTACCCTGAGTAGTCCCTCCCTGTGAGAACGAACTGGTCGGTGGGAGGCTATTGGTGGCAAAAGACGGTCTCGTAGGTACCCAGGTCCTAAGCCATGGAGCGCTTTAAAGGTGATAACTAACACCAATTACCAGGACAACCTAAATTATTACTAGTTATTTCTCATCTGACAAAGATTTCTTGTCTGTTTGGTTCATCTGCAATACTTAATCTAATTTCAAAAGCCTCCTATAAGAAATCTGTTTAACTCTTGAGAAGCATTCTTTCCTGGTAGCCTACTGGCAAGGGCGGAAAGGGCAAAGCAAAAGTAGCAAGTTTTAGAAAGAGTAAGAGAGAAGGGATCTCTCTCCTTCCTGCTTCCACTCACAGAGTTGATACAGTCCAAACTAGAAGAAGCCCTTCCTTCTTGAGGGAACATGGAGCCCAACAGTTCTTTATAAATCCAAACCTACCTGGACAAGAGCATCTCAGGATTTGCTCATCTTCTGAAACGTTTCTGAACCCTAATAAAGAAAGACTCTTATTTGTTAGATATGAATCTTTTTCTAGCACTGTGTGCAAATTATGGAAAATAGCAATAGCAATAGCACTTAAAATTATATACTACTTCGCAGTGTTTTACAGCATTCTCTCAGCAGTTTACAGAACCAGAATAGTGTCCCCAACAATCCGGGTTCTCATTTTACTGACCTCGGAAGGATGGAAGCTTGAGTCAACCTTGAGCCAGCTGGTCAGGATCAAATGAAGATTTAGGAGCAGTTTTAAATAAGCATTATTAAAAATCAAGATAACGTATCTATTCTGCTACTTAATCTCTTTTCCCAATTGTCTTTTGATTTTTGTCATACTTGGGGTTTTAACTTCTTATGTGAGCATTTGCTTTGAGAAGTAGGATATGTGAGGTATTACTATAAGCAATTGATGGCTCATTGGGGGAATTTGCTCAGTTGATGGGTTCAGGATTACAGGAAATGTTTCCTGATGGGAACATATTTCCTTGATAAATCAAGCAGTCCAGTGTAAATAAATAAATAAATAAAAATAAATAAATAGTTCAATGTTCTTTTCAACTTAGCACAAGTCAATATGTGATTATATTGCTAGACGTTATATAGTGAGCTTCTTCTGCTTTGATCCATTTTTATAGCAGGTGGGAGCACTTAGGTGACTTCGGCAGATTTCAAATAAACTATCAGGAAATTCTGAGACTGTAGATTAGATTGGGAAACTGGGGGGGAAAAAATATTCCAGAAGAAGGCAATGGCAAACCACATCTGTATTCTGGATAAAAATAGGAGGAAATTTTGGGGGAAATAGGAGGAAGATGTGTTGGATATGTTTGCGGCTTTGGGTTGTTTGTAAAAGTAATAAAGGCAGGATACCAATAAATAAATAAATATTCTTCAAGGTAAATGTGTCATTACAGTTACAAAAAATGGGAGTTGACTTGGTCTTTAAACTACTTCATGAAAATCTTGTTAATCTAACAAAACTACTGAGTGCTATTTAAAGAGCATCAGCCACACTTAAATTGTCAGGTGTGATAGACCATTGGAATCCACTGAATCCTGGGTATAATGCTAAAGTAGCATGTAAGTTCTAGTAATGTTCTTTAGTCATAGAAGGCCAAACATTACATTTCTGAAGCTTAATAGTTTAAAAGATCAGTGATGTCCATTTCAAAATGTATAGTGAAAGATAAAACCCATTTCCCTTCCATATTCCTTCCTGAAATTAGAAGCCAATTGGATCAAATTTCCAGCAAGACGTTTAAGAACAATAGTCAATGGTCCCATTCTATCTTATGTACTACTGAAAGTAATAGGCTTTATATATAAAATAAAGAGATTATAATGCATTTTTTTCAGCAAACAATTGTTCCCAAAGTAGATGCAATTGGTAACCAGACTTACCTGCCATGCTACAAAAATAACTCCAAAAGGCTACCAATTAAGCTAAAAGGAAGCATTTTTAAGTTCCATCAATCAACACAAGAGATATTTAAGCTTGTGCAAAAATTTTCATATTAAAATCAGCAGGGAGGCATACATACAAAGCGAATAATTTTGGCTTGAGCATACCAGCCAAAATGTTCAATGTTCAATGAACAAATGTTCAAAATTTGTTATCACTGGAATAAGGCCATTGATTTGAGCACAGCGGTGAATGATCTTGAGCCAAAGCTTGTTCTCAGAACACACACATATGATGTCTCATGGATCATAGAAGGATAATCAGATTCTAGATAGATAGGTAGGTAGGTAGGTAGGTAAATAAAGAGATAGATAGATAGATAGATAGATAGATAGATAGATAGATAGATAGACAGATAGATTTATTTGCAGGATAAGAAGATTTCTACATTCAAAGATAGGATATGGGAAATGGGATAACAAAAATATATTTATCACAACGTTATAGAGATATTCATGTCTTTCACCTCAGTCTTCCTATGCAAGAAGACAAATAATGCTGGTAGCCAACATGGGGGACATGGACTTGCAACACATGTGTGCAACACATCTAGATGGAACCCAGTTGAGAATGGTTATTGAAGATATTAAATTCTGTTAACTTATATACAGTATTACAGATTTATTTCAATACCAAGTGAACATGATTACCATCACAAATATCTCTTAATATTCTCACATAGGCACTTCTTTGCTGACCAGTTCTCAGAAAAAGGTTGTAATGGTTCAGGTGGCAGACTGATTATAATCAAAGCATATATCCAACAACCAAAAAAAAAAAGGGGGGGGAAATGTGCTACTTATTTGCAAGCAATCCAAGACACAAGGTGTAATTTGCAACAGTTCTAGTTCAGTCTTATAATAAAGTAAGACCTTTATATTATTATCTTTCATTAAGGGACCAACACTTTCTTTTTCACATAATTTTTTAATCTTTCTCTTTCTTACATCTCACTTATTAATTATGAAATCAGCTTGAAAACAAAGTGAACTGAGATGCTTAAGATAACAGTGAGATCCTAAACACCAGAAACAAAATGATGTTTCAAATTACAACTTTGCATTAAGCAATACCAACAAATGGAGAATTACTGAATATTCCAGGGTTAGCTGATTCTTCCATTCAGGACTTTTCTCACTCAAATCCACTAAAACCTTTTACTATAATTCATATCTTGATTGAATAATAGAGCTTTTGTCTTCATAAATTTTTCAGAAGTGGAAATGAGCACTTTAGAAAAAGCCAGTAGCTGAATCTAAATTGACAATGAAATTGGTTATTATTTTGCACATCTGCTAATCCTTTGAGTTTTGGATGAAAAAAAAAAAAAACCCAGAAGAAACATCTTATTAGTCAAGAGAATTCAAGCTCCTTTGTGAAAGTATCTTTTATTAAGAATTTAATATTGATAATCCAGAGGAAGATATAAATTAAATTTATCAGTGTACTTAAGACTTTCCTGATTTTTTATTGATGTTACTGATCTCTATTATCCGAATAGCCTTTTTTCCCATTGACTCTAAACATATTGTCTCTACTTATTATCAGCATCACAAAGATCCAGTGTAGAAAAGCAATGAAAAGTGGTGTTAATCCAGACAACCTAAAGAGAATATATTCAGATACCAATAATGCTTTTAAAATAATAATACACAATTAACTGAATTTTGCTATAAAGCCATGATAAAAGACTTGCCAATTAAACCAGTTCTCATGGTGTTAAAGTTCATCTTAAAATATTTCCAAAATACATGAAAGAATTTCTTCAGTCACACTCCTGAGATCCTAATGTGGAATGCTAAGCAAGAGATTGCATGGTTATTTTGGAACAATCCTTACAGAACAGTACTGTATTTTTATAAAAAAAGATCAGGCTTTATAAGGATTTCTCTGATACATTACACTATTTCATTTCACTATCCCCCCCCCAAAAAAAAACACCTCCGAAGCTTCCTTCTTTAGTCCAGAGCACTTAATTGCCTAGAAAGTCAAGGGCATCCAGTTCAGGATATAAGCCATACAATTTATAGCCTTTCCTCTACCTGGGCTTCTAAAAGAAAGAATCTTTCCAATAGTAATTCTTAACTGCATCTTTAGTCTGATGAGATGGTCTCCCTTCAAAACACAGTACTTTCTGAAGAAACCCAGGTATGGGCAACAGTAGCTTCTCTGTCACCAATGGCTCTGGAGATTCAGCCCAGCCAAGTGCCGTGCATGCTGCTTGGCTCATCATAATAGATTCTCTTGCCCAATCATATCCCAGAATTGTCTCCCCTACCTCCCACCTTGAAATGAAGGCATCTGCTTGTTTCTTACTCACCATGTCATAAACATTCAAGATCACCGGTTCATTTGCCATTGTAGATTGCAGTGATGCTTGGATTGAAGCCCTTAAATCCCTGCCAGATGTGGCGATGCCCAAGGGGATGGGTTTTTTTCCCCCTTAGTTACACAGGAAAACCAATGCCCATGCTATTGAGGAAGTATCAACTATGGTGGGGAGATCCGGAGAGGGTTTTCCAAGCCTTTTGATGCCAAAGTTTCTTGGTAACGAGGCTCCTTTTAAAACTCTCAGCTGAATATTCAATATTTTTTTTAAAAAAAATCACTGCAGATGATTGATGGGCCAGTGTTTGTACAGCATGTTCCAAGCCAGTCCCTATCCTCCTGTCTCCTAATGGCAAATCATAACTAACCACCACCAAAAGATAGAGTGGTTTGCTTTAAAAACGAGTCCCTCTAAACCTTCCAGGAGGGGAGAAATGTGGAAAAGATTACAGGACAGGTGGATGAATGAATCCAAATTAGACATTTAGCTAAACTTGAAATACTTTAAATAAACATTAAAACATGGAGTAATTTGGGGGAAGGTGCACTGAGGGATGGGAAGGGGAGAGCTTAAAGCAAAAATCTGTACTCCGTTTCTAGGCTAAAATAAATCCAAACAGACATTTAGAGAAAATCTGAATTCCTATGTATATTCAGTCTCTAAAATCAGCAGAGGGGAAAAAAATAGAACCATCTACTCTGCTACCGTTTTGTTTTTCTTGTACCTCAATCCCCAAAATGTAGAAATAATAGAATCTATCCAGGTGCTGAAATTTACCTTTCAAAGCTTCAGTTCCTCCTTCAATCTAGGTGATTATTTGGGGGGGGATGGGGGGGAAGGCTTTGATACAAATTCCAGCTGAAAAATAAATCTGTAGGGAGGTAATTTTTCTTAAAAGAAAAGGAGAACACGCACTAAAGCAGTTCACTCAGTCTCTGAACCAAAACAGGGAGCCGAGAGGGAACTGTCCAGGGTACTGAAGCCTCTCCAGCCATCTATCCCACGGAACAGCACTCTTGGTAACCCTTTAGGAGAATCGCGTGCAAAGCGCTCTCCGGGTGCTGATGGCAAAACCGTAGCAAATCAGGAAATGCCGAGCACCAAGTCTTGGCTCTTCTTAGCACTTTGTACAGGAAGCTAAAAACCCCTTTTTCCACACCAGTTTCTCTCAACAGGAACATTGTCCAGAGACTGGAAAGAGCCGAAGAGTGCCACTCCATCTTTTTCTGAGAGAAGGCATCTCCAAAGGGAGAAGTTTAAACAACCAGCAAACGAATGAGAGCAGAAGGAACAGATATTACTTTTGATGGGGGTAGGAGTAGTTCTGGACTTTCTCTTATCCCGCTGCTGGTTAGGACTGTTGGGTCTAACAGTGCTGCAAATTCCTGCTGGAGTCTCATGAATCCCATTCGAATTAGACCTGGAGGCCAGAGTAAATTGTGAAATCCATTGCGGTAAATTTCTTCCTGTGTTTGCTCCTCCCTCCCCTCCAAAGCATAGTGAGATGTGCATTAAAGAGAAAGGAGGGGGAGCTTGGGAAGGGAGTGAGGAGGGGGGCTCTTCCTGCATCCAATGAGTTTCGGGGAGGGGAGAGAGCTGACCTTAAAACTGGAAAAGCGCAGATCCTGCTGTAATATCCAAGAAAGGGTGCTGGGATTACCTCATCGGAGTGGGAGGGGTAGCCGAGGCGTTTTGCCAGCTTGCAGCCAACCACATCTGAATGAAAATTGCAGAGAGCCTGTTACATCAGCATCGCCCAGCATTCCCCTCTCTTTCACAGGCAACAGCTGCTCGCTTTTCCCAGCTGTGGGTGGACCATTCAGCCGAAGAGAAAAATGTGTTAGCATCCACCAATCACATGACAAGGACCAGCACTCACTACAAATCAAGGGAAATAAAAAACAGACTAGCCTAGGGCAGCATATATTTGTTTTGGTGCAGGCAAAGAGGGAATTGACAGAGATTCATGTTTCAGTTTATTTGAAACGTAGTTAATGATTTTATGCACTCTCATTTACACATTTTCTATGTTATTTTGAATTAGAATAGATAATTAACACTTAATGTGTCCAGTACAGGACTGGATAATTAATCCAAATGCATACCCTATATATTTAAGCTACCAGAGCATGCTTCAAGGGCGTTCATATACAGGTGTTTATATGTGCAACAAACAAGCATTTGTAAGCTTCCTCCATGTCATCTGCTGAATTAAATTTTTAAAAGTAGCTCCACCTTCTTTGATAACTCAATAAGAAAACCTTCAGCAATTGTATTGGAGATAACTTGAATCCCAAACTGCTAACATTCTAGTTGAATGCAATTCTTCCCCCCCCCCCCGCCCCCGCCCCCCACACACACCTCCATCCATTAAGAAAGAATAATCTCCTTTTAGGGGTAAATTTGATTTCTATAAATCCATAAATTTGTTTTCTGTTTCTCATTCTTTTTACTAATATACTAGGTTTTGTTACCAGCTTTATGGTAAATGCATAAAAAGATTTCAGGATCACAGTTATATGTAAAATGGAAGATAAACTGAAAGATTTGGAAGACCTACATCCATCCTGTTCTCTTGATTTCACAAAGGAAGGAGTCAGCCACTCTTCTGAAGATCACCATATAAACTTAAGCTAAGCATTTTTTTTTTTTTTGGCATTTTCTAAGGACACCAACCATAATCTGGTACAATGCAGATAGGTTTTAAATGGGGAAAGAGTTTACATGTACTGGAAGTTTATTGAAGCAGATTTCATGGAGGAAATGAAGTGTGAAAAGCTAAAGAGAAAGTACTATATGACATTTCCCAGCAAATCTGAAGACTGGTAAGATCTATCTTTTCAGAGGATCTGGTATCAGAACAACAACATATTGTACTATCAGGGTACATCTAGAAATAAAAGACCTGACCACAGGTTCTATCAGCAAAATGAGTTCACTGTTGGAAGCAAATAATTATCATCCAGGTTTAGATTTTCATCCACAAACTAGGAAAAATAAGAAATGTGGTCGAACAAATAAAAACAAATTCTATTTGGAAGATTTAATGTAATGAGCCACCACAGTCTTTACCAAACCATTGATTACCAGTACAATTTTTACCCATTTTGAACCAGCATATGTTCTTTTCATCCAGCTGACCAATTTTTTAAAATTACACTGCAGGCCAAATGGAAGAAAACATAAAATGTTAGGTTTATATTCAAATGCTTATTGAAATTGTCAGAATTATTTTCACGGATTGGGTTGGGTTGGGTTGGGTTGGGTTGGGTTGGGTGTAGCAAAGGCCACAATGAAGGAATGCATCAGGCAGGAATAAAAAGAGGGCAACTGTTCAGATGTGCAAAACTATAATTTAAATCAGTGGGCAACCTGGCCTCCAAGAGCAGCATGCCATATTTCTAGAAGTTTATAAGGAGGCCACTCAGCTTTAACTGCCAGGTTTATGATCAATTTGTTATAATCCTCATATTTGAATCTCTGTGCTAATTTCACTCGCATAAATATTGAAAATTATTACAATTTACAATGTAACATTATTATCACTGTGTTTTGAGAATTTTTAGATACTTCATCTTCCTTATCACTTCAGCACTCATTAAGCTTTTTGCAAGCCATAAAATGAAAGAATTTATCTTAAGTGTTATTAATAACTACAGATCTATATATTTGATTGTTGTGCTTGCTGTCCAAAGGCCATCATAGAGATTTGATTTGAACCACTCCTGTTATGAGTATCCTCTTTTTAAAAAAAATGATATCAAAGTATCAAAATTTCAAGGGCTTCAGTTGAAAATTATTTGTCTTAAAGGTGGCTTTTCTTAACTTAGCTCACTTTAGAAAAGAAATTTCTTCCCTCCACCTAAATTTGCTCACATTTGGTTACCAAATTTTACAGATGCAGATTAAAGCAACAGAAGATTTAAGATTATTTCCATCCATTTAGATTAGCTTCAGACACAGCCTTAAGTGCTGTTATAATGTTACTTCTATTGTGTTAATCTTTCCAAAATACTGTAAATTACCTTGTGAAAAATTGATTCAAAATGCAGCATATAAAGAATTGGTATTATGCAGCTACTGTTAACTAATAAACGATGAATAGTTGTGTTTGGTTCCTTCCAAAGATAATAATAGAAGCTCACTGTTCTTTTTCATCTTTGAATTAAAGTTTATGTCCTGAAAGAAATTCCCGTCTATCGGAGCAAATGAGTAAATGAATACAAATGAATGTATTGTTGATGAACTGGAACTATCAGATGCATGCGAGATGAATCAAATGGATGCACTTTATGTAAGTAGCTGATGAAAATTTAGTTAAAACTAAATCTAATTATATGATCAACATAGTCTAACCTCAACCAGAGGATTTTTAATATTGTAGGAAGTTAGCACCCACCCCTTTCCTAGAGGAATGAAATATTTTGGGAAATATTAAAAAGGCAGAATATTATGTTTCCCTGGATGAGAAATGGAGAAGCATGTTTTAAAGATGAAGCAGCTCCCATCTTCCTGCCCCCACTCTTTGTCAATGGGCCAGAGGCAGAAACTCAATCTTTGTCAATGGACCATCATCTGCAACACAATAGGACCCATCTAGCAACAGAAACTCACCACATGGCACCTGGGAAGATTACATCAGCCAGCAAGGCTAGCTAAGACCCCCACCCCCTGGGAGTCTGACAACCAATCAGGATATTCTTTCTGGGCCCCAGGAAGTTCAAAGCCAGAGAGGGCATAAAACCCGGGGACTCACTGCATCTCACCCCCTCTTCTGTTCAGGAACTCAAACCATGTGATCCTGTCCACCATTAAAACATCTTTTCAAGCAGTCTCCATGTTTCCAGTGTCTTTTTCCCCACTTGGAGCTGAACCCAGAAGGATATTTCTTCCTACAATATGATGTTGTACAACCTAAGTCCAGGTTTGTCAAAAGTTTTTTTTCCTTTCCTTATTAAATTCTGACTTCAGGCAAAACTTTTATTAAAAGAGGCAGCCCAGTTCTCTGTTATTAGTTTCCAATGTCCACTTTGCTTAAATTAAATTCAATCAGTTTTAATCAGGAACGAAGAGTGTATTTGGCTCATGACATTAATGTTATGTCTTTGCTACTCTAATTGTTAACCATTTTTGAAAGAAAGGGAATATTATTCCCCAGCACACATTCTTCATCCAATTTTAAATACTCCCCTAAACTATTGAGGTTTGCATCTACCTAGAAACTCTCAGGCTTAGTCACTTTGCACCTTGCAACTGGATACAGATTTCAAAATGAGAAAAGTATGGCAAAGCAAATATTCATGCATTTATTTCTATATTTAAAGCATTCTTGACCACGTTAGGTCACAATTCTTGCCGTGTGATTTCTGAACAGAAAACTGAAGGAGAAAATGAAAAAAACCCTACCAATTTAGGAGCAGAAATACATTCCCTTCTACTCATTGCCATGCATGTTCTAGAATAGGGTTTTCAGACTTGTGTCATCATGATGTCATCACGTGACATATCTCGACTTTTTTCCCCTTTGCTAAACTGGGCATGGGCATGGCCAGTGTGTGATGCATCTGGCCCACAGGCTGTGAGTTTAACACTCTTAGTCTAGAAAGTTTCTTAGTCATCCAGGTAGAATTGTCTGGAAGGTGAGTCATGGCAACTGGACTTCTTTTCTTTTTGGTTTGAAATGTTTTGCTGCTTATCCAAGTAGTTTCTTCAGTCTGAGTTAGCATTAACAGAAAAACCTGATCATTCCTTTCACAGCCAGGGTATCAAAGAAGCTAAAATGGATATTTGGAAAACATCACATTGTTGTATTCTTCAAACCCACCAACACACTGAGACAGAAGTTTGTCCACCCTAAAGATCAGACACTAAAATATAAGAAGAGTAAGGCAGTGTATGCAGTTCAGTGCAGTGAAGAGTGCAGTACACTGAAGAGTGTTCCAGAGCTCTACACTGGAGAAACCAAGCAGCCTTTATACAAGAGAATGGCCCAGCACAAGAGAAGCAACACTACAGGACCAGAATAAGCAGCATACCTTTATTTTAAAAGAAAAAGGTCACGCTTTTGAGGACAATAATATTCATATTTGGGACATGGAAGATACCATATTTTTCGGACTATAAGATGCACCAGTGTATAAAATGCACCAAGATTTCAAAGAGGAAAAGAAGAAGAAAAAAAGTTTTTGCCCTCCCCAGCCCCCAGGAGCACTCTTCAGGCCTCCCAAACCCTCTGCGCCTGTTTTTCAGCAAAAACGGGATGTGCAGGGCGGGGTTTTGGGAGGCCAAAAATGGCTGTATTCGATGTATAAGATGCACCAACATTTCCATCCTCTTTTGGATGGGGGGAAGTGTGTCTTATACTCTGAAAAGTACAGTAGATGGTTTGAGAGAGGAGTGAAGGAATCCATTTATGCCAAAGTGAAAAATCCTTCCCTCAATAGAGATGGCAGCCTCAGAATCTCATTTGTTATACTTCTCTTTCATCAGTTCCCAGGAAGATTAAAACCACTTCACAGATTCACCAGGGAGGCCACACATAGAATAAAGGATTTAGGAGTTGGGACATTTACATTGCAACAACACTTTACCTGCTCACCTAACTAGCCTGCCAGATTAAGTGAGAAATGAAAGCTCCCTGGAAGACATATAGCCCACCCTTAACCAACTTGCTCAGACTGAAGCAGCTACTTGAATAAATAGCAAAACATTTTGAACTAAAAGAAACTCAACTTCTAGACAAAGCTGAAGAAAGCTTATTAGCACAGTTGTGATTTCACTTAGTGACTGCTCCACTTAAGGACTGGGTTGTGGTTGCTAAATGAAGATTAACTGTATTACACTATTAATACTATTCAAATAGTCCAGTCTCATCTACATGAAGGAATGTGGTTATATATGAGTCTAATTTAATTACAGTTAGTCCTTAACTTATGTTCTTGACTTACCACTCATTGGAGCAAGGGAATTACATTCTATGGGCCACTTTTTGGGGCTTTAGCTATCTTGTTAAACAGGAAGTAGGACCTGGAGGCAGCACAAACAAATCTGAACTTTATCCCTATTTCCTTATAGTGAGATTTATGGTAACAATAAAATTGTCCTAATAATATTAAATGTTTGTATGGCTCCAGAAGTTCTAAGTCTCAAAATAAAGACCATTGGGCTAAACATGATATACAATTAATATTCTAGAGGAACATTTCCCACCAATTCCCATAGTGGAGGATTTTAATGAAAGAATAGGAGGTGATAAGCAGAATAGTTGAAACTTAACATTGATGGCCTTTTCCTTATACCTTGAAGGATTCTAAAAGTAATCTTGCAAGGCTGAAATCTTTAAAGTTTACTTTAAAAGTAGATTTTTAAAAAAATTCTGAATGACTCTTGCCCCAAGATTCGCCCAGTAATTTTACATACTTATCAACAAATGGGACAATAATTGACTATGTCTGTGTGCCCCTTTTGCTAAAATAGGAAGGTTATTATGAGGCCGTAGTGATCCCCAATCGATCACATTCTGATATATTGGCTTTGAAGATAGTGGAATGTTGAAAATAAATAATGACCACATACTTGCATTAAAAGTTTCAGGCCAAAAATGAATTAAATGGTCTATTAATTTAACTGATAGTATTGGTGCAATACTTCATCTGGCAGATACTCAGTTTAAATTGATTAATGTTGATCCAACTTCTCCAATGAATTTCTCCACCTGTCCTTGCATCAGTTGGCCTATGTTTTTATCCAATCATGTGCATTCCTTTAGTTTATGCTCAGAATTTCTTTTATATTCAAATAATGCAAACAATAATCTATTATTTAAAAACAGGATACTGGATGTCTTTGACACCCATCCCCAAAAATTGTTTAAATGACCAGAAAATAAAATTCCCCTGGAATACACTTAATAAAAAACTAAAAACTGAGTGTGAACATTATCTCAAATGGGTTGCAGTGCCATCCCTCCAAGAGGCACTTACAAAACTATGATGTCAGCACTCCAAACTACATTCCTTCCAGTGCTGACGTAAGGAGGAGAAGAGGATGCAGCTGGCAAGAAGACGCTTGACTTTTCACCTACTTATTTTCCCTGAAGATAATATCCCCTAGGAGATGGGATGGGAGGGGGGACATTCCTGGGAGCTGAAGTAGTAGATATGGGAAGAGTGATTTGGAAGATGGCCAATGAGACGCAGAGAATTGGGGAACAGAAAGGGAAGGTTTGGGGTCAGGAAGTCAGTGTTGGCTACGACGTAGTCTGGAACAGATTGTCGTGCTTAATAAATGAAAGATTTCATCAAAGACTATTTGTTTGGAAATGTAATTTATTTGAGATGACACCGAAACCTGACATATAGTTCAGTAAATGGCATCAGGAACTAGAGAGGGCCAATTTCTCAATATCCCATCTAATATGTGCCTCTCCCCTTGCTCCAAGGAAATTATAGAAGATTTTATCTATTATTTATTGTACTGTCCTATTTCTACTTTAGAACATGGAAAGTTTCTGGAACCCCTCTTGATAAGAAGGGTTTTTGGCCTGATTCATATAAAATTGAATATCCAATTAATTTAGACAAGGAGACAATGCCATGGAAATTAGCAAGATTTATTTATTTATTTATTTATTTATTTATTTATTTATTTATTTATTTATTTAATTTTTATACCGCCCTTCAGCCAAAAGACTCAGGACGGTGAACAGTCAAATAACATACATATAAAAATGTGAAATAAAAACAATTTAAAATAATTAAACCAATTTGGCTCATCAGTTAAGATCTTCAGCGTAAAATTTAGACAATTAGTAAAATTTATGCCAGCCCGGCTTGGTGAAACAGAAAGGTCTTAAGTGCACGACGGAAAGTACAGAGATCTGGGATCATTCGTAACCCTGGGGGTATCCTGTTCCAAAGGGTAGGAACAGGATACATAGCAGCCTTTACATAGGCTGCTGCTAAAAAAAATAATATTTTGTCAAAAGTTTCTATTGTTTAATATTTAACTTGCTGTAATGACACTGTTTTAATGTTTTTATGGATTTTTGTACATTTTAATGCATTTTATGAATGTTTGATCATTTTTATGCAGGTTTAATCTTATCGGTTATAAGCAGTGTCAACACAATACATACATTGATAGCTACTCCAATATTCATGCTCTGATGTGGTGTATGCCATAATCTGCCAGCAATGCCCTATTACATCTTTAATGTTATCAAATCTCTGTAGAAGATAAGATAAGATAAGATATAATCTGACATCAGAAATGCCAAAACTCAGTAAGGAAATGCTTCAGTTCTGCAGGACAGTCTGTCACTACCTCAAAGTAACAAGAAATTAGAAATACTAATTTTAGTATGAAACAGTAGTGTTAAAATTCATTAGAAGATTGAACATCATTTCTCACCCTCACATATTTTTTTTAAAAAAACACACACATACCAGGGTTTCATTTCACTACATGTATTAATTAACTCCTCAGTGCAAGAACACTTTCTTAATTTCAGCAAAGTCACAATAGAACTACAAAATGTAAGGGTTGGCAGGAAACTTTGAAACCATCTAGATTCCAGCTCTTGCCTGAGTTTAAACTCCCTTTTTACGACCCTGTAATCCCTTATTTTGGGATAGAGTCAGGGTGACTGGATGAGCAGTTACTTGCCGGATGCCCTTCCTGATGCCACGTGGAGTTCACAGCAGATATTTTTTTCCTTTGCACCCTAGGAGAGAAACATCTGCTGCTACCTAGGATTGAATTCTCAACCTTCCGAGTGGGAGGCTAGTGTCTTTACCACTAGGCCACCATGACGCTTCTCTCTTGCCCAGGTAAACTGCACAAAATCATATAGTAGGTCCAGAAGTGATTCTGGAGAGATGCAAAGACTACCTGTGAAAAAGTCCTAAAACACCATGTGAGAAATCAGCTAAATGGATCTCTGAATTCAAAACTTTAACTAAGAGTGAGAATAGTGACGAAAAACTCAGAAAGATAACAAGTTTTCCTTCAGAGATCTAGACAGTGCTTAAAACTCAAGAAAGGTGTCACAGGAAGTTGGTAAATTCAAAAATAAAATAGAATGTTCTATGTGAAACAAAGATTAGTTGTCCACTATGAATAAGTGAACAGTATGTTTTGCATGCAGAAGTTCATATATAGGTAAGGGGAAGGCTATCTATTTATCCTGATATTATCCATGCAAAAATTGACCAAGAACCAAATATTCAGGCGAATCAATGACCTTTAAGAGAATATTGACATTTTCAGATAAACATATACTGAAAATTGAATAAAATCAATTTTAATGGGGTCTCAGTGACAGAAAATCAAATTTAAGAAGTCATTTAAGCAATAACTCACAACTGCTTTAAAGCAGTGCCAAGTTCGATACATTTTAGAAATCAGCCTGGTCCTATAAAAGTTGCTGAAAGCATTTCGATTTTTTTCCCCCATCAAAATGCCTATGACAGTCTTTCCTTAGTAGAGCCATGACAGATGAGGCATCCTGCCCTGTCGAAGAAAACATTGCCACGTAAAAGAAGTTTAAATCCTCTTCATTTGGATATCTGCCAAGTCTTGGATCTTTTTGTATGGCAGCATTTCTTAACCTTGAAAACTTTAAGATGAGTGGACTTCAATTCCCGGCATTCTCCAGTCTGCACATACTGACTGGGGAATGCTGGGAGTTGAAGTCCACTTATCTTAAAGTTGCCATGGTTGAGAACCACTGTCATAAGGCATATGTTCCTCTTCCTTGATCTTTCCTTCAAGCTGGCATGAAGCCCTTCGAGTCATTATTATAATTATTTGCAAGGTATTTCCCAGGGAGGCTTATCAGCATAAGCATTTGTGGAGCACTGCTGATACTTCAGAATCACCTTCAACTTGGCTGAATTCAGACCCTAGAAACTATGAAAACAAATCTGTTTCAAAGGCCTATGATGACACATGGAGCCTAGAAAATTTTCATTCATTCATTCATTCATTCATTCATTCATTCATTCATTCAATTTCTAAGATCATCCATTCACAAAACAACTCTGGGCAGCTTACATGAGGATTAAAAAACATCAAAATAGTTTTAATTATTAAAAATAATTAGAAAAATTTTAGAATGTGCAGAGATGGACAAATTAACAAAATAACTCAAGGAGAAAGAGAATACAGACTATTACAAAGTGTGGTGTAGATGGTATGAATGGTTGGAGAATAGGAAAAATGAGAAAGAGGAATAAAGGAGAGAGGGGGGAAATGTTGAAGATCAAGGTACAATGTAAATAAAGAAAGATGGAAAATAATTGTTGAATAAGACAAAATTAAAATATGTGTAAATAGATGTAAATAGCAAGAAAGAATCACTTCGAAATAGCTGTAGGAAAAAGTGATATGTATATAAATGTTGTGTGTTTGTGTCTTGTTTTAATGTATTCAAAATAAAAAGCTTAAAAAAAATCCCATCAAAATAGAAAACTAGAAAATCAAAACAGCAAAGCAAGCTTGCTGGGGAAAGAGAATTCTTGTACAATATTCTAGGTATGCCCATTGCCACAACCAGGTGCCTCTGGGGTGCATGTATTACAGTCTTTGGATGTATTTTATAATAATGTAATCTGGGTTTTTTGTAACCATCAATGTTTTATTTCCTATCTTGCGTGATTGTAAAACACTGTGGATTTGTGGTGAGTAATAAATCTAATATTCCAACGGGACATATTTTTAACACTTAAGTTAGACTCATATCCCTTCCACATAATCTAGAAAGTGTGAAAAGTTTCAGGCTTTGGAATATATGCCTATCTGCATGGGTATATACAGGTAGTCCTCGACTTAGGGCCACAATTGAGCCCAACATTTATGTTGCTAAGCAAGACAGTTGTTAAGTGAATTTTGTCAGATTTTATAACCTTTGTTGGCCCAGTTGTTAAGTGAATCAAGTTAGTAATATGGTTAAGTTAGTAACACTGTTAAGTTAGTAACACAGTTTTTATTTTTATTTTTGATTTTGATTTTGATTTATATGCCGCCCTTCTCCGGAGACTCAGAGCGGCTTACAATGCGTTAAGCAATAGCCTTCATACTTTTGTATATTTTATACAAAGTCAGCTTATTGCCCCCACAAACTGGGTCCTCATTTTACCTTCCTTAGAAAGGATGGAAGGCTGAGTCAACCTTGAGCCTGGTGAGAATTGAACTCGCAGTAATTGCAGGCAGCTGGAAGCTAAATACTACCTTTGAACAGTAGCATTAGTCTGCTGCGCCACTCAGCTCAGTTGTTAAGTGAATCTGGCTTTCACATTGACTTTGCTTGTCAGAAGGTTGCAAAAGGTGATCACATGACCCTGGGACCATCATGAATATGCGTCAGTTGCCAAGCATCTGAAATTTGATCATATGACCGTGTGAATATTGCAATGGTCATGTGAAAAATGGTCATAAGTCACTTTTTTCAGTGCCATTTGAACAGTCACTAAATAAACTGTTATAAGTCAAGGACTACCTGTATTGGGTGCTTGTGTAAGAAAGCAGAAACATAGGAGAACTTTCTCAGGTAGTCAGAGGAGAAGCAGATGGCAATATTTGTAGACAAGTTGAAGCTGTACAAAGTCACTAACACATAAACTCCAGCCATGTATTCCTGTAAATTCCATGCCATTTATTCCCTAGTAAATGTTAGTTGTTGCCACCAAGGAAAGCCAAGACTGAGGCGGCCTTAGTTTTGTCAGGAGTTGGTCTACAACTAATGATGACATACTATTAGTGGATGTTGTGGTACACCTCTTTAAGTGAATAATAATGAAGCCTGCAATTAAAGCATGCAGCTGGAACTGAGAAGAACTGATTGGATTTGAATGGGAAAGCAGAATTTCCCCTTGAGTGCGCCTTGTGTTTAAACCAGCTGAAGCATCTCTAACATGGAGGAGCACAAAGGAAGAAAGTGTGACTGATCTTCCATGGTCTTAATAAGCTCCATCACTATTGCCCGGTCTGGTAAGTGGCTAGCATACAATCACATGGGAAATATGATGGCATTCTGGAATTTAAATATGGCAAGGCAGCCTTTGCCCAAAAGGAAAACAATCCTTTAAATGTCATTGGTTCCAGAGAGTGACAGTCTTAAATAATAAGGTCAGAGCAGATCTTTCCATCAAGAGAAACATTGCACGGGCATTTCATTTTCTTGGCACAATATGAAAATGGTTTGTCCTTACCTTCTCTTTTGATGTTTTTCATTGTTCTAATTTAGCTCACCACCCTGGCATTTCCTGATCATCTCCCATCCAACTACTAATTGGGTCTGGCATTCTTGATCTTTTCCAGATCAGCCTAAGTACACTACGTGTTCTCAGCTGCAGAAATAGCTCCATCAAACTTAAGGCTGCCTCTTTACTTGAGCTTGATACATAATGACTTCATAAAATGCATCTTTATATTATTTTTTTCTTCTAGGTTGTCCACATTAATTAATGGTGCATCAGGGCTGTTGAGGAATTAGCAGAGCAACCCTAGAGTAGCAAGGGTGTGCACATGAAAGCGGCTGAGAGCAGTTGCAAATAATCACAGTCAACACAGAGATACACTGAGTTGTGTTTACTTTTAGGAAAAAAGTAATAAGGCACAGTCCAATAAACAGTCCAGGTCATACACAGATAAAGCAATCGATAGTAATACAATAGTCCAGGGATATTCCAATAACAAAGTCTTCTTTGTCAGGGCATTTATTAATCCCATGTTTGGCTCTGGGACTAATTACCCTGGTTTAGAGTAGATGAATCGAGGCTTATCCTTGTTTGCAATATTCTGAAAAGAAACGCGAGGAAAAGGTTTCTAATAAAACTCATTTATTTGTTATAAAGAAAATAAAACACCTCACTAACTAAGAAAAGTTAATTGTTACATTTTTGAAAGTAATTCTTGCCGGCTATGTCAGCCGGACCTTTCTGGAAAGAGAACAAAGGAAAGAGTGTGTGAAGAGCAAGTGAAGGAATGTGGGTGGATACGGAAACACGTAGCTTACTGATAAGAAGTTGGCAAAGCTACGGAGAGTCTGACAGTCCAGAAATAATGAGCTCAGCTGGTAAATAAAATAACGCAGTGACATTCCCCTTCTTTGCCAGTTGAGCGAATATCAGTTCATCATCAAATAAGGCACATCTTCTCACGCAGATACTCGTGTTGAGCTGCTGGAAGTGGTTTGTTGAGCATATCAGCAATTTGATCATGTGTAGATACATATTGCATTTTGACAAAACCTTTTTTCACTAAATGTTTTATGTTTTGATAACGGATGTCAATGTGTCTGGACCTAGAACCTGTAAAATGAGATTCAGAAATATAAACCACCGATTCATTGTCTTCCATCACGGTGATCGGTCGGATCGGGTGTGTCCAGATATCTGTGACTAAAGCATCAAACCAAGTTAGAGAATTACATGCATCTGAAACACAAGCATATTCAGCTTCAGTAGATGAACAAGAAACAAAATTCTGTTTACGTACTTGCCAATAAACAGGACATCCATTTAAGAACATCATATAACCTGAAGTACTTTTGCGTGATTTCTTATCACTTGCCCAATCAGAATCTGCATAACAACATAATTCTGCATAATCAGTATGTGTTGGTTCTAACAATAATTTCATGTGTTTAGTGTATTTTAGGTATCTCAATAATTTCTTAATACATGTCCAATGAAACTGTTTTGCCTTACCTACGTGTCGAGATAAGAGATTAACACTAAGTGCAATGTCGGGTCTGGTCCAACTACTAATGTATAACAGTGACCCAATGACTGAACGATAAAGTGTTTGATCCTCGAACTCAGGACTTTCTTCTTGTGTCAAGTTGTGAAAATCTGTTTGCATGGGTGTCTTTGTTGTGTTAGCATCTTTCATGTTGCAATGATGCAAAACTTGTTCAATTTTATCTTCTTGTGAAAGACTAAACCCCTTCTGTGTCTTTTCAATCTGAACACCTAAATAAGTGCTAATGTGACCTAATGATTTCAATGTGAAGTATCTCTGCAAAGCTTTGGCAAAAATTTCACTCATTTGCTTATTTGGACCAATATAAACAATATCATCAACATAAACAAGAACTATCTCATATGCATTGTTAGATCTTTTTGTGAACACGCACTCATCAGTTTCGGACTTAATAAAGCCCATTGAATTTAGTTTGTCAGTAAGACATAAGTACCACATTAAACCAGATTGTTTCAGACCATAAAGACTTTTGTTTAGGAACCAGGTATCCCCTTCTTGCTGTCGGAATCCTGGAGGACTTCTCACGTAGATCTCTTCATCTAGGTCTGCATGTAGATAAGCCGTGTCAACATCAAACTGGAAAACTTCTAAACCAAGGATAGTTGCAGTTGCTAAAGCAATTTTTACACTCTCAGTTCTGACTGTCGGTGAGTAGGTATTTGTGTAGTCCTCAGGATAACGTTGAGCGAAACCCTGAGCTACAAGTCTGGCCTTGTACAGTGATTCACCATTTGGTTTCTTTTTGATTCTGTAGACCCATCGAGTGCCAATGACCTTTTTGTTTGCTGGAGGTTTTGCAGGTGTAAATACTTTAAGTTTCTTTAGACTGTCCATTTCAACCTGCATTGCTTCATACCATTTGTCTTGCTCTGAATCAGGGAGCTACTTGATTTGCGTGAAATTATCAGGTGGAAGTGTGACATTGCAAATCAAAGGCAAGGGTGCTTTTGTCAGTTGCCAAGAATATCGTTGTGGAGGGATCCCTTTTGTGGCCCTCTTGGAACGTCTCGGAACAACTGTCCAGTCTTCTTCTTCTTCGTCCTCATCCTCACTTTCGTCGCTAGCATCAGCATCCGCGGCTTGCGAAAACGGAACATCGGGTTGAGAAGAATCAGTGGAATCTTGATCATCAATCTGCGTAGCATCAGCAGTATCATCTCTAGGAAAATAAACTCCAGGATCATTGGAATGAATCCTGGACCAGTCAATATCTTCTTCAAAATTAGCAGATTGGGAAATCACAATTACATGTTTAGAGTCAATAAATTTGCTCCACTTTGAATTATCATCAATACCCATAAATCTCAGTCTCTTTGCTGCTGGACTTCCTTTTCTTCTTTGAGCTAAGGGAATGTTCACCATAGCATATGAACCAAAAATATGGATGTTTTTAAGATCAGGCTTGTAGCCATACAACATGAAGAAAGGAGTCTGATTTGTTACACTGCTCCAAGTACGGTTGACAATGTAATTTGCATACTTGATAGCTTCACCCCAGTATATCTCATCAAGGTTGGCGTCTTCTAGGAGACAACGCATCATGGTTTGCAGTACCTCTCCGTTGTGAGCCGGTATGTCAGGGGGTGAAGTCTGATGAATAATTCTATTCTTACGCATCCAGTCCTGGAAACGCTGAGACATGAACTCGGCACCACGATCACTCTGGATTCTGGCGATGCGAACTTGGTGTTGGGTAGAAACAAGGGTTGCAAAGTCTTTAAAGATCTGAAAAGTCTCTGATTTTTCTTTCATAGGATATACATATCCATATCTAGAGTAATTATCAACAATTGTTAGAAAATATTTTCTACCACCAAATGATGGCGGGAAGGGACCAACTATGTCAATGTGAACCAAATCAAAAATGCGTGTTGACAGGCGTGTAGCGTGTTTGGGAATGGCTGCTGCTTTGGATTTGGCCTTTTTGCAGACAGCACAATCCAAAAACACCTTACACCCCTTTAGATCCAAACCTTTTGCGAACTCCGGCATCTTCCTAAGAACACGGAAACTGGCATGCCCCAATCTTCTATGCCATTTGTGGATACACCTGGAATGCAAAGGTTTACCAGTTAGTGAATTCTCAACATTAACATTTTTATGTGGAACCTCAGGCTTGCTCTGAGCAACCTGTTTACCAATTCTATTTTTGTTGGCTTTAGGAGCCTTTGGAATAGCAACAGGATCTCTCACTGGAGCATCTCTCTCTGGGCCTGTGCCTTCCCTTTTTGGAGTTTGCATACTTGCCTGTGTTTGTGTTTTAGGCTTTGGCTTTAAGTAATAAACACTACCAATTAATATGGTTTCAGCAACAATATCTCCATCTTTAACTATGTAACTTGCTTTTTCAAGGTGGTGAACTTGAAGCTTTAATGTTCTAGACAAGTGACTCTGACTAAGCAAATTACTGGTTGCTGTTGGTATGTAATAAACATCAGGAATGAATGCATCGAGCTCTTCAACATAAACAGTTCCTTTTCCTTTGACCTGACAAGGATGATTGGAGAAAGAATAAAGTTCACGTAGTTCTGGTTCAGGCTCGTGCATTTCTGTGAAAAGTTCCTTTCTGTAGGTAACATGCAATGCTGCACCACTGTCCAAAGTCCACAGGAGTCGTCTGTCGTACTCTGGTTGAAGTTGTGGATCATTGGTTAAAGCTAATGTGGCGAGTGGAGTTTGTGGATCACGCCGGGGACCACGACGACCTTGTCTACCGCCTCTGCCTCTGGAGTCTGTTCCTCTGGGCTGGTACGTGACAGGAGCTGGAACTCGTTGGGGACAATCCCGGGTGGCATGTCCCACACGATCGCAGGTGTAGCATCTTGGCGTCCTTGGAGCGTAGGTCCTTCCTCGGAAGGGGCGTCTAGCTGGAGCTTTTGATGCGGGTGGTCCTCTCAAGTGTGGTGTGGCTAGCATGAATGCCTCTTCTTCAATTAAAAGTCTACAGAC
The DNA here is from genome assembly GCF_029215685.1 of Pituophis catenifer annectens. Classification (NCBI taxonomy): domain Eukaryota; kingdom Metazoa; phylum Chordata; class Lepidosauria; order Squamata; family Colubridae; genus Pituophis; species Pituophis catenifer. Next base: position 280,201,334 of record NW_027256881.1, read on the forward strand.
ATTGTCCACTGTGCGTTGAGCAATTGGGACTTGGTTAATTTTTGTAACAGCATCTTTCCATTCATAATTCAAAGAGTTAATAATGATGCTGATCATTTGAATATCTTCAATGTTATGGCCTCTTTCTCTCAATTCTGTTCTCAGACCTTTCAGTTTGGTCAAATGTCCTCCAATTTGTTCACCGGGTTTCAATCTCGAACCGTGGAGTTCAGACATGAGTAAACATGAAGATTCAATTGAGATAGGCCTGTAGCAATTTTCCAATTCAGCCCAAATTTGTCGGGCTGTTGTATTTGGTGGAAAAGTGACCTGCAGTTCAGTATCCATGGACATCAATAATGTTGTACGAGCTCTTATCTCTAAATCTCTTATTGCAAAGTCCCATGGTTGTGCAGGTGGGTTAAATACCATACAATGGGTGCCTTCTCTAAGAAGCAATAGTGTAATCTCACTGACCCAGGCTTTGTAATTGTGTCCTGACATTTTTAGTTTTGACTCACCAGTTAGTGGAGAGACAGAAAATGCCTGGTGAGGAGCCTGCACTTGGTATGCTGGCTGTGCTGGCAGAAATGCCTGTGGTATTTGCTGTGCCTGTTGTGGACCTAAAAATGGTCTTGGTTGTGCCATTGGAGGTGGGCCAGGAGGTGGCCCTATTTGCACTTGTGGCTGGGGCACATATGCAGGCATTTGTAGCTGCTGTGGCTGATGCACTGGAATCTGCTGTAATCCAGTTGCCATTTGTGCTTGATCTGCAATATTGGCATGACCTGCTGGAGATGCAATCATTTGCCTTTGCTGTGTTCCATCTAAAAAGGCACCAACACCGCCAGGGGGTGTTTGAGTTTGGGCCTGTGGAAACACTTGTGGCATTTCAGCTTCCTGTAGTAAATTACTTTTGCCAGCAGATGGCGCTGCACCTTTAGCTTCGGGCAGCTTTGCATACGGGGCATTGTATGCTTTAGAGTAGGAGTGGTTATGTAAGACATGTGTAACTTGATCAGGGAGACTTTCATGTGACGTATGCAGTGCCCTCTGTCTTAATTGGCCTGACACAGGATCCACCAGGGGGAGTGTCTTTGGCTCTGAGCAAGAAGACAATATGGCGCTTTTTGAAAAATTTAAGTTATCTCCCATATCTTGCTCAAGCATAGATATAGCCATTTTTGCCTGGGATAGCTGCTGTTCATAGAGTTTTATACGGTCACGATAGGCTTTCATGGCCAGCTGGGTGAGCTTAGAGCTTCGAGGAGAATAATGAATTGTTTTTCTCTCTGCGTGGGAGGAATTTTGCTCAGCAGTTAGCTTTAGCCTTGCATCGAGCGTTACAAATTCAGAAGGTTCTGGGAAGACTTTTTCAGAGCTTGGAAGATCAGAAGAAAATGTTACTGACCTCAGTCGTAAATCATCATCTTCAAAAACAGCTTCTGTCTTATCTGTCTCCATTTCTGTTCCCACGGCTTTTTCTTGTTCCAGGCGTGTGGCTGTAGTAAGGGGCTGGAAATCTGGAAACCTCCTTTCTGCCACCTTCTCAGCAAAATACATTTTGTATTTGTTTTACTTCTGTTTCGGCATCTCAGCAATATAATTAGCGTACCTCAGTAGCTAAAAACTAATTGCCTATGCGCTCTTATCAGAAGTAACAAAAACAAGGAAAAAGCCATAAATCAGACCATCCTCGTGCTATCAGAATGTCAGGGCATTTATTAATCCCATGTTTGGCTCTGGGACTAATTACCCTGGTTTAGAGTAGATGAATCGAGGCTTATCCTTGTTTGCAATATTCTGAAAAGAAACGCGAGGAAAAGGTTTCTAATAAAACTCATTTATTTGTTATAAAGAAAATAAAACACCTCACTAACTAAGAAAAGTTAATTGTTACATTTTTGAAAGTAATTCTTGCCGGCTATGTCAGCCGGACCTTTCTGGAAAGAGAACAAAGGAAAGAGTGTGTGAAGAGCAAGTGAAGGAATGTGGGTGGATACGGAAACACGTAGCTTACTGATAAGAAGTTGGCAAAGCTACGGAGAGTCTGACAGTCCAGAAATAATGAGCTCAGCTGGTAAATAAAATAACGCAGTGACATTCTTACCAGTTGTTGTAGTCATACACAATAAACAGTTGCAAACAGTAGCAAACAAAGCAAATAGCAGTAACGATCAGTAATGTTCAATAATGAGTAGCAGAGAGTAGCAAAGAGAAACTAACCATGTTTCAAGCTCTCTCTTAAGGACATTGGCTACAGAGCTAACCAATCAGGAAACAGTATGATGCAATACAGCAATACAGCCTTAAAGCAATATTGAGGTTTTATATATTGCCAACCCAACAAGTTAGGTAATTATCATTTCCTAACAATGGCTAGCCTTGTTAGGAGCAAAAGGCGAGGGCCTCAATCAGCAGAATGAGTAGATCCTTTCCCATAATACAGTAGGACTGAGGGAGTAGGCAGAAGACTTTAAGATAATTGAGACCTAAAATGATGTAAAAACTGGATTGATTTCTGACCTTCCTGCTTTCACTTTTGATATCGGAACTCACAAGCAAATCACTATTTAGGATACAAATAAGAGCAGTTCTCTCAAATCCCTGAATTAATGCTTTATAAACTAATACCAAGAGGGGGCTGTAAATTAGAATTATTGCTTTTTAAAAGCCCAAAGTGGCTACCAGGATGGAAGAAAAGTTTGAATATAAAAGCACTAGAAAATGGCCAACCAGGTGGAACAAAGTCATATATTCTCCCCATTTATAGAAAATCAAAGCCCATTTTTCTGTTCTTGATCTCTACCTAGTTGAGAGTCGTATCTTTCTCAAACATATGGTGACCGAAATTTATCTTCTCTTTCCAGGAGACTTAATTTTCACCACAGTCTCAACTATGAGCAATTCATCAAAAACCATTCAACCTCTGGAAAATGAATAGCCTATTCAAACAAAAGTTCTTTGGTAATGGGAGTACTCCCTTGGAGAAGGGAGACTTTATAATATTGATGGTGACGTTTGGATACTTTGAGGGATTTTGTTTGTTTTCAATTTCTCTTGTGTCATCCAAAAATGAAATAAATACACCCAAATTTCATAAAAGAACCTAACTAGGAAGCAGACAGGATGATCTGGAGTCAATAGTCTCAATCCCAAAATGTCATTGTTCCGAGTAATGAACTCAAGGCAGTCAAGAAGAGCCTGTAGTACAGTGGACTAAAGCACTGTTATTAACATCTGCTGCTTGCAATTACTGCAAGTTCAAATCTCACCAGGCTCAAGGTTGACTCAGCCTTCCATCCTTTCAAAGGTAGGTGAAATGAGGACCCAGATTGTGGGGGCAATAAGCTGACTTTGTATAAATATACAAAAGTATGAAGGCTATTGCTTAACACATTGTAAGCTGCCCTGAGTCTCCGGAGAAGGGCGGCATATAAATTAAAGCAAAAAAAAAAAAAAAAGACTCTGACAGTTTATTCAGGTTCAAGAAGCCCTTATTGAGTACATCATATCAGCATTTAGAAAAGTGAAGCTAGCTCTAAAGGGTTCCCACGCTTAGGGATAGTTAAAAGAATAGAAATTCCCCCCCCCTCTTTTAGATCACATGGGCCAATCAATTCAGCCACAGGTTCCTGCTCAGCTCCAACAGGTGTCTGTTGACATGGCCTTGGTTCACACCGGTTGGTAGATGTTTTGACTAGCAGCTGAGGCACCACATTCCTAGGTTCCCCCATCCCTCCCCCCATGAATGGCAACCGAGAAACAAAGCAGGAGTAAGCAGGAGAAAGAATGGTTTCAGCTGAAGTTGTTTTGCAGGCTGGAGCACTTGAAAGTTCAGATGAAAAAGGGTACTTATACCACATCCACCAAGCCACACCCACAGAACCAGTAGTAAAAAAAAATGAATTCCATCACTGGATTGTTGGGTCAGTTCAGTAACAGGCATCCGGCTGCCAACATTTGTCATCTATGATCAGCATCTTCAAGTGCTCCTCAAAGGAAACTCGCTATTTGAATGTATTTATTTAGTCTAAAGAGAAAACCCTATGACAAGTGATTAAAAAAAACCCCACAAGGTAGACTATATTAAATTAAAAAAAAAAAACACTCTTAAGTATCCAAAAGCAGAGGTAAATACAGAAATTTCTGCAAGCTGTGGTCCTAATCCTTTAAGGGAAATATTCTCAAACTTTCCAACACCCACACCCTTTAAAATGACAAACTCTATTAATCCCTTGTGATATATAATATCAATAACTATAGTACTGTTCGCTTCACCTAATACCTCCTTCTCTCCAACACTTTCTCTCTTCCACCAGCATGAAGAGTAAAATCCTGGAGAAAATAAAACTGAAAACCCTGAACTCTTGTTCAACAGTCTTTGCTGCTGGCCACAATGTATTCTGCAAAATGCAGTGTCCAACTTCAACTCCAGGTACTGCATTCAAGTTAACCTCACAGAATGGATGGTGGCTATTCCTGACAGGAAATCTTTGGATGAGTGGAAAGCTGTGATACATGAGCCAGAGCCAATTTATGGTGGTTGAAAGCAATGTGACAGGTCTCTCTTCCTTTGTTGTCTGCTCATAATCCCACAAAGACTCATGACCCACAGTTAGAAAGACCCATCTTAAGCGCTGCACGATCCCTTCCATTATAAAGAGGCCACAGTCTTATTGGTTGACAGAGCATCCAACATAAAATCCATAAATGGATTTTAATGTTTTGGTCTTTTATTCACTGATCTGGTGGGAATGCAAAATTAACACATCTTAATTTTTTGTTTGTTTGTTTTGAGTCAGTGTTGATGACTCCTGGTGACTGGAAAAGTCCCTGCATTTCAGAAATGATTTGCCATTGTCTCCTTCCTAAGTCTTAAGAGATAGTGACTGGTCCAAGATTATCCAGCTGGTTTCATGTCTAAAGTGAGACTAGGACTCATGATCTCAAGGCTCACGCCTTAAACACTATGATCAGCCACAGTGGCACAGTGGTTAAAGTGTAGTACTGCAGGCTACTTCTGCTGATCACCGGCTGCCAGCAGTTTGGCAGATCAAATCTCACCAGGCTCAAGGTTGACTCAGCCTTCCATCCTTCCAAGGTTGGTAAAATGAGGACCCAGATTGTTGGGGGCAATATGCTGACTCCATAAACCGCTTAGAGAGGGCTGTAAAGCACTATGAAGCGGTATATAAGTCTAAGTGCTATTGCTATTGCTATCAAACCGACTCTTGGATGCCATTTACATCTTGGTAGTGCTTCATTCAATGTATAGATATTCCACCTGAATGTCTATGGTAGCTTCAGTCCTAATCAATACAATGCTGTTTTTCTTTTTCTGTTAACACCTGAAGATGAACAGCCATCCTGGGAGTAATCATTTTGTTTTGCCCCAAAAGAGGGTGGTAAAAATTAGTAAATTGATGCATATTAAAGAAATTAAACTAGTAAGGATGCAGAGTTAGATTTATTAAGTAGTACGTACTCTTTGGGTTTAAATTCAGATAATACATGTGTGCTTCCACCTTTTTTATGTATTTCTTCTTAAACTGTTTCCTTAGAAACTGCCTCCTTGTTCTCATGCTTGCAATAAAATTGCCATAATTGTCCTGTCTCTAGGCCATAATTTATTACCACCTTTTCCTCCATTTCTTGGTAATTCTGTACAATATACTTTTCTGAACCTGCTAAAGTTACTGCTGCCAGTACAGTATCGTAGTTTATTGAGGCCACTTTAGCAGATAAAGAAAAAAATAAAAGTGTAGCTGGTGCAATCCCCTGTATTAAACACTATTCCGTTGCTATATTGATTGCCATTTGGATGCTATAATATGTCTGAATACTTTACAGCTCTAAATGATCATCACAAATTAGGGTAAGAAATGGTTTAGCCGTTTCTGCAGGCTGCAAAATTTAATCTAAGTTTTCAAAGGACTGTTTTAAGCCACAGCCCTGGTTCTTTGCATTAGGTTTACTGAACCTCTTCTATGAGAATTCCCTGTTCTTTGAAATAGAGGCATGGCCTGTTCTGTTCTTGGAACATTTTCCTTTCGCTTCATCTATACCCATTTCACTGGGAACACTGCAGCTGCATTGCAGTAAGAGCGACTGGGACTTATTTACTGCAAGTGTCTTCATGGTAAAAGGAAGAAGAGATTTCGACAGCAGAGACCTGTATTCTTTCAAAAAAAAATATTTTTAGGCAATAAAAAATTTATTTGTATAGAGTTCTCATGTTCTCATTGCCAATCATTAATTTACCCACTTATTTAATCCAGACTCCCAACTCTGCTCTTACCCAAAACTAGAGAATTAAAAAAAAATATCCAAAAGGACATCTTTGATTACTTCCTATATGTTTATGTCAGGTGCAAGGGAGGAAATCCAGAATATATTGTAGAGCAATTTTATTCTATTTTATTTACTCTACTCTTTATTCCTCATACCTGATGCTTCAGGAAAAATGTACAATCAGGAAACAAATTTTCTCCCTTCTCTCATTCCAGACCTTTCTGAAAATGCGCACATGAGTTTTGTTCCCTATGCCCATCCATCTGGTAAACTCGCAAGATTCGTTTTTCTCACCATGTACATGTATACATCCAAACTAGACTGTATTGTTTCTCTGTGCCATATAATATATGTGGGCATATGCATAATTTTGTATTTTATTTATTTATTTTGTCATGTTCATGTAGTGTATATTGGAGGTGGTGACCCTTTGAGAGGTGTATGCAACGAAATTTCATTTTAATGTATGTCAATTAGTGTACATTCAAAGTGACAATAAAGTTGTTCTAAGTTCTAAGAGTTTTGGATTTGATACTTAAATATTCATGTTTTCAAAGCAAGATAAATTTCAGTTCCTGTTGTGCCTGTTTTGCCTGAAAGGGAAGCAGGAAGGTGAAGGTGAAGGATCTTGTCAGCTCCCAGTAAAAACTCTCATGGCCTAGATCAGAGTTGCAAATCTTCTGATGGCCTGAGTGTTGGGAGCACGAAGAAAGTCAAGGATATAACAGAGTAGAGCTAAGTTTTTTGTGGGTTTGGGACTGGAGCATTTGGAAGAGAGTCTTACTTTTAAGTGTATTTGAGGAGTTGCGATTCATTGTTCATATATTCCCTCAAAATGGTAGGAAATATTTTAATACAAGTAGTCCTCAACCTACAACCACAAGTGAGCCCAAAATTTCTGTTGCTAAGTGAGACATTGGTTAAGTGAGTTTTGCTCCACTTTATGATATATCTTGCCACAGTGGGTAAGTGAATCACTGCAGTTAATAACATGGTGGTTAAGTGAATCGGGCTTCCCCATTGTTTGTCAGAAGGCCGCAAAAGATGATCACATGATCCTGGGACACTGCAACCGTCATAAAGAGCATTGGTGGCACAGCAGTCTAAAGTGCTGTCAAGTAGCACCAGCTGCCTGCAATTACTGCAAGTTCAAATCTCACCAGGCTCAAGGTTGATTCAGCCTTCCATCCTTTCGAGGTAGGTAAAATGAGGACCCGGATTGTGGGGGCAATAAGTTGACTTTGTATAAAAAAGAACACCGCTTGGGGGGGACTGAAAGCCCTACTAAGCAGGTATATACAAAAGTATGAAGGCTATTGCTTAACGCATTGTAAGCCGCCCTGAGTCTTTGGAGAAGGGCGGCATATAAATCGAACCAACAAATAAATAAATAAATAAATAAATAAATAAATAAATAAATAAATAAATAAATAAATAAATAAATAAATAAAAAATAAATAAATAAATAAATAAATAAATAAATAAATAAATAAATAAATAAATATGAGCCAGTCGTCAAGCATCCAAATTTTAATCATGTGACCATGATTAAATCCTGCAATGCTCATGTGAAAAACAGTCATAAGTCACTTTTTCAGTGCCGTTGTAACTAATTTCAGTCACTAAACGAAAAGGTTGTAAGTTGAGGATGAGAAAGAGCCACGGTAGCGCAGTAGTTAGAATGCAGTACTGCAGGCTACCTCTGCTGATCATCAGCTGCCAACAATTTGGCAGTCGAAATCTCATCAGGTTCAAAGTTGACTCAGCCTTCCATCCTTCCGAGATCAGTAAATTGAGGGGCCAGATTGTTGGGGGCAATATGCTGACTCTGTAAACTGTAAAAGAGACGGCTGCAAAAGCACTGTGAAGTGGTATATAAGTCTAATTGCTATTGCTATTACCTTGATGTTGATGTTGAAGAAAGCTCCGAGGACCAAAACAGGGAGCTGCACCAGATGGGAGGTTGTTTTCACTTCACCAGCTTCTGAAATATGCCAGCTTTTTACATGCCCAGAAAAATAAAAGCAAATCTGAGAAATATTATTTGGGGGGGGGAGGGACCGGCAACTAATGGGCATTGTGAAAAGGCTCCTCAATACCTTATATTTGATGAGATCTATATTGCTTTTAGATTATGCCCAATGGGCAGAATAAAGATTGGAAACATTGTCCTCTAAATTGTTGTTCCCCATCTATTTTTTCACAGATAATCCCTGATTTAATTTTGTCTTCCCAATAAGCTGTCCCCAGCTATTTTGAACTCCAACAGTAATCATCCCCAAACAGCACAATCTCGTTTGCTGGGCCCTGATTCTGCCAAGTACTTAGCAAAGCCTGGATTGGTCCTCAAGCTAGGATAGGGTAGGGTAGGGTAGGGTAGGGTAGGGTAAGAATAGAATAGAATAGAATAGAATAGAATAGAATAGAATAGAATAGAATAGAATAGAATAGAATAGAATAGAATAGAATAGAATAGAATAGAATAGAATAGAATAGAATAGACAGGGCAGGGCAGGGCAGGGCAGGGCAGGGCAGGGCAGGGCAGGGCAGGGCAGGGCAGGGCAGGACAGGACAGGACAGGACAAGAGTTGGAAGGGATTTTAGAGGTCTTCTAGTTCAACTCTCTGCTCAGGCAGGAAACCTTATACCCGTGATGGCAAACCTATGGAACACGTGCCCGAAGTGACACGTGGAGCGACGTCACCTGGCACATGTGATGTTGCCTATTCCTCTTCCAGGTTTCTGGCACGCATGTGCATGTGACAATCAGCTGGCCTTTTTGCATGCAGCAGTGCCAGAAACTAGAAGAGCAGGTTTTCTGTTTTCCTTCGAGAGCTTGTGCAGTGGCCAGCTGATTGTCACGTGTGCATGGGCAACAGAAACCCGGAAGAGTAGCTGGCTCAAACCGGAAGTTCAGTAGCTGAAACTGGAAGTTCATTTTCGGGCAAGCACATGCGCCCTGGGCAGCTCCTCTTCTAGTTTGCGACACAGATGCGCGTGTTCCCTTTTTGGCACTTGGCGCCAAAAAGGTTTGCCCTATACCTTTTCAGACAAATTGTTGTCCAATTTCTTCTTTAAAACTTCCAGTGTTGGAGAATTCACAACTTCTAGAGGCAAGTTGTTCCCCTGGTAAATTCTCTAAACTCTAAATAAAGTTGCTTATCCTTGATTTAAAAAATGAATCATCTGGCTTTGTAAGAGAAAGCTACAAAGGGCTGTGTACAGCTACCCTGTTATTTTAGTCCATTCTCTTTTTGTATCCCCTGTAAGAACACAAAACTCCTGAGAATAAACTCTGTTGGAACAGGCCAAGGAACATCTGTTCAGCATCTGGTTCTTCACAATGGCTAAACAAATGCCTCTGGGAGCTGAAAAACATGTGGGCACACTACCTCTTTGCTATTGTTCTCTCGCAATATGATGGATTTGTTCTCCTAGGTTTTTTTGTAATCTGCTTTTAAAGGCAGCCTAGTTAATGGTCAGCACCATGTCTGTTATTTTACAGATTAATGATGTATGAATTTTTTTTTTTTTGCCCAGTCTAAATCTCTTCCAATTAGCTTTATTGGATGAGTTGTAGTCCTTATATTTTGGGAAAGGGAGAAAACCTCTTCACAAGTCAAACATGAACTGATGTACTTCACTGTATTCTGTTGTGGCTCTGTTACCTGAGCCTGTGTTATCGGCAGGAGAGGACTCTGAGAGTGAAGGAGAGGAGTTGGCAAGGCCTCCCTCTCCAGGACCCTCCTCTCTGGCAATGCCTTCGGTGTCCTCTGAAAGTCAAGAGATAGGCCCGGGGCCAAGCATGTCCACGCAGCCACAGGTGGACAGTAATGAGGAAGATGAGTCTTGGCTGGTCCCTCGGCAGCGTTGAAGAGATAAGCGCGCGCAGCAGAAGAAGAGGCATGCCAGGGATTAGGCTGAGTCACTGGACCACACCCCACAGGGTATAAAAGAGGGTGTGGTGGCCGGTTCAGCTCTGTGACAAGCAAAAAACGGATATTGGACTACCTTCTTTGTATTTACTGGACTTAGTTGATTATTGTGTATTGGCTTTGTTCCCGGACGAAGGGAGAAACTCCCCCCTCGTGAGTAAAGAATACCTGGCAGCCAGCCACTGGGTTGCTGCCAATTCTGATAAACTGTTGTTGGCTGAGTTCTTTAACTGTTGCCTGTCTGTGAGGGTGCGTGTGTGAGACGGGGACAGAACATATTCCTCTACCACCATTGCCTTTTCCCAAGCTGAAGTGTTGGAAGGGGAGAGCTTGTTTTGCAGTGGCTTTCCTCCATTAAGTTTTTGTCTCCTTTTAAGGACAACTAAGAAAAGTGTGTATGCTAAGAAAATTGTCAGGTTGTTTCAGCAGGTTATCAAATGTACCTCCTGTATTGTATCATTGCAAAAGGAGTTGCATTTTCCTACCCTTTCAAAGCAAGTTAAGTTCTTTTTGAAGCAGGATTTGTATCACTCTTTAATCAACTGTTAGCAAGCTACTTGTGATGATTCATGCCTTGGCCTCAGCAGGTCCCACAGAGAGGGCACTTACAGTCCTTGGTGGCAGACATTCCTATATCTTTGAATATCTCCATGTTATTTGTTTAAACCAAACTGTTGTGACTAATATATTTTGTTACCAATGCAACTTGTTGGTTGTCCATAGGCAAAAATCCCTTTTTTGCCAAACAAGTTCAGCAGCCTACCAGTTCCCACTATTGAGCTGAAACATTTGGGACCCAGCACAAAATGTTGCAATGTCCTTCAGATGAAAGTTTTGTTTCAGAGCCAGAGCCATTTTTGCCTGCAGGGAACTCTAAGCCGGAAGAGACTGAATTGAAACATTCACAGTAGAAAGACTGAGAAAAACCTTTGCCCATTAAAGTTTTCAATTTGAAAAGCAGCGGTAACGTCAGCTCCTAATTTCCTTAGTCTGCACTTGTTCATCACCACTTTATTCTCTAATCTTCAGCATCGTTGGAAAATGAGTAAGGCCCCACCCTCAAATTGATCCCAGTTTATCAAACTATTAGATGGGCAACACAGCACAGTATTGATTTTGAAGCAGAATCCTTGCTTTCAGGAAGGATAAAGAATTTCCCAAATACATATGTGCATATTTTACAAGTATGACCAACTCCCTCACCCAAAAAAAACCTGCTTGGAGGTGCAACTCCACTTCCCAATCCTAAATACGGTATATAGTATGCAGATAATGTTCATTAATTTCAATAGAATTTTCTTCCAAACATTTGCTGGGATTTCAGAGATTATTACAGGGTCCTAGGTTTATGAATGATAAAATATTTTCCCCATCATTACATAGAAGTAAAAATTCCCTGCTCATTTTTTTTTTTTTTTTTTGGTCTATACCAGATCTTTCTGATGAATGTGTAGCACATTCAATATCTGAACTGCAGATTAAGAGCATCTAACAATTCCTGGGTTCTGATCTTTTTGCCTATCAATCTTCAAACTTGCATTTGCTTTCTTGAGTTCCAATCAAACAAGTGCTTTCAAAAAGGAATCTGCTTTTCAAGGGTGTGTATGTGTGTGTGAACATTCAAAGCAACAAGCTGGTTTGGCAAAACTGATCCTGGGCACAAAGAGTTTCATATGAAAAGCAGATTCAACGAACGATGGGACTGAAATACTTGGAAATCAATTCATTCACCAGACACTCTTACACGTGAATTGGATTCTATTAAAGGAGCCATTTTCAGAATGATTCAAGGTAACTGTAATCTAAGACAGTTAAAGGACAGGATCGTCCTATTCATATCAAAAGCAAGAATTTAAAAAAATGTCAGCATCGCAGCTGCCCCTATTGATGGAATCAGTCCCAAAATCTTTTGATTTAATCCTTAACATAGGAGAAACATTGGTAGTTGTTATCTAGCAAGCAATAACTGTGAAAGAAAGCATGAACCATTTGAATGTCAAGTACAAAACTGCGTACTTGGTGGGAGGGCAATTGGTGCAACTTTGAGAGCAGAAAAGTAAAGCGTACAAGTATGCATGTTTTCATATAAGTGGCTAGTGCAGGATTTGTAAATGTGGAGAAGTTTGGAGGGTTTCTTAAAATGTTTTTCTTAGAAGTGTGACATCCATCTGGCTACTTAAACTTTTTTGTGGGGAGGTGATTTCTGTGGATAGACAGAGGAAAATTATTTGACCACTGAATTTTGGCAGGATGTCTGGAGGGCTGCTAAAAAGGAAATTTATGATTTACACGTGACTTGAACATTGCACATCTTTACATTGTGAGAACTGCAGTTTTTTTCACAACCAGAGCAGGGACCTGGGAATTTTACATTCAGCAAAGCTAAGGCAATATAACTAGAAAGCATGGTGTTCTTCTGCAAACAGAAATTCAGAAACAAGTTCCAAAGAAAAATCCAAGTGCAAAAATATTTCAAATGCCACAAACAATTCATTTCTCATATTTTAGACTTCTGGCTACCACGGGAATTTACATTGCATCTCCCATGTTGGAGAATATAATGCTGCCTAGTATATTGGCTTTTTCTTCCCAGATCATATGGGGAAAAGCAACAGCACTTCACAAAACTATACTGTAGAGGAAAAGCAGGTGAAAAATGCAGAAATTAGGCAGAAAAACTGTCCACTCTACAAAGGAATATTTGATAATGGTTTTATTGCAACACGTTTAGTCAGAAAGCTCTACCCGAATGTGATGCTTTGTGGATAGCACTTGAAGTCAGTAAAATTCTGTGATCATAACCAAATTAGTTTGACCTAATAAATATAGGTAGTCACTGACTTACAACTATTTGTTTAGTGACCATTTGAACTTATAACAGCACTGAAAAAAGTCACTTACGACCGATCATCACACTTACAATTGTTATGGCATCCCAGGGGACACATGATTTCTATTTGCAACCTTCTCTGTCTTCCGATAAGCAAAGTCAAAGGAAGAAGCCAGGTTCACTTAAGGGTGATTCACTTAAACGTGGCAAAAAAAGAGAAAAGGTTGTAAAATCAGACATGACTCACTTAAGAACACCTTGGTAAGAGACATTCCGATCCCTATTGTAAGGGATCATAAGTCGAGGATTGTCTGTATCACAGAAGATCCACAATACTATAATACTTCCTTGCACACTAAAAACCTCTGTTATCAGAGATCCCAGTTTGCATGTATCCACAAAATTATACTCTTGCGATTGTACCATACTTGTGGAAATTGTCTTTTCAGTCATAACAATCCTAATAATCCCCCCAAATTGGAGAGGTCTCACTGGTGTGGCCAGGTCCTCATTACTTGAATAGGGTTCCCATTAAGGAATGATAATTTTCTATCTCAAGAAAGGCTGGGCACATTCCAGGTAAATGTAACTGGAGGGAGGACAGGCTCCTTTCACCATGCTAAAGGGATAGAAAGGGGAAAATATGGCAGGCACACACCAGCATATCTCAAGCATTCTCCTGTACAGAAGTATTAGAAATTTTAAAAGTTGGAAAAAAAAAAACCCATTCAGCAGATTAAAGTTTCAAAAGGTACATACATTTTTTGGCATTATGCGTTTCTCATACATCTATTTTCCTTTGCAAAGTACAAAAACAGATTCCGTTTCAAAATAAAATTAATGATACTTTAAGGAGTTTAAATCATATGATACAGTCAACATACAAGGGTTTGCCATCTAGAAAGTGAAGGCATTGTAGCTTTTCTTTCAAGCACCTTGTCATCATTTCACAGACTTTGGGCTTGTATAAACACTGCTGCCTTGTTGCATGGCTAGAGAATTCCATAGGTGTAGTTCACACTCTCCAAACAAAGCAGCATCATGAACACATATTGCTTTTCACTGGAAAGAGCTATCTGGCACTTTAGCAATTTAAGGAAAAAAGATATGTTTGACTACCCAATCTGAAACAAGTTATGTGGAAGGAAACTCTGCAAGGATCTACTTTCCAATGACAGCTTTCAGCCCAGAGAGAAAAGCAATGCATTCTACCCAATTGTTCAAAACAAACCATCAGTTGTACACAATACTTGAAATTATCTATTCTTGGAGAATAGAAAGGAACGATGTGTCATCTTTCCATGTTCAGGTTTGAGGAAATGTTTTGTCTTTTCAGCTAGAGAACCACTACAAAAATACAATTATGTTTAGCCATAATTTAAATCAGAAGTCTTCAAACTTGGCAGCTTTAAGACTTGTGAACTTCAACTCCCAGAACTGAAGTTGAAGTCCCCAAGTCTTAAAGCTGCCAAGTTTGAAGACCTCTGATTTAAATAATATTTAGCCTACCCTGCCAAAATATTCTACTTGTTAATGAAAGATGTTTTCATTATCACTTTCATCTCTCATTATGGACAATATTCTTCTGAGAAAACCATAGGGAGGGAACAAAGATAAATCTGTATTTTTTAAAAATCCAATACCTTTTTTCAATTTCACACTTGATTCTGCATCTGCAATCTACAATACTCCTTCTGATCAGGCAAACCTGCTTTCTTGCATTTTCAAGGACATTTCACTCCACCTGAGACCCAACCCTCCCCACATCAAAGCATAACTATGCTGCAATTGCTCTGGAAGTTTCTTTCACGTTTCAGAAGCAGTTTCGCAAGTGACAAAACAGATAGTTGTCTTATCTCATCTGTCAGGGGACATAACATACAAGCTCTGCCCCGTTGCTTAGCTACATGTGAAAAAAATGTTGAGCACAGGAAAACTCACATGATAAAAATAAATCAGAAAAGACCGGACCAATTTTCTTCAGGGCCCAGTTAGATTGTCCAGCTCATCAGTTTTCAGGTTCTAAGTATATGAAATTTGAAACTCCCTAAAGCAGCCAAAATGTTTAGTGTTCTCCAGCCTTTCCCAAAGTGATACCCGCCAGGTTGGAAATAATGGGTATTGTAATCCAACACCCTCTGAAAGGCACCATGTTGGGGAAGGCTGCACTGACCAATGATTCTCTGTTACTCCTCTCCCTATGTCAGTCCAGAGTAAGATTTCTGATTTCTTCTATTTAAATTATTTTACAGGTATATATGTTTTCCGAGACAGCAGGATCTTTGGAAAATGATGCTCATCACACCCGCTGTCGATATCTAAAGAAGGCCCATAATAGAGCTGCTCCTGCTGCTATGGCCAGCCCTGGCACCAAAATCATAGCCAAAGGAATGCCTCCTGGATCTCCATCTCCTCGGTGGCTTGAGGGACCATTCTGGGGCAATAGCTGCAATCAGAAGGAGAGGAAAGGCATTAGCAGTTGAATCAAAGAAGGAGATGGTTCAACTTTCTAAGGAAATTTAGAAAAGCAAGGATGACCCATGTCTTCAAGCTGGCAAAATTGAAACTTGTTCTCCAAAGACATATTCAGCCAAGCTACTTTTGAAAGCTAGTGCATGTCCTAATAAGATACCGTAAATGGGATTCCCATGTTATATTTGAGAAAAAGAGGACTTTAGGGAATTAAGTTTCACCTTGGCTTGATGGAAAATCTAAAAAGATCTCCTTTTCACACCCACCCTATTGAGGAAGCTCTAGCAACCATTTTGAACAATCATTTCCATTTTCAATCACACCAAAACAAGCAGGCAAACAAAATGTATTGCAATCTTTGAACAGAATCAAATAAAACTCCACTACATGCAATAACTGAGGACCCAGTTGTGGGGGCAATAAGCTGACTTTGTATAAATATACAAAAGGATGAAGGCTATTGCTGAGCACATTGAAAGCCGCCCTGAGTCTTCGGAGAAGAGCGGCATATAAATCAAATTAAAAACAAAACAAAACAGACATCCACATCTATATACCGTTTTTCGGAGTATAAGACGCACCTTTTCCCCCAAAAAAGAGGGTGAAAATCTGGGTGTGTCTTATACTCCAAATGTAGCCCCGCCCAGTTTCTCAAAAGGAGGTTTCAGAGGCTGAAAAAAGCATCAGAAATGAAGCTTCAGAAAAAAAGCCCCCAAACAGAGCTTCAGAGGCTTTTTTTCTGAAGCTCTCTTTCGGAGGCTTTCAGAGGCAGGAAAAAAAGAAAAAGAAAAGAAAAAAAAAAAAAACCAAGGCACAGAGGTCCCAACCAAGGAACCTGTTGCTAAAATTCACCTCTGGGAACAGCTGATTCGCAGTATTCCAGGAGGCCAATCAGCTTTTTTCTTATTTTCTTCCCCAAAAACTAAAGTGCATCTTATACTCCGAAAAATACGGTAATCTCTCTCTCTCTCTCTCTCTCTCTCCCCGTCTCTCTCTCTCTCTCTCTCTCTCTCCCTCTCTCTCTCCCTCCCTCGCCCTCTCCCCCCTCACCCCCTCTCTCTCTCCTGAAACATTTTCCAATAAAACTATAGGGATAAGTCCAGGCAGTTGCTAATTCAAAAGCTAGCTAGCTTTCTTTCTCTCAACATTAATCTTGTTAATGTTAATTAACAAGTTATAACTTGTTAAATGTTAATTAACAAGTTATAATATAACAGTTATAGATAATCCACAACATTTTGCCACTTGGTAGGTTACTTTAAGGTCTCCATTTGCTATACATAAAATTTATCAAAATGCCCAGGGAAACTTTACATTGCATAACACATATACAAGTGTACATCAGCTTCCCCAGATTGCTCTTGTTCAGATGTGTGGAACTACAAAAGTTATCTGCATTCCCAACACATCCGAAGAGCGTAATATGATTGGGGAGATCTGACACATGCCGCTCACATTCAACTTCTGCTACTTATCTGTTACATTTCTCTCCTCTACCTCTTGCCAAACTTGCATTAAGTATCCTAATTTATCCACACTGTGGATTTTACTTGGAGGGGCTATATGGCAGCAAATGTTTAAAAAAACATTAAGTTTTTCCCAGCATGGTGCTCTTCTTATACAATACACTGCAACTCCCCAAATCCCTCAGTCATTTGGCCTTGAGGATGGGAAAAATAGGAGTAGCTTGTTCATCACATCTGGAGAGCACCAACTTAGAAACAGTGGTTTATAATAGAGATGTTCAAAATCAATGTTTATGTTCCTCATCCAAATCATGCCAATCCAACTTTCTGCTGTAGCTTGGCGTTTTCCTAAATTCTTTGAAGCACTTTGGGGAAGTTCTACCAAAAACTAAAGAAGAGGGCCTACATACCCTGTGCTGAACCCTTAATGATACATTGTCACCAGCTGTCCTGAAAAGTTCCACAACATTCTTGTGTAGCATGTTCTTCAACTCATTATCATTAACCTGGAAAAAAACACAGGTAAAGCCAATTAGGTACTCACCACAAAACTGCCTGGACCCAAACCATCACTGAAGAACAAAAGCCTAATTGGAATGAATAATTCTACTCCATTAGTTAGAATACAATAATTAGTACAGACCATTTAAAGTAACACATTCCAAGTGTTTTAAGAGCTCCAGTTTTTCCCTTATATTTTCATTAACTGCCAGCATTCTGAATATATTCTGTACATGGAACAGCATACAGTATAAACCAGAACTGTACCTAGGTATTTAAGAGCATGAGCTAGTTTAGAATGCCATCAGCTTCAAAGAGCTTTAAAATGCTAAGAAATGGAAATAGAACTACAATCGATGTACAGACATAATGCTGTAAAACAAAGGCAGGTAATTTGTGACTCTTGTAGCCTCTTTTTGTAGCCTTTAGACCTTCTGGTAACGTTTACTGAAAACTGATAACAGCTCCCTATCGTTATCGTAGAGATTACACTTCAATCTTCACATGTTTCCTAACATAAACATAGTAAAGAAAACACAAGAAAATCCCAATTCCCTGCAAAAATTCAATCCCACCTAGATGTGTGAGATAATTGCAGCCCTTGTGATATTCAGAGTGACCCTTGCCTGAGTTGCCCATACTCTAGTATAAAAAGGACATGATAGATGACTCTTCCTTGAAGCTCTAAATGTTTTGCTAAAAAAAACCCCACATCTGCAAAAGCTGTAGGTTCCTACAATTCAATTAGCATAAGTTTCACCGGATGAAGTACTATGTGCCCATTTCAAAGGAGAACAGTTATACTTGTAAAGAGAAAAGCAGTCCTCAAAGGAAGGGTACATATTTTTTCATGGACCGAAGGTCATATATCGCTGTTGACTGGTATGCCAGGACCGCTATACCAAAACAGAGACAGTGGGGCCAAGAAAAAGAAACAGCAATAGCATATATAGACTTATATTACTTTATGGTACTCTGAGCGGTTTACAAATATCAGCATATTGAAGTGGTCAGGATCACAAATTATTCTCTTCCATTAGTTCTGGCTGGGGAATTCTAGGAGTTGACGTCCACACATCTTAAAGTCGCTAAGGTTGAGAAACACTATTCTATGCAGTTGGGGTTGAGACAAATTCATATTGTGGCTGTGTTAAAGCCTGCCCAGATGTTGTAAGTGCTGCTTTCTTCATTATTCCCGTTATACCAATATTAGTTAGAAAAGACACCTATTAGATTGGGGAAATTTGCCTATATAATGGAGTGAGGTATCAATAAAATTTTGGTCTTGAATTTTGAAGCATCTTAGTGATACAGATTGGATGGGTTTACAGAAACAACTAGTATCGTGAAGAGATTGTAAAAGTTTCTACATCATTCTCCGCCTCCCCTCCCCCACGAAACAATTTCACAGGACAGAATTAAAGTATTTACTGCTAAAATCTTGTCTCCTTCCTGAAGGCGGCCATCAAGTGCAGCAGCTCCATTTTCTTTGATCCGGCTAACGTAGATGCCGCTGTCATTGGCGATATACTGCTGATCAGTCCCGCCAACAATATTAAATCCCAAGCCTAAAAAAAAAAAAGATCAAAAAGAAAAAGGTTTTAAAAAGTTTTTTTTTTAAAAAAAGTTAATTTCTTAATATGTTCAAGTTAGATTAGGAAAACCTTCTTTTTCTGAAACTGCACAAATATTGTTACTATGTATAAGGCACGTAATGGGCAGTTTGCCACAGCCAACTCACCCTGGCCAATTTGCCGCAGAACTATTCAACAATTCAATTTTATTATTTAAAATAATTTTAAAAATATTTTAATATTTCACATTTCATTTTGTCCTTTCTCTGGCATACTTTCTTTAATTATTATTTTCCACCATTTCTTCGATATTAGTGTAAGTCTTGTTCCAAGGCAAATTGTCCCATGGGGAGTTGGCCATGGAAAGTTGTCCTGCAGTGAGTTGGCTGTGGTAAGTTGTCCCTCAAACTGGTGGCCCACGGGCCGGACCCGTCACATGCAGGCCACGCCCACCCCAGCTCCGCGGAGGGGAAAAAGTCACGAAACATCACGTGATGGCAAGGTGACGCCACAAATTTGGCGCACATGTTCTAGACCCTATAAGGCAATACTAAGCTAAATGGTTACTTCAGATACAAGTTGTGAGATATGAGATACAAGTTGTGTGCCATTTATCTGATTTAACTTTAGTAAACTAATAAAATGGCTATAAAAATGTAAAGCATTGGAAAATATTTTTCACCTAATGAAGAACACACTATGGTTACACATAATTTTTGTTTTGATTTGGTTTTAATATTTGCGATGCTAATATTTTTTATTGTACATTGATGATGTTTTATCTTTTGGTTATGAGCTGCCCAGAGTTTGAGACAAGATGGGCAAATATATATTTTGCAATAGTGGCGAATATCTGTAGCTCGGGTGTAGGATGAGAGTGAAGGTTCGTTCTTTGAGCTTGTGGGTTGGTTTCCAAATGTTTTGTTACCAGGCTACGTAACATCTTCAGTGGAGTTTAGGGGATGTCAGTGTCAGTGTTTTTCTGTTTATAAGGGCCTCAAGTGTGGGTGTGTCAAATGAGGGTCTTGTGATGGGTCAGCTGTGCGTCATCAGTGAGTCTTGTGATGGGTCTGATATATGTTTTAAAGAAATAGATCTCTAAAGGCAATGGATACACAAGATAGAGATGACCAAAGAATTTAGCAATGATGTACTTGCAACAGCCTTGTGAAGAAGGAAAGAGGAGTCATACAGGTGGAAGGTATTTGTCCCAAGTAAAAATTGTTAAATGACTTCATATTATTGGGAGTAAAAACAAAGTCTGGCCATTTTTGCCTACTATACAACTAGAGAAATTGGGAACAATAAAGTTGAATTCAGTAGGGAGAAATCATGTTACTGCCATCCCAGAATAAACATTCACTTTTAAGACTACAACACATCAGGTATTCTTTCTACCGGTCACAATGGAGTAAAATTTACATTCTTGCATACCTTTAATATAAGAAATGCTTTAATCTGGGGCAGGAGTATCAAATGACATCCCCTTCCTTTGAGATGAGATATACAATTGTCACTCATCTCTCTTTCTCCTCTCCACAATTTCACTGCTTTATTAACTTCATAATAGCCAAAACAATATTCAGCATATATAGACTCCTAACACACATTGAATTAAAAGAGATTCAGATAATCATAAAAACATATGCAGGCATGAAGGCCCTCATTTAGACATTATAAGGCACATATTTATTTCTGGACTAGGATCTGACTAATGCTTGATATTCCACTAGGTGTCACTAATGTCCAGTAGGTCTTCATTTACCCCTATTTTTAAACTATAGCTTGCACTTTTAAGATTTTGCTATTTAGTGGCTACCTTTAAAAAGAAAACACCATGAATTATACTAGAGTAAGTGGAATGTTGACATTAAAGTTAGCAATTTTGGAAATGCATGGATTGGAATCTAGGCTATAAATATGTTTATATTAAACATAAACACTGTCATACCATAGTTTATTACAGAATAAATGAATCAAATTACCCAGACTGCAAGGTAAGAAACCAACAAAAGTACAAAATTAAAAACTATAGTAACTCAATAATTCATGGTTGGGTTTCCCTTACATGTATTTTTTGATCCAAACAAGGATTAAACTTAATTTTTTTAAAAAATGCCTGCCCTTCAATTACAGGATATAATCTCAAGAATGCCTTTATTTCTTCTCTTGCCAAATCACTTCTTTTAACAAAGAAATCTAGAGTGATCCATTTGGAACATAGACTATTCCCTAGACAGCACAGTGTTAATGAGATCTCAGGGAGAATGTCACTGTTGACTTCAAAATGTATGAATAATAATATCAAACTTTTTACTGTAAAGCAGTAAACATCAGTATCAAACATAAACCATCAGACACAAACTTTTTTTAAAAAAAAACCCATAAATCTGAATAGATTAAGCATCTATATTCACTTTGAACCTCTGTACACACAGAAAAAAATAAGTGGGTTTTTTTCTACAATTAAAGACACATTTTTTACCCCAATAAACTTGGAATAGGGCAGACAGGAATCATCTGTTTCTCATGAAAACCATCCATAAGTAGAGTATGAGTAAGAAAATTACTTTAAGAAATACCTAAACAACTGTGAAACTGAGTTGAGCCCAGAACAAGTTCAGGACACTATCCTATAAACTGTTCTAACTGGTCGAGTTAATTGGAGCTTCTGAGAGTGGTAATTTTGCAACATTTAGAAGACCACAAATTGTTCTGCCTTAAACCAGTCCAGCTTGACTCTTGTTGTAATCTCCAGTGTGAAAATCAGATTATAGGCTGAGATTCAGATAGAATTCTCTCTCCCACATTTTCTGCATAACCAGTATCTCCCAACCTTCCATTTCCCTTTATAGTGTAAATCCTGTATGCCTACTTTGGAGTAGGCGTACTCCAAGTTTAATGGGAACTGTAGAAGCTTCTGGGATGAGAAGTGTAATGTCTTCAAGGAAAAACAAGAAAGTTGAGTTGCCTCTTGAAAAAGCACCTTTGGGACAACCATGACCTGGATGACTGAGAATCTCCATAGACCAGTTTAATAGGACTTGTCTATGGAGGTTCTCAGTCATCCAGGTTGTCCCAAAGGTGCTTTTGCAAAAGGCAACTGGCCTTTGTTTTTCCTTGAACATGTTTCGCTTCTCATCCAAGAAGCTTCTTCAGTTCTGACTGAATGGTGCAGATGGAAGGATTTATATTTATACAGTGTGCAGCAGCAGCAGCCAAAAAAGCCAATGCAAACCTAAGTTGCATTAGCAGAGGGATACAATCAAGATCAAGTGAGGTACTAATACCACTCTATAAAGCCTTAGTAAGACCACACCTAGAATACTGCATCCAGTTTTGGTCACCACACTATAAAAAAAGATATTGAAACTCTAGACAGAGTGCAAAGAAGAGTAACAAAGATGATTAGGGGACTGGAGGCTAAAACATATGAAGAACGGTTACAGGAACTTGGCATGGCTAGTCTAATCCAGGGGAGACAGGACAGCAGTGTTCCAATACTTGAGGGGCTGTCCCAGAGAGGAGGGGGGGGTCAACCTATTTTCCAAAGCACCCGAAGGCTAGACAAGGAATAATGTATGGAAACTGATCAAGGAGAGGTTCCACCTGGAAATAAGGAGAATTTTTCTGACAGTCAACCAATGGAACAGCTTGCCTTCGGAAGTTATGGGAGCTTCATCACTGGAGGCTTTCAAGAAGAGACTGAACTGCCATCTGTCAGAAATGGGATAGGGTCTCCTGCTTTTGGGGGTGGGGGGGTTGGACTAGATCAGGGGTGGGCAATTGTGGCTCTTTTACAACCTGTGGACTTCAACTCCCAGAATTCCTGAGACAGCTTGGCTGTCTCAGGAATTCTGGGAGTTGAAGTCCACAGGTTGTAAAAGAGCCACAATTGCCCACTCCTGGACTAGATGAGCTACAAGGTCCCTTCCAACTGTTATTCTATTCTATATTTCTTGCAGCCATCTAGTTCAAAAGGCGTTCCATAGGGCCTACCTAAAAGGCCCTATATTTTTGCGTCAACTTTCACCTACCAAAACACAACAACAACCAAAAAAACCTCCCACCAACCTTCAAGAGTTCAGTTTCAAGGGAAACCTGTTCCTGGAAGATGAAAAAGTCTTTAAAAGCCATCCTGCAGGAGGGGCGTCCTTTTTCCTGTGCCGAGGATCCGAAGCAGTCCTGAAAGCCAAAGGGCCTTTCAGGAGCAAAAGGACGAGAGAGAGAGAGAGAGAGAGGAGCTGCTTCTAAGCGGGACCCTCCTTCGTATTTCGGGGGTTTTTTTTCCCCCCTTCCCCGCCACGACAAAACCCAGCCTGGCGCTCGCCTGCCCCAGAGCCTAGCCGCAGCTGGAGCAGGAGCTGGAGCAGGAGCACCGGGCGGCAAGGGCAGTTGCTTTAGCCAAAGGCGGCAGGAGAAGCTCCCGGGGTTGCCCCCAGCCCCGCGGATTTCTATACCTGAAGGTCCTCGGGTGAGATGGATCACTTCCTCCGACAGCAGATAGTGCACCCCTCCGTTCATGCTGCGCTCTCCTGCGGGAGCCTCTGCTCGGCGCCCGTTCGCTCCGCCAAGCGCGCGCTTGAAGGTGAACCCAGCCAAGCCAAAGTCGAGGAGGGGGAGGTGGCTACAGCGGCGGCACGGCGGCCGCGGCACTTTCACTTTCAGCAGCCTCGCAACCGGAAGAACGAGGGCGGCCGCTAAGAATTCTGGGGCTTGTGGTCCTCTCCTCCGGTGTTCCTGTCCTCCTCCTCCTCCTCCTCCTCCTCCTCCTGTCGCCCATCTCCTCCCACTTGTGACTGCGTGACTGTAGAATAGAATAGAATAGAATAGAATAGAATAGAATAGAATAGAATAGAATAGAATAGAATAGAATAGAATAGAATAGAATAGAGTTTTTTTTATTGGCCAAGTGTGATTGGACACACGAGGAATTCGTCTTGGGGCATAGGCTCTCAGTGTACATACAAAGACAAGATACACTCGTCAAGAATCATAAGGTATATAACACTTAATGATAGTCATAGGGTACAAATAAGCAATCAGGAAACAATATCAACGGTAACTTTGTTGCTTGGATCCTTGCGATTTATATTGATATTGATTGTTGCCTAGTATGATTTGACGGCTTATTGTACCGTAGGACTGTCACTGGGTGTTGTGCCTTGTGATTCTTGAGGAATGTATCTTGTCTTTTTATGTACACTGAGAGCATATGCACCAAAGACAAATTCCTTGTGTGTCCAATCACACTTGGCCAATAAAGAATTATATCTATCTCTCCTTGCAAACGCAGCTAGTCCAGTCGGTTTTGCTGGGGGCGGGCGGTTATCACTATTTCATATTGGCGGCCTTCTCATGTGGTAGTTATTACTTAGTGCCGGCTTCTACCCAACTATATTTTAATTATAGTGTTCAAATTACTTTGTATCTTCTTCTACAATGGCTTATTTTTGCATATTATGAAAGTGAATTTGATAACACACCATCTGCATAGTCTTATATCGTAGCATAGGTTTAAGTGCATTGGTAGCTGTGGTTACTTGCATGATGATGTAGGACGAAATATCCTTCTGGGTTCAGCTCCAAGTGGGGAAAAAGACACTGGAAACATGGAGACTGCCTGAAAAGATGTTTTAATGGTGGACAGGATCACATGGTTTGAGTTCCTGAACAGAAGAGGGGGCGAGATGCAGTGAGTCCCCGGGTTTTATGCCCTCTCTGGTTTTGAACTTCCTGGGGCCCAGAAAGAGTATCCTGATTGGTTGTCAGACTCCCAGGGGGTGGGGGTCTTAGCTAGCCTTGCTGGCTGATGTAATCTTCCAGGTGCCATGTGGTGAGTTTCTGTTGCTAGATGGCTCCTATTGTGTTAGTTTCTGTTGCTAGATGGGTCCTATTGTGTTGCAGATGATGGTCCTTTGACAAAGGATTGGGTTTCTGCCTCTGGCCCATTGACAAAAGGGGGGGGAAGCAGGAAGGTGGGAGCTGCTTTGTCTTTAAAACATGCTTCTCCATTTCTCATCCAGGGAAACATAATATTCTGCCTTTTTAATATTTTCTAAAATATTTCATTCTTCTAGGAAAGGGGTGGGTACTAACTTCCTACAATGATATTGTGTTACAATACAGTCCTCACCTTTTGCATTTTATCTGAATGTTGGACAGAAACATGTAAGTCACAAGAGTTAGCATTTTGACATATTTTGTTATTTGCTCCCCCCTCCCCCACTCCAGACAATCATGATAAAACTGCAATTGCCAAATGGTTACATATAATATTATTCTGGGGCAACTCTTTGAAATCAAAGTTGCTTTTTTCCAGAGGACGCACATACCTCTCTTATGAAGTTACCATTCCAAAGAAGATCATAAGCCATGCTTCCTGTCTCCTGCAGATTTGGAGGAGACCTGATGAGTGCATCACTAACAAAGGAAGGATTTAGTCTCTAAGTACCTCTACTATAGTAAGGGTTATCTAAATGGACCATTGTGGATAACTTTTTATAATGGTTATATCAAGGTAAGCCACCTTTCTAAGCAGGTTTCGCAAGTCTTACAAGAAAATGAGACTTGTGTAATTGAGCTTCTTTGGATATTTATTAACTTTCAGTGTATGCTTTTGCAGTTAGAATAAAGACAGGTGTTTTTTTTTACCTGCGTTATCAGCTAATGTAAAAGAGCCTAAACATCAAGTCAGCCATGATCCAAAAACCAGTGATGGTAGCAGCCATAAGTTTAAAAGTAGAATGCTAAAGAGTAAAACATCAAGAGCTTTTTAAAGCCCTTTTAGGAAAAATGTTATTTGTTTGCTTATTTGTGAGATACAACCACTGTATCCCTGCCATGGGGTGAAGCAAACCCAAAATACAATATTTGGACTGCTTAACTATGTTTGTACTAGGAACTAGAATAGCAATGGCTGAATTTAACGTGCCTTTTCTTTTTTTTTTTTTTTATTGAAAAAGTTTTCAAATACAAATTTTTCCCCTTTTTTCCTTCCCCCCCTCCTCCCTAACCCCCCCTCGCCACCCATCCCCCCCGTGACTTCTTCACACCAAAAACCTAATTCATAACAGATTACATAATATTTTACCATCGCCTTACTCTCTCCTCTATATACTGACCCTTACTTACTAAAAATATTATTAATATTGTTACTTTCCCCTTTTACCATACATTTCAAAAAAAAAAAAAAAGCAGTCTGCTATAACATTGTATGATAACTTCTAGTTTAGCATAATATTATTATAACCCCCAATTTAGCAATAATCTACCCTTTTTGTCCTCCCCAAAACTTATATCTATGTATTGTTACAACATTTCAAAACAACCTTCCACTTTAAGACTGTATAATAAATCCTACTTTAACATTTATTCTTTGTGTATATTAATATAACATTTCAAAGCAGCCTTCCACATAAGTCCTAATTTAACATTTATTCAACTCTGTCCATTTCCTCCACTACCCTAAATATATCACTTAAACATCCCTTTTCTTAAACTAATCCATCAGTAGACTAACATATTTCCACCCACTTTCCTACAAAATTACCATACACAACAATTCAATTCTTAATATCTGCCCACTCTACTAATATATATATATATATACATATATTCCGTTATTTAAAAAAAAAAGACAATAACTTTAAATTTATAATCCATATAATATCTTCTTTGATGTCTTTCCACTAGATTGTTGAGTCCCCCATCCATAATTGGGTAACATAGCATCCTGGTGCAACAGTTTGTTCAAAGTCTTCAGTCTTCATCTGCCCCCATCAGTAATGAATATCCTCATATATATATAAAAATAAAAACAACCACCCGAGTGACATTATAATTGTATTCCATATAGTTGTAATTATGGCTTTCATCAGGATTATTAATTCCCATCATCGTAATGGGTAACAACCAGATCTTCTGCATGCCCCAACGTAACTCTCTTGCCTTGTAGCTCAGAATAATTATAATATATTTATCAGTACAAGAAAAGAAATCCAAAATAGATAATTCAAATCCAACAGATTAAGGCTCTTTTCACATCCCAAAATTACGGCATTGCAGAGGTCTGTCACTGTCCTCAGGATGATATTAACCAATACTTCGCCTCCACTATCTTTTCACATATTCATTCATTTTTTTTAAAATCACTGGCTTCACCGTTGCTTAGTTTAGAAATTTCTGTTTTTATGAGACCTATTTCTTTTTTTCTTTTCTTTTTGTGGGTTTGATTTCCATCCTGTTTTCCTTTCTACAAGTTGTATATCAACTGATCGGTTTTCATTCTGCTTTATAAACTGATCTTGTTGGATCATCACGTTGAAATCAGATGCCGCTTCTCTCATATTTGTAGATAATCCAGCTGGAGTATCAAGAGAATCCAAAGACAGTTTGTCTACCACAACCTCTGTAATTCGATGTTTTCCCTTTATTTCCAACTCCTTCTGCTTATCCTGTATTGCGCCTATAGATGTTAAGTTCATTTTCAAAAATTTTTGATAAAATTCTTCCGCTTTTTCAACAGTATCTAATTGGTATCTTTCTCCTTGATATCTCAATATTATGCCAACTGGGGCATTCCACCTAAATGGAATATTTCTGTATTTTAACTCAGTCACCAGAAAACCAAATTTCTTCCTTTCCATTAACATCTTGGGGGGAAGCTCTTTGTAGATCCATATCTTCCTTCCATACAATTGCAAAGTAGAATTGAAGGAATTTTGCACAATTTTATTCCTAATTTCCTTGTCTGTAAAATAAATCACCACATCTCTAGGCAATTGCCTTTGCTTTGCAATCCAGGAGTTTATTCTGTACACTCTATCAATCCTACAAAACACTTCCTCAGGTTGAACCTTTAAAATCCCAGCCAGAATTTCAGAAGATATTTTCCTTAAATCATCTCTGTTATTTTCCTGTAAACCTCTGAGTCTGATCGCATATTCTGTAAAATTATAATGCATCATTAAGACCTCTCTTTCAATCCGTTGTTGTAAATTTTCTACATTACAAGACTTTTGTTCAACCTCCATTTTAGATTTTTCTTCTGAGCTATTGTCTTGAGTATTTGTCAAATCATTTTCAATTTTTTGTATTTTATTATCCAAATTGTCCTCAATTTCTTCCACTTTAGACTCTAATAAGTTAGTATTTTCATCCAACTTAGTCATAAATCCTACAAGATCATTAGCCATTTTAATAATCTTTCGATTCAAAATATCAAACTTTAATTGCACTAATTCTTTAATTTCCTGCTTAAATTTTTCAAAGTTCTGATTCACAATCTCATCCCTTCTTACAATCTCCTCCAAAAGAAATTCAATTATATTAAAATCGGTTTTCTGAGACTGGAGCTTTAAAACTTGGTCACGTAATTTGTTAATGGGGGAATCCCCCCCCATTGCTTGTTTGTCCAACTTTAATGCCATGTTTCAACACAAACAAACTATTTTTCTTAAAAAGAAAAGAGAGGCAGCAGAGAAAAAAAAAAAACCTCTTTCCAACCAAGATGAATATCAAATCTCCAGGAAAAGAAAAAACACAAAAGTAGAGCTTTATTTTAAAGTGTAGCCAAAAATATTTATTCAGCTACTTTGTATCTCAATAAGAAACGGAAGGACTCTCCCTTTCAGCCCCTTCTCAAGCCTCGGCAGTCGCCCTTTTTAAAGATTCTTTTTTCCTTTTCCTTTTCCTTCTTCAATAATTGTTATAAAATAAGTGAAATACTTGCAATTCGAGGTCACAGATCCAGCTCAAATCCCTTCAAATGTAACCAGGAGCATTTATTCTGCTATTTTGTAACTTAATAAGAAACGGAAGGACTTTCTCTTTTCAGCTTCCCTGCTCCAGTTTCGGCAATCGTCATTTTAAAAGGGGTCTTTTTTACTTTGTTGAATATCCTTTGTAAAATAAGTATTAATACTTGCAATTTAGGGTCACAGATCCAAATCCAAATCTCATCATCTTTAGTTAATCTGTTAAATATCTTAAAAGGCTTGTCTTCGTAGTAAAAAAAAAACCCCTGGGGGCTACGGAGAGCTCTACCTGCACTCACCTGCTCTATCCCACATTTCCTCCTGGAAATGGGGTTTTTCGAGCCGCCTTTGCGCTGTACAGGCGGCTCTTTACAGGCGAAGGGGCTGGCGGTCCCAAGAGACCGTCTGGTGGCTACGAAGAGCAAACCGGAAGTCAACGTGCCTTTTCTTGATTAGTAATTTTGTCTTTGTATTATTCATTCTACTTCCCATGTAAACTTTGGCAGTAGAGAGGAACATGTGAAGGCTTCTATGTGAACTGGAGCCCTTAAACTGTGGGATTCAGGATTATGCAGAAACCATCATTTCTTGCGGGTATTGAAAATTTCACTATGCTGAAGAAGTCTGCTCTAAATAATATACAGGCTATATAACAGAAATTGGATAATGCAAGGTTCCCAAAACCATTACTTTAGTGCTTTTTTATTTATAATGTTATTTGGTGTGTTTTTTTCTGGACTTCTCCAGTAGGACTGAGATAATAGAATTCTAAGGCTGAACTGGTTCTGCAGACAACCATGAATTAATGGATAAATGGATTAACATTTACTTCAGTTCAAATCCTGTTCTAAAGCAACAAAAACAAAAGTATCAAATATGAAGAAATACAGCAGAAATGGGGCAAAAACCCTTAATCTGTGCAAACTAATTATTCTTAAGAAAGAAACACAGAAACCAGACATTAAAACATAGAACAGATTTGTACCAGAAGGCAACAGGAAATATTTATTTAGGAGAAAGTTTTGCATTACAATTCATCAATAATTATAAATATGTAATGTACACTATTACAAGGTACAGTAGTAGATACCTCAAAGTTTCTGCATCTTTAAAATGAAAACAGAAAAATCGACCTTTACAACATACATCCTTGGGAGGGATCTAAAGTAGTGATATGCTATTATTCCCTAGGTTACTGAGAACACATAGCACATACTGTCATGTTCCATCATTCAGAGAAATGTGAGGCATTGGGTTAAATGTGTGGGTTGCAACTTATATTAATGTTTGAAATGCAAAATCTTACATTTAACTATATTCCGATCTCTACCTTATCTGGAAGATGATAACTTCAAATCAATTTGCTTCAGAATAGAATTAAATTAATTCATTAAGAATACCAGAATTCTTATTATGCTCCTATTCCTTTGCTGGACTTCATCTGACTTTTAATCATTCGTGTCAATTTGAGACAAAACCTACAGGCTAAAACACAGGTAATCAAAAGCACAATTGATTGAATTCCCTGAAAAATAACTTTCCTAAAGTGGTACTTTGAATGTTGCTGCTCCAAAATATCTAAATTAATTCTCAAATGCTCTGATGCTGTATTTATTTATTAATTAAATTTATTAAACACATTATGTGGCCGCCCAAGTCACACACAGTAATTCTTTGCTAGGACTAACCATCTGTGTCTCTCTTCCAGAATGAAAATGAGACCGAGAAGACTGTAGGTGAAATTGGGGAAAAATACCAACATTAGAGTTCAGATATTGGGGGATTCTGGAAGCTGTAGTTCTAATGCATCTGCAGCTTCTCTCTCTACAACTCCCAGTTCCCCCATCAATTCTCACCTTCAGTCATCTGTCACCAACACACCAGAACTATCTGACAGGACTTCTTCTAAAATCTCAAAAAATGAATTGAAATGGATTATTTCATGATGGATCTCAGTGTTCTCTATTAATTCTTTTCATGTTAAGTCATGAAGATAGTTCCTTACCTCTTGAGACAGAATTTGGAAGTATGCCTAGAAAAATTCATGTGCTGTCAGAGACAACTGCTGAACTCCCAGGATAATGTAAGGAAACATGTCTCCCCCCAGCTCTGGTCTTTCCTGCATGTTTATCCAGCAGTTAGATCACAAAACAATGAGAATTTTGCACATCAAAGTTGGGACTTCTTCACCTCATTGGACTGAACACAGAGAGAGGAAGTTTTCAAACAGAGCAGCAAAGAAAAGGCCCATAGCATCTTCCTTGCGACTTCATAGGTGCATGTCCTTGCCCATATTAGCTGCATACATGAGTCATTACCTTTGAAGTCACATGCATTTCACTCCAATGCTTTCTTAACAGCCTTTTTTGAGAGTCAGATCCAAACTGGGAACAAAAGCTGTGGGACAAAACATTCCACAAAGAATGGGCCTTTGAAAGGAGAATAAAGTTACAGGCAAGTTAATGACAAGCAACAGGAAGTTGCTGTTTTCCCCAGAAAGACAAAAGCAACATTGCAATGTGCCATCACAAGCTAGGCCCCTTTGAGGCATGAGTACAAGCTCACAATTCACATAGAAAAGGACCAGGATTGAATCATGGCTGTACCATGCTGGTAACATCAATTTGACTTCTGTTGGCATCCCTACAGACGCCAGTGCTTACTGAACAAGATGCCAGTCTCTTTTGCTTAGTATTATCCAATATTATCTTATTAAAGATTTGACTCATGAACCCTGGTTCATTTCCATGACTTACCATGAGCCTTTTTTCACTTTTCATTCCTGTTGACTAAATCTTCCCTCAGACTCCCTGGTTCTATGTACAATTTGGTTCCTAAAATAGGCACCAAAAAGGACAAGGGCACAAAGAGGAAATACAATTGCTAAGATAATTTTCATTTTGGGATGAAGTCTCTCGCGTTCATAGAGAGGTGGCGGGCCACTGTCAATACTGCCACCATTTCCTTCCTCTTGGCAGTGTGGGGGAGCCCAGCCTTGCTCACAGTGACAATGCTTGAAATTGTTGCATATTCCATGATTATGGCACTTTGTGACATCGCAATCATATCTCAAAAGGGACACATTAACACACTCCTTGTTAATACACATCATGCCATTGCCACAAGGAGTGCCATCTCTCACTGCTCCAATATCGATGATCTTCATCCCACTGTGGTAATCAGTTCCCCAGCATTGTTTATTGCCCTTGGAAGTTTGAACTATGGTGGTGTGATCCTCCAAAGAGGGCAAGCTTTCCACATTTTCACACTGGATACGACCGCATAGAATATTCTTAGGTATACATTTGTTATAAATTCCATGTTTAAGGCCACAGTTGCCAAACCGATCACCTTGAGTATTCATTTCTCTAAAGCAAACTTCTGAAGCAACTGTTGCTTTGCTGCCAAAGATAGCTTTGCATTGTCTATCATGAGTATTGCAATTCCCATTATAACAATATGCACCATCATTGCATGGGGCACCATCTTGCACATAAACATCTTGGGGACACCTCTCAGAAACTCCATTGCAGTACTCGGGAAGATCACAACTGCTTGTCTTATTTCGGCAGACTGTTCCAGTAACTTCGTACTGACATTTGGTACAACACTGTCCAAAAGCACAAGTGGCCCCTAAATGTAACTTACAGTTAGATTGACAACATGGATCCAACTTGCATTCAGCTTTGGTACCACAGTCACATTGCTCTCCATTATCTACTACTTTGTTGCCGCAGAATTTGAATTTAAATATTTTATTAGGGTCTGGTGGAATTAACAAACAGTTCAAATTTCTGTGTTCGAAGTAATCTATATAACTGCAGTTGCTAAACTTATCGGTTATTACTTGTGTTAGGGCCATAATGCATTTTGCTCGATCACACACACAGTATTCCGAATCATGTTGCATGCCAAGATTATGTCCTAGTTCATGGATAAATGTGTTAGAAATACGGTACAAACTGGAAGTAACATATGATTCAACAGCTGAGCCACTATTATCATCACAAATCTTTCCTAAGTATGCTAATCCTATAGCACGGCCGAAATTCTTAAATATAAATAAGTGACCAGCATCATTTGGTAAATGAGCAAGTAATGCGTCTCTTCTCCAATTAGTGAATTCTTCAAGTGTTTCAATGATGTCATCATGAATTGATATAAGATTTCTTTCTGACCATATTTCTAGTCCAGCAATAGACAAATGAACAGAAAGAGGCTCATACAGTACATTTGCAATGTAGAAGATATCCAAAACATTTATAGCAGTAAGAGTTTCATTTTTGCCAAATTTCAAAAACCGTTCATGATCAATCACAATAGCTATCTCTGCATACCTCTCGTGTGACCACCAATTTGCTTTAGATATACTTTTGTCTGGTTTTTTGTCAGCATTTTGGATCATGGCTTCTTGATGTCTTTGCTCTTCCTGTGTTAGGCCGCACATCATTGGAATGACTCCCATCTTTTCTTCTAATCGAAAGACTACATGTTGAAATGTAGCGGATTCTGGAAGTGGCTCTATTTCATAAATTTTATTTTTAAATTGCAGTAGGCCCCTGAGTCCTCCAGAGCAAGTGCTGATGATGGCCAGAGAGAAGGGCTCACCCTCTACAATACCAGCATAGTAACAGTCATCCCTGAAGAATGGATAATCAAGCTGGAGATCCCCATCCTTACTATAAGTGAAGATGGGCAGATGTTTGGGGATTAAGCTTCTTTTCTGCTTTAGGTGCATTACAAGATTCCTCCCCTCAATTTGAAACAAATAGGTCATATTCCTGGATTTCTGTTGTCCAAATTTGACCGTTAATGACTTTGGGATGGTTATTTCATAAGAAGCATAAATAAAGCCCCAAGGAGGTTTCTGAGAGGCAGTATCAGTCAGGAAATTCATCAAGAATGTCACTAACAGCCAGGGAAGATGAATATTCATACTCTCTGGCAAAGAAAGGAATCCCTTAAAATACAAAATACATTTTCTGACATTTCAATTCAGAGAAGGAAGCCTCCAGCAACTGATCGGAATCTAGGAACAAGTTTATAAGACTGTAAACAAAATGTCTTCCACAAAGACGAAGAGGATTCTATATCAGGCAACTGTAAATGGGGTTTCCTTTGGAATGTGGGTGGAGCTTGTGGAATCAAACATGGAGTAGAATGGCAGACCTAACCAGGCTTCTTTATCAACAGAATTTGCTTTCTAATTCTGGGATTTTTTAAAAAAATATATATTTTATGGAGTGGGTGACTTGTGTTGCTAGCACTTCCTATAGATGGCCTTTTGTAGTAAATGTTTGTTTTTCTCGTTAAATGTAGACATGTTCACTGGGTTATTTCTCTTTGGACCTGATTTGAACAACTTTCTAGATAAGTCATTTGAACATTTTGAGTTTTCTCTCTATGAATTGATGAAATAAAAGGCTTTTTAAAAGGTGCACAACTATGCATTAATGATTAAGTACTTTGGCATTTCTCATTTGGAAAGGTTTATAAATTATTGCCAGAACTGGTTTTCACCTAATTAAAGAGGGATGGGTTCTGGGAAAATGCTGCACAAATATTCTGAATTCATAAAAAGGAGTTTTCCTTCTCTTTTGACACCTGGATTTAAAAAAAAAACACACACCAGCTTTATCTCTAGATGAGTGTTTCTCACTTAGGAACTCCCAGAATTCCTCAATCAACATACTAGCAGAGAAATGTGGGAGTTGACGTCATTGTGGGAATCAAACTCCACACATCTTGAAGTTGCTAAGGTTGAGAAACATTACTATAGCTAGTGGGGTAGGCAGGTTGAAAAGATACCCTTTCATGAAAAGATACAATTTCATGACGTGTACCCAGATAAACCTCACTAATTATCTTCATTATTTCTCTTTCCCAGGTGGATCTCTCCTTTTCCTAGGAGGGCAGCATGTCAGGTCCCATAGCTCCCTGTTGGGACACTGCTATTCTGGTGGGGAGGAATGCATGTTCCGTTTACAGCCCCTTTCCTGTCTCTGGCTTTCCTGTCGCTTTGATGTACCTGCTTGGGAAAGGGAGGGGGAGGGAACTGCCTGGGGCCCTCTGTTTTGTCTCAGCTCTGATGAAGCAGCCAGAATGATGTCTGAGAACAACTTCTTATCACCTTTCTTGGCTCGAGTTCTCAAAACAACTTCGCACACGTGGATTGGCTCAACTTGGGCTGGACATATGGGAGGGACTTTTTCAACGTTTAATCGAACGGTCTTTGGGTGGTAAATTCTTGCTATCCTTGCTATCGCTTTCTCTCAATAAAAGTTTCCTTTTGAAATAATGCTTGTTTCAAAAGTTCTGCTTTCTTGAGGAGAGAGGAGAGGCAAGTCTTTACAGGTTGTGAATTGGTGGAACTGGCCACTGTTATACATTTCTTTGTGCATCTACTCCAAACCCCCTCCTAAAAAAAAACCATGTGGACTTTCATTATTTGCTATTCTGGTATGTGGCTTTTCACCATCTACTTGAATAATTTTCAAAACAATTTAGATGGAAACTTCCACAAGAGTGTTAGGGGAAAAGGAATCCACAAAGATTAAGGAACTAGTTATTACAACATTTTTATGATTTAGTCTCTGGAGGAGAACTTTCTTATTCCCCATAGTTCCTTCTAGAGAATTTTAGTAGCAAAGATTGGGACCGAACCCTAAGGCTGCCCCATAGCCACTTGCCCAGATGTTCATTCACCAGCCTGCAATAGGAATAGACTGTCAAGTATTAGGACTGATACTAAATTTCCATGTCACCAGTGGTGGCTTGCTACTGGTTCACACCCACACCAGTAGCAGCGGCGGGAGGCTCCACCCACTTGTCCAGACGCTTCTGCACATGTGCAGAAGTGCTGCACATACGCGCACGAGCAAACTGGCAGCGACGGGATTTGGAACCCACCCCTGCATTTCACCCTCCATCTTTTCATGTCCAGGAATAGCTGATATAGCTTACTGGTTATGTGAACTAGTTTATTGGCAGTGCCAAGTTTGTATCATCCACTCCTGCTTCACCCAACATGGTAGATGAGTGAGCTTCCTCCATGCATTCAATGTGCTTTATAAATATGCAGAATGACAGGTTAATCTTTCTCATACATCTGAATAATCTTCGTGAATGGCATCCCTGTCATTTCTCAAAATAAATAAGTGGAAAGTAGTATAGAACGTCTTTTCTTACTTGAAAACTGCACAAAAGTTAGATTGCAACCTCACCAAATTCGACACAGTACCAGTTTAGATAGGGCAGCCATAGGATATAACATTAAAATAGAAAGAAATCTTCTGGGTCCCTTATTTCCATTTCATTCACTTAGTTGACATGTTTTGGATATGACATCCTGTTTCTTCACAATTTAAAAATGCATCAGTAGAGCACAAGGCAGCGAAGGACTGGCAACTAAACTTAATAGCATTGGGATCTTGGTAACCAGGGAGTCAAGACATGGCTTTGTAAAGAGGAAACACCACAAGCTGAGTCACATAGCAATGGATCACGGAAGGAACAGATCTTTGTCCAAGAACATCTGCTGCATTGGAACTGAATCACTGGTGGATTTTCTTCTTTCTTAGTTGTCCAACTCTCTGATGAACATAAGCATAATTGGCCAGCCTTGGAAGCAAAAGGGAGGTCTAGTTATGGTAACGTTCAAATTAAATGGAGAAGGGAGAGGGAGCCACACTGGGCTGTCCTCACTTGTGTGGTGAGTTTGAATAAGTTCTGGAATAATTTACCTGGGCAAAGTGCCCTATAGGTGTCCTGAGAAGAGAGGAGGGAGGGAGGGAGGGAGGAAGGAAGGAAGGAAGGAAGGAAGGAAGGAAGGAAGGAAGGAAGGAAGGAAGGAAGGGACATTGTTCCATTTATTAGAAATTGATTTAAATTCTTCTGCTGGGCAGGAGCCAGAGGAAGTATTGGTGGTAAATGAATGAAGGGAATCCTCTATATTGCACATGTGTTTTCTGCTATGTATGAGGAAGTGATAGCTGGGTACACTGATGACACTGAGAGATAATATTTCCCATGGAGTGAAAACAGTGAACTTTTTATTTAAAACATATCAATCTCAGTAAAATTGATGAGAAAAGTTGAAATTGAATAACACAAAGGACCATGTTGGAGATGTCTTTCTCCAATAGTCACTGAGTGGCTTCACAAAACTGAACATCCATAATAATTTCATCAATAATTTACTAGGGCGCAGTTAGAGAAGTGTCAGTGTGCAATGCTATGTTGGCTGGCCCATATTCTCTATCATCAACAATGCCTCTTGATCTTTCTTTGACATCCAATGTACTGTTGGTATAGCCAGCTACTAGTTAAGGTATCTTCAGTTCAGATGCTTACTTTTCAAGGCTGTCCCGGAGAGTTATTTTTCATTACAAAGCAGAAATTTCCTCAACTCATTCTCACAGAACTTTGCCTATATCAGAGGGTTTCTTCCCCTTCAAACAAGCCAGTTTTTTCAAAAGGGTATGTGTCTGGGACACACCTTTAAAATACTGAAATTTCAAATATCTTTGTTTTTCAAATTGACTATTAATTCCTTTGCTTAAACTGGATGCATTGTGGATTCTTAGCAAGGGTGAGTTACACTAGTGTTCCTTCATTTTTTTATTTCGTAGCATGGACTCTGTCCTTAAATTATCATGATCGGATTCTTTGTCCATCCTTGCAACAGATAACCAAACAAGCACAAACAGTTAGGAGACAAAAAGCACAAAGTATTCCAGATACAGCTGAGATTTTCATACTATCTCCAGATTGTACTGTAACTGGAGGTGGCCCACTATCTATGCTACCTCCATAGCCTTTATTTCTACAGTTTGGAGGGGACCATCCAACATCACAGTGACAGTGTTTGAGAGTGTTACAAACTCCCCGATTGTGACACGTTGTGACATGACAATCATATTTCAGAATTGACACATGGACACAACTACCCTCAATACATAACATGTTATTGCCACAAGGAGTACCATCTCTCACTGCTCCAATATCATTTACCTTCATCCCAGTGTGGTAGTCAGTGCCCCAACATTGATTAACTCCAGTGGAAGTATGAATTATTGTAGTGTGATCCTCCAAAGAAGGCATTTGTGTATTTTTACACTGGATACGGCCACACAGGCTATCCCCAATATCACATTCCTTGTAAATTCCATGTTTAAGGCCACAGTTGCCAAAGCGATCACCTTTATTATTCACTTCTATGAAGCAAAGTTTAGAAGCAACTGTTGCTCCACTACCAAATATCATTTTGCACTGCATATCATGAGTCGTGCAGTTCCCATGATAACAATGCACACCATCATTGCATACGGCGCCATCTTGCACATGCACATCTTCTGGACAGTGCTCTGAGGTCCCATTGCAATATTCAGGGAGATCACAACTGCTAATCTTCTCTCTGCAAACAGTTCCACGTTGACGATATTGGCAGTTAGCACAGCACAGTCCAAAGGCACAAACAGCCGCAGGGCGCAACATACAATTAGCTTGACAGCAGGGATCTGCCTTGCATTGTGTTTCTGACCCACAGTCACACTGCTCTCCCTTTTCCACTCTTTTGTTACCACAGGATTCAAATTTAAATGTTGTGCTAGTGTCTGGTGGGATAAATAAACAGTCAGTGTTTCTATAGTGGAAATAATCCTTGTAACTGCAATTACTAAATTTATCAGTCTCTGCTGCAAATGGTGCCATAATACATTCACTCTTTCCACAATGACAATATCCTTCATCATGTCCCATTCCAAGAACGTGTCCCAGTTCATGGGCAAATATTTCAGAAATCAAAAACAAACTGGAAATTCTATATGATACAATGGAACTTGCCCAGAAACTGCTACATATGGTTCCAACATAGGCAAGGCCTACTATACCTTTACTAAAATGCTTATATGCAAATAAGTGACCAACATCATTTTCTAAAATATGAAGCAGATGGGTAATTCTCCAATAATTAAACAATGTAAGTGTTTTATCTGCTGAAAAGGTAATTGTTATAGGGTTGTATTGTGACCACATCATTAATCCTGCTATTGACAAATGAACAGAAAGAGAGTCATAGAATGAATTTGCAGTGTGGACAATATCTAGAACTTGCATAGTAATAAAAGATTCATTTCTGTGAAACTGCAAATATAGTTCATGATCAATCACAACTGCTACCTTAACATATCTCGTATGTGGCCACCAGGATTTTCCAAAAACGTCTTTGTTTCCAAGATTCTGTGTTTCAGGAATTATGTCCTGTTGATGGCCGTGCTCTTCCTCTCCTACTCCACAAGCCATTCGGAGAGCCCCTTCCTCTACTTCTAACTGAAACACCACGTGTTGAAAGGTAGAAGATTCCTGGACTGGTTCAATTTCATAGGTCTTATTTTCCATTTGCAGGAGACCTCTCAGTCCTCCTGAACATGTACTGAGGGTGACTCGAGAAGAGGACTTTCTCTGTATAAATCCATTGTAGAAACAGTCAACCTTGATAAATGGGTGATCCACCTGGAGATCTCCTGCTGTATCATAGGTGAAGACAGGAAAGGCCTTTGGGATGAAATTCCTTCTTTGCCTGAGGAACAGCACCTGGGGATTTCCTTCAATGTGCAGGAGGTAGCTCACATGCAGGGGTTCTTCATGTCCATACTTGGGAGACAGCCTCCTTGGGATGATCACATCATAAGAGGCATATCTGAAGCCCTGAGGAGGTGCCTGTCTAGAAGCTTCATTTTGGATGATCTTCAGCAATACCACACTCAATAATGCCACACAGGTACTCATTTTCACAGAACGAGTGTAGGAACTGACCCTATTCTAGAAAACAAATCCGAATATGGATGGGCACAGGGAAATTGAGTGTATTTGTGTGTGAGAGAGACAGAGATGTTGGGACAGGCTTAAACGTTTGAAAATGAGGATTCTGTACATAGCAACAGAAAATGCAGTATATTCTGGAATGGAGGCGGAGTTTAAAGAATCAAATATAGAATACAAAAGCAAAGCAATATTTATGAAATATTGAGTTTTATTATTTATTTGACCCTGTTTTAATTGTTTTTTAATTAGGATTTTCCTTTATTATTGTATGTTTTTTAACTTGTGTTCGCCACCCTGAGTCTTTTGGGAGAAGGGTGGCATATAAATATTTGTAAATAAATAAATAAATAAATAAAATGTTATTATGATAACTCATTATTTAATCATTTGAAGTTTCCAGTTTCCACAGCTTGATTACTGTTCGTATACTACTGTTGCATAATTTATCTAGCAGGAATGAACTGCATATTTGTTCTGGTTGGCTGAAGCTGTGAATTGAAATCGATTATTTCTAGGGAAGTAGCCTATCACACCAGGAGAGGTGTGGCTTTGTAAAAGCTCAAAACTAATAATCTGCTGGACTTTGTGATTTCTAATTCAAGATAGTTTGATTTTTCCTCCAAACACAAAGGTCATTTTTAGATATTGATATTAGATATTAGATATAGATATTTTAGTATTGATTCTTTTTACATACCAAATGGCCCAGCCTTTGCCTTAAGAATATTCAACCTTATTGAAAATACCAAAAAAACCAGACAGCTAGCAGAGAACAGGCAAGCAGGGAACGGGAGCGAGAGACAGGGAGGGAGGAAGAGAGAGGGAGAGGGAGAGAAGCATGTCAGTCTAGTTAATCTCAGTTCTTCAAATCTAAGAGGGGACCACTATCTACCAGCAAAACATCAGATTTATAAGCTAGGTTTGCTATTTAGTTCTGATCATCTGGTATGAAGAATCATGAAACCCCTGAAATTCCATTCAACTTTTCAGAGCTTTAAACAGAAGCTAGTGTAAGATATCGAGAAATATGAATTTATTGCCTAATCTCCTGTTGATTTAGCATTAGGAAGGAATGATGCTTGGAATGATTGACAGTAACCAAGAGAAGGTTTGGGAATGGAAATTGTATGGTGACTGTAGAAAACAATTCCGATACTATTTTTCCCTAAAACTTGTACTTGATGAAATTTACAATATTGGGGGGTGAAACTGTATTAAAGACCATAACCTTCCTCCTTAGCACAAAAACCCCACTTAAAAAGCTGATCAGACTGAACTCTTTTTCATTTATGAAAGGGGAGAGCAAGATACAAGAGGAAGAAAAACAGCAAAAGTTTGTGTCGTTTATAAAGTGATATGATTTTAAACTACATAAAACAGCAAACAAGAAGAATAATTGTCCTGTTCAACAAAGACTGCACTGGATACTACAGATTCTATACACCTCCTGTTAAGTGGGGTCAAAAGTCTATTAAAATTATATTCCAGAAATGAATGTTTTGCTCTATTAGCTTTCTTTTCAACTTCTCTATGTGTCTGTTGATGGCTGACTTGTTCTGAATACCAAGTTTGCCAGAATTTCCTAGCACTTTGGGGTTTAACTTGGTCGAGGATGCTGACCGTTTCCCCATTCAAATTATGGTCGAGTCTATCTCTGTGTTATGTGATTAAGGAGTTTTATTGTGTCATCTCTCTGCTAGTTAGTGTTCATGGATGTTGTATGCTGGTCTTCTGCTGTCTCACCTACCTACTGGCTGATACAGTCCTTACCCTGTATATTGTAGATGACTCCTGTTTTTATTTTCTTTTTGACTCTTTTGTTATATTTATTTATTTATTTTAGAGAATGCTTATAATCACCTATTCACTCACAGAGAGTCTAGGTGGCTTACAGATGAATAAACAATGTATTAAAAAATAATAATAAATAAAGTAATAAAATAGTAACCGCCCACCCCCTTCAGCCACTACACACACACACACACATACACATACACACACACACACACACACACACACCCTTCAGCCAGTACATGCAATAAATCAGCCCTTTAAAGGGCTCCATCCCATTCTGCATTCCCCAAACCTGCTGGTGAAACCACACCTTCAGTTCCTTACAAAAGAGTTTCAGAGTGGGGACCAGTCTAATTTCTGGAAGGATAATATTCCAGAGGGAGAGAGCCACTATGGAGAAGGCCCTTTTTCTAGGTCCCACCAGAGGGACACGACCTGCAACATCCTTAGAGGACATGACATGCAACATTCTTTTCTTCCACACCAGGGATGGGTTCTACTTACCTTTACTACCGGTTCACATCATGCCTGCGCGCATGTGCAGACACTTCTGTGCATGCGCAGATCAACTTTAATGAGTCTGGGTCAGTAGGCGGATCCTCCTGCCAGTTTTACTACTGGTTATTGTGAACCAGTCCGAACCGGGAGAAACTGCTCCACACTCTAATGAGTTAGCTGAATGTGATCAGCAAGAGATGGTCACTCAGATAACCTGGTCCCAAGCATGAAGGGCTTTAAAGGTGACAACCAGCACCTTGAATTGCACCTGGAGGCAAATTGGCTAACAATGCAACTCCCGTGGGAGATATGACACATGTGCATATAGAGGTCTGCACAAAACCATGTGGGCCACTTCATTTTGAATCAACTGGAGCTTCCAGATGCTTTTTAAGGGCAGCCCCATGAGGAGCGCATTGCAATAGTCAAGACAGGTGACTAAGGCATGAGTGATAGTGAATAGGGATTGTAGGTCCAGGAAAGGGTGTTATTGGTGCACAGCTTGCAGTTTGCAAGGGTTCTTTTATCCAAAACTGCCACCTGCTCTTTTAGCAGGAGTTGCAAATCCAGGAGAACCCCCGGATTATGCAGTGGGTGTATTTGAGGCAGTGCCACCTCCTTCTAGACCATAGATGGAAATTGTCCATTGACCAAAGAGCCCCAAACCCAGAGTCACTCAATCTTGTCAGGGTTCAATTTCAACCTGTTGCTCCCCATCCAGCCCCTAACAGCCTCCAGGTACTGTTCAAAGGAGATCACGCTATTACTTAACTCACCATGGGCTGAAACATATAACTGAGTATCATCAGCATATTGATGATATCTCAGTCCATGTTGATGGATGATAGCACAAAGCCCCTAACTACTAAACCCCTAAGCCACTGTAGAAGGATACCATGGTCGATGGTATCAAAAGCTGCCAGGAGGTCAAGTAAGGGTCAAGCATGAATGCACTACCCCATCCTGCTCCTGCCAGAGATCATCAAAAAGTCCGACCAATGCCAACTTCCGGTTGGTGCCGCGGAGATCCAGACAGAGAAATAGCGGGCTCTTCGGAGCCCCGCAAAAACCCTGTCTGCCAAGCCCCCGCCAGCAGGTCTTTGGATACACTTTGAAGTAATTTGAAGCTAAATAATTGAATAAGAGATCTTGGAGTGGAGGAAAATATAAAGCAAGATTCTGGTGATCAGTTAAAGAAAAGCTGAGACCCAGTCTTACAAATAGGGTAGGAGTGGAGGAAAGTATCATACTGGAGAACAGTTAATGCAAACTGAGAACCAGT
Organism: Pituophis catenifer annectens; assembly: GCF_029215685.1. Taxonomy (NCBI): domain Eukaryota; kingdom Metazoa; phylum Chordata; class Lepidosauria; order Squamata; family Colubridae; genus Pituophis; species Pituophis catenifer. The sequence continues at coordinate 280,244,541 of NW_027256881.1, forward strand.
GAAAAATAAAAATAGGAGTTAGGAGTGGAGGAAATATGCACTGGAAAGCAGTTAAAGCAAAGCTGTGAACTAGCCAAAATACAGTTAGGAGTGGAGGAAAGCATACGCTGGCTAACAGTTAAAGCAAAACTGTAAACTAGCAAAAAATAAAAAGGTAGGTGTGGAGGAGACTATATCTGGGGATCAATTGAAATAAAGTTGTGAACCAGTTAAAAATAGGGGTAGGAGTAGAGGAAAGCATTGCTGGAAGGCAACCATCTGAGTTGTGGGAAGGGCTTCAGCAACATTCAGTGTATAAGACGCACCACAATTTTCACCCACATTTGGGGGGGGTGCGTCTTATACTCTGAAAAGTATGGTACTTCATTTTTAAGGCTATCCTGGAGAGTGCTCTTCAGAGGCCCACTGATGATGACTGCAGGTCGATGCACAACCAGACTCAATCAAACACCTTCAGATGATTCAGACGTCCGGCTGATGTCGTGGCGAGAACAATTGGAAAATAATGGAGCTAAGTTGGACTTGGACCATCAACATCACATGACAGATCATTTTATGAAGCAAAAGAAGAAAAATAACAGATGAAGAAATGATAGATCCTCAACAAATAGTAGGAAAAGATGAACAAAATATTCAGAAGATAGATGAGAAATCAGGAGTGGTGGAGGGGACAAACCAAAATATGCTACAGGAAAACAAAAATAGCGAAAAGATAATAAAAATAAAGATTAAGAATCCAATAGTTAACTCTGTAAGAGCTTACAATAGCACAGAGGAAAAAAAGGAAGCCTTCCCAAAAATAATGAAAAGATTATGAATGGGCATCCAAATGATGCAGCAGAAGGAGATAAGTGGTAAGGTAAAGGGAACATTCAGATTACGTAAAAATGTTAGAAAGATATATAGGATACCAAGAGAGAAATATAAAAGAATTACCAAAAAGTCAATAAATAATGAAATTCAAAAAAGGCTGAGAGATGACAGATAGAGATACAATATTTTGTAATACTGGGATGATATTAAAAATTAGTAGAAACAAATAGAAATTTGGAAAAATAGTAACACATATAGAGATATAATATAGAATTTACTATACACATGAACATACTGCGGTTAGGAGATGGAAGATTGTGATTAGCACATATTTAAATGTATTATTATGATTAATAGCAAGCAAAATATTTTGGAATTTATAGCTTGAAGGATTACAAATTCAGCAGATTTATAGACAAAACCCTGGGACCGATTTTTTTTTTTATTAATAAATGGTTTTATTGGTGTCTACAGAAAACTGAGATATCGGGAATTTGGTGGAATTTGAGTAATATTTAAAATAATAAAATATTGGTGATCTAATGGGGCCAATAAAAACATTGTAAGACATGTAATTGTTTAAATATATCTTTGGAGAAAGCAATAAAGAATCATTAAGAGAGAATAGTAGTGTTTAACGATAAAGAGATGAATATGGAAGAACCCCAATAAGTGGATATTGATATATAAAATAATATTTCATAATTATAATGAGTTTATTAAGGTCAGAAGTTGGAAGACAAAAACTATGTTATCTGTAATTGTATTATTATTGTTAGCACTGTGTAAAATTGTATAGACCCAGTCATTACACTGTCCACAAAATATGTTGGTTGTTAAAGGAAAACTGCAAATAAAACATTTACAAAAAAAACAAAACAAAAAAAAAAACCCATCCTGCATGTTGATGGGAAGTAGGAAGCATCACACTGGGACAAGGTGAATTCTCTCTTCCTCCAAAATTTGAACTTGGAGTTTTAAGCTACAAAATGAAAACAATTTTAATTTAATACATTGAAATTCCAGATGCCTCCCCCCCCCAAAAAAAATACACTAATTCCTGTGATTATACCACATGAGTTGTGCATTCTTAGCAAGGGTGAGTTACACTGGTGCCCCTTCATCTTTTGACTTTGTAGCATGGACTCTTCCTTGAAATTTTCCTTACTGGTCTCTCAGCCCATCCTCGAACCAGATAGCCAGGCCAGCAGAAACAATTGTGAAATAAAGGACACAGAGCAGGGGTGAAATCCAGGAGGTCCTGACAGGTTCTAGAGAACCGATAGCGGAAATTTTGAGCAGTTCGAAGAACCGGCAGTGGAAATTTTGAGTAGTTTGGAGAACGGGCAAATACCACCTTTGGATGGCCCCAGAATGGGGTGGGAATGGAGATTTTGCAATATCCTTCCCCCAGGAGTGGCATAGGAATGGAGATTTTGCAGTATCCTTCCCCTGCCACATCCACCAAGCCACGCCCACATGCCACACCGCATGCACCAAGCCGTACCTGCACGCCCACATGCCGTACCGCACGCCCACATGCCACACCGCACGCACCGCACGCACAGAATGGGTAGTAAAAAAAATTTGGATTTCACCACTGGCACAGAGTATTCTAGCAACAAAACCTTCTGAGGTTTTCATATTAGCTTTAGACTGTACTGTTAGTGGAAGTGGCCCATTGTCTATGCTACCTCCATAGCCTGTATTTCTGCAGTCTGGAGGGGCCCATCCAACATTACAGTGACAGTGTTTGAGAGAGTTACAAACTCCCACTATTTTGTTACCACAGGATTCAGATTTAAACATTGTGTTAGTGTCTGGTTGGACAAATAAACAGCCAGTGTTTCTATAGTGGAAATAATCCTTGTAACTGTAGTTTCTAAATTTATCAGTCTCTGCTGCATATGGTGCCATAACGGACTTAGGCTTTCCACAATGACATAATTGTCTGTCATGTACTATTCCAAAAACATGTCCCAGTTCATGGGCAAATATTTCAGAAATCAAAAAACAAACAAAGTTCCATATGATTCAATAGCACTTGCCCAATGACTGCTACTGTTCTGTCCCCGTCTCCACACACACACAAACACAGTCAGCCAAGGGTTAAGAAAGCACTTGGCACACACACAGGTTGTTATCTAAAACTTGGCAGCTATACGAGCATCGGCTGCCAAGGGCGCTACTTCATCAGATAAACAGAAAAATACATACAAATTGCAAATAGTCCAGTTCCAAAGCAAGAAACCTTGCTTTAAGGTTTTAACGCAGCTTTAAGCGTTGTTCAAGTGACTAGCCAGAGTTAGTTTTTGTCCGTCACATAGTCTTAAATGGCCACCACACTCTCTTATATAGTCTCTGGGGTGTGGTCCAGTGACTCAGTTATAATCCCTGGCATGCCTCCTTAACTGCTGCAACCATTTATCACGCCTTCATTGACGTGGATCCAGGAACGACAGATCACCTCCCTCGCTCTCATCAGAGACACCTGGCTCCTGACTAATCTCCTCTTCCTCGGCCGGCACTTGAGGCAGTGCCAGAGGGGAGGGGCCTGGAGAGGGAGGCCTGGCTGACTCCTCTTCTTCATGTTCGGAGCCTTCTTCCTCCAATGAGATAGGCTTGGAGGGCGGGGCCACAACAGCTACATACAGTTCCAACAGACGCAAGTCCTACCATTGTCCCAAAATGCTTATATATAAATAAGATTGCGTGGTCACCAGCAATCGACACCCAGTTAAGCAGGGATTAAATTATATTAAATGAAATTTGAAAATATAATCTCATTAGTGGCTGCAGCAAAATTGTCTAAACTGACTCAAAGTAACACCATGAAAACAATTGCAAAAATCGTGAATTGGAATTTATGTGAAAAGTTTGGGTCGACTGTAAACACCACTAACAGGACCACACACTCAATTTTTTTTTAGAAAAGGTGCAGGTTGAGATCTTGTCAGATTTAAAATACAGAGCAATATTTGGGTGTTAAATTATTGAATGTGACATTGCTGACTGCAAACTCCCCCACCTCCAGGATTCAGAAGCCTTCACTTAGAACATATTCAATTTAAACTTGGTGATGTTCACTGTACAGATAATCATCATTATTGTCATTATCATCATTGGTGGCACTGTGGCATTGTTATACAATTCTTTGTTCATCTACTTCAAATCCCCTCCTAAAACAAAACCATGTGTTGTAAATAGATATCCTTTCCTCATTTGCTCCTCGGTTCTGAGGCTTTTCACTATCAACTGGAATGATTTTTCAAAATATTTAGAGGGAAAGCTTCCACAAGAGTCTTAGGCGAAAAAGCATCCACAAGCAACCACTTACTACAACAGTTTTATCAATGGTGAAATTCAAATTTTTTTTACTACCAGTTCTGTGGGCATGGCTTGGTGGGCGTGGTGTGGCTTGGTGGGCATGGCTTGGTGGGTGTGGCAGGGGAAGGATACTGCAAAATCTCCATTCCCACCCCGCTCCTGGGGGAAGGATATTGCAAAATCTCCATTCCCTTCCCAATCCAGGGGGAAGGATACTGCAAAATCTCCATTCCCACCCCGCTCCTGAGGGAAGGATATTGCCAAATCTCCATTCCCACCCCACTCCTGGGGGAAGGACATTGCAAAATCTCCATTCCCACCACACTCTGGGGCCAGCCAGAGGTAGTATTTGCCGGTTCTCCGAACTACTCAAAATTTCTGCTACCGGTCTCCAGAACCTGTCAGAACCTTCTGGATTTCACCCCTGAGTTCTATCTCTTAGTCCTTTGTAGAGTTTTGTTATTCCCCATAGTTCTAGAAATTTTACTGACAAAGATTGAAAATGAACCCTAAGGCTGTTCCATATCCATTTGCCCAGATGTTCATTCACCAGCCAGCAACAGGAATAGACTGCAAGTATTAGGACTGATATTAAATTCCCAGTTCATCCCCTATCTCTTCATGATCAGGGACTATCTATCAAGAACTATCTTACTAGCAGTACCAAATGTGTATCCCCTCCTGTTTGACCCCTACATGTTAGATTAAAGAGTTTACTTTGGTTATTTGTCATGCTTTTAAAGATACAGGAAGACATGTTAGCCGTTCTCATCCATCTGAATAATCTTCGTGGATAGCATTCCTGTCATGTCTCAGAATAAATACGGGGTAAAATGGGAGTGGAAAGTAGCACAAGACATCTTTTCCCTCTTGGAAGCTGTACAAATGTTAGATAGCAACCCCACCAAATTCCACATAATAACAGTTTAGCCAAAGGAAATAATATTACAAGAGAAAGAAATCATCTTTTTTTTTTATTATTTTATTTTTATTTTATTTCGAATTTATATACTGCACCTTCTCCCAAGGGACTCAGGGCGGTGTACAGCCAGATAAAAACATACAATACAAACATTAAAAACAATTAAAAGAATATATATTAATTTGGCCCCAGTTTAAAATGACAAACCAATTAAAAATTTAAAAATATGTTAAATATGTTTTAGGTCCCTTATTACCATTTCATTTACTTAGTGTGACATGTTTTGGACGTGACTGCCCAATTTAAAAACGCATCAGTAGAGCACAAAGCAGCAAAGGACTGGCTGCCTTGTACTAAGAGATAAACCTAGTTTTATTGGGATCATGGTCACCAGAGATGTGGGGTTTTTTTTAAAAAAAAGAAGAAACATCACAAGCTGAGTGACATAGCAATGGATCAAGGAAGGAACAGATCTTTGTGCAAGAACAACCACTGCATATGAAGTTGACTCACTGGTGGACTTTCTTCTTTGTGGTAGTCCAGTTCTCTGATGGTCATAAGCACAATTGGCCAGCCTTGGAAGCAAAAGTGAGGGTTGTCCAGTTAAGATTGCCAATAAGGTGGAAAAGGGAGGCGGAAACACACTGGAGCTGTCCTCACTTGTGCATTGAGTTTGGGTATGTTTTTGGAATAACTTAGCTAGGGCAAGTGCCATATACGTATCCTGAGAAGGGAGGAAGAAAGAAGGAAGAAACAACATGGCTCAATTTCTTTGCTAAGTTATCATTGTAAATTGACTGATTCTTCTTGTGGCTGTGAGCCAGAGGAGGAATTGGTGGTAGATGAATGAAGGGCTCTTCTACCAGACATAGCAGGGGAGGAAGTTTATGAGAGTTTGTTTATATGAATGTAGGTCTCTCTCTCTCTCTCTCTCTCTCTCTCTCTCTCTCTCTCTCTCTCTCTCTCTCCCTCCCTCCCTCCCTCCCTCTCTCTCTCTCGCTCTTTCACTCACTCACTCACTCTCTCCTATCAGTGTGTTTTTTGCAGTGTGTGAGGAGGGGTAGCTGGGCACACTGATGACACTAGAAGTGAATGTTTCTAAACAATCTTTTATTTAAAACAGAGCAATCATAGTAGAACTGATAAGAAAAGTTGTAACTGACTAACACTAACCTTAACAGGGCAGAATTAGAGAAGAGTCAGTGTGCAGTACTGTGTTGGCAGCCAAAATTGTCTATAAACAACAATGTCTCTTGATCTTTCTTTGACATCCAGTGTACTGTTGGTATAGCTGGCTTGAGGTATCTTCAGTTCCAATGCTTCATTTTCAACTCCCTATCCTGGGGAGTTATTTTTCATTACAAATCAGAGATTTACTCAACTCATTCTCACAGAATTTATCACAAGGTTTCTTCACCCTCAAAGAAGATAAATTTTTTAAAAGGCAATGTGTCAGGGAGATATCTTTAAAACATTGAAATTTCAAATTTCTTTGTTTTTCAATTTGACTGTTAATTCCTGTGATTAAGCAATTGTGAGTTACACTGGTGTTCCTTCATCATTTGCTTTTGTAGCATGGATTCTTCCCTGACATTTTCGAAAGGGGTTTCCCAGTCTATCTTTGAACCAGATAATCAGGCCAGTAGAAACAATTATGAGACAAAAAGCACAGAATATTCCAGCTACAAATGACGTTTTCATATTAGCTTTAGCCTGTACTGAAACTGGAAGTGGCCCACTGTCTATGCTACCTCCATAGCCTGTATTTCTGCAGTCTGGAGGGGCGCATCCAACATCACAGTGACAGTGTTTGAGACTGTTACAAATTCCCCGATTGTGGCACATTGTGACATTACAGTCGTATTTCAGAATGGACACATTGAGACAACTACCCTCAATGCACAACGTGTTATCGCCACAAGGAGTACCATCTCTCACTGCTCCAATATCATTTACTTTCATCCCAGTGTGGTAGTCAGTGCCCCAACATTGATTAACTCCGATGGAACTTTGAATTATTGTAGTGTGATCCTCCAAAGAAGGCATTTGTGTATTTTCACACTGGATACGGCCACACAGGCTATCCCCAGTATCACATTTCTTGTAAATTCCATGTTTAAGGCCACAGTTGCCAAAGCGATCACCTTTATTATTCACTTCTATGAAGCAAACTTCAGAAGCGACTGCTGCTCCACTACCAAATATCATTTTGCACTGCATATCATGAGTCGTGCAGTTCCCATGATAACAATGCACGCCATCATTGCATACGGCGCCATCTTGCACATGCACATCTTCTGGACAGTGCTCTGAGGTCCCATTGCAATATTCAGGGAGATCACAACTGCTAATCTTCTCTCTGCAAACAGTTCCACGTTGACGATACTGGCAGTTAGCACAGCACGGGATACGAATAAAAGAAAACATTAGGACAGGGACGGTAGGTATGCTGGTGCGCTTATGCAAGTCCCTTAAAGACCTCTTAGGAATGTGGTGAGGTCTACAGTAGACAGTCTAAGGTTAAAGTTTTGGGGATTTGGGAAAGAAACCACGGAGTCAGGTAGTGCATTCCAGGTGTTGACAACTCTGTTGCTGAAGTTGTATTTTCTGCAGTTTAGTTTGGATCGGTTTACCATCCAAAGAACTTTTGTGCAAGAACATCTGCTGCATTTGTTGTTGACTCACTGCTGGATTTTCGTCATCTGACTCTCCGATTAACATAAGCACAATTGGCCAGTCTTGGAAGCAAAAGGAAGGGTTATCCCGTTAAGATTCCCATGAAGGTGGAGAAGGGAGAGGGAGCCACACTGGGGCTCTCCTCACGACTGTGTGGTGAGTTTGAGTATGCTTTGGAATGACTCATCTGGGGCAAATGCCCTATAGGTGTCCTGAAAAAGGGAGGAAGAAAGAAGGAAGAAGCAACATGGCTCCATTTCTTTGCTGTGATACCATAATAAATTGACTAATTCTTGAGAGCCAGAGGAAGAATTGCTGGTAAATGAATGAAGGGAACCTTCTACCAGACATGGCACGGGAGGGAGCCTATGAGAGTTTGTTTATATGAATGTATGGCTTTCTTTCTCTCTCTCTCTGTCTCTCTCTCTCCCTCTCTCTCCCTCTCTCATGTTTTTTTTATTTATTTATTTTGTCAAGCACGTATTAGATAACAGATATAGGTATAAACATGGTTATTAATACATGAAATGGATATGAATAAAAGGGGACATTAGGACAGGGGCAGTAGGCAATTGGTGCGCTTCAGTGGTGGGTTGCCCCCAGTTCACACCGGTTCTATAGAACCAGTAGTAAAACCGGCAGGAGGCTCCACCCACCAACCCTGACATCATCAAAACGCTTCTGTGCATGCAGAATTTCAAGTCTGGTGGCATAAGGTATTCTGTTGCGAGCGGAGGAGTGGAGGAATCTTCTTGTGAAATATCTCTGGACTCTCTCAATTGTATTAATGTCCGATATGCAGTGTAGGTTCCAGACAGATGAGCTGTATTCAAGAATTGGTGTAGTAAATGTTTTGTATGCTCTATTTAGCAGTACAATATTACCAGAGAAGAAGCTACGCAAGATTAGGTTAACAACTCTTAATGCCTTTTTGGTAATGTTGTTACAGCGGGCTCTGGCACTTAGATCATTAGAGATGAGTACTCCAAGGTCTTTGACAGAGTGAGGGTCATCTACAAGGTCGTGTCCATCCAGCTTGTATTTTATGTTTGTATTTTATTTTTTTTGCCAATATGTAAGACAGAGCATTTGTTGGTTGAGATTTGAAGTTGCCGCTTGTTTGACCATTCTGACACATGGTCAAGGTCTTTTTGAAGGGTAGCAGCATTGTCAGTGGTGTTGAATAGTTTTACATCACCAGCAAAGAGAATGCAGTTGCTTTTAATATGATCACAAAGGGCATTTATGTAAAGTATAAAGAGAGTTGGTCCTAGGACATTGCTTTGGGGGACACCGCTGTTAACAGGTACAGGATTTGATAGGGCGTTCCCTATTTTGACCACGTGTTGCCTGTTTGAGTTATCCAGTTATGTAGGGGTCCAGAAATGCCATAAGATTTTAGTTTTAGAAGTAGTTTGTCATGTATCACTGAATCAAAGGCTTTACAGAAGTCTATGTAAATTGCGTCTATTGCTTTGCCCTGACAGAGTTGTGTAGGCCATATGTTTTTGTAGTGTAGGAGTTGCAGATTACAGGATATTTTTTTCTTGAAACCAAGTTGTTTGTTAGAGAGTAGGCTGTTTGTCTCTATGTGGAGGGTAATGGATTGATTAATGATTGATCCCATGACTTTGCAGGTAATGCAACATAAAGAGATTGGTCTGTAATTTTCAACTAGGCTGGGGTCTCCCTTTTTGAAGATAGGGATGACTGTGGTTAATGTCCATAGGTTGGGCAAGGAGCTGGTCCTGAAGGATTTTTCAAAAATTATGCTTAGAGGTTCTGCTATGGCAGTGGAAAGCTTTTTTTAAGAAGTAGACACATAGCCCATCAGGTCCAATACTTAGAGATGGTTTTAGACTGTGTAGTGCCTTTTCACCATTATCTTCTGTAAAATTGAAATGTATTAGATCAGTGATGGCTAACCTTTTTGGCATCATGTGCCAAAATCAGGGGGAGCAGGGGGGGTCGCATGCATGCCCACACCCATAATGCAATGCCCCCCATGTGCCCCACCCCCCACATGCATATATGATCCCCACACTCCCCCACCTCCCATGCATGCATACACGACCCCTCACTCCCATGCATGCACACGTGATCCCCTTGCACATGCATGTGCATCTCCCGCATGCAGACCACTTCCATGCCAGAGACCTGAAAATCAGGTGCCTGGCAGGAGTAACGTGTGCATGCATGGTGGAGCCAAGCTGGGTGATGGCTCATGTGCCCGCAGAGAGGGCACTGTCTGTCACCTGTGGCATGTGTGCCATAGGTTCACCATCATGGTATTAGATCATTGTGATTATCTGTGGTATGACTAGGAAATATTGGGCATGAGCCATTGCTGTTTAGAAAGACTGAGCTGAAAAATGTGTTAAAGAGATTGGGTTTAATGGTTTCATCATTACAGTCTTTACCATTTGGTTCTTTTAGGGGTGGGATGGAGCTCAAGTCTTTAAGCTTGCTGTTTACAAAATTATAGAAGGCATGAGTGGATTTCGTGCGCAGAAAGTTTTCCTCTTGTTTGATGTGATAATTGGTGCATTCAGTCTTTATCTGGTGGCATAGGTTTTTGTAGCAGCTTTTAATTTAGTTACGTAGCCAGTTTTGTTTTGTTTTTTGCCAAAGACGGGGTTTTTTTTGGATTGGAGCTTCCTTAATGTTTTTCCTGGTTTTGGGGGTTATTAGTGGTGCATATAGTTTAATGACTCTTTTGATTTCGAGCAAAAAATTTTTGCAATGGTCTTCAGCAGTATTGCAGCCAGTGAATAGGATTTGCCAATCAAGAGATGAGAGGTCGGTATCTATGAGATCATAGTTGGCTTTTTTAAAGTTATAATTGGGGATCCCATCATTATGATGATTTTTGTGAGGACGTATGTTGAGACAAAAGTCAATCATGCTCTGGTCACTGTTGGAAAAGGGTTCTTTTTTTTTTGTAGTCCATAAATTGAATTTAAACTGTTGCGGAAAACGAGATCAAGGCAGATGTTGAGTCTAGTATTATTAGTTACTCGTTGATCCAGCCCCAGATTAGTTACAGCATTGTACAGGGTTGCACGTATCGGTTCAGTTATACATTTGTTTAGGGTCCAATTAATAAGATGTAGCTTGAGGTCACCAAGAAAGAGAAGAGGGTGTGGGCAGGAGGCTGCCCATGTTAGTAGTGAAGTTAACTTGTTCGCATGTATGATGTCATAATCGGGGGCTCTATAACATAGTAAGAAGCGAAATGTGGTATTTAAAGAAAGCTCGCAGACCATGGTCTCAGGAAGAGGGAGTTCCTGTATTTTCTGCAAAGTGTGACGAAATGGTATCTGGGTACACTGATGAAACTGACAGCTTATATTTCCTATCGGGTGAAAATCTAAACAACCTTTTATTTAAAACAGAGCAATCATAGTAGAACTGATGAGAAAAATTGTAACTGAATAACACAGAGGACAATGCCTTCTCCAATAGTCACTGAGTGGCTTCACAATACTGAATGTCAATAATAATTTCATCAATAATCTTACTAGGGTGCAGTTAGAGAAGGGCAGGGGTGAAATCCGAATTTTTTTCCTACCGGTTCTGTGGTCATGGCTTGGTGGGCATGGCAGAGGAAGGATATTGCAAAATCTCCATTCCCTCCCCTCCTGGGGGAAGGATATTGCAAAATCTCCATTCTCACCCCACTCTGGCACTAGCCAGAGGTGGCATTTGCCAAGTTCTCCAAACTACTCAAAATTTCCGCTACTGGTTCTCCAGAACCTGTTAGAACCTGCTGGATTTCACCCATGGAGAAGGGTCATTGTGCAATGGTCTTGAGCAGCCAAAATTAATTATAATTGACAAGGCTTCTCAATCTTCCTTTTACACTCAAGGTACTATTGGCACAGCTGTCTATTGGTCAAAGTATCTGAAGCACATATGCTTCATTTTCAAGCCTATCCTGCAGAGTGCTCCTCAGAGGCCCACTGATGGTCACTGCAGGTCGATGCACAGCCAGACTCAATCAAATGGTTTCAGATGATTCTAAAGTTCATTATGAACTCACTCAAGTGTTAATAAAAGTATTTATCTGGCTACAGGGTAACCTGATATTCATTGTATGTTTAGCAGATGTTTCAGTCAATGGCTTTATGGGGACAGGAACAAATGTCCTTCAGTTTTTGGAAAGAAATGCTCTGATTTTCAGCAAGAGAGACAACAGGTTTAATATATTATGGTGACTGGCTAGACTAATTCTTAGTGAGAATAAAAATATTCTAGCAGAAAATGAACTAATAAAACTGCATTTGGGTTTTAATTGTGCTTTCTTGCTACTACAACATCCTGCATGTTGATAGGAAGTAGGAAACATCACACTCCTAAATTTGAAATTGAACTCTTAAACTACAAAATGAAAACAATTTTAATTTAACACATTAACTAAAATTAAATTAAATTCCAGATGCCTTTTTTCCCCCAAATGCACTGTTAATTCCTGTGATTAAGCAAGGGTGAGTTACACTGGTGTTCCCTTGTCTTTTGACTTCGTAGCATAGACTCTTCCTTGAAAATCTCAGCCCATCCTTGAACCAGATAATTGTGAAACAAAGGGTGCAGAGTATTCTAGCAACAGCTGAGGTTTTCATATTAGATTTAGACTGTACCATTAGTGGAAGTGGCCCACTCTATCCTATCTCCATAGCCTCTATTTCTGCAGTCTGGAGAGGACCATCCAACATCACAGTGACAGTGTTTGAGAGTGTTACAAACTCCCTGATTGTGGCACATTGTGACATTACAGTCATATTTCAAAATGGACACATTGAGGCAACTACCCTCAATATACATCATGTTATTGCCACAAGGAGTAACATCCCTCACTACTCCAATATCATTTACCTTCATCCCAGTGTGGTAGTCAGTGCCCCAGCATTGATTAATTCCAGTGGAAGTATGAATTATTGTACTGTGATCCTCCAAAGAAGGCAAAAATCTCTTTTTAAAAATTAGCAGAAAAATGAGCTAGTCTTTCTATATATCGGAATAATCCTTTTGGAGAGCATTCCTGTCATGCCCCAGAATAGATAAGTGGTAAAATGGGAGTTGAAAGTAGCACAGCACATCTTTCCCTCTTGGAATCTGTAGAAATGTTAAGATTGTAACACCACCAAATTCCATATATTAACAGTTTAGATAGGGCAGCCATAGCAGTGGTGAAAATCTAATTTTTTTTGGCCACCGGTTCTGTGGGCGTGGCTTGGTGGGTGTGGCTTGTTGGTGGTTATGTGACTGAGTGGGCATGGCCAACTGTTTTTTTTTTACTTTTTAAAGTATTTTTAAGTAGTAAAAAATTCTTTAAAAAGTAAAAAGAGTTTCCGATTATCAGCACCTGACCAGCCTGACTCCGCTCGCGAAGCCAGACCCAACGCCTCCTAGCCCTGAAGATTGCCTGCCTTTCCACCTTGGCCCCCCACTCTGGGAGATGACGGGGGGAGAGAGAGAGAGAGAAACAAAGCGCTCGGCTGCTCCCCCTTTTCATTCGTTTTGTGGCGAAGGTTGTTGAGAGTGTGGTGGCACGACAACTGCCCGGGCACCTGGATGAAGCTATCTATCTAGACCCGTGCTAGTCGGGCTTCAGGCGGGGGCACAGCACAGAAATGGCATTGGTCGCGTTGGTGGATGATCTCTGGAGGGCTCGGGACAGGGGTTGCTCCTCTGTCCTAGTCCTATTAGATCTCTCAGCGGCTTTTGATACCATCGACCATGGTATCATGCTGCAGCGGTTGAGAGGGTTAGGAATAGGGGGCACCGTTCTGCGGTGGTTCTCCTCCTTCCTCTCCGACCGCTCACAGTTCGTGCTGGCAGGGGGGCAGAGGTCGACCTCGAGGTGTCTCGCATGGGGAGTGCCACAAGGGTCGGTCCTCTCGCACCTTCTGTTCAACATTTATGTGAAGCCGCTGGGTGAGATCATCCGTGGTTTTGGGGTGAAGTGTCATCTGTACGCTGACGACACTCAGCTGTACATCTCCACCCCAGACCACCCCAACGATGCCCTTGATGTGATGTCTCGCTGCCTGGAGGCCGTGCGGGTCTGGATGGGGAGGAACAGGCTCAGACTCAACCCGTCCAAGACCGAGTGGCTGTGGCTGCCGGCGTCCCGATATAGTCAGCAGGTACCATCGCTGACTATTGGGGGTGAATCTTTGCCCCCCACAGAGAGGGCTCGCAATCTGGGTGTCCTCCTGGATGCAGGGCTGTCTTTAGAAGAGCATATGATGGCCGTGGCCAGGGGGGGCTTTTATCAGGTTCGCTTGATCTGCCAGTTGCAGCCCTTTCTGGACCGGGACGCCTTGAGCACGGTCACTCATGCCCTTGTCACCTCCCGGCTGGACTATTGTAATGCTCTCTACATGGGGCTCCCCTTAAAAAGCACTCGGAGGCTCCAACTGGTCCAGAATGCGGCCACGCGGGTGGTTATGGGCGCAACTCGTAGTGCCCGTGTGACACCCTTCCTGCGCGAGCTGCACTGGCTCCCAGTGGTCTTCCGGGTGCGATTCAAGGTGCTGGTTACCACCTTTAAAGCGCTCCATGGCATAGGACCCGGGTACCTTCGAGACCGTCTTCTGCCACCAGTAGCCTCCCACCGGCCAGTCCGCTCCCACAGAGAGGGTCTCCTCAGGGTGCCATTGGCCAAGTTATGTCGGCTGGCGACACCCAGGGGGAAGGGCCTTCCCTGTGGGACCCCCAGCCCTGTGGAATGAACTGCTCCCGGAAATACGTAAGATCTCCGACCTACGGGTGTTTCGTTGCGCATTAAAGACTCTGTTGTTCCGCCAGGCCGGGCTATCAATGATTTTAAATTGGGGTATTTTAAATTTTTGGGGTTTTAAACCGGCCAAATCTATTTAATTATTTTAAATTTTAATAATTGTTGTGTCTTGTGTTTTTAAATTGGCTGTACACCGCCCTGAGTCCTTCGGGAGAAGGGCGGTATAGAAATAAAATTATTATTATTATTATTATTATTATTATTATTATTATTATTATTATTATTATTATTATTATTATTATTATTATTATTCAACACAAGCTTCCTGCTGCAGATTTTCACGCCTTACTTCATGAGCCGGGGATCGTTGCCCTAATCTTCTTCTTCCTCCTTCTTTCATTTGGAGGAAGCGCAGTGTGTGTGTGTGTGTGTGTGTGTGTGTGTGTGTGTCTGTGTCTGTGTGTCTGTGTGTGACTTTGCTCCTGGTCTTTCACAGCAGCCTGTGCTCTAACATTAAAACAGAAAGGAATCGTCTTCTGGGTCCCTTATTTTCATTTCATTTACTTAGTGTGACATGTTTTGGATATGACAACCTGTTTCTCCACAATTTAAAAATACATGAGTAGAACATAATGCAGTTAAGGACTGGCAATTAAACCTAGTAGTATTGGGATCGTGGTCACCACAGAGTCACAATGTGGCTTTTTAAAAAGAAAAACCACAAGCTGAGTAACATAGCAATGGATCAAGGAAGAAACAGATCTTTATGCAAGAATATCTGTTGCATTCAGAGCTGATTCACTGGTGGACTTTCTTCTTTATTAATAGTCCAGATCTCTGATGAACATAAGCATCATTGGCCAGCCTTGGAAGCAAAAGGAAAGAATTGCCATTAAGGTGGAGAAAGGAGAGAGAGCCACACTGGGGTTGTCCTCATTTTGTGTGGTTAATTTTTTGGAATAACCTATCTAGGGCAAGTGTCCTATTGGTGTCCTGAAAAGAAAAGAAGAAGGAAGGAAGAAGCAACATGGCTCCATTTCTTTGTTGAGGTACCATTAAAAATTGACCGATTCTTCCTTCTGGGTGGGACCCTTCTACAGGGGAGCACCAAGGGAGTGAGTCTATGAGAGTTTGTTTATTTGAATATGTTGTGCTCTCTCTCTCTCACCTCCTCCTCCCTCCCTCCTCTCTCCCTCCCTCCCTCCCTCTCCCCCCCCCCTTTTCAATGTATGTTTGTCTCTGTGGCTGTGTTTTGCACTGTGTGAGGAAGTGGTAATTGGGTACACAGATGACACTGATTGCTAATGGTTCCAGTGGGGTGAAAACCTAAAGAACATTTTATTTTGAATGGATCAAACATAATAAAAATGATGAGAAAAGTTACAAGTGAATAACACAGAGAGCTACATTGAATAAGTCTTTCTCAAATTGTCACTGAATCACTTCAGAATACTGAATGCCCATAATGATTTCATCAATAATCGTACCAGAGCAAAGTTAGAGAAGGGTCGGTGTGCAGTGCTCTATTTACAGCCAAAATTATCTATAACCAACAATACCTGTTAATCTTTCTTTGACATCCAATGTACTGTTGATATAGCTAGTTACTAGTTGAGGTATCTTCAGTTCAGATACTTACTTTTCAAGGCTGTCCCAGAGACTTACAGTATTTTTCATTACAAATCAGAGATTTACTCAACTCATTCTCACAGAACTTATTTTGCATAGATTGGATGGATTCTTCCCCTTCAAACAAGCCATATTTTTCAAAAGTGTCTGGGACACACCTTTAAAATATTAAAATTTGAAATCTCTTTGTTTTTCAAATTGACTGTTAATCCCTTTGCATATACTGGATGCATTGTGGATTCTTAGCAAGGGTAAGTTACACTGGGGTTCCTTCATTTTTTTTTAAATTTTGTGACATGGATTCTTGCCTGAAATTTTCCAAATCGGATTCTTAGTTAATCCTTGAACCAGATAGTAAGGCCAGCAGAAAAAAATTGTAAAACAAAAAGCACAGGGTATTGCAGCTATAGCTGAGGTTTTCATATTAGCTTTAGACTGTGCTGTAACTGAAGGTGGCCCACTGTCTATGCTACCTCCATAGCCTGTATTTCTGCAGTCTGGAGGGGCCCATCCTACATCACAGTGACAGTGTTTGAGAGTGTTACATACTCCCCGATTGTGGCACATTGTGACATTACAGTCGTATTTCAAAATGGACACATTGAGACAACTACCCTCAATGCACATCATGCTATTGCCACAAGGAGTACCATCCCTCACTGATCCAATATCATTTACCTTCATCCCAGTGTGGTAGTCAGTGCCCCAGCATTGACTAATTCCAGTGGAAGTATGAATTATTGTAGTGTGATCCTCCAAAGAAGGCATTTGTGTATTTTCACACTGGATACGGCCACACAGGCTATCCCCAGTATCACATTTCTTGTAAATTCCATGTTTAAGGCCACAGTTGCCAAAGCGATCACCTTTATTATTCACTTCTATGAAGCAAACTTCAGAAGTGACTTTTGATCCACTACCAAATATCATTTTGCACTGCATATCATGAGTCGTGCAGTTCCCATGATAACAATGCACGCCATCATTGCATACGGCGCCATCTTGCACATGCACATCTTCTGGACAGTGCTCTGAGGTCCCATTGCAATATTCAGGGAGATCACAACTGCTAATCTTCTCTCTGCAAACAGTTCCACGTTGACGATACTGGCAGTTAGCACAGCACAGTCCAAAGGCACAAACAGCCGCAGGGCGCAACATACAATTAGCTTGACAGCAGGGATCTGCCTTGCATTGTGTTTCTGACCCACAGTCACACTGCTCTCCCTTTTCCACTCTTTTGTTACCACAGGATTCAAATTTAAATGTTGTGTTAGTGTCTGGTGGGACAAATAAACACCCAGTGTTTCTACGGGGGAAGTAATCCTTAAAACTGCAGTTACTAAATTTATCAGTTTCTGCCTCAAATGGTGACATAATGCATTCAATCTTTCCACAATGACAAAATTTATCATCATGCTGCATTCCAAGAACGTGTCCCAGTTCGTGGGCAAATATTTCAGAAATCAAAAACAAACTGGAAGTTCTATATGATTCGATAGCACTTGCCCAGTGACTGCTACATATAGTTCCAACAAAGGCCAGGCCTACTATACCTTTACTAAAATGCTTATATGCAAATAAGTGACCAACATCATTTTTTAAAATTTTAAGCAGATGGTTTCTTCTCCAATTATTAAACAATGTAAGTGTGCTACCTGCTGACGGGTTAATATTTATGGGGTTGTTTTGTGACCATATCACTAAGCCTGTTATTGACAGATGAACAGAAAGTGGGTCATAGAATGAATTTGCAGTGTGGACAATATCTAGAACTCGCATCGTAATAAAAGATTCATTTCTGTGAAACTGCAAATATCGTTCATGATCAATCACAATTGCCACCTTAACATATCTCGTATGTGGCCACCAGGATTTACTAAAAATGTCTTTGTTTCCAAGATTCTGTTTTTCAGGAATTATGTCCTGTTGATGGCTCTGCTCTTCCTCTCCTACTCCACATGTCATTCGGAGAGCCCCTTCCTCTACTTCTAACCGAAACACCACATGTTGAAAGGTAGAAGATTCCTGGACTGGTTCAATTTCATAGGTCTTATTTTCCATTTGCAGGAGACCTCTCAGTCCTCCTGAACATGTACTGAGGGTGACTCGAGAAGAGGACTTTCTCTGTATAAATCCATGGTAAAAACAGTCATCCTTGATAAATGGGTGATCCACCTGGAGATCTCCTGCTGTATCATAGGTGAAGACAGGAAAGGCCTTTGGGATGAAGTTCCTTCTTTGCCTGAGGAACAGCACCTGGGGATTTCCTTCAATGTGCAGGAGGTAGGTCACATGCTGGGGTTCTTCTTGCCCGTACTTAGGAGACAGCCTCCTTGGGATGATCACGTCGTAAGAGGCATATCTGAAGCCCTGAGGTGGTGCCTGTCTAGAAGCTGCATTATGGATGGTCTTCAGCAATACCACACTCAACAATGCCACACAGGTACTCATTTTTCAGAACGAGGGTAGGAACTGACCATATTCTCAGAAAGGAATCTCAACAGGGACAGGTCTAGCAGAATTAAGTGTGTTTGTGTGTGTGTATGAAAGAGATGTCGGGACAGGCTTAAAGATTTGAAAATGAGGATTCTATACATAGCAACAGAAAATGCAGTATATTCTGGAATGGAGGCGGAGTTTGAAGAATCAAATATAGAATACAAAAGCAAAGCAATATTTATGAAATGTTATTATGATGATTTATTATTTAATCATTTGAAGTTCCCAGGATAGCTCCAAACAGCTTGATTACTGTTTGTATGCTATTGTTGTATAATTTATCTAACAGGAATGAACTGCAGATTTGTTCTGGTTGGCTGAAGATGTGAATTGAAATCAATTAGTTCTAGGGAAGTAGCCTATCACACCAGGAGAGGTGTGGCTTTGTAAGAGCTCAAAACCAATTATCTGCTGGATTTTCTTTGTTTTTTAATACAAAAGTTTTTTATTTTTATAACATACAAACAATGCATAATCAATCATTGAATATATCAGCTAATACATCTTTTATATCTTCTTCTTACTTCTCTATTAATACGTTGGCCTTTCTTTTTATTTTATTAAAAATCATAAAACAATTTTATCCCCAGCACCCCTCACCCCCCTCTCCCCTCACCCCCCCCACGACTTCCCAGGGCAAAAACAGGATATTTAGCAAACCTAAGTTAACATATACTAACTTACTATTAAATTCAAAAATCCCTCCCACTCTTTAACTCCCCTTTTAAAATTCTTCAATATTCAATAACATCAAACATAAACATTTAAGTATATATGCCTTTTAAAAGTTCTATAATCTCAAGTCAAACATTTTAAAATATCTTAATACTTCCTCATGTTTCAGTAAGACATTCTTCATGATCTAAATTTCCAAACTTTTGAAAAAAACAAACAAACTATCCATTAAGTTTTAGGTTAACCACTTTAAAACTGCAATACATTTCAAAAAGCTATCCAACTTTAATTAAACCTTTTGTTTCAATAAAGCATTGTTCAAAGATAACCCTAAAAGTATTACATAGATTCCAAAACTTTCAAAAAGCTACCCCTTAAATTTTTAATTGACCCTTTTAATACCTCAGTAACTCTTAAAGAGCTATCCATTTTTAGTTAAACATTTTAATTAGACATCAATAGTCTTCCAAATATCCCTTCAGAAAGTTAACCTCGCATTCTTCCTTTCTTTCTGTATTTTTTCCAGTCCTTCTTCTTCATTAACACTTTCTTCTTCGGTATTGCTCATCCCCCTGCTTTTATTTTCAAAATTTTTTGAAATTGGATTTGTAGTTGATGTGTCTTAGAAATTCGTTTTCCTTTCAAAATTATTTCTTTCTCTTTGGAGCCCCCATCTCTGCTATTCCTACTTGTATAATCAGTCCCTTTATTCTTTAAGTATTGACTCTATCTGTAAAGCCAAAAATTGTCAAAATATTTTTCAATCTGCTGTGATAAATCTCCTTGATACTTTCCAGTTAATTGTGTGGAAGCCTCCACCAAAACCTCTGTTTGCAGTCTGCTAAACGCCATCTTAATCCTGTCAGCCTCTTCTTTATCCTCCAAAATCACATTAGCCTGCTTGTTTTCTTCCTCTTTTCCAGCCAGCAAATCATTGTAATACTCCAATTTACAATCTTGAATAATCCTTTTAGCTGAATCCAGTATATCAGAAGTAAAATCATTTAAAAGTTCTTGTAAAATCTTTACAGTCAGAACTTGTGAATTTGCTGACTCATATCCTCCTTCCTTAATGGCAGCCATATTTCAGTTTTAACTTTATATTTATTCAGCTATCGGATCAGTAAGTCCAATTATTTTCCACACACTTTAACAAAAGGTCCATACCATAGTCTTTTCCTTTCCACTTCCACTTTAAATCTTTTTCTTTTTCTTCTCTATATAATCCAATATCTTTAACAATGTTGCAGGCGTTAACAAGCACTTTCCCTTTTTGAGTGGAGTTAAAGCTTTTATACTTGCATGTTCTGCTCTCCTGGTTCTGCTCTGCCAGCATCCAGATTCAAAGTGTCTTTAAATCTCAAGGAAGAAATCTTTAAATCTTTAATCTTTTGCTGCTGGTGCGGTTGCAACGCCCCGTTCTGCCTGAGGCAGATACATCCCGGATCCGGAGCACTGAAAGGCTTCCAGGGAACTCTCACCCTGCAACCCCCAGGCTTAAAAAAAAAAGAAAGCCTGGGGATGTAGGGGAGCTCTACCCAAAACCTTCAGCTCTTCTCTCCCCCTTTTCCCCCGGGGGAGAGTTTTGAGCCGCTAGATAGCTGTTTTTCGCTGTTCTAGCGGCTAACGAAATCTCGGGGCTGGAGCTCCAAAAGGAGCTGCCATCGGTATTCGCAGCGCCACAGGAAGTCTTTCTGATTTCTAATTCAAGGTAGTTTGATTTTTCCTCCAAACACAAAGGTCATTTTTAGATATAAAAAGTACTGAGTCTTTTTACATACCATATGGCCCAGCCTTTGCCTTAAGAATATTCAACCTTATTGAAAATACCAAAAACACCAGACAGCTAGTCAGGCAGGGAACAGGCAAGCAGAGAGCGGGAGTGAGAGAGAGAGAGAGAGGGAGGGAGGGAGAGAGAGAGAGAGAGAGAGAGAGAGAGAGAGAGAGAGAGAGAGAGAGAGAAGCCTGTCAGTCTAGCTAATCTCAGATCTTCGAATCTAAAAGGGGACCACAATCTATCAGCAAAACATCAAATTTATGAATTAGATTTGCTATTTAGTTCTGATCATCTTGTATGAAGTATAATGAAACTACTGAAATTTCATTCAAGCTTTCAGAGCTTTAAACAGAAGCTCTGCATAGGGGAACATATCAATAAATAAGAATTTAATAATGATGCTTGGAATGATTGACGGTAATGAACAGAAGGTTTGGGAACAGAAGTTGTAAGATGACTACAGAAAACAATTCCGATAATCAAAATACTTTTTGTTTTTCAGGTATTTTTCCCTAAAGCTTGTACCTGATGATATTTATAAGAATTGTGGGGTGAAATTGTATTAAGGACCATAAGCTTCCATTCTTAAACCAAAAACCCCACTTAAAAGGCTGATCAACTGAACTCTTTTTCATTTTTGAAAGGGGAGAGCAAGATACAAGAGCAAGAAAAACGACAAAAGTTTGTGTCGTTTATAAAATGAGATGTTTTTAAACTACATGAAATGGCAAACAAGAAGAATAATTTTCCTGTTCAACAAAGACTGCAATGGATATACAGATTCTATACACCTCCTGTTAAGTGGGATTGAAAGCCTACTAAAATTATATTCTAGAATTGAATGTTTTGTTCTCTTAGCTTTCTTTTTTACTTCTCTATGTATCTGTTGATTGTTGACTTGTCTGAATAGCAGATTTACCAGAATTTTCTTGCACTTTGGGGTTTAACTTGGTCAAGCATGCTGACCAGGGGTGGGTTCTAAAATTTTTTACTACCGGTTCTGTGGGCGTGGCTTATTTTGTGGGCACGGCTTGGTGGGGGGTAATGTGACTGGGTGGGCGTGGTCAACTTTTTTTTTTTTACTTTTAAAAGCATTTTTTCTACAACCTTAAGAGGTTGCAGAAAAAAATGCTTTTAAAAGCCTCTGATGATCAGGCAACTCAGCTGGGATCGCCAGAGGCTTTTAAAGGCATTTTCAGTTGAAGAGGTTGTAGAAAAAATGCTTTTAAAAGCCTCTGATGATCCCAGCTCAGCCACGAGATCATCAGAGGCATTTTTTTTTTTTTACTTTTAAAAGCATTTTTTTGGCCGAAGAGGTTGTAGAAAAAATGCTTTCAAAAGTAAAAAAAAAAAATGCCTCTGATGAGGTGGGCGGGATAAGCTACCGTGCTGGGGACCGGTTCGGGCGCATGGCCAGCCAATGTTATTACAGGTTCTCTGAACTACTACAAATTTTTACTACCGGTGCGAACCAGGAGCAACCCACCACTTATGCTGACCGTTTCCCCATTCAAATTATGGTCGAGTCTATCCGTGTGTTATGTGATTAAGGAGTTTTATTGTGTCATCTCTCTGCTAGTTGGTGTTCATGGATGTGGTGTGCTGGTCTTCTGCTGTCTCTCCTACTTACTGGCTGATACAGTCCTTACCCTGTATATTGTAGATCACACCTCTTTTTTTTTTCTTTTTCTTTTTGGGTCTTTTGGTTTATTTATTTATTTATTTTAGAGAATGCTTATAATCCAGAGGTGAAATGCTCCCGGTTTGGACCAGATTGCCCGATCCAGTACTGATGGCGGCGAGTGGTTCGGAGAATCAGTAGCAAACATCCCTGGCCCCCACATGCCCAGCTGAGCCATGCAATCATCTGAGGCTTTTTTTTATTTATTTATTTTTAAAAGCATTTTTTCTACAACCTCTTCGGCAGAAAAAATGTAAGTAAAAAAGGTAAAAAAGTTTTTTAAAAAAGCCTCTAATGATCGTGCGGCTCAGCTGGGATTGTCAGAGGCTTTGAAAAACATTTTCTCTACAACCTCTTCAGCTGAAGAGGATGTAGAAAAAATGGTTTTAAAAGTTAAAAATAGAAAAAAGTTGGCCATGCTCACTCAGTTACATTACCACCACCCCCTCACCAAGCCACACTCACAGAACTGGTAGTAACACATTTTACATTTCACCACTGTTATAATCACCTATTCACTCACAGTGAGTCTAGGTGGCTTACAGATGAATAAATAATGTATTAAAAAATAATAATAAATAAAGTAATAAAATAGTAACCGCCCACCCCCTTCAGCCACTACACACACAACCCTTCAGCCAGTACATGCAATAAATCAGCCCTTTAAAGGGCTCCATCCCATTCTGCATTCCCCAAACCTGCTGGTGAAACCACACCTTCAGTTCCTTACAAAAGAGTTTCAGAGTGGGGGCCAGTCTAATTTCTGGAAGGATAATATTCCAGAAGAAGAGAGCCACTATGGAGAAGGCTCTTTTTCTAGGTCCCATCAGATGTACATTCTTAGAGGACACGACCTGCAAGATTCTTTTCCTCCACACTCTAATGGGTCAGCTGGATGTTATCGGCAAGAGACAGCCACTCAGATAACCTGGTCCCAAGCATGAAGGGTTTTAAAGGTGACAACCAGCACCTTGAATTCCACCTGGAGGCAAATTGGCCAACAATGCAGCTCCCATGGGAGATGTGACACGTGCATATAGAGGTCTGCACAAAATGTGCATATAGAGGTCTGCACATGTGGGCCACTTCATTTTGAATCAACTGGAGCTTCCGGATGCTTTTCAAGGGCAGCCCCATGAGGAGCGCATTGCAATAGTCAAGACAAGTGACTAAGGCATGTGTGATAGTGAATAGGGATTGTTGGGGCAGGAAAGGGTCCTTCTAGCCACAACTGCCACCTGCTCTTTGAGCAGGAGTCTCAAATCCAGGAGAACCCCCAGATTACGCATTGTTGTGTTTGGGGCAGTGCCACCTCCTCCTAGACCTAGACCATAGATGGCAACTGTCCATTGACCAAAGAGCCCCAAACCCAGAGTCACATGATCTTGTCAGAATTCAATTTCAATCTGTTTCTCCCCATCCAGCCCCTAGGTACTGTTCGAAGGAGATCACGCCATCACTTTACTCACCACAGGCTGAAAGATATAGCTGAGTATCATCAGCATATTAATGATATCTCAGTCCATGTTGATGGATGATAGCACAAACCCCTAACTCCTAAACCCCTAAGCCACTGTAGAAGGATACCATGGTCGATGGTATCGAAAGCTGCTAAGAAGTCAAGTAGAGCAAGCATGAATGCACTACCCCATCCCACTCCCGCCAGAGATCATCAAAATGTCTGACCAATGCCATTTCTGTCCCATATCCAGGCCTGTATCCTGACTGGTAGGGATCTAGATAATCCATTCCATCCAGAAACCTTTGGAGCTGCCACACAAATACCTTCTCTACAATCTTCTCTAAAAAGAGAAAGTTGGGGACAGGTCAGAAATAATCCAACAGGGTGAATCCAGCAATGGTTTTTAAGAAGAGGGTGGGCCACAGCCTAATAAAATGGGGGTACTGTTACAGTTGAAAATACCTAACTTGTTCTCTGTAAATATGTGTATTTGTATATATGTTATTATGTGATGTCATTATGTTCCTTGCCATTGGTCCCTACTTACCTTTTGCTCCACCTCCTCTGTATATAAGCCATTGCTCCTGTCAGAACCTCAGCTGTCCAAATGTATTCCTGAAGAAGACAAGAAATAAATACATTTGTTTTTTTTTTAACATAAACAAACATAAAACACAAATACATGTAAACACTTATACATTAACAAAGAGTCAATCGACTAACTTCTAGAAAACCTTCGCATCGGTGATTAATGTCCATTTAACCAATTTTCCTTAATCATACTATTTACAAATTCACTTGCTTATACCTTAATATATTCATTGAAGTTCAGCAATATCTTTCTACAAACATATTAACCATTTATTTATACAATCCTACGGCTCATCTCATGTATCTATTTCTACAATTCTTGAGTTATGTTCTCCTAATGTCCTATGTTGTTGGCCCTATCCTTCTTTCTAACCATGTGTACCATTTTTGCCAAACTAAATAAAAGTCAGTGTTCTCTTTATCTTGGAGCTCTTTTGTGAGCCTATCCATCTCTGCGCATTCATTTATTTTTGTTATTATTTTTTCTTCTGTTGGTATTATCTCGGATTTCCAATTCTGAGCGTACACTATACGTGCCGCTGTCAATATGTGGATGGTAAGATATTTTATCTCCTTGGTACACTGTGGTGTAGTCATTCCAAATAGAAAGAATTCTGGTTTCATTTCTACACTTTGCCTCGTTGTTTCTTCGATTATTCTCTTAATCTCTTGCCAGTAGCGTTGTGCCTTCCTGCAAGACCACCAGAGATGGTAGTATGTCCCCATTTGTGTCTTACACTTCCAACACATTGGTGATGTGTTTGGAAACATTTTAGCCAAATGTGCCGGAGGAAGGTGCCATCTATAAAATATCTTGTATAAATTTTCTTTGTATGGAATCGACAGTGTCATCTTATAATTTTCTGCCCATAGCTTGTCCCATCTATCCAACTCTATATTGTGACCTATATTTCTTGCCCAGCTTACCATGTTTTCTTTCACTGTTTCCTCCTCTAATTTATACCTTATTAAATATCCATAAATTTTAGATATTATTTTCTCATCTGTGCCTTTTAAAATTTTATCTAGTTCACTTGGTTGGCTTTGAAAATCATAATGTCTCCGGTCTGCTATATATTTTGACTCAATTTGAAGATATGGCCACCAATCAATCATAATGCCTCGTCTTTCCAGTTCTTGTCTCGTAAGTAGGTCTCCCCCACTACTCAACAATTCTTGATATTTCTGCATCTTTCCTATTTCTATAGTGTTTGGATAAATTAGCGCCTCCATAGGCGACAACCATCGTGGGATTTTACTATAGTGTTGCCTTCTGATATCTTGCCATGTTTTATATAGTGCACCTCTTATTACATGTCTCTGGAAGTACGGATGTTGCTTGTCTGTGCCTTCCCACAGAAAGGCATGCCAACCTCGACTCAGATCAAATCCCTCCAAGTATAGCGTTCTCCTATTTGATAGATCTATCCATTCTCTGATCCAATTCAACGCCGCCGCCTTGTAATATAACTCCCAGTCTGGTAGACCTAGGCCTCCCTTCTCCTTTGTGTCCTGTAAGCATCTTATTTTAATTCTAGCTTTCTTTCCTTGCCAGATGTATTTCATTATTGTCTTATTGAGATCCTTAAAGAAATCTTTTCCCAGACCAATTGGTATCACTTGGAAAAGATATAAGAGTCTTGGTAATATGTTCATCTTTACAGACGCTATTCTGCCAAGAAATGATAGTTGTACCTTATTCCATCTTTCCAAGTCTTTTCTAATTTGCTTCATCAATTTAATGTAATAGTCCTCTCTAATAGTTGTTGCTTTTGTAGTAAGCCAAATTCCCAAATATTTTACTTTCTTCGCAATTTGCATTCCTAATTCTTCTTCTAATTTTTCCTCTTGTGTCATTGTCATATTTTTGGTCAAGACTTTGGTTTTTTGTTTATTGATCTTAAGCCCCGCCACTTTGCCATACTCCTCTATCTTCTCTAATAATTTGACTCCCGCTACTTCCGGTTGTTCCACTATGAAGACCACATCATCCGCGAAAAAAAAAGAAAAAAAAAGAAAAAAGAAATAAATACATTTGTTATAAGAAAGGCTTCAGTCTCTTATATTGGGCCTAACCAGAAAAATTAAACTAGTAACAGGTACAACCCCATCCCATTAGGAAGTATCAATCCCCCAACACACTCACAATAAATCTACTCAGTGCACAAACAGCACCCTTCCAAGTCGCTCTCACCCACTGTTGTGACCCAGGTCCAAGTAGGTAGTATTAGACACAAACAGTTCAAAACAAACAGACTTTATTAGAACAGCTGAGAATTAACTCATTCTCAGTGTAGTCCAAACTAAATCAAAACAAACTCTTCATAACACAAATTCTTCAGTCTAATCACCAACCTTGGTACGATTAGGCAAACTGCCAAAGGCTTCTCTTGGCAAAGTTCAGAAGCAGAAGACGCCAACAAAAGATAAGTGCTGCAAGACAAGAACAAGTCTATCAACGTTGTTTTCCAACAAAGAGCCCAAGAGCCGTTGCTGGTCTTTTAAGCCTTATGTGAGGAGCCAATCATCTCTTGGCCCTACTCCCGAGTTGTCCTTTAGCTGCTCCTGCCTTCTGGCAGCTCTTCTCATACGTGCACTAGGAACAGGTTCCTCCTGTTCCTCTGCCTCTCTACTGCCAGCCTCTGGAGGCTCCGGTGTCTGCACATCACGCCCTGATGGCCCTGGCCCCATCTCTGCCTCCGACACAGAGTCCTCATCCGGGCCTTTCCCAGCCTCCAGGACTGGCCCATGTTCTTCCTCAGCCTCATCGCTGTCTGACTCCGCTGCCAGCTCCGCAGACTGCTGGCAGACCACAACACCCACCAAGCAGGGAGTCATACCTCTCCCCAACTGCACCCAGTGGAGAAGGACAAACACATTCATTGGACATTTACTCAATCTTCCCCCCTAACCCCCAGAATTCCCCAAACAGCCTTCCAAGGCCCGATTACAGAACATTCCAAAGATTTCACTGAGATCCACTGAAGGTATTTCCCCGATATCCAGGGAAGTCTAGGAGAGTCCAGGAAAGCCACACAGTAATAAATCATTCACTCTTCTTCTCTGTATCATCTTTTCATGTTTAGGAATAGTTGGTCTAGCTTACTGGTTATGTGTACTAGTTTATTGGCAGTGCCAAGTTTGTATCATCCACTCCTGCTTCACCCAACATGGTAGATGAGTGAGCTTCCTCCATGCATTCAACATGCTTTTTAAATATGCAGAATGACATGTTAATCTTTCTCATACATTTGAATAACCTTCGTGAATGGCATCCCTGTCATTTCTCAAAATAAATAAGTGGAAAGTAGTATAGAACATCTTTTCCTACTTGAAAACTGCACAAAAGTTAGATTGCAACCACACCAAATTCGACACAGTACCAGTTTAGATAGGGCAGCCATAGAATATAACATTAAAATAGAAAGAAGTCATTTTCTCGGTCCCTTATTTCCATTTCATTCACTTAGTGTGACATGTTTTGGATATGACACCCTGTTTCTCCACAATTTAAAAATGCATCAGTAGAGCACAAGGAAGCAAAGGACTGGTAACTAAACTTAGTAGTATTGGGATCTTGATAACCAGGGAGTCAAGACGTGACTTTTTAAAGAGGAAACACCACAAACTGAGTCACATAGCAATGGATATTTTATTTATTTATTTCATGAAGCATGTATTTTATTACAGATACAAGTGTAAACATAATTATAAATACATGAAAAGGATACGAATAAAAGAAAACATTAGGACAGGGACGGTAGGTATGCTGGTGCGCTTATGCACGTCCCTTAAAGACCTCTTAGGAATGGGGTGAGGTCTACAGTAGACAGTCTAAGGTTAAAGTTTTGGGGATTTGGGGAAGAAACCACGGAGTCAGGTAGTGCATTCCAGGTGTTGACAACTCTGTTGCTGAAGTTGTATTTTCTGCAGTCTAGTTTGGATCGGTTTACCATGAGTTTGTATCTATTGTGTGCTCTTGTATTGTTTTGGTTGAAGCTGAAGTATTCATTGGCTGGTAGGACATTGTAGCAGATGATTTTATGCACTATGCTTAGGTCAGACCTAAGATGTGCAAGAACATCTGCTTCATTTGTTGTTGACTCACTGCTTGATTTTCTTCTTTGTTAGTCATCTGACTCTCTGATTAACATAAGCACAATTGGCCAGCCTTGGAAGCAAAAGGAAGGGTTATCCTGTTAAGATTCCCATGAAGGTGGAGAAGGGAGAGGGAGCCACACTGGGGCTCTCCTCACGACTGTGTGGTGAGTTTGAGTATGCTTTGGAATGACTAATCTGGGGCAAATGCCCTATAGGTGTCCTGAAAAAGGGAGGAAGAAAGAAGGAAGAAGCAACATGGCTCCATTTCTTTGCTGTGATACCATAATAAATTGACTAATTCTTCTGGGTGAGAGCCAGAGGAAGAATTGCTGGTAAATGAATGAAGGGAACCTTCTACCAGACGTGGCACGGGAGGGAGCCTATGAGAGTTTGTTTATATGAATGTATGGCTTTCTTTCTCTCTCTCTCTGTCTCTCTCTCTCCCTCTCTCTCCCTCTCTCATGTTTTTTTTATTTATTTATTTTGTCAAGCACGTATTAGATAACAGATATAGGTATAAACATGGTTATTAATACATGAAATGGATATGAATAAAAGGGGACATTAGGACAGGGGCAGTAGGCAATTGGTGCGCTTCAGTGGTGGGTTGCCCCCAGTTCACACCGGTTCTATAGAACCAGTAGTAAAACCAGCAGGAGGCTCCACCCACCGACCCTGACATCATCAAAACGCTTCTGTGCATGCAGAATTTCAAGTCTGGTGGCATAAGGTATTCTGTTGCGAGCGGAGGAGTGGAGGAATCTTCTCGTGAAATATCTCTGGACTCTCTCAATTGTATTAATGTCCGATATGCAGTGTGGGTTCCAGACAGATGAGCTGTATTCAAGAATTGGTGTAGTAAATGTTTTGTATGCTCTAGTTAGCAGTACAATATTACCAGAGAAGAAGCTACGCAAGATTAGGTTAACAACTCTTAATGCCTTTTTGGTAATGTTGTTACAGTGGGCTCTGGCACTTAGATCATTAGAGATGAGTACTCCAAGGTCTTTGACAGAGTGAGGGTCATCTACAAGGTCGTGTCCATCCAGCTTGTATTTTATGTTCGTATTTTATTTTTTTTGCCAATATGTAAGACAGAGCATTTGTTGGTTGAGATTTGAAGTTGCCGCTTGTTTGACCATTCTGACACATGGTCAAGGTCTTTTTGAAGGGTAGCAGCATTGTCGGTGGTGTTGAATAGTTTTACATCATCAGCAAAGAGAATGCAGTTGCTTTTAATATGATCACAAAGGTCATTTATGTAAAGTATAAAGAGAGTTGGTCCTAGGACATTGCCTTGGGGGACACCGCTGTTAACAGGTACAGGATTTGATAGGGCGTTCCCTATTTTGACCACTTGTTGCCTGTTTGAGTTATCCAATTATGTAGGGGTCCAGAAATGCCATAAGATTTTAGTTTTAGAAGTAGTTTGTCATGTATCACTGAATCAAAGGCTTTACAGAAGTCTATGTAAATTGCGTCTATTGCTTTGCCCTGACAGAGTTGTGTAGGCCATATGTTTTTGTAGTGTAGGAGTTGCAGATTACAGGATATTTTTTTCTTGAAACCAAGTTGTTTGTTAGAGAGTAGGTTGTTTGTCTCTATGTGGAGGGTAATGGATTGATTAATGATTGATCCCATGACTTTGCAGGTAACGCAACATAAAGAGATTGGTCTGTAATTTTCAACTAAGCTGGGGTCTCCCTTTTTGAAGATAGGGATGACTGTGGTTAATGACCATAGGTTGGGCAAGGAGCTGGTCCTGAAGGATTTTTCAAAAATTATGCTTAGAGGTTCTGCTATGGCAGTGGAAAGCTTTTTTTAAGAAGTAGACACATAGCCCATCAGGTCCAATACATAGAGATGGTTTTAGACTGTGTAGTGCCTTTTCACCATTATCTTCTGTAAAATTGATATGTATTAGATCAGTGATGGCTAACCTTTTTGGCATCATGTGCCAAAATCAGGGGGAGCAGGGGGGGTCGCATGCATGCCCACACCCATAATGCAATGCCCCCCATGTGCCCCACCCCCCACATGCATATATGATCCCCACACTCCCCCACCTCCCATGCATGCATACACGACCCCCCACTCCCATGCATGCACACGTGATCCCCCTGCACATGCATGTGCATCTCCCGCATGCAGACCACTTCCATGCCAGAGACCTGAAAATCAGGTGCCTGGCAGGAGTAACGTGTGCATGCATGGTGGAGCCAAGCTGGGTGATGGCTCATGTGCCCGCAGAGAGGGCACTGTCTGTCACCTGTGGCACGTGTGCCATAGGTTCACCATCATGGTATTAGATCATTGTGATTATCTGTGGTATGACTAGGAAATATTGGGCATGAGCCATTGCTGTTTAGAAAGACTGAGCTGAAAAATGTGTTAAAGAGATTGGGTTTAATGGTTTCATCATTACAGTCTTTACCATTTGGTCCTTTTAGGGGTGGGATGGATCTCGAGTCTTTAAGTTTGCTGTTTACAAAATTATAGAAGGCATGAGTGGATTTTGTGCGCAGAAGGTTTTCCTCTTGTTTGATGTGATAATTGGTGCATTCAGTCTTTATCTGGTGGCATAGGTTTTTGTAGCAGCTTTTAATTTAGTTACGTAGCCAGTTTTGTTTTGTTTTTTGCCAAAGAGGGTTTTTTTTTTTTTTGGATTTTCAGCAAGAGAGACAACAGGTTTAATATATTATGGTGACTGGCTAGACTAATTCTTAGTGAGAATAAAAATATTCTAGCAGAAAATGAACTAATAAAACTGCATTTGGGTTTTAATTGTGCTTCCTTGCTACTACAACATCCTGCATGTTGATAGGAAGTAGGAAGCATCACACTCCTAAATTTGAAATTGGACTCTTAAGGTACAAAATGAAAACAATTTTAATTTAATACATTAAATAAGATTAAATTAAATTCCAGATGCCTTTTCCCCCCCAAATGCACTGTTAATTCCTATGAAGGGTGAGGGTGAGTTACACTGGTGTTCCTCGGCTTTTGACTTTGTAACATAGACTCTTCCTTGAAAATCTCAGCCCATCTTTGAACCAGTTAATTGTGAAACAAAGGGCACAGAGTATTCTAGCAACAGCTGAGGTTTTCATATTAGATTTAGACTGTACCATTAGTGGAAGTGGCCCACTCTATCCTATCTCCATAGCCTCTATTTCTGCAGTCTGGAGAGGACCATCCAACATCACAGTGACAGTGTTTGAGAGTGTTACAAACTCTCCAATTGTGGCACATTGTGACATTACAGTCATATTTCAAAATGGACACATGGAGGCAACTACCCTCAATACACATCATGTTATTGCCACAAGGAGTACCATCCCTCACTACTCCAATATCATTTACCTTCATCCCAGTGTGGTAGTCAGTGCCCCAGCATTGACTAATTCCAGTGGAAGTATGAATTATTGTACTGTGATCCTCCAAAGAAGGCAAAAATCTTTTTTTTTTTAAATTAGCAGAAAAATGGGCTAGTCTTTCTATATATCTGAATAATACTTTTGGAGAGCATTCCTGTCATGCCCCAGAATAGATAAGTGGTAAAATGGGAGTCGAAAGTAGCATGGCACATCTTTCCCTCTTGTAAGCTGTAGAAATGTTAAGATTGTAACACCACCAAATTCCATATATTAACAGTTTAGATAGGGCAGCCATAGCAGTGGTGAAAATCTAAATTTTTTTGGCCACCGGTTCTGTGGGCGTGGCTTGGTGGGTGTGGCTTGTTGGTGGTGATTTGACTGAGTGGGCATGGCCAACTGTTTGTTTGTTTTTTACTTTTTAAAGTATTTTTAAGTAGTAAAAAATGCTTTAAAAAGTAAAAAGTGTTTCCGATGATCAGCACCTGACAAGCCTGACTCCACTCACGAAGCCAGACCCAACACCTCCTAGCCCCGAAGATTGCCTGCCTTTCCACCTTGGCCCCCAGTCTGGGAGATGACGGGGGGGGAGAGAGAGAGAGAAACAAAGCGCTCGGCTGCTCCCCCTTTTCATTCAACCCGAGCTTCCTGCTGCAGATTTTCACGCCTTACTTCATGGGCCAGGGATCGTTGCCCTAATCTTCTTCTTCCTGCTTCTCTCTGTCTTCCAAATGGAAAAACACCAGGAGCAAGTGCAAAAAGAAGTGCACACTTGCTCCTGACGTTTTTTCATTTGGAGGAAGCGCGGTGTGTGTGTGTGTGTGTGTGTGTGTGTGTGTGTGTGTGTGTGACTTTGCTCCTGGTCTTTCACAGCAGCCCGTGCTCTAACATTAAAACAGAAAGGTATCGTCTTCTGGGTCCCTTATTTTCATTTCATTTACTTAGTGTGACATGTTTTGGATATGACAACCTGTTTCTCCACAATTTAAAAATACATGAGTAGAGCATAATGCAGTTAAGGACTGGCAATTAAACCTAGTAGCATTGGGATCGTGGTCACCACAGAGTCACAATGTGGCTTTTTAAAAAGAAAAACCACAAGGTGAGTAACATAGCAATGGATCATTGAAGAAACAGATCTTTATGCAAGAATATCTGTTGCATTCAGAGCTGGTTCACTGGTGGACTTTCTTCTTTATTAATAGTCCAGATCTCTGATGAACATAAGCATCATTGGCCAGCCTTGGAAGCAAAAGGAAAGGATTGCCATTAAGGTGGAGAAAGGAGAGAGAGCCACACTGGGGTTGTCCTCATTTTGTGTGGTGAATTTTTTGGAATAACCTATCTAGGGCAAGTGTCCTATTGGTGTCCTGAAAAGAAAAGAAGACGGAAGGAAGAAGCAACATGGCTCCATTTCTTTGTTGAGGTACCATTAAAAATTGACCGATTCTTCCTTCTGGGTGGGACCCTTCTACAGGGGAGCAGCAAGGGAGTGAGTCTATGAGAGTTTGTTTATATGAATATGTTGTGCTCTCTCTCTCACCTCCTCCTCCCTCCCTCCCTCCCTCTCCCCCCCTTTCAATGTATGTTTTTTTTTATAGAAACTTTATTGAGGTTTTTTTACAAAACAAAAAAAAATAAAAAAAAGAAAAAAGAAAAAAGGAGAAACAAACATTCAAACAGAAACATAAAACATAAAACACATAAGTATGATAACATTTTCAATTAGTATCGGATGTGCAGTGTTTTAACTATTTACATAAGTAGTACTTGGTGACATTTCAACTCACTTTTAACCAATATTTAACACACCTTTGGATCTTTCTTTCATTTTGTCATGCAACCACTTGTACCACCTTTCCCATACCATATAGTAAACTGACTTCTCATCATTTAATTCATAAGTTAATTTAGTCATCTCTGCGCACTCGAGTATTTTCTTAATTGTAAGCTCTTCTGGTGGTTGAGTTTTCTCTTTACAGTACTGTGCGTATGCCAATCTAGTGGCTGTAATTATGTGGATCATTAAATGTGTCATTTCCTTTCTATATGGCTTCTTTATTATTCCCAGGAGGAAAATCTCTGGTGTTAGTTCAATATCTTCGTCAATTATTTCTTGTAACCACCTCCTAATTTTATTCCAGTATCCTTTCGCTTCCGGGCATGTCCACCACATGTGAAAGAAGGTGCCTTGACCATGGCCACATTTCCAACAGTTGGGATGTATATTGGGATATATCTTTGCTAGTCTGGCCGGGGCTAGGTACCATCTATGCAACATTTTGTAATGGTTTTCCTTATATGCCACCGCTCTAGTAAGTTTAAGATTTCTGTTCCATGCCTCCTCCCATTCCCCAAAATTTATATCGCGCCCTATATTTTTCTCCCATGCAATTATTTGGTTCTTTGTGACATCTTCGAACTTACCCTCGCCTAATAAATAATTGTATAGTTTTGCCAGAATCTTTTTATTTGTTCCCATCAGGACTTTATCCAATCCATTTGGTCCAAGTTCTAAACCGTATTGTTCTTTGTCTCTCTGATATCTGGATTTTACTTGTGAGTAGGTCCACCAATCTAAAATTATTCCTTGCTCTCGTAAGGTGTCATTTGGTTTAAGCCTCCCTCCTTTGTCCAAAATATCTTTGTATCTGCCCATTTTCTCTCTCTCCCACCTATTTGGGTGGGTCAGGGCCTCCATCGTTGAGAGCCAATTTGGAATTTTTTTGTAATATTTCTGCCTAATCTGAGTCCATGTTTGTATCAAGGAGTCTCTAATTTTATGTCTATGGAAATGTGTCTTCCTTTTCTTCTCCGTGTCCCAAATGTGGGCGTGCCAGCCTTTTTGCAAGTCATGGCCTTCTAAAGTGAGAATCCTCTCATTTTTCAGGGTGATCCAGTCTCTTAACCAAACTAGCTTAGCTGCCCTGTAGTATGTTTCCCAATCCGGGAGTCCAAATCCGCTTATATCTCTTTTGCCCCTTAAAATTTTAATGGAAAATCTCGGTTTTTTTCCCTCCCATATAAATTTTCTGATGATTTAGTCTAATTCTAAAAAAAAAAAATTATCTAAATTTATCGGTATATTTTGGAATAAGAATAATATTCTGGGGAGGATGTTCATCTTAATTGTGGCTATCTTGCCCAAAAGTGATAGTCTTATTTTTTTCCAGCTATCTAGGTCTTGTTTCATTTTTCTAATTAGGGGAATATAATTATCGTCTTTCAGGGTCGAACATCTTGATGTAATCCAAATTCCTAGGTATTTAATTTTTTTGGCAACCTGTAATCCTAATACTTCTTCTATCTCGTTCTTCTGGCTCTCAGTTGTGTTCTTCATCAATACTTTGGTTTTAGTTTTGTTCAGTATAAAGCCTGCCACCTCTCCATATTTACTTAATTCCTCTAATACTTTAGGTCCCGATTCTATGGGGTCTTCAAGGATTAAAGCTACGTCGTCCGCAAATGCTTGCGTCTTGTAGGTCTCCTTCCTGATCTTCAAACCTTTTATTTCCTCGTTAGTTCTAATTTTCCGGAGAAGAACTTCTAGGGCCAAAATAAACAATAAGGGGGATAGGGGACAACCTTGCCTTACTCCCTTACTAATTTGGAATGTTTTGGTCCTATCCCCATTCACCAGGATGCTCGCCTTTTGGTTATTGTAAATAGATTTAATCATCATTTCAAAATTTGTTCCGAATTTCATAATCTCAATTTGTTTAATCATAAATTTCCAATTTAGATTGTCAAATGCTTTTTGAGCATCAACAAAGATCAGAGCCATCTGTTTTCCGGGGTGTTCTTCATAATACTCTAGTGTGTCTAGCACGATTCTCAAATTACCCCTAATTTGTCTCCCCGGTAAAAATCCGTTCTGGTCTTTGTATATCCAATTATTTAAAATCTTTTTCATT
This sequence comes from Pituophis catenifer annectens, assembly GCF_029215685.1. Classification (NCBI taxonomy): domain Eukaryota; kingdom Metazoa; phylum Chordata; class Lepidosauria; order Squamata; family Colubridae; genus Pituophis; species Pituophis catenifer. The sequence continues at coordinate 280,280,730 of NW_027256881.1, forward strand.
CTTTCTGCCATTATACCCATGAATAATTTGTAGTCAGTATTTAGGAGCGAAATTGGTCTGTAATTTTGAATTTGTTTTAGGTCGGCACCTTCTTTCGGCACAAGTGTAACATGCGCCTCTTTCCATGACTCTGGAATTTTTTGGTCTAACAATACATCATTAAAAATTTCTACTAATTTCGGTTGGAGTGTTTCTTCTAATTTTTTATATATTTCCCCTGGGAATCCGTCAGGTCCTGGCACTTTATTATTTTTCAATTTGGAGAGGGCTGTTTTTAATTCTTCAATTGTAATCTTTCTGTTGAGCATTTCTTTCTCATCATCAGTTATTTGTGGGAGCTCTGCTTTTATCAAATATTGTTCTATTTTGTCATCCAGAATCTCCTCTTCTTTGTATAGGGATTCGTAGTATTCTCTCACCCTATCCCGTTTTCCTTCCTCGCTAGTCAATAATTCGCCCTTAGAGTCTTCCTTCTGGGTGAGACCCTTCTACAGGGGAGCAGCAAGGGAGTGAGTCTATGAGAGTTTGTTTATATGAATATGTTGTGCTCTCTCTCTCACCTCCTCCTCCCTCCCCCCTCTCTCCCTCCCTCCCTCCCTCCCTCCCCCCCTTTCAATGTATGTTTGTCTCTGTGGCTGTGTTTTGTACTGTGTGAGGAAGTGGTAATTGGGTACACAGATGACACTGATTGCTAATGTTTCCAGTGGGGTGAAAACCTAAAGAACATTTTATTTTGAACAGATCAAACATAATAAAAATGATGAGAAAAGTTACAAGTGAATAACACACAGAGCTACATTGAATAAGTCTTTCTCAAATTGTCACTGAATCACTTCAGAATACTGAATGCCCATAATAATTTCATCAATAATCATACCAGAGCAAAGTTAGAGAAGGGTCGGTGTGCAGTGCTCTATTTACAGCCAAAATTATCTATAACCAACAATGCCTGTTAATCTTTCTTTGACATCCAATGTACTGTTGATATAGCCAGTTACTAGTTGAGGTATCTTCAGTTCAGATGCTTACTTTTCAAGGCTGTCCCAGAGACTTACGGTATTTTTCATTACAAATCAGAGATTTACTCAACTCATTCTCACAGAACTTATTTTGCATAGATTGGATGGATTCTTCCCCTTCAAACAAGCCATATTTTTCAAAAGTGTCTGGGACACACCTTTAAAATATTGAAATTTGAAATCTCTTTGTTTTTCAAATTGACTGTTAATCCCTTTGCATATACTGGATGCATTGTGGATTCTTAGCAAGGGTAAGTTACACTGGGGTTCCTTCATTTTTTTTAAATTTTGTGACATGGATTCTTGCCTGAAATTTTCCAAATCGGATTCTTAGTTAATCCTTGAACCAGATAGTAAGGCCAGCAGAAAAAATTGTAAAACAAAAAGCACAGAGTATTGCAGCTATAGCTGAGGTTTTAATATTAGCTTTAGACTGTGCTGTAACTGATGGTGGCCCACTGTCTATGCTACCTCCATAGCCTGTATTTCTGCAGTCTGGAGGGGCCCATCCTACATCACAGTGACAGTGTTTGAGAGTGTTACAAACTCCCCGATTGTGGCACATTGTGACATTACAGTCGTATTTCAAAATGGACACATTGAGACAACTACCCTCAATGCACATCATGTTATTGCCACAAGGACTACCATCCCTCACTGATCCAATATCATTTACCTTCATCCCAGAGTGGTAGTCAGTGCCCCAGCATTGATTAACTCCGATGGAAGTTTGAATTATTGTAGTGTGATCCTCCAAAGAAGGCATTTGTGTATTTTCACACTGGATACGGCCACACAGGCTATCCCCAGTATCACATTTCTTGTAAATTCCATGTTTATGGCCACAGTTGCCAAAGCGATCACCTTTATTATTCACTTCTATGAAACAAACTTCAGAAGCAACTGTTGCTCCACTACCAAATATCATTTTGCACTGCATATCATGAGTCGTGCAGTTCCCATGATAACAATACACGCCATCATTGCACACTGCGCCATCTTGCACATGCATATCTTCTGGACAGTGCTCTGAAGTCCCATTGCAATATTCAGGGAGATCACAACTGCTAATCTTCTCTCTGCAAACAGTTCCATGTTGACGATATTGGCAGTTAGCACAGCACAGTCCAAAGTCACAAACAGCCGCAGGACGCAACATACAATTAGCTTGACAGCAGGGATCTGCCTTGCATTGTGTTTTTGACCCACAGTCACACTGCTCTCCCTTCTCCACTCTTTTGTTACCACAGGATTCAAATTTAAATGTTGTGTTAGTATCTGGTGGGTCAAATAAACACCTAGTGTTTCTACGGCGGAAATAATCCTTGTAACTACAGTTACTAAATTTATCAGTCTCTGCTGCATAGGGTGCCATAATGCATGTACTCTTTCCACAATGACAATATCCTTCATCATGTTCCATTCCAAGAACGTGTCCCAGTTCATGGGCAAATATTTCAGAAATCAAAAACAAACTGCAAGTTCTATATGATTCGATAGCACTTGCCCAGTGACTGCTACATATAGTTCCAATATAAGCAAGTCCTACTGTTATTCCAAAATGCTTATATGCAAATAAGTGAGCGACATCATTTTTTAAAATTTTAAGCAGATGGTTTCTTCTCCAAATATTAAACAATGAAAGTGTGCTACCTGCTACAGAGGTAATGTTTATAGGGTTGTTTTGTGACCAGATCATTAAGCCGGTTATTGACAGATGAACAGAAAGTGAATCGTAGAATGAATTTGCAGTGTGGACAATATCTAGAACTCGCATCGTAATAAAAGATTCATTTCTGAGAAACTGCAAATATCGTTCATAATCAATCACAATTGCTACCTTAACATATCTCGTATGTGGCCACCAGGATTTTCCAAAAATATTTTTGTTTCCAAGATTCTGTGTTTCAGGAATTATATCCTGTTGATGGCTGTGCTCTTCCTCTCCTACTCCACAAGCCATTCGGAGAGCCCCTTCCTCTACTTCTAACTGAAACACCACGTGTTGAAAGGTAGAAGATTCCTGGACTGGTTCAATTTCATAGGTCTTATTTTCCATTTGCAGGAGACCTCTCAGTCCTCCTGAACATGTACTGAGGGTGACTCGAGAAGAAGACTTTCTCTGTATAAATCCATGGTAGAAACAGTCATTTTTGATAAAAGGATGATCCACGTGGAGATCTCCTGCTGTATCATAGGTGAAGACAGGAAAGACCTTTGGGATGAAGTTCCTTCTTTGCCTGAGGAACACCACCTGGGGATTTCCTTCAATGTGCAGGAGGTAGCTCACATGCTGGGGTTCTTCTTGGCCATACTTGGGAGACATCTTCCTCGGGATGATGACGTTGTAAGAGGCATATCTGAAGCCCTGAGGAGGTGCCTGTCTAGAATCTGCATTTTGGATGATCTTCAGCAATATCACACTCAACAATGCCACACAGGCACTCATTTTCACAGAATGTGGGTAGGAACTGACCCTATTCTAGAAAACAAATCCAAATATGGATGGGCACATGGGAATTGAGTGTATTTGTGTGTGAGAGAGACAGAGATGTTCAGACAGGCTTAAACATTTGAAAATGAGAGTTCTGTACATAGCAACAGAAAATGCAATAGATTTTGGAATGTAGGCGGAGTTTAAAGAATCAAATATAGAATACAAAAGCATAGCAATATTTATGAAATGTTATTATGATGACTCATTATTTAATTGATGTCGATTAGTTCTCCTGTCATACCTGTCATATCAGGAGAGATGTGGCTCCGTTCCTCCGTTCACAAAGATCACTTTTAGGTAGAAAAAGTATAGAAACCTTTTACGTGTCAAATGGCCCAGCCTTTGCATTAGAATTTTCAAGCCTATTGAATTGAGTAGACAGAGAAACAGGCAGGCAGGCAGGCAGAGAGAGGGAGGGAGGGAGGGAGGGGGAGCGAGAGGGAGGGAGGGAGGGAGGGAGGGAGGGAGGGAGGGAGGAGAGAGAGAGAGAGAGAGAGAGAGAGAGAGAGAGAGAGAGAGAGAGAGAGAGAGAAGTATGTCAGTCTAGCTAATCTCAGATCTTCAAATCTAAGGGGGGACCACAATCTACCAGCACAGCACAGTCCAAAGGCACAAAAAGCAGCAGGGCGCAACATACAATGAGCTTGACAGCAGGGATCTGACTTGCATTGTGCTTCTGACCCACAATCACACTGCTCTTCCTTTCCACTCTTTTGTTACCACAAGATTCAAATGTAAATGTTGTGTTAGTGTCTGGTGGGACAAATAAACAGTCAGTGTTTCTATAGTTAAAATAATCCTTGTAACTGCAGCTACTAAATTTATCAGTCTCTACTGCATAGGGTGCCATAATGCATTCACTGTTTTCACAAGGACAAAATTGCCCATCATACTGCATTACAAGAACGTGTCCCAGTTCATGGATAAATATGACAGACATATAAAACAAACTGGGAGTTCTACAGGATTCCCTTTATGGTGGAGAATGGGGAGGGAGCAGGGGTGAAATGCTCCCAGTTCGGACCGGCTCGGGCGAATAGGTAGCGATGATGGCCAGTGGTTCGGAGAACCGGTAACAAAGGCAGCTGGAGGCTCCACCCACCCGCCCCATTCCCCGGACTTGGAGAATGCACCATTCCCGGACACCTACTGCTCACCTTTCTCCCGCGGCTGGCTGTCAGGGAAGGCAAACAACTGAAAGGTAGCGGAGTCGCTCACTCTCCTTCTTGAATGAGCCACTCTGGTCCACGCACCAGCTGCTCAAGCACACATCATTTATTTAATTCAGCTGCAGGTTGGGTGTGCCCTTGCATAGCCGGTGTGTGCACCAGAGCAGTTCATTCAAGAAGGAGAGTGAGTGACTCCGCTACCTTTCGGGCGCTTGCCTTCCCTGACAGCCAGCCGCAGGAGAAAGGTGAGCAGTAGGAGTCCAGGAATGGGGCAGGTGGGCGGAGCCACATGGCGAAGGGCGAGCAGGCAGCGGCTCTGCAGCAAGGCCGGAGTTGCGGAATGGGGCATTCTCCGACTCCTACTGCTCACCTGTCTCCCGCGGCTGGCTGTCAGGGAAGACAAGTGCCTGAAAGGTACCAGAGTTGCTCCACATGCCGGCTGCGGAAGTGCACATCCAACCTGCCACTGAATTAAATAAACTGTGCACTTGCGTAGCCGGCACGTGGACCAGAGCGGCTCATTCAAGAAGGAGAGTGAGCGACTCCGCTACCTTTCGGGCGCTTGCCTTCCCTGACAGCCAGCCATGGGAGAAAGGTGAGCAGTAGGAGTCCGGGAATGGGGCAGGTGGGCGGAGCCACATGGCGAAGGGCGAGCAGGCAGCGGCTCTGCGGCAAGGCCGGAGTTGCGGAATGGGGCATTCTCCAACTCCTACTGCTCACCTGTCTCCCGCGGCTGGCTGTCAGGGAAGACAAGTGCCTGAAAGGTACCAGAGTTGCTCCACATGCCGGCTGCGGAAGTGCACATCCAACCTGCCACTGAATTAAATAAACTGTGCACTTGCGTAGCCGGCACGTGGACCAGAGCGGCTCATTCAAGAAGGAGAGTGAGCGACTCCGCTACCTTTCGGGCGCTTGCCTTCCCTGACAGCCAGCCACGGGAGAAAGGTGAGCAGTAGGAGTCCGGGAATGGGGCAGGTGGGCGGAGCCACATGGCGAAGGGCGAGCAGGCAGCGGCTCTGCGGCAAGGCCGGAGTTGCGGAATGGGGCATTCTCCGACTCCTAATGCTCACCTGTCTCCCGCGGCTGGCTGTCAGGGAAGACAAGTGCCTGAAAGGTACCAGAGTTGCTCCACATGCCAGCTGCGGAAGTGCACATCCAACCTGCCACTGAATTAAATAAACTGTGTGCTTGCGTAGCCAGCGGGTGGACCAGAGCAGCTCATTCAAGAAGGAGAGTGAGTGACTACGCTACCTTTCGGGCGCTTGCCTTCCCTGACAGCCAGCTTTGGGAGAAAGGTGAGTCCCGGGAATGGGGCGGGTGGGCGGAGCCGCGGGAGAAAGAAATTTAAAAAGTTTTCCTACCGGGTTCTGTGGGCGTGGCTTGTTGGAAGGAGGTCTTGTGACTGAGTGGGCGTGGCTGTGAGTGACCTCAAGTTGGCCACACCCACTCAGTCACAGGACACCCCCCCACCAAGCCACGCCCACAGAACTGGTAGGGAAAAATTTTAGATTTCACCCCTGGGAGGGAGCCACACTGGGGCTGTCCTCATGACTCTTTGTCCGGTGAGTTTGAGTATATTTTTTGAATAACTATCTAGGGCAAATTCCCTACAGGTATCCTGAGAAGGGAGGAAGAAGAAAGGAAGAATCAACATGACTTTCTTTGTCGAGCTACCATTAAAACTTGATTGATTCTTGGTTCTGGGTAAGAGCCAAAAGACAACTTGGTGGTAAATGAATGAAGGGAACCCTCTACCAGATTAAGAGCAGCAGGAGAGGGAGCCTATGAGAGTTGGTTTATATGAAGGTGTTGTTCTCTTTGTCTGTCTGTCTGTCTGTCTGTCTGTCTGTCTGTCTGTCTGTCTGTCTGTCTGTCTCTCTCTCTCTCTCTCTCTCTCTCTCTCTCTCTCTGCATGTGTGTGTGTTTTGCAGTGTGTGAGGAAGTGGTAGATGGGTACACTGATGACACTGAGACCTACTGTTTCCAGTGGGGTGAAACCTAAACAACCTTTTATTTAAAACACAGCAATCATAGTAGAACTGATGAGAACAGTTGTAACTGAATAACACAGGACCATGATGGAAATGTCTTTCTCCAATAGTCATTGAGTGGCTTCACAATACTGTACATCCATAATATGTTCATCATTAATCTTAACAGGGCAGAATTAGAGAAGGGTCGGTGTGCAGTGCGGTGTTGGCAGCCCATATTCTCTATCATCAACAATGCCTCTTGATCTTTCTTCGACATCCAATCTACTGTTGGTATAGCTGGCTATTGTTTGAGGTATCTTCAGTTCAGATGCTTCCTTTTCAAGCCTATCCTGGGGAGTTATTTTTCATTACAAATCAGAGATTTACTCAACTCATTCTCACAGAATGTATCACAAGGTTTCTTCACCTTCAAAGAAGCCAAATTTTTCAAAAGGAAATGTGTCATGAAGACATCTCTAAAACATTGAAATTTCAAATTTCTTTGTTTTTCAATTTGTCTATTAATTCCTGTCCTTATACTGGATGTGTTGTTCATTCTTAAAAAGGGTGTATTACACTGGTGTTCCTTGATCATTTGCTTTTGTAGCATGGACTCTTCCCTGAAATTTTCCAAATAGGTTTCTCAGTCTACCTTTGAACCAGATAATAAGGCCAGTAGAAACAATTATGAGACAAAAAGCACAGAATATTCCAGCTACAACTGAGATTTTCATATAACCTTTAGCCTGTACTGAAACTGTAACTGGCCCACTGTCTATGCTACCTCCATAGCCTTTATTTCTACAGTCTGGAGGGGCCCATCCAACATCACAGTGACAGTGTTTGAGAGTGTTACAAATTCCCCGATTGTGGCACATTGTGACATTACAGTCGTATTTCAGAATGGACACATTGAGACAACTACCCTCAATGCACAACATGTTATCGCCACAAGGAGTACCATCTCTCACTGCTCCAATATCATTTACCTTCATCCCAGAGTGATAGTCAGTGCCCCAACATTGATTAACTCCAGTGGAAGTTTGAATTATTGTAGTGTGATCCTCCAAAGAAGGCATTTGTATATTTTCACACTGGATACGGCCACACAGGCTATCCCCAGTATCACATTTCTTGTAAATTCCATGTTTATGGCCACAGTTGCCAAAGCGATCACCTTTATTATTCACTTCTATGAAGCAAACTTCAGAAGCGACTGTTGCTCCACTACCAAATACCATTTTGCACTGCATATCATGAGTCGTGCAGTTCCCATGATAACAATATACGCCCTCATTGCACAGGGCGCCATCTTGCACATGCATATCTTCTGGACAGTGCTCTGAGGTCCCATTGCAATATTCAGGGAGATCACAACTGCTAATCTTCTCTCTGCAAACAGTTCCACATTGACGATATTGGCAGTTAGCACAGCACAGTCCAAAGTCACAAACAGCCGCAGGACGCAACATACAATTAGCTTGACAGCAGGGATTTGCCTTGCATTGTGTTTCTGACCCACAGTCACACTGCTCTCCATTTTCCACTCTTTTGTTACCACAGGATTCAAATTTAAATGTTGTGTTAGTGTCTGGTGGGACAAATAAACACCTAGTGTTTCTATAGTGGAAATAATCCTTATAACTGCAGTTACTAAATTTATCAGTCTCTGCTGCATAGGGTGCCATAATGCATGTACTCTTTCCACAATGACAATATCCTTCATCATGTTCCATTCCAAGAGTGTGACCCAATTCATGGGCAAATACTTCAGAAAACAAAAACAAACTGGAAGTTCTATATGATTCGATAGCACTTGCCCAGTGACTGCTACATATAGTTCCAACATAAGCAAGTCCTACTATTTTTCCAAAATGCTTATATGCAAATAAGTGAGCGACATCATTTTTTAAAATTTTAAGCAGATGGTTTCTTCTCCAAATATTAAACAATGAAAGTGTGCTACTTGCTACAGAAGTAATGTTTATGGGGTTGTTTTGTGACCAGATCATTAAGCCTGTTATTGACAGATGAACAGAAAGTGGGTTATAGAATGAATTTGCAGCGTGGACAATATCTAGAACTCGCATCGTAATAAAAGATTCATTTCTGTGAAACTGCAAATATCGTTCATGATCAATCACAATTGCTACCTTAACATATCTCGTATGTGGCCACCAGGATTTTCCAAAAATATTTTTGTTTCCAAGATTCTGTGTTTCAGGAATTATATCCTGTTGATGGCTGTGCTCTTCCTCTCCTACTCCACAAGCCATTCGGAGAGCCCCTTCCTCTACTTCTAACCGAAACACCACGTGTTGAAAGGTAGAAGATTCCTGGACTGGTTCAATTTCATAGGTCTTATTTTCCATTTGCAGGAGACCTCTCAGTCCTCCTGAACATGTACTGAGGGTGACTCGAGAAGAGGACTTACTCTGTATAAATCCATGGTAGAAACAGTCATTTTTGATAAAAGGATGATCCACCTGGAGATCTCCTGCTGTATCATAGGTGAAGACAGGAAAGACCTTTGGGATAAAGTTCCTTCTTTGCCTGAGGAACAGCACCTGGGGATTTCCTTCAATGTGCAGGAGGTAGCTCACATGCTGGGGTTCTTCTTGGCCATACTTGGGAGACAGCTTCCTCGGGATGATGACGTTGTAAGAGGCATATCTGAAGCCCTGAGGAGGTGCCTGTCTAGAATCTGCATTTTGGATGATCTTCAGCAATATCATACTCAACAATGCCACACAGGCATTCATTTTCACAGAATGTGGGTAGGAACTGACCCTATTCTAGAAAACAAATCCGAATATGGATGGGCACATGGGAATTGAGTGTATTTGTGTGTGAGAGAGACAAAGATGTTCAAACAGGCTTAAACATTTGAAAATGAGGATTCTGTACATAGCAACAGAAAATGCAATAGATTTTGGAATGTAGGCGGAGTTTAAAGATTCAAATATAGAATACAAAAGCATAGCAATATTTATGAAATATTATTATGATGACTCATTATTTAATTGATGTCGATTAGCTCAAGTGAAACAGCCTATCATACCAGGAGAGATGTGGCTCCGTTCCTCCATTCACAAAGATCACTTTTAGGTAGAAAAAATATAGAAACCTTTTACATGTCAAATGGCCCAGCCATTGCATTAGAATTTTCAAGCCTATTGAATTGAGTAGACAGAGAGACAGGCAGGCAGAGAGAGGGAGGGAGGGAGGGAGGGGGAGAGAGAGGGGGAGGGGGAGGGGGAGAGAGAGAGAGAGAGAGAAATATGTCAGTCTAGCTAATCTCAGATCTTCAAATCTAAGGGGGGACCACAATCTACCAGCACAGCACAGTCCAAAGGCACAAAAAGCAGCAGGGCGCAACATACAATGAGCTTGACAGCAGGATCTGACTTGCATTGTGCTTCTGACCCACAATCACACTGCTCTTCCTTTCCACTCTTTTGTTACCACAAGATTCAAATGTAAATGTTGTGTTAGTGTCTGGTGGGACAAATAAACAGTGTTTCTATAGTGGAAATAATCCTTGTAACTACAGTTACTAAATTTATCAGTCTTTACTGCATAGGGTGCCATAATGCATTCACTGTTTTCACAAGGACAAAATTGCCCATCATACTGCATTACAAGAACGTGTCCCAGTTCATGGGTAAATATGACAGACATATAAAACAAACTGGGAGTTCTACAGGATTCCCTTTATGGTGGAGAATGGGGAGGGAGCAGGGGTGAAATGCTCCCAGTTCGGACCGGCTCGGGCGAGTAGGTAGCGATGATGGCCGGTGATTCGGATAACCGGTAGCAATGGCAGCTGGAGGCTCCACACACCCGCCCCATTCCCTGGACTCGGGGAATGCACCATTCCCGGACTCCTACTGCTCACCTTTCTCCCGCGGCTGGCTGTCAGGGAAGGCAAGCGCCCGAAAGGTAGCGGAGTCGCTCACTCTCCTTCTTGAATGACTCTGGTCCATGTGGTAGCTGCGCAAGCACGCATCATTTATTTAATTCAGCTGCAGGTTGGGTGTGCGCTTGCGAGCCGGCGTGTGCACCAGAGTGGCTCATTCAAGAAGGAGAGTGAGCAACTCCGCTACCTTTCAGGCACTTGCCTTCCCTAACAGCCAGGCATGGGAGAAAGGTGAGCAGTAGGAGTCTGGGAATGGTGCATTCCCCAACTCCGGGGAATCAGGCAGGTGGGCGGAGCCATGTAGCGAAGGGCGAGCAGGCAGCGGTTCTGCAGCAAGGCCGGAGTTGCGGAATGGTGCATTCTCCGACTCCTACTGCTCACCTGTCTCCCGCAGCTGGCTGTCAGGGAAGGCAAGCGCCTGAAAGGTACCAGAGTCGCTCCACATGCTGGCTGCGCAAGTGCACATCCAACCTGCCACTGAATTAAATAAACTGTGTGCTTGCGTAGCCAGCACGTGGACAAGAGCAGCTCATTCAAGAAGGAGAGTAAGTGACTCCCGTACCTTTCAGGCGCTTGCCATGGGAGAAAGAAATTTAAAAAGTTTTCCTACCGGGTTCTGTGGGCGTGGCTTGTTGGAAGGAGGTCTTGTGACTGAGTGGGCGTGGCTGTGAGTGACCTCAAGTTGGCCACACCCACTCAGTCACAGGACACCCCCCCAAGCCACACCCACAAAACTGGTAGGGAAAAATTTTAGATTTCACCCCTGGGAGCGAGCCGCACTGGGGCTGTCCTCATGACTCTTTGTCCGGTGAGTTTGAGTATATTTTTTGAATAACTATCTAGGGCAAGTGCCCTACAGGTATCCTGAGGAGGGAGGAAGAAGAAAGGAAGAATCAACATGACTTTCTTTGTCGAGGTACCATTAAAACTTGATTGATTCTTGGTTCTGGGTAAGAGCCAAAAGACGACTTGGTGGTAAATGAATGAAGGGAACCCTCTACCAGATTAAGAGCAGCAGGAGAGGGAGCCTACGAGAGTTGGTTTATATGAAGGTGTTGTTCTCTTTGTCTGTCTGTCTGTCTGTCTGTCTGTCTCTCTCTCTCTCTCTCTCTCTCTCTCTCTCTCTGCATGTGTGTGTGTTTTGCAGTGTGTGAGGAAGTGGTAGATGGGTACACTGATGACACTGAGACCTACTGTTTCCAGTGGGGTGCAAACCTAAACAACCTTTTATTTAAAACACAGCAATCATAGTAGAACTGATGAGAACAGTTGTAACTGAATAACACAGGACCATGATGGAAATGTCTTTCTCAAATAGTCATTGAGTGGCTTCACAATACTGTACATCCATAATAAGTTCATCATTAATCTTAACAGGGCAGAATTAGAGAAGGGTCGGTGTGCAGTGCGGTGTTGGCAGCCCATATTCTCTATCATCAACAATGCCTCTTGATCTTTCTTTGACATCCAATCTACTGTTGGTATAGCTGGCTATTGCTTGAGGTATCTTCAGTTCAGATGCTTCCTTTTCAAGCCTATCCTGGGGAGTTATTTTTCATTACAAATCAGAGATTTACTCAACTCATTCTCACAGAATGTATCACAAGGTTTCTTCACCTTCAAAGAAGCCAAATTTTTCAAAAGTAAATGTGTCGGGAAGACATCTTTAAAACATTGAAATTTCAAATTTCTTTGTTTTTCAGTTTGTCTATTAATTCCTGTCCTTATAGTGGATGTGTTGTTCATTCTTAACAAGGGTGTATTACACTGGTGTTCCTTCATCATTTATTTTATTATTTATTTATTAATTTTATTTCTATACCGCCCTTCTCCCGAAGGACTCAGGGCGGTGTACAGCCTGATTAAAAGCACAAGACAAACAGAATTTAAAATAAATTTACCTTTGTAGCACAGACTCTTCCCTGAAATTTTCCAAATAGGTTTCTCAGTCTACCTTTGAACCAGATAATCAGGCCAGAAGAAACAACTATGAGACAAAAGACACAGAATATTCCAGCTACAACTGAGATTTTCATATAAGCTTTAGCCTGTACTGAAACTGTAACTGGCCCACTGTCTATGCTACCTCCATAGCCTGTATTTCTGCAGTCTGGAGGGGCCCATCCAACATCACAGTGACAGTGTTTGAGAGTATTACAAATTCCCCGATTGTGGCACATTGTGACATTACAGTCGTATTTCAGAATGGACACATTGAGACAACTACCCTCAATGCACAACATGTTATTGCCACAAGGAGTACCATCTCTCACTGCTCCAATATCATTTACTTTCATCCCAGAGTGATAGTCAGTGCCCCAGCATTGATTAACTCCGGTGGAAGTATGAATTATTGTAGTGTGATCCTCCAAAGAAGGCATTTGTGTATTTTCACACTGGATACGGCCACACAGGCTATCCCCAGTATCACATTTCTTGTAAATTCCATGTTTAAGGCCACAGTTGCCAAAGCGATCACCTTTATTATTCACTTCTATGAAGCAAACTTCAGAAGCGACTTTTGATCCACTACCAAATATCATTTTGCACTGCATATCATGAGTCGTGCAGTTCCCATGATAACAATATACGCCATCATTGCATACGGCGCCATCTTGCACATGCATGTCTTCTGGACAGTGCTTCGAGGTCCCATTGCAATATTCAGGGAGATCACAACTGCTAATCTTCTCTCTGCAAACAGTTCCACGTTGACGATACTGGCAGTTAGCACAGCACAGTCCAAAGGCACAAACAGCCGCAGGGCGCAACATACAATTAGCTTGACAGCAGGGATCTGCCTTGCATTGTGTTTCTGACCCACAGTCACACTGCTCTCCATTTTCCACTCTTTTGTTACCACAGGATTCAAATTTAAATGTTGTGTTAGTGTCTGGTGAGACAAATAAACACCTAGTGTTTCTATAGTGGAAATAATCCTTATAACTGCAGTTACTAAATTTATCAGTCTCTGCTGCATAGGGTGCCATAATACATTCACTCTTTCCACAATGACAATATCCTTCATCATGTTCCATTCCAAGAACGTGTCCCAGTTCATGGGCAAATATTTCAGAAAACAAAAACAAACTGGAAGTTCTATATGATTCGATAGCACTTGCCCAGTGACTGCTACATATAGTTCCAATATAAGCAAGTCCTACTGTTATTCCAAAATGCTTATATGCAAATAAGTGAGCGACATCATTTTTTAAAATTTTAAGCAGATGGTTTCTTCTCCAAATATTAAACAATGAAAGTGTGCTACCTGCTACAGAGGTAATGTTTATAGGGTTGTTTTGTGACCAGATCACTAAGCCTGTTATTGACAGATGAACAGAAAGTGAATCGTAGAATGAATTTGCAGCGTGGACAATATCTAGAACTCGCATCGTAATAAAAGATTCATTTCTGTGAAACTGCAAATATCGTTCATGATCAATCACAATTGCTACCTTAACATATCTCGTATGTGGCCACCAGGATTTTCCAAAAATATTTTTGTTTCCAAGATTCTGTGTTTCAGGAATTATGTCTTGTTGATGGCTGTGCTCTTCCTCTCCTACTCCACAAGCCATTCGGAGAGCCCCTTCCTCTACTTCTAACTGAAACACCACGTGTTGAAAGGTAGAAGATTCCTGGACTGGTTCAATTTCATAGGTCTTATTTTCCATTTGCAGGAGACCTCTCAGTCCTCCTGAACATGTACTGAGGGTGACTCGAGAAGAAGACTTTCTCTGTATATATCCATGGTAGAAACAGTCATCTTTGATAAATGGATGATCCACCTGGAGATCATCTGCTGTATCATAGGTGAAGACAGGAAAGGCCTTTGGGATGAAGTTCCTTCTTTGCCTGAGGAACAACACCTGGGGATTTCCTTCAATGTGCAGGAGGTAGCTCACATGTTGGGGTTCTTCTTGGCCATACTTGGGAGACAGCTTCCTCGGGATGATGATGTTGTAAGAGGCATATCTGAAGCCCTGAGGAGGTGCCTGTCTAGAAGCTGCATTTTGGATGATCTTCAGCAATATCATACTCAACAATGCCACACAGGCATTCATTTTCACAGAATGTGGGTAGGAACTGACCCTATTCTAGAAAACAAATCCGAATATGGATGGGCACATGGGAATTGAGTGTATTTGTGTGTGAGAGAGACAGAGATGTTCAGACAGGCTTAAACGTTTGAAAATGAGGATTCTGTACATAGCAACAGAAAATGCAATAGATTTTGGAATGTAGGCGGAGTTTAAAGAATCAAATATAGAATACAAAAGCATAGCAATATTTATGAAGTTATTATGATGACTCATTATTTAATTGATTTTGATTAGTTCAAGTGAAATAGCCTGTCATACCAGGAGAGATGTGGCTCCGTTCCTCCGTTCACAAAGATCACTTTTAGGTAGAAAAAGTATAGAAACCTTTTACGTGTCAAATGGCCCAGCCTTTGCATTAGAATTTTCAAGCCTATTGAATTGAGTAGACAGAGAGACAGGCAGACAGGCAGGCAGAGAGAGGGAGGGAGGGAGAGAGAGAGAGAGAGGGAGGGGGAGAGAGAGAGAGAGAGAAGTATGTCAGTCTAGCTAATCTTAGATCTTCAAATCTAAGACGGGACCACAATCTACCATCACACCACTGAAATTTCATTCAAGATTTCAGAGCTTTAAACAGAATCTTTGTGTAGGGGAAGTTATCTGAATTTATTACCAATCTCTTGTTGATAGGAAGTAATGATGCTTGGAATGACTGAAGTAAGCAACAGAAGGTTTTGGAATAGATGTTGTAAGGTGACTACAGAAAACAATTCCAATAATCAAAATACTTTGTTTTACAGGTATTTTTCCCTAAAGGTTGTACCTGATGGGTGAAATTATATTAAGGACCATAAGCTTGCATTCTTAGCAAAAAAAACCCACTTAAAAGGCTGCTCACACTGAACTCCTTTTCATTTTTGAAACGGGACAGCAATACACAAGAGGTAGAAAAACAGCAAAAGTGTATGTCGTGTATAAAATGAGATGGTTGTAAACTATATGAAATGGCAAACAAGAAGAATAATTGTCCTGTTCAACAAAGACTGCATTGGATTTTACAGATTCATAATACTCCTGTTAAGTGGGGTCATGCTGATGACACCCAGCTGTACATCTCCACCCCAGGCCACCCCAACGATGCCCTTGAAGTGATGTCCCAGTGCCTGGAGGCCATGTGGGCCTGGATGGGGAGAAACAGGCTCTGACTCAACCCCTCCAAGACCGAGTGGCTGTGGCTTCCTGCGTCCCAATATAGCCAGCTGACACCATCGCTGGCTATTGGGGGTGAATCATTCACCCCCACGGAGAGGGCTCGTAACTTGGGCGTCCTCTTGGACGCACGGCTGTCTTTAGAAGATCATTTGATGGCCGTGGCCAGGGGGGCTTTTTATCAGGTTCGCCTGATACACCAGTTACGCCCCTTTCTAGATCGGGACTCCCTACGCACAGTCACTCAGGCACTCGTCACTTCCCGCCTGGACTACTCCAATGCTCTCTACATGGGGCTCCCCCTGGGGTGCACCCAGAGGCTCCAGCTGGTCCAGAACGTGGCCGCGTGGGGGATTATGGGGGCGCCAAGGCGCTCCCATGTGACACCTCTCCTGCGTCAGCTGCACTGGCTCCCAGTGGTCTTCCGGGTATGCTTCAAGGTGTTGGTGACCACCTTTAAAGCGCTCCATGGCTTAGGGCCGGGGTACTTACGAGACCGCCTTCTGCCACCAATAGCCTCCCACCGGCCAGTACGCTCGCACAGAGTGGGCCTCCTCAGGGTGCCGTCCGCCAGACAATGTCGGCTGGCGACCCCCAGGGGGAGAGCCTTCTCTGTGGCGGCGCCCACCCTCTGGAACAACCTCCCCCCAGAGATACGTACAATAACAGACCTCCGGATTTTTCGTCGGGCCCTGAAAACCTATTTATTTCAACTAGCTGGGCTGGCTTGAGTTAAATTTTAAATTGATTTTAAATTGGGTTGTTTTAATTTACAGCCAAAATATTTAATTATTTTAAACTGTTTTTTAAATTTTGTATGTTCTGTTTTTACTTGGCTGTTCACCGCCCTGAGTTCTATTTGGAGAAGGACGGTATAGAAATGGAAACAAATAAAAATAAAAAATAAATAAATAAAAGTCTACTAAAATTAGATTCCAGAAATGGATGTTTTGCTCTCTTAGCTTTCTTGTTAACTTCTCTATGTGTCTGTTGAGGGTTGAATTGTCTGAATACCAGGTTTGCCAGAATTTCCTTGCACTTTGGGTTTTAACTTTGTTGAGGATGCTGACTGTTTCCCCATTCAAATTATGGTCGAGTCTATTTGTGTGTTATCCATGTGTTATGTGATTAAGGAGTTTTATTGTGTCATCTCTCTGCTAGTTGGTGTTCATGGATGTGGTGTGCTGGTCATCTGCTGTCTAGCCTACCTAGTGGCTGATACAGTCCTTCAGGGGTGGGTTCTAAATTTTTTTACTACCGGTTCTGTGGTTATGGCTTATTTTGTGGATGTGGCTTATTTTGTGGGCGTGGCTTGATGGTCATGTGACAATTATTTAGGATTTAGCAGAAGTAGTGGTCTACCAGGCTGTACTGATCTACCCATTTATTTTTGCAGGCACTGGTCTACTCATGTATTTTTGAAGGCACTGATCTACTCAAGTATTTTTGCAGGCACTGGTCTACTCATGTATTTTTGCAGGCACTGATCTACTCATGTATTTTTGCAGGCACTGGTCTACCTATTTATTTTTGCAGGCACCGGTCTACTCATTTGTTTTCTTTTAACTCTGATCAACTGTAGGGCGGCCCTTTGAAGCCCCGCGGCAAGAGTTTAAACAGTTTTTTTCCCTCTAGCCATCAGCTGGGACTCAGGAGGCAGCAATAGATTGGGGGTGGGGCCAAATAAAAGGTAAGAATAACGCAGGGGGTGGCGGGGGCGGGGGGTTAGAACTGGTTCAGTGACATCATATCGTCACCGCTACCAGCTCGGCGGAACCGGGAGGAATCGGGAGGAACCCACCACTGCAGTCCTTACCCTGTATATTGTAGATGACACCTCTTTTTTGGTTAGTTGGTTTGTTTATCATTCATTCATTCATTCATTCATTCATTCATTTATGAGAATGTATATAGCATCCTATTAACTCACAGTGATGCTAGGTGGCTTATAGACAATAGAATATGTGTAAAATATAATAATAAAAGTAAAATAAAATAATAACGCCCTGTCAGTGACTATACACAATCAAATCAGCCATTTAAAGGGCTCTATTCCATTCTCTGTTCTTCAAACCTGCTGGTGAAACCACATCTTCAGATCCTTATGAAAGAATGTCAGGCGCCAGTCTAATTTTTGGAGGGATAATGTTCCAGAGAGACAGAGCCACTATAGGGGCCATTCTGCAAGAGACTGTCACTCAGATAACCTGGTCCCAAGGCTGAAGGGCTTTAATGGTGACAACCAGCATCATGAATTGCACCCAGAAGCAAATTGGCAACCAATGCAATTCCCATGTGAGAGGTATCACATGTGCACATAGAGGTCTGCACAAAACCATGCAGACCAATGGAAACTGAACCAACTGGAGCTTCCGGAGGCTTTTCAAGGGCAGCTATATGTAGAGTGCATTGCAGTAGTCAAGACAGGTGACTAAGGCATGAATAACCGTGAATAGGGATTGTTGGTCCAGGAAAGGATGTAATTGGTGCACAACTTGCATTGTGCAAAGCCCCTCTGCACACAACTGCCACCTGCTCTTTCAAGCAGGAATCGCAAATCCAGGAGAACCCTGTTTATTCTCTCAGTCTGTTTGGCGCAGAACCACCCCATCCAAGACCAAAGATGGCAATTGTCCATGGACCAAAGAGCCCCAAACCCAGATTCACACAATCTTGCCAGGGTTCAGGTTCAACCTGTTTTTTCCCCACCAGTCCCTAACAGCCTCCAGGTACTATGTGAAGGAGATCAGAGCATCACTTAACTCCCCATGGACTGAGATATATAGCTGAGTATCATAAGCATATTGCTGATATCTCAGTCCATGGTAATGGATGATCTCACCTAATGGCTTCATGTAGATTTTAAATAGCAGCGGAGGAAGCCCGGTGGAACTCCGCAAGACAGTGCACAAGCTTCCTATTAACACTGGGAGGGAGGGAGGAAGTTAACCAGGATACCACAAAGTCCCCTATTCCCAACCCCTGAAGTCACTCCAGAAGGATACCATGGTTGATGGTATTGAAAGAGGCCAAGTAGAGCAAGGATGGATGCACTATCCCCATCCTGCTCCTGCCAGAAACCATCAAAATATCTGACCAATGCTGTTTCTGTCCCATATCCAGGCCTGAATCCTGACTGGTAGAGGTCTAGATAATCCATTTCATCCAGAAACCTCTGGAGCTGCCACATAATTACCTTCTCAACAACCTTCCCCAAAATGAAAACAGTTGAAAACAGTCCAACCTTCTTAATAAGAGGGTGGACCGCAGCCTTATTAAAGTGCTGGGGCACTACCCTCTCCTGTAAAGAAACATTAATCACCACCAGAATCTAACCACATGTCATCTCCCAGGAAGCTTTCACAAGCCAGGAGGAGCATGGGTCTTGTTGTGGCCCATCAACAGCCTGTGCAGCTAGTAGCTGATTCCAACAGCGAGGAGGCTGGTATGGTGCTGCACCAGCAGGCTGTGCAGCTGGCACTCGAGTCAGACAATGAGAAGGCTGGTGAAGATGTGGCGCCAGAGGCAGGGATTCAGCCAGGGCCTTCAGAACCTCCAGAAGCTTCCATGGGTGAAGAGGAAGAAGAGGAGGAGCGTCTTCTCGATGCACGGGCGCGCAGAGCTGCCAAAAGGCAGGAGTGGCTCCTCAGGAGGAGGTCTCCTCGAGAGTAAGGCTTGGGGCTAATTGGCCACTCCCTTAGCTTATTTATGGAAGGACAATGACTGAGGCAATTTGCAGGGAACAACTTCGTTCACTCTCCTTCACGTCTGGATCTTAGTTCTCTTATCAGTTTCCTGCAAATTGTTTCTGGGCTTTCTGCCAACCATAGTAAGATTACGATTATTTATTCTTTGGATTCTTGTAGGCTATTAAGAAAATTAATTAACAGCCTTTGTTTGAAAAAGACTGATTTAATTTAGTAAACTAAGGTTTGTACAGACTTTGTGTGTGCTGCGTTCTTTGGGGTTTGTAGCTGGGGCAGAACAGGTCTAAAACAAAGATGCTTGCATGCATCCATCCTGGGAACCTGTCCACTTCCTCAAGAGCAGTAGAGTGAAACTGTTTCCAGATAACAGGGCAAGAATCTGCCCCAGGAGCCTCCAGCAGATTAGCAACTATGCCAGTATCTAATTCAGAACAAAGTTGAGTGATGTTGTCTTCCAGAAAATCCACAAATTCCTCAGTGCGCCCCTTCAGGTGGACCACCGTCTCCTCCTTCCCCAGGAAGAGATAGCTCTTGGGCATTCAGGCCAGGCCTTAGCTCCAACTGATCACAGCACACAGAAGGTAGTTCACTGAAATCCAGGGGAGTCCAGGGAAGGCACATAGTCATAAATCATCCACCTCATATTCTCTGTATCATCAAGCTGTACCTTTCCAATCTCTCCGCTCTTCAGGCTCTCAGCCTTTCTGCTTTTCCACTTTACTTAAGGTGTTTTGGAGGGCTTTAATTTATTTTGCACACTATGGTGATACCCTGTTGTTATAGTAGTCAGTGGTACCAGATCACCAGGTCAACAGAAATTAACACCCAGTTAAGCAGGGATTAAGCCACATTAAATAAATGTTGAAAATATGATCTCATTAGTGGCTTTAGCAAAATTATCCAAACTGACTTGAAGCAACAGCATGAGAAAAAATTCAAAAATCGTGCATTTAGGTGAAAAGTTTGGCTTCACTATTAACAAAACTACCAGGACCGCATACTCAAAAAAGTTTTAGAAAAGATGCAGATCTTGAGTTCTTGTGGACTTTTAAAATGCAGAGCAATATTTGGAAGTGTTATTTATTGGACTTGACACTACTGACTACAAACTCCCCCATCTGCCCCACAGTACATCCAGGATACAGAACCGTTCAGTTTAGGGGTGAAATGCTCCTGGTTCGGACTGGATTGCCCGATCTGATAGCAATGGTGGTGGGTGGTTCGGAGAACCGGTAGCAAACATCCCTGCCACCACCTCCATGCCCAGCTGAGCCACGCAATCATCAGAGGCTTTTAAAAAAAAATTTAAAAGCATTTTTTCTATAACCTCTTCCGCCGAAAAAATGCTTTTAAAAGTTTTTTAAAAAAAGCCTCTGATGATCGTGCGGCTCAGCTGGGATTGTCAGAGGCTTTTAAAAGCATTTTTTTAAAAACCTTTTTGGCCAAAGAGGTTGTAGAAAAAATGGCTTTAAAAGTAAAAAAAAAAAAAAGTTGGCCACGCCCACCCAGTCACATTACCCACCCCCACCAAACCACGCCCACAGAACCGGTAGTAACAAATTTTACATTTCACCACTGCTTCAGTTAGATGGAACATACCCAATCTAAACTCCGTGACGTTCACCACCAACTTGGACAATTTTCAAAATTTTAAGAGGGAAAGCTTCTAGAAGAGTTTAAGGGGAAAAAAAACATCCACAAGGATTAAGGAACTAGCTACTACAGCAGTTTTAATTCTTAGTCCTTTGCAGAGAGGTTCATTATAGTTCATCATAGTTCCTTCTAGAGAATTTTAGTAGCAAAGATTGAAAGTGAACCATAAGTCTGGCCCCCATCCACTTGTCCAAATGTCCATTCACCAGACCACAACAAGAAGAATTTGGCAAATACTAAGACTGATAATAAATTCCCAATTCACCCGCCATCTCTTCATGTCCAGGAATAGCCTATCCAGAACCAGCTATGTGAATTATCTTACTGACAGTACCAAATGTGTATCATTCACTGCTGCTTATCCCCTCATGTTAGATTAATGAGCTTCCTTCAGGCATTCATCTTTTATTTTTAAATATGCAGAAAGACAGGTTAGTCTTTCTCACACATTTGAATCATTTTCATGGATAGCATTCCTGTCATTTCCCAAAATAAATAAGGGATAAAATGAGAGTGGAAGGTAGAACATTTTTTTCCTCTTGAAAACTGCACAAAATTTAGATTAAAATCTCACCAAATTCAACACAGTACCACTTTAGATAAGGCAGCAGTAGGATATAGCATAAAAACAAACAAAAAATAATAATTATCTTATGGGTCCCTTATTTCCATTTCGTTTACTTAGTGTGACATGTTTTGGATGTGACACCCTGTTTTTCCACAATTTAAAAATAAATCAGTAGAGTACAAGGCAGTGAAGGACTGGCAGCTAGACTTAGTAGCATTGGGATCTTGGTCACCAGAGAGTCAAGATGTGGCTTTTTAAAGAAAAACCATAAATTGAGTCACATAGCAATGGATCAAGGAAGGAACAGATCTTTGTGCAAGAACATCTGCTGCATTTGGAGCTGACTCACTGGTGGACTTTCTTCTTGTTAGTACAGTACTCTGGATCTCTGTTGAATGTAAGCACAATTGGCCAGCCTTGGAAGCAAAAGGGAAGGCTGTCCAGTTAACATTCTCATTATGGTGGAGAATGGGGAGGGAGCCACACTGGGGCTGTCCTCATGACTCTTTGTCCGGTGAGCTTGAGTATATTTTTTGAATAACCTATCTAGGGCAAATGCCCTACAGGTATCCAGAGAAGGGAGGAGGAAGAAAGGAAGAATCAACATGACTTTCTTTGTTGAGGTACCATTAAAACTTGATTGATTCTTGGTTCTGGGTAAGAGCCAAAAGACGACTTGGTGGTAAATGAATGAAGGGAACCCTCTACCAGATTAAGAGCAGCAGGAGAGGGAGCCTATGAGAGTTGGTTTATATGAAGGTGTTGTTCTCTTTGTCTGTCTGTCTGTCTGTCTGTCTGTCTGTCTCTCTCTCTCTCTCTCTCTCTCTGCATGTGTGTGTGTTTTGCAGTGTGTGAGGAAGTGGTAGATGGGTACACTAACGACATTGAGAGCTAATGTTTCCAGTAGGGTAAAAACAAACATAAACCAACCATCCAAAAACATTTTATTTAAAACCGATCATATCATAGTAGAACTGATGAGAACAATTGTAACTGAATAACACAGAGGACCATGTTGGAGATGTCTTTCTCCAATTGTCACTGAGTGGTTTCACAGTACTGAACATCCATAATAATTTCATCATTAATGTTACCGGCCAGGGCATAGTTAGAGAAGGGTCGGTGTGCAGTGCTGTTTTGGCAGCCCAAGTTACCTATAATCCACAATGCCTCTCAATCTTTCCTTGACATCCAATGTACTGTTGGCATAGCTGTCTATTGGTCAAAGGATCTGCATCTCACATGCTTCATTTTCAAGCCTATCCTGGAGAGTTCTCTTCAGAGATCGACTGATGATCACTGCAGGTCAATCCTGAAGCAGACTCAATCAGTAGCTTCAGATGATTCTAAAGTTCATTTAAGCGTTCACTCAATAATAAAAGTATTTATCAGGCTACAGAAAAAGCCACCTATTATTCATTGTATCTGTAGCAGTTTTTTTTAGTCAATGGCTTTGGTGGGAGAGGAACAAGCAGTTTTTCATCAATCCTGGAAAGAAATTCCCTGACTTAAAGCAAGAGAGACACAGGTTAATCTATTATGATGACTGACTGGACTAATTCTTAGTGGGAATAAAAATATTCTAGCAGAAAAATGAAGAACTAATAAAAAACTGATAATGGATTTTAATTGTGATTTCTTGCTACTACAACTTTCTGCATATTAATAGAAACTAAGAACCATCACACTGGGACAAGCTGCTTCTGAATTACCTCTTCCTTCCAACTTGAACTTGGAGTTTTAAGATCCAAAATTAAAACAATTTAGAAATGAGAGATTTGCTTGACCTACTCTGACTGAATTCTACTTTACATAGATCAGGGGGTTTCTTCCCCTCCGAAGAAGCCAAATTTCCTAATACGAAATGTGTCTGGAAGACATCTTTAAACAATGAAATTATTGATGTCTTTGTTTTTCAAATTGACTGTGCTTACCCTGGATGGGTTTTTCATTCTTACCAAAGGTGAGTTACACTGGTGTTCCTTCATCATTTGATTTCATAGCATGGACTCTTCCCTGAAATTTTCCACATGGGTTTCTTAGCCCATTCTTGAACCAAATAACCAGGCCAGTACAAACAATTGTGAGACAAAAAGCACAGAGCATTCCAATTACACTTGAGGTTTTCATATAGGCTTTAGCCTGTACTGAAACTGGAGGTGGCCCACTGTCTATGCTACCTCCATAGCCTTTATTTTGGCAGTCTGGAGGAGCCCATCCAACATCACAGTGACAGTGTTTGAGAGTGTTACAAACTCCCCGATTGTGGCACATTGTGACATTACAGTCGTATTTCAAAATGGATACATTGAGACAACTACCCTGAATACACATCATGTTATTGCCACAAGGAGTACCATCCCTCACTGATCCAATATCATTTACCTTCATCCCAGAGTGGTAGTCAGTGCCCCAGCATTGATTAACTCCGGTGGAAGTATGAATTATTGTAGTGTGATCCTCCAAAGAAGGAATTTGAGTATTTTCACACTGGATACGGCCACACAGGCTATCCCCAGTATCACATTTCTTGTAAATTCCATGTTTAAGGCCACAGTTGCCAAAGCGATCACCTTTATTATTCACTTCTATGAAGCAAACTTCAGAAGCGACTGCTGCTCCACTGCCAAATATCATTTTGCACTGCATATCATGAGTTGTGCAGTTCCCATGATAACAATACACGCCATCATTGCACAGGGCGCCATCTTGCACATGCATGTCTTCTGGACAGTGCTCCCAAGTCCCATTGCAATATTCAGGGAGATCACAACTGCTAATCTTCTCTCTGCAAACAGTTCCACGTTGACGATACTGGCAGTTAGCACAGCACAGTCCAAAGGCACAAACAGCCGCAGGGCGCAACATACAATTAGCTTGACAGCAGGGATCTGACTTGCATTGTGTTTCTGACCCACAGTCACACTGCTCTCCCTTTTCCACTCTTTTGTTACCACAGGATTCAAATTTAAATGTTGTGTTAGTGTCTGGTGGGACAAATAAACACCCACTGTTTCTATAGTGGAAATAATCCTTGTAACTGCAGTTACTAAATGTATCACTCTCTGCTGCATAGGGTGCCATAATGCATTCAATCTTTCCACAATGACAAAATTGTTCATCATGCTGCATTCCAAGAACGTGTCCCAGTTCATGGGTAAATATGACAGACATATAAAACAAACTGGGAGTTCTATAGGATTCAATAGCACTTGCCCCATTCATGCTACATATAGTACCCATATATGCAAGTCCTACTGTTATCCCAAAATCTTTATAAGCAAATAAATGACCAACATCATTCTTTAAAATGTTAACTAAATTGTATGTTCTCCATTCATTAAATGAGGCAAGTGTGTCATCTGCTACATGGGAAATTTTTATGAGATTTTTTTGTGACCAGATCACTAAGCCTGTTATTGATACATGAACAGAAAGTGCATCAAACAATGAATTTGCAGCATGCACAATATCTAGAACTCGCAAGGTAATAAAAGATTCATTTCTGTGAAACTTCAAATATCGTTCATAATCAATCACAATTGCTACCTTAACATATCTCCTATGTGGCCACCAGGATTTTCCAAAAACGTCTTTGTTTCCAAGATTCTGTGTTTCAGGAATTATGTCCTTTTGATGAGTCTGTTGTTCCTCTCCTACTCCACAAATCATTCGGAGAGCCCCTTCCTCTACTTCTAACCGAAACACCACGTGTTGAAAGGTAGAAGATTCCTGGACCGGTTCAATTTCATAGGTCTTATTTTCCATTTGCAGGAGACCTCTCAGTCCTCCTGAACATGTACTGAGGGTGACTCGAGAAGAGGACTTTCTCTGTATAAATCCATGGTAGAAACAGTCATCCTTGATAAATGGATGATCCACCTGGAGATCTCCTGCTGTATCATAGGTGAAGACAGGAAAGGCCTTTGGGATGAAATTCCTTCTTTGCCTGAGGAACAGCACATGGGGATTTCCTTCAATGTCCAGGAGGTAGCTGACATGCTGGGGTTCTTCTTGCCCGTACTTGGGAGACAGCTTCCTCGGGATGATCACGTCATAAGAGGCATATCTGAAGCCATGAGGAGGTGCCTGTCTAGAAGCTGCATTTTGGATGATCTTCAGCAATACCACACTCAACAATGCCACACAGGTACTCATTTTCACAAAACGAGGGTAGGAACTGACCATATTTTGGAAAACGAAGAGAGATATTGACAGATAGAGATAGATAGATAGATAGATAAAGAGATAGAGAGGGAGGGAGGGGGGGAGAGAGAGAGGGAGAGAAAGAGAGAGAGAGAGAGAGAGAGAGAGAGAGAGAGAGAGAGAGAGAGAGAGAGAGAGAGAGAGAGAGAGAGACTTAAAGATTTGAAAATGAGGATTCTGAACATACCGGTAGCAACAGAAATGCAGTAGATTTTTGGAATGGAGGCGGAGTTTAAACAACCAGTGTAGAATAACTACCATTAATATCCTAGTACTCTTTAAGTTATCTAACAGGAATAAATTGTATATTTTCTATGGTTGGCCCAAGGTGTGAATTGAAGTTCAATAATTGAGTGGCTAGTGAAGTAGCCTATCACACCAGGAGACATGTGGCTTTGTTAGAGCTCAAAATCAATAACTTGCTGAAGCTTCTAATTTCTAATTCATGCTTATTTGGCTTTTCCTCCTTTCCTCCAGGTCATGAAAGACTAGTGCTCGACCACCTGAGAACAATCTGCTTTTAGGTCCCTTGCAATTTGCCTGCCGAGCAAATAGATTTACAGATGATGCTGTTAATATGACTCTGCACTACATCCTACAACATCTTGAATCTCCAAAGACATATGCAAGGGTCCTCTTTGTAGACTTCAGCTCAGCATTCAATACCATCATTCCAGATATTCTTATAACTAAACTAAATCAGCTAGCTGTACCTGACCACTCTTGTAAATGGATCATAAGCTTCCTAACAGACAGGAAGCAGCAGGACAAGCTAGGCAAAATCAAAACTTAAAATGGACACCTAACATCAAAAACATCACCAAGAAAGCTCAACAAAGAATGTTCTTTCTGAACTAACTCAGAAAGCTCAAACTGACCAAGGAGTTGCTGATCGAGTTCTACAGAGCAATTATGGAGTCTGTTATCTGCACCTCCATAACTGTCTTCTTTGGCTCTGCAACCAAACAAGACGAACATAGAATTCAACGGATAATTAGAACTGCAGAAAAAACAATTAATGCCAACCTGCCTTCCATTGAGGATCTGTATACTACAGACCCCTCACATCCTGGACATAAATTGTTTCAGGTTCTACCCTCAAAACGATACTATAGGGCACTGCACACCAGAACAACTAGACACAAGGACAGTTTTTTCCTGAATGCCATCACTCTGCTTAACAACCAATTCCCAACAACACTGTCAAATAATTTACTAAGACTGTATTACTATTATTCTTCTCTTCCTTACTAGTATCTATCTCTTCCCACTTATTACTATAACCATGTTGCTTTTATCTTTCAATTTATATTGTTTTTATTAGTTTCCTAGTCTCATTTGATAGCTTATTAGTAACCTTGACTATCACTAAGTGTTGTAACTTTTTATTCTTGAATGTATTTTATTCTCCTTATGTACACTGAGAACATATACACCAAAGACAAATTCCTTGTGTGTCCTATCACACTTGGCCAATAAAGAATTCTATTCTATTCTACTCTATTCTTTGGCTATAAAAGGATCTGAGGCTTTTTCATACCAAGTGGCTCAGTCTTTGCCTTAAGAATTTTCACAACTATTGGGGAGTGAGGCAGAATCTGTTAAAGACCACAAAGTTGCACTCTTAGCACAAACAACCCCAATTTTAAAGGCTGAACAGAATGTGGTTTTATGTTACGTGAAAGATCAACAAGAAGAATAATTGTCCTGTTCAAGAAAGATTGCATTCGATTCTATAGATTCTATGCATCTGATGTTGAATGGGATCAAAAGCCTACTAAAAATAGATTGTTTTGATGTCTTTGCTTCTTTTTTAACTTTTTCATTATCTCTTTCCAATGGTCTACAAATATTGTTTTATTTCTATGTGCCTGTTGATGGCTGATTTGTTTGAATACCAAGAATCCAAGAATTCCCTTGCACTTTGAGAATGAGCTTAGTCTAGGACAGTGATGGTGAACCTTTTTGGCATTGCGTGCCAAAAGTCTAAGCACGCGTGCGCTGTTGCGCTCCCGCGTGCCGGAACCCATAGTGCAATGCGCGCCCCCATTTATGCATGTGTGCACGACAACCCCCACGCTCCCTCTACACATGCGCCACACTGTGCATGCATGCCCCCCAATGCACCCCCCACACTTTTTCCAAGTGGGCCGGCATACTTCTTACCAGAGGACAACTAGGTACCAGCCCGTTCCCTGGTGAGACAGCTGTTCCCTGCCCGGCGCATGGTGCTGCCAAGATGGCTTGGCTGATGATCAGGCAACTCCAAAGTTTCCTGCTAAACTTGTTCTTTCTCTTGCCCGTCTTCTTTCCCTGTTTAAAAGAGCCGCGCTTGTAGGGGGGAGAGATCTGACTAAAGAGCTGTGCTTTAGCTGTGCTAAAGAGCTGCCTCCTGCCTTCCACGATCTCCAAAGTTTCTCCCCCATGGAATCCTAGCTTTTTCCTGCCTTCCACGATCTACAAAGTTTCTCCCCCATGGAATCCTAGCTTTCTCCTGCCTTCCACGATCTACAAAGTTTCTCCCCCATGGAATCCTAGCTTTCTCCTGCCTTCCACGATCTCCAAAGTTTCTCCCCCATGGAATCCTAGCTTTCTCCTGCCTTCCACGATCTCCAAAGTTTCTCCCCCATGGAATCCTAGCTTTTTCCTGCCTTCCACGATCTCCAAAGTTTCTCCCCCATGGAATCCTAGCTTTCTCCTGCCTTCCACGATCTCCAAAGTTTCTCCCCCATGGAATCCTAGCTTTCTCCTGCCTTCCACGATCTACAAAGTTTCTCCCCCATGGAATCCTAGCTTTTTCCTGCCTTCCACGATCTACAAAGTTTCTCCCCCATGGAATCCTAGCTTTCTCTTGCCTTCCCCGATCTCCAAAGTTCCTCTCCCATCGAATCCTAACTTTTTCCTGCCTTCCACGATCTCCAAAGTTCCTCCCCCAATAGAGTGCCTCCTGCCTTCCGTGTCTCCTCAGATTTTTGCAGTTTCTCCCCCCATCGTGTACTAGCTTTCTCCTGCTTTCCTGCCATGGAGAGGCATCTGCAGAGGGTAGAACCTGCAGAGATTGGGGAAGGCCCTGCCTCCATTCATGCGCAGCAGAGACCAGAAGACCAGCTGGCCGATTGGAGGTGCGCACATGTGCGGTGGACCTGGGCTGGGGCGATGGCTGGCATGCCAGCAGAAAGGGCTCTGCATGCCACTTGTGGCATGCATGCCATAGATTCTCCATCACTGGTCTAGGATGACCATTTCCCCATTCAAATTATGGTTGTGTCTGTCCATGTGTTTTGGGATTAAGGAGTTTTCATTGTGTCTTCTCGTTAGTGGGTGTTCATGGCTGTGCTGTGCTAGTCTTTTGCTGTATCTCATACCTAATAGTTGTTACAGTCCTTGTCAGAGTATATTCAGAGTATATTCATCAACTGGAATAGGACATGGTAACAAGGTCAGCCAATGTATAGGCATAGCAACTAAATCAGCCAATGAGGGCTGTTTGGGAACTGAGACAAACTGGAGCCAGGGCATCTTAGTCTCCAGCTTCTGAGTCTGTGCAGAGAAACTGAAACTAGTCTGCTCTGAAATGAAACAAGTCTGGATTTGCCTCTCTGCTGAACTGCTGCCTGTTAGTTTTGCTTGTAACTGCTACTACTTTGAAGAAGAATCTATATTGGTATTGTACATTTATCTTCATGTATTATATGTATATAAAGACATTAATGAATCCTGCTGAATCAGTTTACCTGTGTGTGCTTTCTGGATTTGATTTCTACTGCAAACACTGAGATGTTATGGGCTCAGAGCACACAGAAGACTGTATTGTAATTAAGCTGAAGGACTGCCTGTGTTAAAAGGAGAAACAAGGCAGAGAAAGCTTGCAGGATGGCTGCTGTTGAATTTAAGGAGAGTTCACTGCCTCGTTTGGGACAGAAGAACTAGTATTTGGGCTGCAAAGATGGAATGTTTTCTGAAGTCAAAGGAGCTCTGGGATATGGTTATTAATCCACTCCAGGCATTATCAGCTGCAGATCAGAGGCAGCATGATAAAGCAATGGTTTATATCATCTTAAGTTTAGAAGATGAACAATTTATCAATGTTGCTGATTTAAAGATTGCACATGAAGTCTGGCTGAAGTTAAGAAGTGTGCATGTGAGTGTGTCTGCATGCAATATTGTACAATTATCAAGAAAATTATACAGAGCCTGTTTGCAACCAGGAGAATCTGTGGAACAGCATTTTGTACAAATGCAAACTTTCTTTGTGGAGTTAGAACAGTGTGGAATGAATATTCTTGAGTCTCAAAGAGTGCTGCTGGTGTTAAACAGTCTGGATGAAATGTGGGACATTGTTTCTGCAATGTTTGAGTGCAAACCAGAGCAGGAGCTGCATTTGGAGGCTTTAAAGGCTTGTTTGGTTGCTGAGGAGCAGAAATGCCATTATAGAAAAAGCCACGAGGAGAAATTCCTGGGGAGGGGGCCCAAGGAGCAGAGAGAACAATGGAAAATTCCACAGACTGACTTATCTGCAGATACCCTAGCTACAGACAAGATGTCTGCAAAGAGAAATGTAGCAGCAGAAGGGATCAGAATACAGCCCAGCAAGCCCAGCAACAGAGGCGGTGCTTCATTTGTGGTGAAAATACACATTTGAAGAAGGACTGTTTGCAAGGAAAAAGTTATTTGCAAGACAAGAATTATGTGCAAGGAAGACAATTGCAAGATGGACAAATTGCTACTGCAAAAGTTGGCTATTGCAATAGCAGAGACAAATGGTTGATAGACAGTGGGGCAAGTCTAACAATTGTTAACAATTCTAAATTGTTTTTCAGTATGGATCCAGCTGCTGGAGATGCAATAGTCTTGGCAAATGGCCAGAAGGCTAAAGTCATTGGAAGAGGCAGTGTGCAAATTCCATATCTGGAAACGAGGTTTAATGATATATTATGTGTGCCAGAAATGGAGCATAATTTGCAGAGTGTCTCTAGTTTAGACAAACAAGGATTTGAGACCATATTTGTAAATGGGAGGTGTCTCATAAAGAGAAACAGGAATGTATGTGCACAGGGCATAAAAAAGAATAATCTTTATGTGTTGCGGGGACAAAAGGTTCAATGTGCACAAATATTTGGAAATGTGCCACAACACAATTCTTGCGTTCATCTCTTGTACAGGAAGCTTAGCCATACTAGCTTCTGAGTTTTGCAAAAGATGGACCAGTTTGGAGAAGGATTAAATTTAAAGGGATGTAAGGCATACTTGGACTGTGCAGTATGCAAATCATCAAAGTCCAAAGCATTCCCAGTAAGCAAGTGTAGCAAAAGGCAGACAACAAGAGCTCTAGAGCTGGTACATGCAGATTTGGTTGCACCAATGCAAGCCAGTTTGGGAGGAGCAAAGAATGTGCGGTTCATTGTAGATGACTACAGCAGGTTTGGGTTCTGCTATTTACTAAATAGAGGTACTACAGAAATTTAAGCAATGGGTAAGCTTCGTAGAAAGAAGATATAAACAGCAGGTATGTCAGCTGAAAACTGGCAGAGGTTCAGAATTTATGTCAAAAAGTTTTCAACAGTGGTTGGGACAGTTTGGTATAAAACACAGATGCACAAATCCATACACAGCAGCTGAGAATGGTATAGTTGAGAGATGAAATAGAGTCTTACAAACAACAAAGGACTCACTGCTGGAGGACTGTGGTCTGAGCAGGTCATATTGGGGTGAAGCCATGTTGACTGCTAATTATTTAATTAATAGGCTGTGGAATTCATCCATAAATGATACTCCATATGCAGTGCTATATGGGAGAAAACCATCTCTGGCACATTTAAGGGTTTTTGGAAGCAATCATGGGTGCATATTCCAAAAGCAGTTAGAAGTAAGGGACAACCAAAGGCTAGAAAGCTCAGGTTTATGGGCTATGAGCCAGGTTCTAAAAGCTATTGTATTAGCAATGGGAGCAAAAGAATAGTGATTTCCTGGTCTGCTAGCTTTCAGAGCAAAATTGGAAAAGAATTGATCGTATTTTTGGAATGATTTACTTAGTGACAATGATCCACTTAGTGATGGAAACTCACCTAGTGAGAGACTTCCGGTTGGTGCTGCAGGGACACAGACGGGGAAATGGCGAGCTCCGCTGAGCCCTGCCAAATCCCCTCTGCTAAGCTGCCGCCGATAGGTCTGCAGACCTCCCCTGTCTTGTAGGGACAGGGGGACAAGAAGGAATGCCTTGGGTGGCCGAGAGGAACGGGCAGGTTCCTCAGGGCCGGAGGCTTCTCCTTCACGCCGGCGGCAGCGGGACGGCAGCCATGGTGCTGCCTTGAAACTGCGGCAACCGGGAACAAGGATTGTGTTGGAGGAAGAAGATGAAGAAAGAGCAAAAATCAAGAAGCCGGGTGAGTGACACCAACCCAGCCAATAACGTACCTATTTGGAATTATTGGAAAATAAGACCCCAAAATTAAAAGCGGCTGTTGGACTGCGGGGCTTAAAGATTGAAAAGGAAAAAAAATGGGTAAAAGACCCAAATTGAATTTTGTTGCAGTAAATTTAAACTGTATGATTTGGTATTAATAAATTTTTGAAATTTGACTGTGCCTTTAACTGGAGTGGAGAGGAGAAATGGATATTCCTGAGAATTAATGCCTCCAAAAGAAAATGAAGCTAATGAAGATAGAGATGGATGGCTATAAAATAGCCATGGAGTCTGCAGTGATTAAACAGGGAAGTGGATTGAAGAAATTTCCCTTTCTGGGTGGAAAAGAAACATGTTAATTGGCTTTTTACCTTGGATTACTTGAAATTAATATTGGATATAAGGATTTTGGAGATTCCTACTCTGTCCCAGATGATTTTAAGAAAGAAGAAAGAAAGAACATTTTGGACTTTAACAATGGAGACTGACAAAACTAGGTGTGGCGTAGTTAACAAAGACAGGAAGCTGATGCACTATGCTTGGATCAGACATTTTAAAAGTTTTAAAGGGACATACAGAAATTCTTTACTTTGAACTGATGAACCTTGAAATAGAGCACTTTGTACAGAGAGGAAAAGGAAGAAAAGGAAGAATTAAAGTGGATAAATTTAAATGTGACTAACTGAAATGTAAAGTTTAAAAGCCTATGTATATATGATAAAGTTTAAAAGCCTAGGTATATATGATTTTTGGATAAAAACAGGAAGGGTTGTGAAATAATAAAAATAGAAAATAAGAGGTGGCTATTAAAATAGTGGATGATATCAAGGGGATAAAAATAATAAAGAAGAATATATTTTGAGGCAGGAAAATTTTAAGAAAATGTACTGTTTGATGTAATACGTTTTAATTTTAATTTGCAAACAAATGTTAAACTGATGAATAAGGATTGATTGAACAAAATACAAGATACACAGATGCTAGTGATTAGTATTGAATTAAGGTAATACAAGTTGGAAATGATGACTATTATGAAATATACTGAGACTTAAATTGAAAGAGCAGGATGGGAAAATGATATAAAACAGATAATTATATAACAGTTAAAATGTGTGGGATGGATACCAACTAGATAAGAGTTTAAGACTCGGTGGAAATATGTTGGAAATTAATTCAAAATGCTGGAAACAGCCAAACAAATAGGAGGAGAGTTGGAGGAAACTATGCTGGAAATCAGCCAAACAATGGAGGGAGTTAAGGAGGAGACTATGCTGGAAATCAGCCCACAAAATGCTGGAAACAGCCAAACAAATAGGAGGAGAGTTGGAGGAGATTGAGGAACTATTCTAAAATCAACTAAATAGTTGGTGTTTTGGAGGGGATCAAGCTGAGAATTAATCAAATAGAACAAGCTGGAAGATAGTTAAATATTAGAGGGAGATATAGTGGAAAATATATTAGAAATTGGAGTAAATAAAATATTCCTTTGAGAGAAATCTGTGTAATATGTAAACTGGGAGGAAAAAAAAACCTAAGGTAAACTGATTTGAGAATCAGGGTCAAAGGATTAAAATTAGATAAAATGTTGTTTTATAAAATATAATAAAAATGGAGTGGTATTGAATTGAAACTAAGAATAAATGGTGATAAAATTGTAAGGTAAACACTTAACAAGAGGTT
Organism: Pituophis catenifer annectens; assembly: GCF_029215685.1. NCBI lineage: Eukaryota > Metazoa > Chordata > Lepidosauria > Squamata > Colubridae > Pituophis > Pituophis catenifer. The sequence continues at coordinate 280,314,773 of NW_027256881.1, forward strand.
AGAATATTGTAAAAATTATTTTGATATGACTTGTATGAGATATAAGGTAAAGAAGAAGAAAGATATGTTTAGAATTGTTATGCAGATGTAAAAATGAGTGAAAGTGAATTTGAAACTAATTTTGGATAGATATAATGGATTTATATAGATGAAAATGTGAAATTTGAGGTAAAATTGGTTTTTTCTTAAGTTTTGAATTTCTTTTTTATCTTCTTTTTTCTTCTTTTTTTGTTTATTTATAAAAGATGTAATGGAAATTGTGAATTGAGCTTGTGAAAGGAATGTAAGCGTGGTAACCATCAATGACCGGATCAAGATTTTTGCTCTTGAAAGTTATGTTTTTATGTTTAAATTTGAAAAAATAAATAAAAAATATTTACAAAAGAAAAAAAGAAACTCACCTAGTGACAGTGTCAGCGTTTGGGGAGGAGAAACTGAAAAAGATATGAAGTAAGAGAGGATTGAAGCACAGGACCAGTCAATGCCCTGCAGGTCAGAGCGATGGGACAAGGGGATTCCACCTGACAGTATTCTGCTAATAAAGTTAGCGTGTGTAATGTATGGTATGAGCCAAGAAACTATAAGGAAGTATTGGCATTACCTAAAATTGAACAAATAAAATGGAAAGAAGCCATGGACAAGGAAATGAAATCCATGGATGAACATAAAGTGTTCACGTCTATGGCTTTGCCACAGGGTAGCAAAGCTGTAGGATGCAAGTGGGTATACAAGAAGAAAGTACTGCCCAATAATGAGGTCCGGTATAAAGCAAGGTTAGTGGCACAAGATTTTTCACAGATGAAAAATGTGCACTATGATGAGGTATTTGCGCCAACTTTAAAGAGTGAAAGCATCAGGCTGGCACTAGCGTTGGCAGCGGCACATGGCCATAAAATTTGGCATTTTGAAATAACCACTGCATTCCTCAATGCAGAATTAGAGGAAGAAATGTACATGGTTCAAGCACCAGAGTATGAAAGTAAAAACTCTAACACAGTGTATAAATTGAACAAGGCCATTTATGGGCTGAAGCAGTCAGCCAGGAATTGGAATATATGTTTAGATACTGCATTGAAGGGTCTTGGGTTCAAGAGTTGCAAGGCTGATGGTTGCATATACACTGGAAAGTTACAAGGTGGGGATTGTCAACTATTAGCATTTGTGGATGATCTTTGTTTCATTGCAAAGGATGTATCACAGTAAAAGGGTTCTCAGGTATTTGAAAGGAACTGTGAATGTGGGTCTTCAAATACAGGTATCCGAAGAATATTAAGGTAATTCAATTTTGTTTCTTTCCAGTCATGAAGGGAGGAGTGTCAGAGTAAATTCATCAACTGGAATAGAAAATGGTAACAAGGTCAGCCAATGTATAGAAATAGCAACTAAGTCAGCCAATGAGGGCCGTTTGGGAGCTGAGACAGACTGGAGCCAGGGTGTGTCTTAGTCTGCAGCTTTGGAGTCTGTGCAGAGAAACTGAAACTAGTCTGCTCTGAAATGAAACAAGTCTGGATTTGCCTCTCTGCTGTACTGCTGCCTGTGTGTTTTGCTTGTAACTGCTACTACGTTGAAGAAGAATCTATATTGGTGTTGTACATTTATCTTCATGTATTATATGTATATAAAGAAGATAATGAATCCTGCTGAATCAGTTTACCGTGTGTGTGCTTTCTGATTTGATTTCTACTGCAAACTCTGATAGTCCTTACTCTGTATATTGTAGATGACTCCTGTTTTTTTATTTTTTCCGTGGGGTTACTGGGTGTTTGATTTACTTTGGTTTATACTTTGGAGGGCTTTAGTTGATTTATGTAGTATAATGATACCTTGTTATTGTAATAGTCAGTGGTACCAGAACACAAGGTCACCAGCAATCGACATGTAGATAAGCAGGGATTAAACCATGTTAAATCAAAGTTGAAACTATAATTTTCATTAGTGGCTGTAGCAATATTGTCCAAACTATGTTGAAGCCACATCAGACACAGTTGCAAAAATTGTACATTGGAACCAGAGGTAGATTTCAGCAGGTTCTGACAGTTCTGGAGAACCAGTAGCGGAAATTTTGAGTAGTTTGGAGAACCGGTAGTAAAAATTCTCACTGGCCCTGCCCCATCTATTCTCTGCCTCCCAAGTCCCAGCTGATCAGGAGGAAATGGGGATTTTGCAGTAACCTTTCCCTGGAGTGGGGAGGGAATGGAAATTTTACAGTATCCTTTCCCTGCCATGCCCACCAAGCCACACCCACCAAGCCACACCCACAGAACTGGTAGTAAAAAATTTTGAAACCCACCATTGATTGGAATGTATGTGAAAAGTTTGGCTTGATGGTTATCAACAATTACTAGGATCATATGCTTGAAAAGTTTTAGAAAAGATGCAGAAGAGATCTTGTGGGATTTTAAAATTCAGAACATGTAACTGAAAGACCCCTTTCATGGATTATTGCCTTGTCGTGGCAAAGGGGCTTGCATAGCTCAATGAAGCTATGAGCTATGCCGTGCAGGGCCACCCAAGATGTTCAGTTCATAACAGTGAGTTCTGACAAAATGTGATCCACTGGAGAAGGAAATGACAACCCACTCCAGTATCTTTGCCATGAAAACCCCATGGACAGTACCAAAAGGAAAAAAGATATGGCACCGGAAGATGAGCCTCTCAGGTCAGAAGGTGTCCAATATGCTACTGGGGAAGAGCAGAGGGCTAGTACTAGTAGCGCCAGAAAGAGTGAAGTGATTGGGCCAAAGCCGAAAGGACACTCAGTTGTGGATGCATCTGGTGGTGAAAGGAAAGTCCGATGCTGCAAATATTTTTTTTTATAGGAACCTGGAATGTAAGATCCATGAATCAAGGCAAGCTGGATGTGGTCAAATGAGATGACAAGACTGAACATCGACATTTTAGGAATCAGTGAACTAAAATGGACAGGAATGGGTGAATTTAATTCAAATTACCATCATGTATACTACTGCGGGCAAGAATTCTTCAGAAGAAATGGAGTAGCCTTCATAATTAATAAAAGAATAGGAAAAGCAATACTGGGATACAATCCCCAAAATGACAGAATGATCTCATTTCGAATCCAAGGCAAACTATTCAATATCACAGTAATCCAAGTCTATGCCCCAACCACTGGTGCTGAAGAGGATAAAATTGACCGGTTCTATGAAGCCCTACAGCCAGGGGTGAAATGCTCCCGGTTCGGACCGGATCACCCGATCCGGTAGTGATGGTGGCAGGTGGTTCGGAGAACCGGTAGCAAAAATCCCTGCCCCCCCCATGCCCAGCTGAGCTGTGCGATCATCAGAGGCATTTTTTAAAAACTTTTAAAAGCATTTTTTCTACAACCTCTTCGGCCGAAAAAATGCTTTTAAAAGTTAAAAAAAAAAAGCCTCTGATGATCGCATGGCTTAGCTGGGATGTCAGAAGATTTTAAAAGCATTTTTTCTACAACCTCTTCAGCTGAAGAGGTTGTAGAAGAAAATGCTTTAAAAAGCCTCTGACGATCCTAGCTGAGTTGCCTGATCGTCAGAGGCTTTTAAAAGCATTTTTCTGCAACCTCTTAAGGTTGTAGAAAAAATGCTTTTAAAAGTAAAAAAAAAGTTGGCCACGCCCACCCAGTCACATTACCCCACCCAAGCCACGCCCATAGAACCAGTAGTAACAAATTTTACATTTCACCATTGCCCACTTTATAGAATTAACACCAAAAATGATGTCCTTATCATCATGGGGGATTGGAATGTTAAAGTAGGAAGTCAAAAGATAACCAGTATAAAAGGCAAGTTTGGCCTTGGAGTACAAAATGAAGCAGGGCACAGGCTGATAGAATTCTGTCAAGATAGTACAATGGTCATGGCAAACACTCTTTTCCAACAACCCAAGAGATGACTCTACACATGGACATCACCAGACGGTCAACACAGAAATCAGATTGACTATGTGCTCTGCAGCCAAATATGGAGAAGCTCTATACAGTCAGTAAAAACAAGACCAGGAGCTGACTGTGGCTCAGATCATGAGCGTCTCGTTGCAAAATTTAGACTTAAATTGAAGAAAGTAGGGAAAAACACTAGGACACTCAGATATGAATTAAATCATATCCCTGATGAATATACAGTAGAGGTGACAAATAGATTTAAGGAATTAGATCTGATAGACAGAGTGCCAGAAGAACTATGGATGGAGGTTTGCAACATTGTACAAGAGGTAGCAACTAAAACCATCCCAAAGAAAAAGAAAGGCAAGAAAGCAAAATGGTTATCTGAGGAAGCTTTGCAAATAGCTGAGGAAAGAAGGGAAGCGAAAGGCAAGCAAGAAAGATGCACCCAGTTGAATGCAGAATTCCAGAGAATAGCTAGAAGAGATAAGAAAGCATTCTTATAATAACAAACAATTTGGTTCCAGAAAAAAATTATCCTGTAATCTACAACTACTACATTGCAAAAACATATGGACTACACTTCTCGATCAGGGCAAGGCAATAGACGCAATTTATATAGACTTCTGTAAAGCTTTTGATTCAGTGGTACACAACAAATTACTTCTAAAACTAAAATCCTATGGCATTTCTTGACTCCTACATAAATGGATAGCTGCCTTCCTGTCAAGCAGACAACAAGTGGTCAAAATAGGAAGCACTCTATCAATTACAGTGTCTTCTGTAAAATCAGTATGTATAAGATAACCGTAATCATTGTAACTGTCTCTAGTACGACTGGGAAATATTGGATATGTGTTGTTGCTGTTTACAAAGACTGAGCCGAAGAATGTGTTAAAGAGATTGGCTTTAACGGTTTCGTCAATACAATCTTCATTGTTTGGTACTTTTAGGGGTGGGATGGATCTCGAGTCTTTAAGTTTGTTGTTTACAAAATTATAGAAGGCATGGTTGGATTTTATGCGTAGAAGGTTTTCTTCTTGCTTGATTTGATAATTGGTGCATTCAGTCTTTATTTGTTGGCATAAGTTTTTGTAGCAGTTTTTGAAGTCAGCTACGTTGTTTGTTTTGTTTTTTCACCAAAGATATTTTTTCCTGGATTGTAATTTCCTTATTGTTATTGGTAGTTTATTTTTTCTGGTTTTGTGGGATATTAGTGGTATGTAAAGTTTAATGATTCTTTTGACTTCATGCAAGAAAATGTTGTAATGGTCGTCAGGAGTATTAGAGCCAGAGAATAGATTTTGCCAATCAAGATAGGAGAGTTCATTGTCTATGAAATCATAGTTGGTTGTTTTAAAGTTATAACTGGGAATCCCATTATGATGACTTTTGAGAGGGCGTAAATTGAGACAAAAGTCTATCATGCTGTGGTCGCTGTTGGAGAATGGTTCTTTTATTTGTATTCAACAAATTGAATTTAGACTGTTGCAGAAGATGAGATCAAGACAGTTGTTGAGTCTAGTGTTGTTAGTTACTAGTTGATCAAGACCCAGATTAGTTACAGTATTGTACAGGGTTGCTTGTATAGGTTCAGTTGTACATTCATTTAGGGTCCAATTAATAAGAGGTAGATTGAGGTCACTAAGAAAAATAAGAGGGTGTGGGCAGGAGGCTGCCCATGTTAGTAGTGAAGTTAACTTGTTCGCATATTCAATGTCGTAATCTGAGGCTCTGTAACAAAATAAGAATCAAAATGTGGTATTTAAGGACAGGTCGCAGACGACGGTCTCAGGAAGAGCACGTTCCCATGTAACTTATTTTCCCCGTGAATATTTTTTAGACGTAAGGACTTTTTGTAGAAGATAGCAACACTACCTCCTCTACAGATTTCACGATCTGACCGGAAAACATGATAATCTCTTACTGTAGTAATGGAGTCAGAGACGAATGTATTCAGCCAAGTTTCACAGGTAAATATAATGTTGAATATTTAGTATTTAGTAAGAGGAGGAATTCAAGTATTTTATTTACAAGGCTTCTTGCATTAAGTAGCTTGCATTTAAAGTCGGTAGTAGTTGTTATAGAGGAAGTTTGGGGCGTGCGTGCCTAGTTTTGGATGATGGGGGAAAGAGAGTCCATTATAATTTTTGTGGAGTAGAAAAAAATAAGGAAGGATGTGTACGAATCAGAAGTTGAAAGATTCTGACCATAACAACAATACATGGAATTCTTTGGAATATGGGTTGAGCTTAATACAGCAAGAAAAAAACTGACAGCCAAAGAATAGACAATACTGAGTTTTGAATTTGAGCACATGCCCCTTACAGGAAAGTTGGAAACAATCCATAAATGGGCCAATACAGGCCAGAGACTTTGCTTGTTTAAAAGATACTTGAGATGCTCTATTATTGGAATGACCAATGATAAAGGGGACAGGAACAAGCATCCTTCAAATTTTTCATCAATCCTGGAAAGAAATGTTCTGATTTTCAGCAAGAGAAGAACAGGTTTAACCTATTATTGTGACTGACTGGATTAATTCTTAGTGAGAACAAAAATATTCTAGCAGACAATGAAGCAGTAATAAAAGAGCTGATGGATTTTAATTGTGCTTTGTTGCTAGTACAGCTTTCTGCATGTTGATAGGAACTAGTAACCTGGGACAAGGTAAATTAACTCTTCCTCCCAAAGTTGAACTTGGAGTTTTAAACTAAAAAAATTAAAACAATTTAATTTAATTTAATACATTGAAATTCTAGATGCCTTTTTAAAAATTGACTGTTAATTCTTGTGATTATACTGGATGCATTGTGCATTCTAAGCAAGCGTGAGTTTTACTGGTGTTCCTTCATCTTTTGATTTCGTAGCACACAAGGCAGTGAAGGACTGGCAGCTAAACTTAGTAGCAATGGGATCTTGGTCACCAGAGAGTCAAGATGTGGCTTTTTAAAGAAAAACCATAAATTGAGTCACATAGCAATGGATCAAGGAAGGAACAGATCTTTGTGCAAGAACATCTGCTGCATTTGGAGCTGACTCACTGGTGGACTTTCTTCTTGTTAGTACAGTACTCTGGATCTCTGTTGAATGTAAGCACAATTGGCCAGCCTTGGAAGCAAAAGGGAAGGCTGTCCAGTTAACATTCTCATTATGGTGGAGAATGGGGAGGGAGCCACACTGGGGCTGTCCTCATGACTCTTTGTCCGGTGAGCTTGAGTATATTTTTTGAATAACCTATCTAGGGCAAATGCCCTACAGGTATCCAGAGAAGGGAGGAGGAAGAAAGGAAGAATCAACATGGCTTTCTTTGTTGAGGTACCATTAAAATGTGATTGATTCTTGGTTCTGGGTAAGAGCCAAAAGACAACTTGGTGGTAAATGAATGAAGGGAACCCTCTACCAGATTAAGAGGAGCCTTGGTAGTACAGGGGTTTAAGGCACTCTGTTATTAAGCTGGTTATTAAGACCAGCTGCCTGCAATTACTGCAAGGTTCGAATCTCGCCAAGGCTCAAGGTTGACTCAGCCTTCCATCCTTTCTAAGGTAGGTAAATTGAGGACCCAGTTGTGGGGGCAATAAGCTGACTTTGTATAAATATACAAAAGGATGAAGGCTATTGCTGAGCACATTGTAAGCCGCCCTGAGTCTTCGGAGAAGGGCGGCATATAAATCAAATTAAAAAAAAAAAAAAAGAGCAGCAGGGGAGGGAGCCTACGAGAGTTGGTTTATATGAAGGTGTTTCTCTCTCTCTCCCTCCCTCCCTCCCTCCCTCCCTCTCTCTCTCTCTCTCTCTCTCTCTCTGTATGTTTGTGTGTGTGTGTGTGTTTTGCAGTGTATGAGGAAGTGGTAGATGGGTACACTGATGACACTGAATTATTGTTTCCAGTGGGGTCAAAACCTAAACAACCTTTTATTTAAAACAGAGCAATCATAATAGAACTGATGAGAACAGTTATTGCTTGAGATATCTTCAGTTCAGACACTTCCTTTTCAAGGCTAATCCTGGGGGGTTATTTTTTTGTTACAAATCAGAGATTTCCTGAACTCATTCTGACAGAACTTAGCTTATCGCAAGGTTTCTTCACCTTCAAAGAAGCCAATTTTTTCTCTTTTTTAAAAAAATAAATTTTTATTAGAGTATAAATATTAAAAAAAAAACATGACATGACAGACACACAACAAACATTTATACAACATATAAACAAAAAGAAATTATGTTTCCTTCTTAAGCATTGTTTCAAAGTGACATTCTGCTTGTTATATATTTCTTCACCTCTCCTTAGTGTAATGACATTTTCTATACCGGTAATATTTCCCCTCTAGGTATTTTGTTTATTTCTAATTTTTAACCAATTATACCACTTATTCCATATTTTATAGTAATCTGATTCTTCTCTTTCTTGTATTTCTTTAATGATGAAATTATTATGGATGTGTACAGTATTGTGAAGCTACTCAATGACTATTGGAGAAATATATGCAAAAAATTGGAAGCAAGAAGGGTCGGTGTGCAGTGCTGTGTTGGCAGCTCATATTCTCTATCATCAACAATGCCTCTTGATCTTTCTTTGACATCCAATGTACTGTTGGTATAGCTGGCTATTGTTTGAGGTATCTTCAGTTCAGATGCTTCCTTTTCAAGCCTATCCTGGGGAGTTATTTTTCATTACAAATCAGAGATTTACTCAACTCATTCTCACAGAATGTATCACAAGGTTTCTTCACTTTCAAAGAAGCCAAATTTTTCAAAAGGAAATGTGTCGGGGAGACATCTTTAAACCATTGAAATTTCAAATTTCTTTATTTTTCAATTTGACTATTAATTCCTGTGCTTATACTGGATATGTTGTTCATTCTTAGCAAGGGTGAGTTACACTGGTGTTCCTTGATCATTTGCTTTTGTAGCATGGACTTTTCCCTGAAATTTTCCAAAGCGGTTTCCCAGTCTATCTTTGAACCAGATAATAAGGCCAGTAGAAACAATTATGAGACAAAAAGCACAGAATATTCCAGCTACAACTGAGGTTTTCATATAAGCTTTAGCCTGTACTGAAACTGGAGGTGGCCCACTGTCTATGCTACCTCCATAGCCTGTATTTCTGCAGTCTGGAGGGGCCCATCCAACATCACAGTGACAGTGTTTGAGAGTGTTACATACTCCCCGATTGTGGCACATTGTGACATTACAGTCGTAGTTCAGAATGGACACATTGAGACAACTACCCTCAATGCACATCATGTTATTGCCACAAGGAGTACCATCTCTCACTGCTCCAATATCATTTACCTTCATCCCAGAGTGGTAGTCAGTGCCCCAGCATTGATTAACTCCGGTGGCTGTATGAATTATTGTAGTGTGATCACCCAAAGAAGGCATTTGTATATTTTTACATTGGATACGGCCACACAGGCTATCCCCAGTATCACATTCCTTGTAAATTCCATGTTTAAGGCCACAGTTGCCAAAGCGATCACCTTTATTATTCACTTCTATGAAGCAAACTTCAGAAGCGACTTTTGATCCACTGCCAAATATCATTTTGCACTGCATATCATGAGTCGTGCAGTTCCCATGATAACAATACACGCCATCATTGCATACGGCGCCATCTTGCACATGCACGTCTTCTGGACAGTGCTCTGAGGTCCCATTGCAATATTCAGGGAGATCACAACTGCTAATTTCCTCTCTGCAAACAGTTCCACATTGACGATACTGGCAGTTAGCACAGCACAGTCCAAAGGCACAAACAGCCGCAGGGAGCAACATACAATTAGCTTGACAGCAGGGATCTGACTTGCATTGTGTTTCTGACCCACAGTCACACTGCTCTCCATTTTCCACTCTTTTGTTACCACAGGATTCAAATTTAAATGTTGTGTTAGTGTCTGGTGGGACAAATAAACAGTCAGTGTTTCTACGGCGGAAGTAATCCTTATAACTGCAATTACTAAATTTATCAGTCTCTGCTGCATAGGGTGCCATAATGCATGTACTCTTTCCACAATGACAATATTTTTTATCATGTCCCATTCCAAGAGCATGACCCAGTTCATGGGCAAATATTTCAGAAAACAAAAATAAACTGCGAGTTCTATACGATATAATACCACTTGACCAGTGACTGCTACATATAGTTCCAATAAAGGCACGTCCTATTTCTCCCACAAAAGGCTTATATGCAAATAAGTGAGCAACATCATTTCTTAAAATTTTAAGCAGGTGGTTTCTTCTCCAAATATTAAACAATATAAGTGTTTTATCTGCTGAAGTGGTAATGTTTATGGGGTTGTTTTGTGACCAGATCATTAAGCCTGTTATTGACAGATGAACAGAAAGTGGGTTATAGAATGAATTTGCAGTGTGGACAATATCTAGAACTCGCATAGTAATAAAAGATTCATTTCTGTGAAACTGCAAATATCGTTCATAATCAATCACAATTGCTACCTTAACATATCTCCTATGTGGCCACCAGGATTTTCCAAAAACGTCTTTGTTTCCAAGATTCTGTGTTTCAGGAATTATGTCTTGTTGATTACTCTGTTGTTCCGCTCCTACTCCACAAGCCATTCGGAGAGCCCCTTCCTTTACTTCTAACCGAAACACCACGTGTTGAAAGGTAGAAGATTCCTGGACAGGTTCAATTTCATAGATTTTATTTTCCATTTGCAGGAGACCTCTCAGTCCTCCTGAACATGTACTGAGGGTGACTTGAGAAGAGGACTTTCTCTGTATAAATCCATGGTAGAAACAGTCATCCTTGATAAATGGATGATCCACCTGGAGATCTCCTGCTGTATCATAGGTGAAGACAGGAAAGGCCTTCGGGATGAAGTTCCTTCTTTGCCTGAGAAATACCACCTGGGGATTTCCTTCAATGTGCAGGAGGTAGCTGACATGCTGGGGTTCTTCTTGTCCGTACTTGGGAGACAGCTTCCTCGGGATGATCACGTCATAAGAGGCATATCTGAAGCCCTGAGGAGGTGCCTGTCTAGAAGCTGCATTTTGGATGATCTTCAGCAATACCACACTCAACAATGCCACACAGGTACTCATTTTCATAGAATGAGGATAGGAACTGACCTTATTCTGGAAAAGGGGGGGAGAGAGAGAGAGAGGGAGGAAGGGAGGGGCAGAGAGAGAGACAGAGAGGAAAGGAGGGAAGGAGGGAGAAAGAAAGAAAGAAAGGGAGAAGTATGGAGATACACACACACACACACACACACACACACACACACACACAGAGGGAGGGAGAGAGAGAGAGAAAGAAACAGAGAGAGAGAAACAGAGAGAGAGAAACAGAGAGAGAAAAACCTGTTTGAAACTGAGGATTCTGAACATACCGGTAGCAACAGAAATGCAATGTTTTTTTGGAATGGAGGCGGAGTTTAAACAACCAATGTAGAATAACTACTTTTCATATCCTAGTGTTCTTTAATTTATCTAACAGGAATTAGATAATTGTATATTTTCTATGGTTGGCCCAAGGTGTGAATTGAGGTTCAATAATTTGAGTGGATAGTGAAGTAGCCTATCACATCAGGAGACATGTGGCTTTGTAAGAGCTCAAAATCAATAACCTGCTGAAGCTTCTAATTTCTAATTCATGCTTATTTGGCTTTTCTTCCTTTCATCCAGGTCATCTTTGAGTATAAAAGGGTCTGAGGCTTTTTCATACCAAATGGCTCAGTCTTTGCCTTAAGAATTTTCACAACTATTGGGGAGTGAGGGAGAATCTGTTAAAGACCACAAAGTTGCAATCTTAGCACAAACAACCCCAATTTTAAAGGCTGAACAGACTGTGGTTTTATGTTACGTGAAAGATCAACATGAAGAATAATTGTCCTGCTCAAGAAAGATTGCATTCGATTCTATGGATTCTATGCATCTGATGTTGAATGGGATCAAAAGCCTACTAAGAATAGATTCCAAAAATGAATGTTTTGGTATCTTTGCTTTTTCATTATCTCTTTCCAATGGTCTTCAAATATTGTTTTATTTTTAGGTGCCTGTTGATGGCTGATTTGTTTGAATACCAAGATTCCAAGAATTCCCTTGCACTTTGAGAATGAGCTTGGTCTAGGATGACCATTTCCCCATTCAAATTATGGTTGTGTCTCTCCATGTGTTTTGGGATTAAGGAGTTTTCATTGTGTCTTCTCGCTGCTAGTTGGTGTTCATGGTTGTGCTGTGCTAGTCTTTTGCTGTCTCTTCTGCTGTCTGTCATACCTAATAGTTGTTACAGTCCTTACCCTGTATACAGGGGTGAAATCTACTTACCTTCTCTACTGGTTCGGAAGTGCGCACTTTGGTTTACTTTGGAGGGCTTTAGTTGATTTATGTCCTATGATGAATTCTTGTTATTATAATAGTCAATGGCACCAGTACACATGGTCACCAGCAATTGACACCTATATAAGCAGGGATTAAACTGGGTTAAATCAAAGTTTAACTATAATTTTCATTAGTGGCGGTAGCAAAATTGCCCAAACTGAGTTGAAGACACATCAGACACAGTTGAAAAAATTGTACATTGGAACATGTGAAATGTGAAATGTTTGGCTTGACCGTTATCTACAATTACTAGGACCATATGCCTGAAAAGTTTTAGAAAAGATGAGGAAGAGATCTTGTGGGATTTTAAAATTCAGAACATGTAACTGAAAGACACCATAGCCAGCATTACTATTATTGAAAAATAAGAAAGTGTGATTTGTAGATATACTGTAACAATATTGGGACATAGTCAATATGATGAAAAACAATTGGAAAAAGTAAAAACAAACAGAAAATCAAGGGTTTTTTTAAAAAAGAAAAGGAACAACCATTAAGGCAATGGTAATCAAAGCTCTTTGAGTGATACCTAAGGGATTTACCAAATAATTGGAAGTGTTACATTTATTGGACTTGACATTTCTGACTGCAAACTCCCCCACCAGCCCAACTGTATCTCCAGGTATCCAAAGCCTTTAGTTAGATCAGTGGAACAAACCCCATTCACTGTAAGAATAGGGAAAATCATCAACATCATCTTTTGATTATTTCCTGGTGATGGTTGGATTGTGAATTGGTGGAAGTGTGGGTGTGCTACACAGTTACACAGATGTACACTTTCTACATCTACTCCAACCACCCTCCTAAAATAAAAGCATATGTATAAATATCCTTTCCTCATTTGCTCCTCTAGGCTGGGGCTTTTCAAATTGAACTTAAATGGTTTCCCAAATGTGTTAAGGGAAAGCTTCTGCAAGAATCAAAGGGAAAAAAATCCATTGTCAAAGAAACTGACTTGGCACACAACATGGATTGAACAAACTGTTACAGTTCTTGAAGAAGTGCTGTCGTCTTCCTTTTTCCTCTCAATCCATGTGTTGCTGTTTCCCTGGTCATCTTCCTCAGAAAAAGTTTTCAGGGCTCTCAACTGGAATTTCTAGGAAAAGCAGCACTGTGAATTTCTATGATACTGTAAATGTAGCAGAAAAAGATGGGGAGTGGAAGTCAACATACATGTGGCACTTTAGACCTGGTTAGTTTTTATGGGCAGATGCCTTGAAGAAAACAGCTCCTCCCAGTCTAGAAGCAATAACTATTAAGAAATATGACAGCAGTTTCTTCTAGGTATTCTACATTATGAAGGAAAACATCAAAAGATACTTTGAAAGCTTTATTTAAGTCCAGGGATTTTTGGAAAGCAAATTAATGGATAAATATAACATAAATGTACTGGGGACAAATAAGTAATACAAGCCTTTGGACTGTCAAAGCAAAAGCAGAAATGTTGCAGCATGTGGAATAAACGAGGAAGTATGATGTTTCAGAAAAAGGAGCGATGAGAAGAAAAAGCTGGTTTTGGCATTGGATATTCAGAGGAGTGGCAATGAATGGAAGTTCACAAGCAGAGCAGGAACACAAATAAGAAACGTAATGTTGCAGAAATCTACAAAGAACTATGAAACAAACATCTCAAGAAGGCTATTTCACATGTTTCCAGCCAAGATTCGGTCCTCACTGACAGCTGTTAAAAACATCTTCCTGACCTATTTAGTAGTCTTTTGTGATCTTTTCCTACTAACAAGAGCATGCTGATTGCACAAGTGATCCCTGGTGTGAAGAAGATGATTCTATCAAATGAGGACAAAAAATACAAAGATATAGTTTTACTAGTAGTAGAGATGAAAGAGATTTATCTCTGGGTTATGAGGAAGTGTCATTGATCATTTCCTACTGACACAACTCCAACTATGACTGTCCAATTGGAGAAGGTTACCACAGGATTTAGTTTCTCTCAGTAGTTTCTATTGAAAGTTATGAATTAATTTTAGAACTGTTTACCTCTTTTGTGATACAGAAATTCAGATAAAAAGGATGCCTCTTTAATAAAATTAATATATATCAGAAGTCCTTTCCTTTCAAAGAAAGGTTTTTCATAAATCAATCTGAAAGAAAAATCATGTTAAAATGGAATGTAAACATTAAGATGCCACCCCACCCCCCCAAGTTAGTTCATTTAGTCTTTATCCATGGCTTCCAAGATTTTTATCTGATACCTTGTATGTTGTTATGTTTTATGATTTAGTGTTGATATTCTTCTTCTGCTGATTCTGTTGGATACCCCTCAGTTTACTAAACACGTACATTAGTGTATTTCTGAAATGTACAACCACGGCAACAGAAATAACAGCACCACAAAGGCCATATATTAAACTTCCTATCACTCTAGTTTTTTGCAAAATGTCTACCCACATCCAGTTGTCCAGGTGATCCAAGAACAAAAACTGACACCCAAAGAATAGACAATATTGAGTTTTGAATTTGAGTGCATGCCCCTTACAGGAAAGTTGGAAACAAGACATAAATGGGCCAAAACAGGCCAGAGACTTTGCTTGTTTGAAAGATACTTGAGATGCTCTATTACTGGATTGATCTATGATAGAGAGGACAGGAACAAGCACCCTTCAAATTTTTCATCAATCCTGGAAAGAAATGTTCTGCTTTTCATTAAGGGAAGAACAGGTTTAACCTATTATTATGACTGACTGGATTAATTCTTAGTGAGAACAAAAATATTCTAGCAGACAATGAAGCAGTAATAAAAGAGCTGATGGATTTTAATTGTGCTTTGTTGCTAGTACAGCTTTCTGCATGTTGATAGGAACTAGTAACCTGGGACAAGGTAAATTAACTCTTCCTCCCAAAGTTGAACTTGGAGTTTTAAACTAAAAAAATTAAAACAATTTAATTTAATTTAATTTAATACATTGAAATTCTAGATGCCTTTTTAAAAATTGACTGTTAATTCTTGTGATTATACTGGATGCATTGTGCATTCTAAGCAAGCGTGAGTTTTACTTGTGTTCCCTCATCTTTTGATTTCGTAGCATGGACTCTTCCCTGAAATTTTCCAAATCGGAGTCTTAGTCCATCCTTGAACCAGATAATCAGGCCAGTACAAACTATTGTGAGACAAAAAGCACAGAGTATTGCAGCTACAGCTGAGGTTTTCATATTAGCTTTAGACTGTACCACAACTGGAGGTGGCCCACTGTCTATGCTACCTCCATAGCCTGTATTTCTGCAGTCTGGAGGGGCCCATCCAACATCACAGTGACAGTGTTTGAGAGTGTTACATACTCCCCGATTGTGGCACATTGTGACATTACAGTCATATTTCAAAATGGACACATTGACACAACTACCTTCAATACACATCATGTTATTGCGACAAGGAGTACCATCTCTCACTGCTCCAATATCATTTACCTTCATCCCAGAGTGGTAGTCAGTGCCCCAGCATTGATTAACTCTGATGGAAGTTTGAATTATTGTACTGTGATCCTCCAAAGAAGGAATTTGTGTATTTTCACACTGGATACGGCCACACAGGCTATCCCCAATATCACATTTCTTGTAAATTCCATGTTTAAGGCCACAGTTGCCAAAGCGATCACCTTTATTATTCACTTCTATGAAGCAAACTTCAGAAGCAACTTTTGATCCACTACCAAATATCATTTTGCACTGCATATCATGAGTCGTGCAGTTCCCATGATAACAATACACGCCATCATTGCACAGGGCGCCATCTTGCACATGCATGTCTTCTGGACAGTGCTCCCAAGTCCCATTGCAATATTCAGGGAGATCACAACTGCTAATCTTCTCTCTGCAAACAGTTCCACGTTGACGATACTGGCAGTTAGCACAGCACAGTCCAAAGGCACAAACAGCCGCAGGGCGCAACATACAATTAGCTTGACAGCAGGGATCTGACTTGCATTGTGTTTCTGACCCACAGTCACACTGCTCTCCCTTTTCCACTCTTTTGTTACCACAGGATTCAAACTTAAATGTTGTGTTAGTGTCTGGTGGGACAAATAAACACCCAGTGTTTCTATAGTGAAAATAATCCTTGTAACTGCAGTTACTAAATGTATCACTCTCTGCTGCATAGGGTGCCATAATGCATTCAGTCTTTCCACAATGACAAAATTGTTCATCATGCTGCATTCCAAGAACGTGTCCCAGTTCATGGGTAAATATGACAGACATATAAAACAAACTGGGAGTTCTATAGGATTCAATAGCACTTGCCCCATTCATGCTACATATAGTACCCATATATGCAAGTCCTACTGTTATCCCAAAATCTTTATAAGCAAATAAGTGACCAACATCATTCTTTAAAATGTTAACTAAATGGTATGTTCTCCATTCATTAAATGAGGCAAGTGTGTCATCTGCTACATGGGAAATTTTTATGAGATTTTTTTGCGACCAGATCACTAAGCCTGTTATTGATACATGAACAGAAAGTGCATCAAACAATGAATTTGCAGCATGCACAATATCTAGAACTCGCAAGGTAATAAAAGATTCATTTCTGTGAAACTTCAAATATCGTTCATAATCAATCACAATTGCTACCTTAACATATCTCCTATGTGGCCACCAGGATTTTCCAAAAACGTCTTTGTTTCCAAGATTCTGTGTTTCAGGAATTATGTCTTGTTGATGATTCTGTTGTTCCGCTACTACTCCACAAGCCATTCGGAGAGCCCCTTCCTCTACTTCTAACCGAAACACCACGTGTTGAAAGGTAGAAGATTCTTGGACTGGTTCAATTTCATAGGTCTTATTTTCTATTTGCAGGAGACCTCTCAGTCCTCCTGAACATGTACTGAGGATGACTCGAGAAGAGGACTTTCTCTGTATAAATCCATGGTAGAAACAGTCATCCTTGATAAATGGATGATCCACCTGGAGATCTCCTGCTGTATCATAGGTGAAGACAGGAAAGACCTTTGGGATGAAGTTCCTTCCTTGTCTGAGGAACAGCACATGGAGATTTCCTTCAATGTGTAGGAGGTAGGTCACATGCTGGGGTTCTTCTTGTCCGTACTTGGGAGACAGCTTCCTCGGGATGATCACGTCATAAGAGGCATATCTGAAGCCCTGAGGAGGTGCCTGTCTAGAAGCTGCATTTTGGATGATCTTCAGCAATACCACACTCAACAATGCCACACAGGTACTCATTTTCACAGAACGAGGGTAGAACCTGAAATTATTCTGGAAAAGGGGGGGGGGAGAGAGAGAGAGAGAGAGAAAGAGAGAGAGAGAGGGAGGAAGAGGGAGGAGAGAGAGAGAGAGAGAGAGGGAGGGAGAGAGAGAGAGAGAAACCTATTTGAAAATGAGGATTCTGAACATACCGGTAGCAACAGAAATGCAATAGATTTTTGGAATGGAGGCGGAGTTTAAACAACCAATGTAGAATAACTACTTTTCATATCCTAGTGTTCTT
Organism: Pituophis catenifer annectens; assembly: GCF_029215685.1. Classification (NCBI taxonomy): domain Eukaryota; kingdom Metazoa; phylum Chordata; class Lepidosauria; order Squamata; family Colubridae; genus Pituophis; species Pituophis catenifer. The sequence continues at coordinate 280,332,454 of NW_027256881.1, forward strand.
TAATTTATCTAACAGGAATAAATTGTATATTTTCTATGGTTGGCCCAAGGTGTGAATTGAAGTTCAATAATTTTAGTGGATAGTAAAGTAGCTTATCACATCAGGAGACATGTGGCTTTGTAAGAGCTCAAAATCAATAACCTGCTGAAGCTTCTAATTTCTAATTCATGCTTATTTGGCTTTTCCTCCTTTCCTCCAGGTTATCTTTGGCCATAAAAGAATCTGAGGCTTTTTCATACCAAGTGGCTCAGTCTTTGCCTTAAGAATTTTCACAACTATTGGGGAGTGAGGGAGAATCTGTTAAAGACCACAAAGTTGCAATCTTAGCACAAACAACCCCAATTTTAAAGCCTGAACAGAATGTGTTTTTATGTTACATGAAAGATCAACAAGAAGAAGAATAATTGTCCTGTTCAAGAAAGATTGCATTCGATTCTATGGATTCTATGCATCTGATGTTGAGTGGGATCAAAAGCCTAGTAAAAATAGATTGTTTTGGTATCTTTGCTTCCTTTTTAACTTTTTCATTATCTATTTCCAATGGTCTACAAATATTGTTTTATTTCTATGTCCCTGTTGATGGCTGATTTGTTTGAATACCAAGAATCCAAGAATTCCCTTGCACTTTGAGAATGAGCTTGGTCTAGGATGACCGTTTCCCCATTCAAATTATGGTTTTGTCTCTCCATGTGTTGTGGGATTTTCATTGTGTCTTCTCGCTGCTAGTTGGTGTTCATGGATGTGCTGTGCTAGCCTTTTGCTGTCTGTCATACCTAATAGTTGTTTCAGTCCTTACCCTGAATATTGTAGATGACTCCTGTTTTTTTTTCCCCATGGGGTTACTGGGTCTACTTGGTTTACTTTGGTTTATACTTTGGAGGGCTTTAGTTGATTTATATACTATGATGAATCCTTGTTATTATAATAGTCAGTGGTACCAGAACACATGGCCACCAGCAATCGACGCCTATATAAGCAGGGATTAAACCATGTTAAATCAAAGTTTAATTATAATTTTCATTAGGGACTGTAGCAAAATTGCCCAAACTGAGTTGAAGCCATATCAGACACAGTTGCAAAAATTGTACATTGGAACATGTGAAACGTGAAAGGTTTTTCATAAATCCATCTGAAAGAAAAATCATATTAAAATGGAATGTAAAGACTAAGATGCCAACCCCCCCCCCTCCAAGTTAGTTCATTTAGTCTTTATCCATGGCTTCCAAGCTTTTTATCTGATACCTTGTATGTTGTTATGGTTTATGATTTAGTGTTGATATTCTTCTTCTGTTGATTCTGTTGGATGAATTTTGCCCCCCCGTTTATGAAACACATACATTAGTGTATTTCTGAAATGTACAACCAAGGCAAGAGAAATAACAGCACCACAAAGACTATATATTAATCCTCCTATCACTCTAGTTTTTGCAAAATGTCTACCCATATCCAGTTGTCCAGGTGATCCACTGTCTATGCTGCCCCCGTAGCCTTCATATTGACAGTTGGGAGGTTTCCACCCGTTATCACAGTGACAATGTTGACGGCTATTGCACACTCCCCGATTATGGCACTTTGTGACATTACAATCATACATTAAGCTGGCTACACTGACACACTTCTGATGGATGCATATCATGCCACTGCCACAAGGGGTGCTATCCTTCACTGCACCAACATCCATGTCGATTCCAAGGTGGTAGTCGATACCCCAACATTGCTTATTGTCAATGGAAGTTTGAATTATCGTATTGTGTTCCTCCAAAGAAGGCAAGTGTTTCACATTTTCACACTGGATACGGCCACACAGGACATTCTCAACTTTACATTTCTCATATTTTTTATCTTTAAGGCCACAGTTTCCAAAACGATCCCCTTTGGTATTCATTTCCTTGAAGCAAACATCAGAAGCAGCTATTGCTGTGTTGCCAAAAATTGTTTTGCACTGTTTGTTGTGAGTGTTACAATTCCCATTATAACAATATTCACCATCTCTGCATGGGGCACCATCCAGCACATGAACATCTTCAGGACACCTTTCAGAAGTTCCATTGCAGTATTCAGGAAGATCACAACTGCTGGTCTTTGTTCTGCAAATAGTTCCAGCTGCTCGATACTGACAGTTGTTACAACATAAGCCAAATGCACAAGTAGCACCAGGACGCAACTTACAATTAGATTGGCAACAGGGATCTGACTTGCACTGATCTTCAGAACCACAATCACATTGCTCTCCATCATCCACTACCTTGTTTCCACAAAATTTGATGGTGTATATTCTACTTGGATTTGGTAGATCTAGTAAACACTTTGCATTTCTGTTCTTGAAATAATCCTTATAGCTACAATTGCTGAATTTATCATAGCCTGAAAGAACTTCAGCCATAATACACTGAACTTTTTCACATGAACAGTATTTTTTATCATGGCTTATTCCGAGATTATGTCCTAGCTCATGAACAAATATTAAAGATATAGTGAACAGGCTTGTGGTTATGTATTGTTCAACAGCAGATCCATAGTCATCTCTACAAATTCCTCCTGTGAATGCTAATCCTAGCTCACTAAAATGCTTGAATGCAAATAAATGAGCAGCATCATTCCTTAGACGTTTTTGTAGTGATCGCCTTCTCCAATCAGTGAAAGATCTAAGGGTCTTGTGTATGTCCCACTTAAGGTTTATGGGATTTCTTTGGGTCCAGATTTCCAGTCCAGCTAAAGACAGCTTAACAGACAGTGGCTCATATAATGAATTTGCCATATGAAGAATATCTATTACTCTCATAGCAACTAGAGTTTTATTTCTGTTAAATTTCAAATATCGTTCATAATCTATCACAAAAGCAATCTCTGCATGTCTAGTGTGCGGCCACCACTTGGAAGCACTTCTATCCTGTAGGTTTTTCATTTTTGGCATAATGGCCTTTTGAAACCATTCCTCTTCTTTTGTTAGTCCGCATCTCATCGAGATAGCAGCTTGTTCTTCTCCCAGAGAATATACAACATGCTGAAAGATAGCAGATGCCTCAACTGGCTCAATTTCATAAGTTTTATTTTCTAATTGCAAAATACCTCTGAGTCCTCCTGAGCAAAAGCTGAGAGTGACGAGAGAAGAGGGTTTATTCTGAACAAAGCCATGATAAAAACAATCATCTCTGATGAAAGGTTGGTCCATCTGGAGATCTCCTTCTTCATTATAGTAGAACACAGGGAAATGTTTAGGCACCAAACCCCACTTCTGTCTCAGATGCACCACTTGGTTATTCCCTCCAATCTGCAGTAAATAGCTTACATGCTCTGGTTCCTCATGTCCGGACTTGGGAGTCACTTTCCTTGGAATGATTGTTTCATAAGAAATACGCCTGAAGCCTGGAGGCCATCTCTCTTCAACGGTCTCAGTCAAGACCTTCCTCAACAGCATCACAAATAGCCATGAAATGTACATATCCATTTCCCATCAAGAGAAAGAAGCCCATCAAAGTAGAACCTCTGACACCTTATTCGTGGAAAGAGAGTCCATTCTAACTTTTGTGGAGTAGAAAAAAATAAGGAAGGATGTGTACAAATCAGAAGTTGAAAGATTCTGACCATAGCAACAATACATGGAATTCTTTGGAATATGGGTGGAGCTTAATACAGCAAGAACAAAAACTGACAACCAAAGAACAGACAATACTGAGTTTTGAATTTGAGCACATGCCCCTTACAGGAAAGTTGGAAACAATCCATAAATGGATAATGATCGATTATTTAAATGGCCTGTTTGAGTGTATTGCTTCTGGAGTTTTGGCTGCATAATCCAAGATGCACTTGGATGCATAATCCAAGATAGTGGCATGTGCAGACGCTGTGGCCCTGAGCTCCCGGTGTTGGGCTGTGTTTGGAATAATGTGTGTATGGATGTCTGTGAACAGTGGAGTGTATGGAGTAAAACGTGTCTACACCCGTGCAGAGTTGCTAAACATTGGTCCCATAACATACCAAACCGCATGGTGAGACTTCCAGGTTCTCCATTGATCATTGTTGGATCTGGGAGGTGTTGACAGCGGCGAAAGGAGTGGAAACAGAAGTGTGGATGTAGAGCTGGTCTGTTAGCTCAGCTATGGAAGCAGCCCCACAGACCATCAACTTTTTTTGACCAACGCCAGATCTCTCATCCATAAAATCAATGAACTAGAGCTGCAGATAGCAGTAAGCAGGCTTATCTGCGAATGCTGTGTGATGATTGTCATGGAAACCTGGCTACATCCACTTGTACTCGATGCAGCAGTGGGGCTAACTAGCCATGCCATCTACCATGCCATCTTCCATTTGATAGAAATGGCAACTCCGGTAAGAGCAAAGGTGGAAGACTTTGTATTTAGATACACAGCAACTGGTGCTAACAGCAGAGTAATATATATGTATTGTTCCCCAGATGTGGAATTAATGACTGTCATATGTAGGCCATTTTATCTGCCTAGAGAAATCATTGTGATAATTATTATTGCTGTTTATATTCCACTTGATGCCAATGTTAGCATGGTGCTCTCTAAACTATAGGACGTCATCTCAAGGTAGTAGTAAACTCATCCCGAGGGTGCTTTTGTCGTGGCTGGGGACTTTAACCAAGCCTGTCTAAAGACTGTTCTCCCTAAGTTTGTGCAGTGTGTGCAGTCCCCAACCAGAAGGAAGAACGCTTTAGACCATATGTACTCAAACTTAAAACAGGCATACAGAGCAATTCCCCTCCCTAACTTGGGCACATCCAACCATCTCTCTCTGCTGTTACGCCCAAAGTATGTCCCTCTTAGGAAAAGAACACAGCCAGTCATGAACACTATTAAAATCTGGCCTGAGGGTGCATTCAGTCAGTTGCAGGATTGCTTTGAAACCACTGAGTGGAGCATATTTGAACATCTAGAACTTCATGAATACACCGACACCGTACTATCATATATCAAAACATGCACTGATAATGTAACAGTGGACAAGTGCATCAGAGTCTACGGGAATTGTAAACCCTGGATGTTAGCAGAGGTACAGATACTTCTGAGAGCCCAGAATTCCATCTTTAAGACAAGGGACAAAGATAAATACAATGAGGCCAGGGCAAATCTACGGAGAGGCATCAAGGTAGCTAAACAAAAATATAAACAAAAGGTGGAGAACCATCTAGCAGACAACAATCTGAGGCAGGTGTGGCAGGGACTGCAGCATCTATCCAACTATAAGGGCAATATGCTGAAGACAGTCAATTCCGATGCCTAGTTGGTAGAGGAGTTGAACACCTTCTTCGCCCGCTATGAGGTCATGAGACCTGACCCTGTAGCCCTAGCCCATTTGCCCTCTGACTTTCAGCCACTCACCCTGCTTAAACACCAAGTGAGAACTGTATTGAAGTCCATGGATTCCAATAAAACTGCAGGTCCAGATGGGGTGGTGGGGATAGTGGTAAATACCTGTGCTGACCAACTATCAGAGGTTCTAACAATGTTTTTTAACATCTCCCTGCAAATGGCCAGTGTTCCATCAGGGTCTGAAAGCAGCAACTATCATTCCAGTCCCCCAAAAAACAGCAATAAACAGCCTGAATGATGACAGACCATTGCACCAACGTCTATAGTGATGAAGTGTTTCGAGAGACTGGTTCTTCAACACCTCAGGTCATGCTTTCCATCAAACTTCAACCAACATCAGTTCACCTACAGAGGAAATAGGTCAACAGATGATGCCATTGCTACTGCCCTACATTCTGTACTGAGTCATTTAGAGAAACCTGGGAACTACATCAGAATGCTTTTCATAGACTATAGCTTGGCTTTTAACACCATTTTGCCAGGCATCCTCATCAAAAAGTTGACTGATTTGAATTTCCCCTCTCTCACCTGTGATTGGATTGAAGGCTTTCTGATGGACCAGCCACAAACAGTGAGGGCTGGGTCTTTCACATCCTCCTCCCTGAAACTCAGCACTGGCTCTCCCCAGGGCTATGTGCTCAGTCCCTACCTGTACTCGTACACATATGACTGCACATCTTCTGATCCATCTAATGTGATAACAAAGTTTGCAAATGATTTCACTGTACTGAGTCTTATTACAGGAGGAGATGAATTAGGATACAGGAAAAAGTCCAGAAGTTATCCACATGGTGCTCAGAAAACAATTTGGATCTAAACACCAGCAAGACAAAAGAGATGGTGCTAGACTTCCGGAAGCAGAGAGAGGAACCTGCCACACACTACATCAAGGGAGGCTGTACAGAGAGGGTCTCCTTTCTCAAATTCCTGGGAGTCCACCTTAGCCAAGATCTCACCTGGAAAAATAACACAATTCAGGTGGTCAGGAAGGCCCAACAGAGACTCCGTTTCCTTAGGGTCTTGCAGAAAAATCAGGTGGAACAATGACTGATGACTTCCTTTTACCGGTCTACAATAAAAAGCATCCTCACATATTTATGTTACAGTTTGGTATGCTGGCTTGACAGCCATGGGCAGAAAGGCATCACAGAGGGCCATAAGCACAGCACAAAAAATTATGGGCTGTCCCCTGACCCCACTGGAAGAAATCACCAGGACCCACTGCCTTAGCAGAGTGAGGAAAATCCTCAGGGATGATGCACACCCGGGTCAGCACTTCTTTATTCTCCTATCATCCGGCAGGAGATATAGAAGCATAGCCAGCTGAACGAATAGGCTGAAAAATAGCTTTTATCCGTGGGCCGTCAGGCTTCTGAACGCAACATAACATCACAATTAGGTTTAATATGATAGACTTGCAGGGCCAGCGCAACGTGCAACATGTTCATACTGGTGCAATATAATACAATGCTATATACTGTAGATATATGTATATGGGAATGTGTGCTAGTTATTACTTATTTAGATTTAAGGATTTCTTTTTCTTTTATTTATTAAGTTATTGAGATGTATTCTGTGTTTCGTGGGGGCTGCACCAAGGGAGGCTCATTCAATTTCATTGTACACATGTGCATTGACAATAAAGGTTTGATTTGATTTGATTTGATTTTGATCCGAGTAACAAGATGGTTTGTGTTTCTATTAGCATTATGATGCAAACCCAAAGTCACATAATTTCTTTGTATAGCAAGTGATGAAGTGCCTAATACAGTGATGAAGTGACTCACCAGTTGTTTTCATTATAAAAATTAAGGAATCCTAGGGAACTTGAAGCCCCGTTAAATTTTGGAGCATCAAGCATTGCTAATATTTTATCTTGATTAGATCACTACACCAAACCATCAATAAAGGCAGCTAAGAAGGGGATAGAGGAAATTCCATTTTTGTTTCTCTTTTAATGAATACCACACTGTTCAAGTTCCTCCCCTATTGATTCCCAAACCAGAATATTAACATAGTATAACACAATATTGAATTTCCCCAAAATGTGGAATCTCCATGAAATGTTGAAATTTTTGCGACCTCAGGGATTCCAAACAGAATATGCTTAACTCTGAATACTCTGTGATGGATAATAACAGTTTGGACATTCATTATCAAATCATTAATAGCCAGTTGCTGATACGGTTCAGTTAGGTAAAATTGTGCAAACACTCTATGTAGCAAGTATAGCAAGAGTTGTTGTAGGGGGAAAATGTGTTTGATATGTTTGTCTTCTTCAGTTATTTGTAGAAAATAAAGATGGAATATATATTATAAAATGTTTAAGTACCTTATTTATGTTTCTGTAGTTCTTATTTCCCATTAGGTTTTAACAATGCCACAATGGCCATAGCTGCTGCATCTTTGCTCCACACCTTTATGCTTAACATGATTTTCAAGTTCTTGTTCAATTTTTCCACATAAGACAAAAGGCGAATATCTGGATTTTATGTGAATTGGTTCAACAAATACACTGAAATGGTATAACAGTACTTTCCTGCAACAGTCTCCCAATTCCTCAGAGAAACTAATAGATTTTCAACATCTATTAATCGCTTTGAGTGAGTGTTGACCAATACTGATGATATTCATCTCTTGAGTTGATTCCTTCTGATAAGAATCAGCTCCTTCTTAAAATGTTCCTATTTCATAACAATGATCTGGAAGATTTGGGAAAGAGATACCACACATCTATATTGTTGCTTCCAACAACTTTCTTTTCAGCATAATCACAGATAAAACATGACGACTTCCACACGCTGACCATAGCCAGAAGCTAAGGCATGTCACCTAGCAGGACTCAGGAGAGTCTTTATGCCATGGCACCTGCATTTTAGACCTTTCCTTCCAACATTAGATGGGCCTGATCCTGCTGGCCTTCTACAAGGTGCTGAAAACTTGGATTTGTGCCCTGGCCTGGGATTGGGGTTAGGGGTGTGTGATAAAGCCTGCCTCTTGGCTGTGTTGGTGGTCATTTTATATGTTCAGTTGCTATGTGTTTTTTGTATTATGTGATTTATTTATTGTATTATACATTGCCTAAAGTCATGTGTGTAAAATGGGCAGCTGTGTAAGTTGAATAAATAATAAAATAAAATAAAGACTACTACAATGTGGCAGATGCCTCTTTGTAGGAAGGAGGCTGTTCCACCTGTCTTCAAGAAGATGATAGTTTTATCCTTACTCACAAGACCATTACTGGTTTCAACTCTACTGGACAATTCTCATCTAGACACCAACCTTCTCTTTTTGGGGATCATAACTGAGAATGCATAGCTCCAAAACGCTCTGGAAGAAATGGATTATCTGGATCTCTAGCAGTTGGGTTTCATATCAAGATATAGCATTGACAACAGTTATCATATTAGTTTACTCTTGTGGCCTGGGAAGGGGCTACTGTATCCACCCTGATCTTCCTTGATCTCTTGGCAGCTTTCAGTACCACCAGTCAAAGTGTTCAACTAGTTCAGAGAGTTGAGTGAGGGATGCCCAGGTCTTCAGTGGTTTTCCTGTTCCCTAGAAGGCTGCTTCCAATCAGTACTAGTAGAACAGGAATGGTCTAGCCATAGTGGGCTGCCAGAGAGGCCAACTGTCTCCTCCCTCCTATTTACGGGAATCTCTACACAAGGAATGTCAAATTGTTGGCTCGCGGGCCGGATGCGTCACTCACAGGCCATACCCACCCCAGCTCTGTGAATGGGAAAAATGTCATGAAACATCACGTGACAGCAACATTTGACATACGTGCTCTATATGAAATTGCTGGGTGAGGTCATTTTTCAGCATGGGATTAAGTATCATCAGCATGGTGAAGATACTCACTTGGGCTGGCCAAGTGATACAAGATGCCTTCCCAATGCCTGGAGGCTATGTAAATCCGGATGGATAAGCCTTCAGCTCTACCTTGGTAAGACTGAGTGGGTGTTTTAGCCCCCTCCCCTGGATCTAGTGATTTTCCATAATGGGGAATGGGATTACATGCCTCCAGTCAGGATGCATAATGTGGGGGTTCTCCTGGACTCACAATTCTTGCTCAAGAAGCCAGTGGCACTGCAGCCTTAGCTGGGACAACTTTTGCAGAGCTACATCTTGAGCATCAGTTGTAAATAGAAAGACAATGCTCTTAGTCACTCAAGCCTTAGTAATTTGATTGCACTACTGCAGCATGGTCTATATGGGGCTGCCCTTGAACAGCATTCAGCTGGTCCGGAGTGCAGTGTCATACATATCTAATACCTCTGCAACAATACTACTGTGTAAGTGGTACTGGTTCCTAATAGTCTTGAGGACAGTTGAAGACTGTTGTTACCTTTAAAGTGCTAAATAGCTTAGGACCAGATTTCTTGCAGGACTGCCTCTCCCTGGTGATTTCTGCCCATCCTACCAGGTCTGGTAAAGTAGGCATGCTCTGGGGTCTACTGAAAAAACAATGTCTTCTGGTGATCCCCCAAAGCATGCCTTTTCTGTTATGTCACCTGGCCTATGGAACAGCATCGACACCACCCCCGAATGTGGACAGCTTCAACTCTACTGGTCTTTCAAAAGGGTTTTTCCTATAGGCATCAGAGTCAAGATGTTAGTAGTGGGCTGGTTGAATGCAGTTAGTGGTTTTGCAGTTTTAATGACTTTCAGTATATTTGTATTCATTGTTTGGTGAGGTTTATTGGAACCCTTTGTTTTCATTTGGTTTGCTGCACAGAGTTTTTTGGATAGATGGACGTCCATATAAATTAATGTATCAATAAATATATTTGAGAGGAGGCTCTTTTGAAAATATGCAGTAGAAACTATCCTTGCTAACTATGCATAATGTAGTCCAGAACAAGTCAACATTCATCTCAAGTCTACTAAGCTTCAATTAACATTGTTACATCATCTTGGCTACTTCTTACACACATTCTGAACATGATGCAGCTGCTGATCTTCATTATCCTGTGAAAAATCAAGTTCATCTGAAACTAGGTGATCTGACTTCTTAGTACAGTGTTGAGGTCATATTAAAGAACCTTGTACAGCATATCACCTTATTGATAAACGGCTACATTCTACATCCTTCAATCTGTGCACAGAATATATAATCCTCTACAGTGTAAGCAGAGATTGATACGTCTGAATCTATGTTCAATGGTTGCGAAGAAGGCATTTCTTATGTTATCTGGGCTTGTTGCTTTGCATTTTTAATCCACTCAGTGCGATACCATGTACCTTAGTTTCTCTTTCTGGTTTCTGTCACTTGCGCAGTGCAGTTTCACTGGCTAATGTCTTTTCTTGAACCGTTGCAAATGTCCATTTCAGTTTAGGAAAAAAAGCCTCTATTGGGGTTCTTCATCATGAACCCCATGAACTAGGAAATGTCTCAGTTATCTCTTCTAAAAGTGCCCCCAAATTGCAGGTACTCACTTAGAGTGGATAAAAGACATCTTCCTGACCCATTCAGTAGTCTTGTGTGATTTCCCATTCATTGTCTCTGATAACACTGGAGGATACGATGGTACTTGGTTTTGTTGCAGATCAACAATCAAAGGAGGGTATCAGTGTCCCTCATGCTACAGAGGACTAGCGATCAGTTCTAAAGCACAGGGGTGTCTTATATAAAGAAGACTTCCTATCAAGAGAAATTCTCTCCTCAAATTTGATTCTTCCATGGAGTCTTCCAGCACAGCACACAGGGCAGGGTCCAGTCTTGAACTCACTGCCATCTGCCATGTTCATGCTTGGGGTTTTCCTACACAGAGTGTGTGCTGTTTGTACAGGTGGCCCTTGATGTGAAGAAGATAAGTCTAGGACATGGGAAAGATGATGAGAAGAGTACTACTAGTAGTAAATGTGATACAGGGTGATACCTGTGCAATCCATAAAAATCATGAGTGATTTTTTTTTTTTTTTTTTTTTTGTCATTGCAACATTTTCCTCCTCTTTGAGCAATGGCTGCTATGAAGTTGACTTCCAGGCTGGAAGACCCTGCTTCAAGAGGATCAGCTTCTCCTAAACACCCATACTATGTTTCAGCTAGAATTTTGAAAAGGCAATGTTAGATTATTATTATTTTCTTCTTCTTCTTTGGTAATTAATTAATGTAGTAAATTCCCAATGAAATGTTTTCAGCATTTACCGGAGAGTTGGTTCCCAGGCAATAAAACAGAACTTTTAGAAATGACACTGCCTGAAATTAAATTCAATTTTTTTTCCAGCATTATAAATTAATACTCAAATTCCAGAGGCTCAAATACATTTTATATAATAATATCCATTAACTCTTCTGAACATATTTGATATACTTTATTTTTCTGATTGACGCTCACTTCTGTAGCTGACTCAGTTCCTCTAAGCCTTCTAAATAAGCGAACAAATCCATATCTGAAATATATCCCTACGCTAACCAAAACAAAAGCAGAAGAAAGGACATATATAATCCCTCCAATAATCCCAGCTTTTGCAATAGTGGTTAAACGTTTGCGTGGTTGAGGAGGCCCACTATCAATGCTACCACCATGCCCTTTCTTCAGGCAGTCTGGAGGACCCCAGCCATAATCACAGTGACAATGTTTGTGACTGTTGCATACTCCCCGATTATGGCACTTGGTGAAGTTACAATCATAATTCAAGAGAGAGACGCTCACGCATTTCCTGTTAATGCACATCCTTTCTTTGCCGCAAGGACTTCCATCTGTCACTGCTCCAATATCAGCCGTCTTCATTCCACTGTGGTAGTCTGTACTCCAGCACTGCTTATCACCAAGGGGGACTTGAATTATGGTGCTGTGTTCCTCCAAAGAAGGTAAGATTTGGACATTTTCACACTGGATTCGGCCACACAGGGTATTCTTAGTTTGACATTTGTGGTAAATTCCATGTTTAAGGCCACAATTGCCAAAGCGATCGCCTTTAGCATTCATTTCTCTGAAGCAAATATCTGTAGCAGTTTTTGCACTGAAGCCAAAAATCATTTTGCACTGTGTATCTTCAGATATGCAGTTTCCACGATAACAGTATGCATCTTTACTACACGGGGCACCATCCTGCATGTAAACATCTTCGGGACACCACTCAGAAGTCCCATTGCAGTATTCGGGAAGATCACAATACTTAGTCTTCTTTCTGCAAATAGTTCCAGACTTAAGATATTGACACTTAGCACAGCACTCACCAAAAGCACAACTGACACCAGAACGAAATGTACAATTAGACTGACAACATGGATCCAGCTTGCATTGAGCTTCTGAACCACAGTCACATTGCTCTTCCTTATCTACTACTTTATTGCCACATGATTTGATTTTAAAGATTCTATCAGGGTCTGGAGGACTTAACAAGCATGGAGCATTCATTGTGAGAAAATAGTCATTATAACTACAATTGCTAAATTTATCAGTCACTTCATGAACCGGAGCCATAATGCAGTAAGCGTTACCACAACTACAGTACTGTTCATCATGCTGCATGCCAAGATTATGCCCTAATTCATGGGCAAATATGCTACTGATAATGGACAGACTGGTAGTCTTATATGAGATAACAGCAGATCCCATCCTTTCATCACAAACTGTTCCTACATAAGCTGATCCAAGTGAAAATTCAAAAGACTTATATGCAAATAAGTGACCAACATCACTTTTTAGATGATTAACCAAGAAGTCTCTCCTCCAGTCGGTGAAATCCTGAAGGGTGCTATCTATGGCAGGAGAAATCGTTATGAAGTTCTTTTGTGACCAAATTTCCAGTCCAGCTACAGATAACTGAATAGAAAGAGGTTCATAAAAAGAATTAGCAATATGAATAATGTCAAGAACTTGCAAAGCAGTAACAGTTTCATTTCTGGCAAACATTAAATAACATTCATGTTCAATTACAAAAGCAATTTCTACATATCGAGTGCGTAGCCACCAGTCTCCTTTGGATGCAGTTTTGGAAACTACATTCTTTATGTTTTGGAACATGGTCTCTTGATGTTTTTGCTCTTCCTGTGTTAGGCCACATCTCATTTGGATAGCAGTCTCTTTTTCTTTTAAACGAAATATCACATGCTGAAAGGTAGGAGATCCCTGTACTGGTTCAATTTCATATGTCTTATTTTCTAACTGCAGTATCCCTTTGAGACCTCCTGAGCAAATACTGAGAGTGACCAGAGAGAAGGGTCTGTCCTGCACAAAACCATGGTAATAGCAATCATCCCTGAAGAATGGATAGTCCAGCTGCAGATCCCCATACTTACTGTAGGTGAAGATGGGCAAATGCTTAGGAACAAAATTCTTTTTTTGTGTGAGGTGTATGATGATTTTCTTTCCCTCAAACTGAAGGAGACAAGTGACATTCTGTCGTTCCTGTTGTCCAGGTTTTAGAGTTAATAACTGTGGGATGGTTACCTCATAAGAAGCATAAATAAAGCCCTGAGGAAGTATTTGTCTGGTAGTCACAGTTAGATTACTGAGGAATATCAAGAGCCACAGAAAATGGATGGTCTTTTTTCGTGGCTGAAGGAAATCTTGAAAGCACACATTCTCATATTTCATTTCCAGAAGGAAGCTCTCTTAAAGTAGATGACAGAGTAGTAAGAAGCTGGAAAGAATCTCAGATGTAAATAAGATGATGAAAAGGATTCTGTATATAGCAACAGTTATGTAGCTTCCTTTGGAATGTGGGTGGAGCTTGCACGATGAAGAATGGAACAGATAGGCAGGAAGAGAGTATACTGTTCCATGTCAACTTACTTTGAAAACAAGATGACTGGGAAATAAATTTAATAAATAAATATTTTTTTAAAAAAAATAAATTAAGACATTTCATCATGACTTGGTAACGTAGACATGAGTTCAGAAAGCATCAAAACTAAGAAAAAAATAGATGGCCTTATTTTGACACAGATTCTGTGGATTAATAAAGATATGAATCAAAATATGATCAAATGAATATTCCATTAAACCAATCCTATATCTTGGGGAAGGGAAAGCAGCAGATCTGAATTATTTTTCTTGTTCATGTTGTTCTCCTCTTTATGAGAGGTTTCACATTACCTAGAGGAAGCCATTTTAATTTTTAAAGGTTACACCTGCTGACAGGTTCCTATTGGTATGTATGCTGCATGCAAGAGCATTATAGTCACTGTTTTCAATGGCTCTAAAACAGCATTGGAAAGTCAGAAGATTATAACCTACGCATAAATTACTGAATGATATAACAAGGATTATCATTCCACTTGTTTAATCATAACACCATAAAAACTGTCCTTCTGTCTCTAAATTAGAATTCCAACTTGCAACGTGGATGGAAATTTGTCTTTCTACTTGTATATAGTGTATGTGATGTACTCATGTCATATTAATAATAAATATATGTACAAACACATACAAATATTCATAAAAATATACATGCATACACATCTGTCTGTGCCTTGGAAAGGACTCTCGAAGTTTGCCACCCACACCTATGAAGTACCCAAAATTAAAGCATGGAAGAGTATTTTACAATCTAGGGTCATTCCTCAAAAATTTGGCAACGTATTGAATGAGGAGAAAAGTAAAGCTTCCTCCTCCCATCCCGGGATATAGCTTTCTTATTTATTTCCATTTTCTCCTAAGAAAAGTACTATTAAGCATTCTGATCTAACGATCAGCAGTCCTGTGATAAGAAAATTATTACATTCCTTAAGTTCATGAAACCAAGGGAATTAGTTACCCTGCAAGCACTGGTTTAGTATTGTGACTGGTTTAGTATTGTGACTATGAACCTCCTTTAGTAGGCCACAGCAATATTACTATGGTCTTGTTATTTGCAATTTGAATAATAATGCCAATTTTCAGTATTTAGGTGCAAAATATTTGAGGAGAATTCTGATTTTTAAAAAAACAAACTGTTTTCTGCTTCCTCTATTACAAAGAACTATTTGGAATATTTATTCATTAGCAAAGAATTTAGGATGAAATAGAGCTTCTATCACACACACAATTAAAAACTGAAATTTTATGAAAAATTGAATGAACACTGAACACAATGTAATTAGTATATTAAACCCCTTTTCTATTCTTAAACGCTCAGTTTTAAATCAATACATTATCCACATAAAAGGGATATTCATTAGACTGAAGAACACTGTACCAATAGAGCATCAGACATACAAATCATGTACAATGGTTTGTTCTTTGGGTACTATTTTCAAATAAACAGATAATTAACTAAAATTTGATTATGGATGGATGCTGCATGGTCCAGGAAACTAAGATGCATTCATAGCAAAACCTCTGGTTCAGTAAACTTTGAATAACATGTTATACTCTGAGAAATAACCACATGCCTTTTTAATTAAATCACTACTGAAGAATAAAAATCTATAGAGCGCAACAACTGAATAAGTATAAAATAATTTATTAAATAATTTGAAATAATCCCTAAAAGAAATAATTCTCATGGTTATACAATAACAAAGCACATTTGAAAGTAGTTACTGTATTATACAATGTGATAAGTAATATATGATAGCTGGGTGAGATCCCTCTTTTAAAGATATATAGTAAACTGGGTCAGTTTTGAAGAAGTGTTACTGTTCAGAAATACAAAATAATTTTTACAGGAAACTCAAGTGATAACAAATGCAGTAGTCGTGTACAGATTATGAAAGGAAATTCAAAGATAAAAGAGTGGGCAAGGCAGACTGTAAATGATACAGAACGGTTAAAATTTAGGTTGAGTTTTCCTAAATAATGACAGCAATATTATATTACCCAATTCCAGAAATAATGTATTAATTTCAGATGTTTGATTGCTGAAGGAGCATTGCTGCTATTGCATATAAAACACTGGTTTGCACTTGTGTTTTCTGCAAAAACTACAGAAAAAAATCTGAACAAACTAAATTTTTTGTCATCACAATTTTACAATAACGTATTTATTCTCATGCTTACTAAACCGTTTCTCAATCGATGTTAATACACTGGAGTCACTACAGAATAGCAGGGTAACAATTAAGCTGCAAGCAGATGCTGCGATTCCCAATACAGTTACACATGATTATATATCATTGAAGTCAATGGGAGTGTTGGTACGAGCACCAAACAATTTCACCACTACCTCAAATATTGCATTAAATATATAAAACCCCACTAGAAGAAATATATTGTCACAGGTTAACGTGGTCTGTGGTCGATTATTTATACTATGATTCTGTGCAGTATTTGATCTCGTGTTCAACACCTTTGCAAATCTCTGTAATTAATGATACCCGTACAGCTCTTGAGAAAAAAGTTCTTGGGTGTGCAATTTTGAGGTATTCTTTTCTAAAGAAATGTCAAACACTAGGAGCCCAATGGTACTGCTCTTACTGTAGAGTTTAGAGCAATGTTCCTTCTGAGCAAAATGTGACCTTTGACTTTGCTACTTCATCATCTGGTCCTTTTCCCATTCACAGTACATATACAACGATCAGCTCCAGCTGCACTTTTGCCTTTTCAAAATGGCATTTAAAATGTGCACGTGTAAAGATGCATCTCATCATAATAGGCCACTCAGATAAATCAACTGAAGATGCCATTGTGAACCTGATCTGTCTAGGTACCCATTTTACTTCTCTAAGCAGCTCTATCATTGTCCACTTCCAATCAAATTTTATAAGCTGCATATGCTTTCAAGAAATACTTCCAAAAGTATTTGAATCCAAAATATTATGGTACCAATTTGTTAAGTACCGAGTGGGTTCAGCTTTAACAAGAACAAGAAACTTCAGTTCTTCCCTCCATACAGCAATTTTTATAGGAAGAGCCATTTAAAGTAGTGGATGAAGTTTGAATTTTTTTAGTATATTTTTATCTGATAGTTTTCCCAATAGCCTGGATTACATCCACATAGTCTGCAACAACCACTCATTTCAATAAGGAGGGGAATGAACCGCAACAGCGCTCTTGTGGATATTCCCCAGTAATTTCTAAATGTTCAGCCCACCTCACATGACATTCAGAGTGTCATAAGGCTTTTCATAAGGCAATAAGCCTAGAAAGCTACAGAGATAAAGATCGTAAAACTATCTTTAGAGGCCAAATTGCAAGAAACAAATTGCATTATTTCCGGCACAATGCACTGAAAGGATATTTCTTATATCCTCCTAGCCTCCTAAGAGTTTATAATATCAGGCTGGACACTTGTCCTTGTATCGGAATCGGAGTTATCAAAGTCTGTCATCTGACATTCAGTTTTTTATAAGATGCCAAACCCAGCTAGAAGAACAGCAGCAGAAATAACTATTACAATGCCTTTAGTCCTTCTCTCACTGGCACTGCTGGGTGGAGGAGGCCCACTATCAATGCTGCCACCACTGCCTTTCTTTAGGCAGTATGGAGGAGCCCAACCAGAGTTACAATGACAATGTTTATGAGTGTTGCATATTCCTCTGCCGTGGCACTTGGTTTGATTACAATCATAGTTCAGGAGGGAGACCTTGATGCAATCACCATTAATGCATATCATGCCGAGACCACATCGTGTGCCATCTTTCACCGCTCCAATATCAGCTCCACCAATTCCACTTGGAGAATCTGTACCCCAGCACAAATGGTTGCTAAGAGGAGTTTGAATGATGGTGGTCTGCTCATTCAAATTAGGCACTTCACCAATGTTTACACACTGGACTCTGCCACACAAGACATTATTGTTCTGACACTTCTTATACATACTACCAGGAAAAACGCCACAATTGCCAAAACGATCACCTCGAGAATTTATTGCTTTGAAGCACTCCAGTGGGGCAACCATTGCTTCCTTGCCAAAGAGAATTTTGCATTGCTCACTGTGAGTAGCGCATTCTCCATGATAGCAATAGCCCCCATCAGAGCACGGAGCTCCATCCTGTACATAAACATCTTCAGGACACCACTCTGAAATTCCTGTGCAGTATTCGGGAAGATCGCACATGTTAGTCCTTTCTCTACAAACTGTTCCAGCTGGAAGAAGCTGACAGTCAGCACAGCATTTTCCAAAAGCACAAGTGGCTCCTGAACGCAACATACAGTTAGACTGGCAACATGCATCCGATTCACAATGGAACTTTGAACCACAGTCACACTGTTCTCCACTCTCTACCACCTTGTTGCCACAGTTTTTGAGGTCATACAATTTCTCATGTTCTGGCGGAATTAACAGACATTGCTTTCTACTAGTATCCATTAGCTTAGAATAACTGGTATAACTGCAGTTGCTGAACTTACTTGTGTTGCTTTGGAAGGGAGCCATAATACAAGAATGCTGTTTACAGGTGCAGGATTTCTCATCATGCTGCATACCAAGGTTATGACCCAGTTGATGAGCAAAAGTTATTGTGAAAGAAAATAAACTAGAAGTAATAAATGCCTCAACAGCAGATGCCCAGTTAGGATCACATACAGATCCAACAAACGATAATCCAAACTTAATCCCAAAATGCTTATATACAAATAAGTGGCCAACATCATGCCTTAGATGCTGGACAAGTATCGTTTTCCTCCATGTATTGAATGTGTCAAGCAATTCGTCGATGCTTTTGGCTATTGCAATGAGGTTCTTTTGTGACCATATTTCTAATCCAACCACCACCAGATGAATCCCAAGAGGCTTATACAGCGAATCTGCAAGGTGAACAACATCCAGGACTTGCCTAGCAGTGACGGTTTCGTTTTTACCAAATTGGACATATCGTTCATGTTCTACTACAATCGCTATCTTCATGTACCTGGGATATGTTTGCCATAGTCCTCTCAAAGGACTTTTGCTTACAATATTCTCTCTGTTCTGGATCATGGCCTCCTGGTGATGTTTGTCTTCTTCCATTACTCCACACCTGATTGGGATATCATTCCCCTTCTCTTCCAGTCTGTAGACCACGTGCTGAAAAGTAGATGTCTGCAGAGGTTCGATTTCGTAGAGCTTATTACCCACTTGTAGAAAGCCTCTTAGTCCTCCTGAGCAACTGCTGAGGGTGACTAGAGAGGAAGGCTCGTCGTGTACAAAGCCATAGTAAAAGCAGTCATTCTTGATGAAAGGGTAGTCCACCTCAATGTCTCCATCCTCATTATAGGTAAAAACAGGGAAGTGTTTAGGAACGAAATTCCTCTTCTGCCTGAGGTGTACCACATGGCCTTTCCCTTCTATCTCCATTAAATAAGTAAGGTCTTGCGGTTCCCGGCCTCGTCGGGGTGCCATCCTTCTTGGGATAATAACTTCGTAAGAAATGAAGGGAAAGCCCTGAGGTGGTACATGACAAATGGGCTGACTCCAGAATATCCCAGAGGCAAGAATGAGACAGAAAAATCCTCTACCCAACCCCATTTCTCCCTTCAGGGGCCAAGGGAGGGGAGGCCTTGCCTCACGTTGGAGAGTGACAGTGATGGAAGCAGCAAGGTGGAAGGCAGAGGATAAAAATAAAACTCCGCCGCCACCACTGTAGTGGGAGGAGGGCAGCCATGGAGTTCCCTTTGGCTGTACAGCAAACGGCTTTTTCCTGTTATCTTCTTGGAGGGCATTCCAGAACTTTCAGGAAAGCCCCTCCCTCTAGTTGGCAGGCAGAGTCCAATAGGATTGATCTATTCCATCAGGTAGGCTATTTTGTCATTCCAAACCACCCTAGTCCCAAGTCACTGAAAGAAGCAAAGTTTCATTCTCAACACTAGAGGGATGGGGACAATAGGTTGCTTTTAAGAAACCTTTATATCTTCAAGTTTCTTTCCCTCCCCATTCCACTGGCCATCCCATTGGATACAACCATGTATTCTATTTAGATACATCCTGGAAAACTGAATTCAAGAGCAAAGACATGTTATGATTATTATCTTACTGATTAAAGGCAAGGGAAGCAAGCTTAACTATACTTAACAATAAGTAAGCTTAACTATCTACTGGATAGCAGATGGAATGCTGAGCAATATCCATGTAGCTTTGCCTGGGCTTAAGTAGTCTTTCTTTATCTCTGGAGCTTTCAACGATATTCAGAAGATTCTACCATTTCTAAAGAAGTTAAGATCAACCTTTGATGACTGAGGCCTATTACTCCTTTGGGGCTTACAATGGTGAAAAACGATCTTTACTTCCTGAATTCTCTAACTGTTGGGTCCTGATACATTCAGAGAATTGATGAGAGCTAGGCCCTTATTTTCCATCCTTAGCATATGACAAATATCCTTAGATAAAAAGCACTCTATTGATGTATTTCGAAGGTCTAGATATTCTTGAGTCAGTTGAGTTCTTTAGCCCTCTGCTCTTATGGAGGTGGGAAATATTTAGGCAGAAAGATATTGCCCTGAACATAACTGGAGGCAGAAGAATGAACAGGTAAAATGAAGACGCAACATATGTAATCAGAGCAGAATATTCTGTTTTCTTCCAAGGATTTGGACAAAAAAAAAAAATGGGGGGATTTTTAAAATTTAACACACAAAGTCTATTTTAGGACTGATTCTGCATTTTTTGTTTCTTAACTCCATTTTCAATAGTTGTGATCAGGAAGCACACCAGGAACCCCCCAAATAGGTTTGGGGATTACAGCCCTATCCTATTTTAGCCCTCACTTCACTGGTGAAGTGTCTTAAATTACTGCATCCAGTGATAGAACAATGCAATGTCTGAAGACAGGTTAAGAGAGGCATATTTCAAGATAAGAGCACTTATGTGAAATTCACACCCTTTTTCTGAGGTTTGTGTTATTTTTTAAAAAATGAATTGATTTGCATGGCATTTATTTCTATTTAAACAGTTCTTAACACCATTTATTTTACATGCATTTGTTATATATTTGAATATTTTATTCTTATATACTGTTTATAATGTTCAAATACTCTCTTGTGAGACTTTATATCCTGAAAGACAGTATATGAATAGTATGCTAAATATGCAGTATTATCACACCTCATAGCATAAAGGCATCAGTATCTCACCTTGGAATGAATTGCATCTTTCTTTTCCTATACCTCATCCTCATCACCTTGCTTTAAAAAAAAGGGATTGGAGAATTTATTTATTTATTATTTATTTGTATCCTGTCATAATACTTTGCAAATAACTCAAGGTAGTTGTGGGGGGGGGGAACTATTATATAAGTGTACATTTATGAAGATATATGTGAAATCAGTAAAATAGAAAAGAAACTGAAAAGAAAGTAAATATAAATAGAAAATCAGGGATGCTGAGATACCATTTTGGAAAATATTGAATATGAATACAACAATGGAGAGAGAATGGAAAGAGGAGTAGAGGGATAGATAGGAGGGGAGAAGAGAGGAAGGAGAGAGAGGAACAGAAGAAAGGGAAAAGGAGAGGAAGAAAGGAAGGGGAAATAAAAATAGGAGAGAAGGTTAGAAAGGAGGAAGAAGGGAGGTATGGGGGAAAGGAAGGGGAAGGAGAGAAGGGGAAGAGAGGAGGAAAGAAGAAAGTAGAAGAGGATAGAAGAAGGGAGGGAAGGGAAAGAGAGGAGAAGGAGAAGGATTGCTGTAAAATAAAGGAGATGGAATGGTAGAAGAGCAACCCCGAGCATACGTAAATTATTTAGGATGAAGAACGAACTAATATGAAAGTCAAAAGGGAATATGTTATGATCAACAATGGATAAAAGACTGTACATTTAAGACACGTTTATGAGAAATAAAAATAAAACTTTTTTTAAAAAAAATAACTCAAGGCAGTGAACATGCCCGACACATCTTCCTCCTCCTATTTTCCCCACAGCCACCACCTGTGATGTAAATTGAGCTTAAGACAGAGGGACCGACCCAGTCATCCAGCCAGCTTTCACAGCTATGGCAGAAATTGAACTCATGATCTCTGTCATTTCCAGACTCACGATCACCTTTCATTTTTAGATTATGTGGCTTGTCTAATCCAAGGGTTTTGTGTTGAAACCTGGAACGTGTAAGGTTGGTTCTGGCTTTGTAGCTAAGCTGTAATGAGTTTTAAAGGTGATAACCAGCATCATGAATTGTATCCAGAACTGGAGTCACATGTACACAATATAGTGCCCTCCATCCCTGCCTGCAGCACTGTTCCAAACCAGCTGTAGCTAGACATATAGTCTTCAAAGATAGCCCCATGTAGAATTCCTTACAATATGCAACCATGAAATGAGCAGAGTGTGATTGACTCTCTGAAGTGAATCCAGGAAAAGCATGCAATTGGTACACTAGATGTACTTGTGTAAAGGTCCCTATTTTGCACACAAATTTCAAATAGGGAAGGGCAATGCCACTGAGGGTCAACAATGGGATATCTCTGGATCAGGGGACCCAAACACAGTCACTTAGTCTTGTCAGGATTGAGCTTGAGTCTGTCTTCCCCATCCAACCTCCATGCACTGGGTTAATACCTGGCCAGCCTAAGGTCAAAACATACAGCTGGATATCATCAGCATATTGATAATACCTAAACCCAAACTCTTGGAAGTTCTATGCTCTCACCAACCTCCTTAGCACCAAACTACTCCTGGAGTGATTTAGCAATTTCTAGGGGAAAAAATCCTCAGCTGTTGGGTCAACCTCCTGCAATTACTTTCAGTTCAGGGAATTTACCTTTGTAAACCACTCAGCTGCCAAATGGCATGGTCTAGAGGAGATTAAGCATGGTCCAGAGAGGGAAAAGAATGTTATAGACTTCTCCAGAGTGTTTCGTTCATGAATAGCAAAATGCTGAATATCCCTACTGTTGATGGAATTGAAAGAGGCTAACACCAACAACTTAAACAGTGACAACAAAGGGCAGCGTGCTAAATTGTCAGAATATCATATTCTTCATTTTCCACTACACACCTGCATATATTTTTTTGCTCATTACACCTTTTCCTGAACCCAAGTCTTAGCATCTATCCACAAATTTTATATAGAAAATGTTTTTTTCCTGATACACTGAATTATGTATATCTTCATTACAAATATTGTGTTTTCTTTAACATTTATCATTTTAATTTTATTATATAAAATACAAAGAAGAAAAGAAAAAAGGAAATTAAGGGAGGGAAAGGGAATGGGGAAAGGGGGGGATGAGATACAAGGGGAAAGAGAAAAAGAAAGAAAAGAGGGCATTGACTTCCAACTCTTCCTGGCACAGTACAAGATAAACACATTCGAACCTCAACTTTTTGCTTTTACACATTAATAAATAACTAGCCATTCCTATAACACCAAATCTTTCTAATCAACAAAACCAAGGTCAAAGTTTCATTTTTTTTCTTCAGAAGCACAAATTCCAAAAGTATATCCAAATAAGAACATATTTTCCTCTTTAAATAGTCAATTTAACCACTCCTGCTTTATCTTCCCTGCAATGGAAATAACGTGTATTTCTATTTGCTAATCTTTATGATTTTTACATATTTACAAAATGTATTGCATTCTTTCAAATTCTTTGGCCTTACTGAAAAAAAGAGGGAAAACCCCTTCCCTTCCTTTTTCCTTCAAAGTACTAAACTTAAAAAAAAAAAAACCTTTTAAAAAATAAAACTTTCTAATACACCTTTTTCTTTGACTTAACATACAAGCTTTGCACTTCAGTATTGCATTTAGCTCCCTCCCTCCAAACTAGAATATTCCACTCACCTTGTCTCTAGTCGACAATAATCTTATTCCTCACCATACTGTATATACTAGTCAGTATTTTCTCGGAGTATTGCTCTTTGTCTTACTTTGCTATTTTTGTGTGAGAGAGTGAGTGTGTGTGTGTGTGTGTATTCCAATGCTGTTTGCAATAACATAGCTTAAAGGAAATTAATTACACAATGTCTTTTTCTTTCTTTCACTCACTCACTCAATTTTAGCCTGCTGCAATCAATCAACTCTGAACAAGTTACAACTGGAAATGTATGTGACACAGAGCTCTGTAAATCTGCTATGGGAATCTTCCCATTCTCTTGGAAGTGGGAAAGGGAGATGGAAGCAATACAACATGAATTAGGAGAGTGGAGAGAGGGAAGAGGAAAAGAGAAATACAGGAAAGCAAAGTAACTAGGAGGAGAGACCAACATCAGAAAAGTTTAGGGAAGAGTTCTGCAGGGTAAGAAAGTATCAAATCATTTAAGGATAAAGTAGGGTTTTTGAACTCTTCCTTTGTGTTATATTTGATGCTTTTTTTTTTTCAGTGGTGGAAAATTTATCACCCTAAAACATGCAGTCCCATTTTTTTCTTTCTCTATAACTCAGCAAACATCAAACTCACCCTCTATTTCTGTGCTACTGTTCCAGGGGAGCTCAGAATGTGTGTCATGTTTAGACATTGGGAAATATGTACCATTGAATATAGCTGTCACATTTGAATAGAGATTTATAGGGATACACTATTAGTAACCTTGAACTACTGACTCAATTTCAGATGAATCCCTCTGTTCTATACAAGGACTTCAATCAATTTGTTTACTATGAGGGCAACAGTAAAAAAGAGAAAATACAAACATTTGGAAATGGAAAAAATCTTTGGAAAAATGTATTGCATGTATTTAAGAGTATTAAATAATTCTCAGCATGATTAGCTCTTCATAATTCAAAGGGAGGGATTAATAAGAATATAGTAATAACCTTAGAATAGTTTTCTACAATCTATGACCTTCCAAATAACTTGTATTAATACCTTCTAAAATGCTCAGCCAGAAAGGTAATCCAGCACACTTGAAAATATCACACTAGTAAAGTTTGCCAATTGAGAAGCAAAATGAGATGTCTGTGAATTTGTAAACAGTATTTAAAATGTTTTATTTTTCAGTGGAATAATATAAAAGCAGACTGGAAAGAAGTACAAACAGACAAAACATTTTTAGAATAAAAAAAAAAGGAAAAGCAAACCATGTACTATGAAAAACCAAGGAGAAAGATTAAAAACCCTTTAAAAATATTCTTGTCTCCATTCCCTCTTCAAAACAAATAAATATTTACAAACAGATTATAAAATTATTTTATTGACAATTATTTTACAGGATTTTTCTCTGTAGGGAGTTGAGAAAGATGTTCCTCCTAGTGTACTGAAACTACCAGAGAATAGCTATCACATAATATTCTGTACATATGAAACCTCATCCTGTATAAAAAAAAAAAATTACAGTAATTGAGAGAAGCTAAGCCTTCTTCATCTGTGTATATTTGTTTAGATGTTAACGATTCTCTAATATATAGTGCTATCCCTCTCTTCTTTTGATATGCTAGAGATGTTAGGTTGCCATGTTGTTTTTTGATGTGTACTTCTTGGAGGCAAATTATATCTAATTTTAATCTTTGTAGTTTTGTAAAGATTTGCCTTCTTTTTGTGGGGGAGTTCAATCCATTTATGTTAACAGATAGTATCTTGACTTCCTCATCCATCTTTTCACTTGTATATAGGTCTTGCCCTTCTAGTTGTTCTTGTCTCTCTCAGTCCTTTTGTGCTTGCACCTTCTCATTCCACCTGCTCATGTTCCACCTGCTCATTTTCCACGCTCACTCTTTCTTCTTGTTCTAAAGCTTTTACTTCTGTTGGCAATTCATCTTGACTTTTACTTTCTATCTCCTCTCTACTTTCCTGATCTTCATTTGTTGTAAAATGGTGTTTAAAAAATTCGTGTGCTTTATCTAAGGTATCCACCCTAAATTTTTTATCTTGCCAGGAGATCAGAATTCCTTCTGGTATCAAACATCTGAACTTCATGTTGCATTTAATCAATTTTGCGGTCAAAAATTGATACTTTCTCCTCTGTTCTCTGACTCTCCTCTGTTTTAACATCTGGATTTTTCTCCCTTTATACTTCATGGGTTCATCTCTCATTCTTTTGTATACTTCATCTCTCAATGCCTTTTTAGTGAACCTCACGTGCACCTCTTTCGATAATCTGTGCCTTCTTGCATAGTTTGTGTGGATTCTGAATACTTCGTCTATGTCTCTTTATATGTAATGCTTATCTTTCTGTAATACTTCCCCCAGCAAGTCTATCATCACCTCAACCAGGTCTTCTTCTTTCTCTTCAATAATGTTCTGAAATCTCAGATAGAAAGCCGCCTTTTCCATTTCCAGAAAAATTCTAATTCTAATTAGCCAAGGATAGTTTTTGGTCCATTTCTTCCAATTTTACCCCCATTTGTTCAGCCCTTACTTCTACTTTCTGTATCCTCTGCTCATTCTTTGTTATCATTTGCTGGATGTTCCCTATCTTTTCATCCATCTTACGTATATCCCCCTTTCATCTCCCCTATTTCGCTTTTAATCTCATCATGGTTTTTGGACATGGCTTCCTGAGTTTTAGTCATGGCTTCTTGGATCGATTGTAACATCGTTTGCATATTCTGCATAGAGCTTGACTTCTCCAAACCTAGCATGCTTTCTATCGATTGTTGATTAGATGGGGATGATGTTGCTGATGAGGGTGCTGATCAAAATCATGGGCATTTTTTCCCACACCCATGCATAAGCTGTTCAAAGAATAAACTGAAAAGGGAAAAATCACCAATGATCAATACGATAACCCAAGTTGCGGGAAAGATTTTTTAAAAAAATAATCTTCTATCTCAATTTGAATTTAATCTTAACGAAAAAGTGGAAATTCAGAAAAAGAACTCTCTCTGAACTGCTGTAATCAATTTATTTGGAAAAACCTGACAGAACAATAGAGCCACGCTCTATTTATGAAACATTATGATGTTTCAGACTCCATCAAGACATTAATAAAAAGTATGAGATTACAATTTGAAAATATCAGAGGCTAAAAAAATCCTCAAAAGATTCACAAAGCACAATTCAGTCTCGAACACTAAAATAGGTCATTCCATCCTGAAAATTGCTGTAAATTTGTAACATGGAAAAAAAAAAAAATCAAATGCTGGAATTTTGGAAATGTCACAGTTCACTGTCCCATTTTTAAATAGCTAACTTATTTACCTCTGTTTCTTCACCAAGTCCTCACTAGTTATGAATGTCATTTTCCCTTCTGTCATTGTAATCTCATTCGTTTCTCTGGTGGCCCTTTAGTAGTAGTGCTCTGTTGTGTGGTCTTTGCAGCTTCCTTCTCCTCTTGTTTTATAGCTTCAGGTGCTGGCTCTGATTCTTTCTTAATCTGATCCACTGGGAAAAAATAAACCACATTAAGTCTAATTCTAATAGATTTACATGTCTCATTATCAGTACCATGAGATATTTCCTAATGCTAGGACTTCATTCAAAATATCACCTCGATTTTTACCAGTAAGTACAAGGAACAAACTCAGTTCCATTACCCTATATCTGAAAGTAAAGAGTTTCATTTAGCAGAGCAATGCAGAAATGACAGCTACAGGAAGAAAACAGCCTCCCCCCCTCCAATTTTCAAGTGGCCTTCCCTAAACCTAAAAACAGAATTGCAATTCAAAATTGCCAGAATACCAAGACTGCTGGAATTGCTACATGCAGATTTTTTTCCTGTGAGAAAATCATAAATCCCTGCTCTTTGGATAGCATAAGGGGAAAAAAAGATTGAAGGCTTGGAATTCTTTGGGATCCAAGTTACAGAAAATCTATATGCATAAAATGATATGCATAATGACCAACTTGGACAAAACTATCTTCTCTAGAGCCTGCATTAAATCTAATCATAAACATTTGCTGGATTTGGTCTCATTTAAACACACTAACTAAATTCTTACCTGGGACTGGTTTTTCTCCAGATTTTTGCTGTGAACAAAGAGAAAAACCAAGTCATTAGTCAAAAATGCACATCTTTTTGGTATAGATATAAGATTACATTCTCTTACTGAACATTGCCCAAATGAAGAAGAAATGTTGGTTGTAATCTATCTAGTATAACTGGATTCAGGATTAACATAGCAAGTCACACAAATGGTTGTCACTTAGAAATGGATTTAATTTCTATTGCCTAAGAAGCAGGACCAGAACTAATGAGTTAAATTACAATGAAGTCAGATTAGGATAAATGTCAGCCAAACCTTTCTAATTATACAAGCTAGCAGCCAGTGGAACAGGCTATTACATTAAGTGATGAGTTCTCATTGCTGGAAGCCTACTCAAAGTATTCAAAGCCTACTCATAATCTGGGATGGATGGCAGAGCAAAAAAAAATGTTTCACATTATTATAGAATTGGAAAGAACTTTAGGGTTCATCTAATTTCCTGCTCAGTACCAATTCCCCTAGAACATCTGACAGGATCTAAATTGGATAAGAGGTTACATCACTTTTAAGATTCCCTTCAATTCTAAAAGTCTTATGAAATATTTTTCTGCTATGCTCTTCAACTATTTGGTCATTTATGAATGTGATCAATGTTATCTCAGTACCACATCCTGGTTTGAAGCTCAACTGAAAAGGATCCAGATAATAATTTCTTTGAGGTCCCTTTAGAGTTGCAAAGTGGATGTTTTTTTCAACAACCTTCTCTTTTTAGGTTAGAGACAAGATGAAAATTCTTTAGAACCATTGAATCCAAGAACATTGGGGGGTTTTTTTGCTCCCTCACAGGTCATCTCTTCTCCACAGCCTGAATATCCCATCCAGTTCTTTGGGAACAACAGTCTCAAACTCTTTTCATGCTAAATTACTGCATCAGTCAAACTCAAACAACCTGAAAAGC
The DNA here is from genome assembly GCF_029215685.1 of Pituophis catenifer annectens. Lineage (NCBI taxonomy): Eukaryota > Metazoa > Chordata > Lepidosauria > Squamata > Colubridae > Pituophis > Pituophis catenifer. The sequence goes on from NW_027256881.1 coordinate 280,361,340, forward strand.
CAGAGTCCAGCTCAGAGCAGGTCTTGAACAGTTTTGACAAAGTATCTCATTGTGGCAAATAGTAGTTTACTATTTGACTGTTACCTGCACAAACTTAGGGGGAAATTTTTTTCTCAAATCTAGAAGTAATGCATCCACACGTTGCCTCTGAAAAATAGAGCTTGGTTCCTCCTTCTTCTTTGTTTTTGGTTTGGCTTTATCTGAAAATAAAATTATGGAGATCATAATGAAACCGTATCAACTTTTTGATACCATAATTTATAAGCATAAGGGGAAAATAGTTCTAATTATTTAGAAATGAAATTCAGATGGATGTTTTTGGTATTCTGCAATTCAGGTAAAATAGATATGGCTTTGATCAATTTGTATTGCTACAGGAAAAAAAATTAATAGATGGCAGAAGTTAATAATTCTGCCAGCTCTAGGTAACTGAGAATACATTTTAAAACAGTAAGTACTAATGGAAGAACCTGCCACCATATACAGAAATATTATACTGATATATGATATTTCTGGAATGAGAGCCAATGTCATTTAGTAATCAAAGTATTGGATTAGAAGCAGGGAGGCCCAGATTCTAATCCAATCTTAAACATAGAAACCAGCTGGGTGATTTTAAGAGAGACACTTCCTTTCAGACCTAATTAGGCTCTGTGACAACCCAGCCAAAAAAAATCTTCCCTCCCCCATGCACTGTCAGTTTTGCTAGATGATCTAGGCAAACACAGAGCAAAAAACCCAGAACTTGCAATCAAATGGGGAAGAACACCATGGCATTTCCTGGAATACTTTACTCATTCTATATTCTATTGTTTTACAAATATAAAGTGACAGTAACATTAACTGACTTTCACTGAAGTATACAGACCAAGACCAATCACATACGGTATTTTTAGGAGTAAAAGACGCACCTTTCCCCCCCCCTAAAAGGGGGTGAAAATTTAGGTGCGTCTTATACACCGAATGTAGCCCCGCCCACCCATTGGCCCCCACCCTTTGGCCTCTGCCTCCCAGCAGTTTACCTCCTTGCAGCAAGCAGCAAGAAGAAACAGCTCATTTCAGCTTCAGCACAGCCTAATTAGCACAAGTTGATTGGATCGGACTCCCGACTCTCAGCTATTTTGCTCTCAGCTGTTTTGCCTGGGCCTCTGCTGCTTGCTGCAAGGAAGTAAATTGCTGGGAGCAGATTTTTTTCTTGTGCTAATCAAGCTGAAAATGAAAATGAAAGTAAAGCAGGCTGTTTGCTCTTTGCTGCAACGAGGCAAAATTACTGGGAGACAGAGGCAGAGGCAGATTTCTTTTTCTTGTTTTCCACACCAAAAAAGGTATGTGCATCTTATAGTCCGGAGTGTCTTATACTCTGAAAAATATGGTAATTCCTAAGGAAAAAGGAAGAATAAATTTTGAAATCTGAAGTCCCAGATATCTTACCTCGTTCCTCTTGATCTTTGAAATGCCACCAATAACCTTTGGAAGGGTGATAGCGACAATAAGACATAGCTTCCTCAAAAGCTGACTGGATTCCATGTACTGCAGTGAGCTGGACAATATAAATTTGTAAGAAAATGTGTGATTTCTCTCTTTGTACAGTACTTCAGCCAGCCAAATAGGCTGATTCACAACATATATTTTTCACACATAACTCAATATTCTAAGCTTTGTTTTGATACAATTTCCAATTATGTCATTGCAAATGAGGATGGAAGTTGGGCAAGGCAATATAAAAGGAGCAAAGAGAGCAATATGCTAACCTTCCCTTCAGTAGAGGAAATAACAGACATGAGGTAAAGTAAGAGTGATAATCTGCCCTCAGACTAATTTTATATAGTCTCTGGCCTAGTTTTAAAGCTCCAGTACAGTACAAGAGCTCAGTACAGACCTCTGACAAGACCTATCTAACCATCCCTGCAACAGAAGAAAAAGGATACAAAAAAAAGTAGGGGAAAATGTTTTCAGACAAATAGGTGTATATATTGATTATGATACTGAGTTCATAAAACATGCAGTCTCCAGAAACCGTCTCTGGAAGAATCAATAAAATAAAGGTAATCTTATTACTTATTCATATTATTAAAACATTTATATGGCCAGCCATCATATAAAACACAATTTTAGGTGATTCACTGTAGTAATAAAATTAAAGACAAAGAAGCCAGGGGTCTGGTCCACAATCTCGTATCCATCCAACCATATAATACTCATGGTCCAACTTCACACTGACCCAGTGCCTGTGGGAAAAGCCAACCTTTTAAAATCTTTTCATTTTTCTCCCTTTGCTTACATTTTTATAGACTCCCCCCCCCCCCCGCCCAGAAAAATAGAATTTTCAGAAGCTTAAATTAAAACAAAGAACCAGAAACCAAACCAACTTTTTGTGGGCATTTCTTTTATTCTAATAAAACAGTGGTTCTCAACCTTCCTAAGGCTGCGACCCTTTAATACAGTTCCTCATGTTGTGATGACCCCAACCATAAAATTATTCCTAAAATCATTGAAAATATGTGTTTTCCGATGGTCTTAGGCGACCCCTGTGAAAGGATCGTTCGACCCCCAAAGGGGTCCCGACCCACAGGTTGAGAACCACTGTAATAAAACCAGTGTCATAGAAACTTACCACTCTTGAGTTTACAACTGACCCCAAGTCAGGTGCCTGATAAATTACTCCAGCAATAATGTAATAATCAGCCAATGGGATAACTTTAAAAGAAGCATAGCATTAGTCAACCAATCCATTCTAGATATATAACAGGCGCAATTGCTTAATTTATTGCATAAAACAGTACAGAAATTGAAATATAGCTAGATTACAAGTATATTTAAACCCTACATTCTCAGTAGATTTACTTTTATGGGCATGTATTTAAAACTACTTCAGTGTAATAAAACAGTAATATATAAATTCTCCAAATTCTGCTTCCACTAATCAGATGCAGAAATAATTGGCCTTCCACTTCAAAAGAAACAGTGATAGACATTTAAAATGCAGAAAGATTGAACAAACATGGCCAGATAAAATCTTAACTATAATAACATCAGATAAAATCTTAACCATAATAAGATATCAGTGTAACCCAAAAAAGAAATAGCTTGAAGACAAAGCTCATTTTGTTACCCATATTGCATTTTACCACAAGAGGGCATTCCCTTATTGTTGCAAAAAAATAAAGTTAGCCTCAAAGACAGCTTCCAACATTATCCACATGTCCTTCACAGCAAATACTATTATTTTAAATTGGGTTAGATGGGATGAGGTAATGGAAATCTAACAATTTTACAGAGCCCCAGTTTTGTTTTGTTTTTTAACTATTTTAAGCAACATTTAAGAAGACGACATAACAATACAAATTATCAGAATGAATAGCATTGATTCTGATTCTATTTCTTCTTCTATTGACATAATCAAAAGGAGGAACGTCCTTGTTCAAAAATAGGAATATATTTGCTCAGAACATATGCAGTCTGCCCTGACAAACAAGTAGGTAGGACTGTGAGGCAAGATGGGAGCACTGGAGAACAACATACAATGTTGCTTTAGATTTACAGAATCACAGAACCGAAAGAGGTAATTTAGGCCATTGTAGAACCCAGTGCTCCATGCAAAATGAAAGGGGACACATAGTCCACCACTCTGTATCGAAGTAGTATGCCCGCACAAGGAAAATCTGTATGAATGGCAAGATTCCACAACCTAGACAACATCCAGATGTTTGGATTTCAGGTCTCCAAATTCTCCAGCCACACAAAAAAAAAAAAAAAAAGAAAGAAAGAAAATCTTGGAATTGGTCTGGCTGAAGAACATGCAGACTGAGAAAAGTTGGCCATAGGTTACACTCTACATTTTAAATAGGACAGCTGTCTACAGCCTTACCTTGTGTTGGGTTCTGTCTTTGCTGCTTACGGATGATGAAGAGGATTGGCTCTTGTGCATGGAGGAGAATATATTCTACTCCAACCATTTGACTGAAAGATAAAAGGACAGAGCTAAATCTAAGGACAGAAAACAGTCGCAGACGCTATAAACACTGAAATTATAAGCTATTTTAGTGTAGAGAAAAAAGAATGATCCTTTTTTGAAAACAGGTAATCTAGAAATCATTAAGTGGTGAGTAATTTCTTCCTCCCCCCCCACATAATTCTTGATAAAGAGTGGGGATTTATATTAATAGAGCTTTTATAAATTTACCAACTGCTGGTTTTCTTCCCATTCGCCCCTGGCACATAAATAGGTGAAAGACGGTGATTTAAAAGCGTATTGATTTAAATTACTAGCATTAATCTTTAATATCAGGAAACAGAAACCGTAATGCTATTCAAAAATCTCAAGTATGATTGGAAAAAATGAAAAAAAAAAAAGACTTAATTAAGAAGCTTCAGAATGTACAAAAAAGAAATTAGCAGCTTTAATAGGAAGCAAATTAAAGGAGTAAAAATAATAGCAGCAAACCTAGAAGGCCTGGGAAGGTCCTGAATAACTGTTTACTAATGAGAAAATGGTACTCCAGAAAGCAGCCTTTCCAATGCAAAAAAGGAATAGCATATGTTAAGTTTTAGCCTCACAGAAATGTGTTTTCTAAGTCATCCCTTTATTTATAGTTTCCGGTAGAAACGTATAGTAAGACTATGCCGCAGTCAAAATTTCATACTGTGGCAATGATTAAAGAGACTCTCCTCATTCCACAGTCACAAAGAGACACAAGAGGGTTAGATAAGCAGATCTACTGCAGAGAATTAGAAAGCCATACGTATGAAGAAGGGCTCCATCTAAGAGCACTCTGGAATCTTGCCCAATAAAGAAATTAATCCCCATCTTAAATCCTAGGTCTTTCCTCAAACTTTCTGAATCAACAGCAATTTGGCTGCTTTGAGGATTTGCCCCATGTTTACAAAAGGGCTTTCTCATATTGGAGATGCCGGCCTCACCCAGCTTCAAACTTCAGCAACAACAGTGGTATCAACACTGTTGGTTTTGTTTTCAGTTTTGGTTAAGAAGCTATACTGAATCAAGATTAGTTAATGTCAAAATATTTATTTAATGATTAATTAAACCTATATGCTATGCATCTTGCCTAAAGGAGACTCTAGGCAGCTTACAGTCATAAAAACAGCTCTGGTGGAGCAGTGCTTAGAATGCAGTACAGGTATAGTCCTCGATTTATGACCGCAATGGAATCCAAAATCTGTGGCTCAGCGAGACAATTGTTACATGAGTTTTGTCCCATTTTATGACCTTTCTTGCCACAGTTGTTAAATGAGTCGCTGCAGTTAAGTTAGTAGCAAGGTTGTTAAATGAATCTGGCTTCTCCATTCATTTTGCTTGTCGGGTGGTTGCAAAAGGTGCTCAAATGACCCTGGGACATTGCAATGGTCATAATTATGAACCAGTTGCCAAGCATCTGAATTTTGATCACATGACCATAAGGATGTTGCAACGGTCGTATGTGTGAAAAACAATTATGTCCCTTTTTTCAGTGCCATTATAACTTTGAACTATCAAGAAATGAACTGATGTAAGTTAAGGATTGCTACCTGTATTGCAGGCTAACTCTGCCACAGTCTGGAGTTCAATCCTGACAGGCTCGACATTGACTCAGCCCTTCCATCCTTCAGGTCAATAAAATGAGGACCCAGATTGTTGGTGGCAATATGCTGACATTTTCAAACCACACAGAGAGTGCTGTAAAGCAGGGGTCCCCAACCTCTGGTCCGTAGACCGGCACCAGGCCAGGGCATACCAGAAACCGGGCTGCACAAACAAAGCCCCATTCACGGGATGCAGGCAGCACGGAAAACCATGCCCCCTCCGGTCCATGGAAAAATCTGTCCCCACAGAACCATTCCCTAGTGCCAAAAAGGTTGGGGGCCACTTCTGTAAAGCACTATGAAGCAGTATATACAACTAAGTGTTATTGTTAAGTGCTAAAAACAAGATAAAACATTAAAATGTAAAAACAATAAATATTAACACTAAACTGATTTAAAATTGAGATGATGGAAAGGAAGAAAGCAAGATATAGAAGCACTTGAGTTAAAAACAATTTTACTGTGAGTAGAAAATAATTTATCAAATATAGACATAACAAATTAATTACAAACAAAAACAGAAGTTTAGATTTAGCATTATATGGCTTAATGATTTGTCCTCTAATCTCTGGCCACTAAAGTTTCAGAAGATTGGGTTTTTTTGTTTTTTGTTTTTTGTTGTTGTTTTTTTGTTTAGCAGTGGAATGAATATTCTGTATCGGGGTGCCAAACCCAATTGCATTACGGTCTGTATCATGACATATCGGGATGTTTTTTGCCTTTCTGGAGCTGGGATTGGTGTGGCCTGCTCAGGCTGTATCCGGTCCACGGGCCACCAGTTTGACAGGCCTATTCTAGATCCTTCATAACTGCTTTACAGATTTAAGGTAGATACATTTTTAAAAAATATTGTTACTGATTTAAAAAACACTGAATAATTTAATTTGTTTGATTTAAAATGAGCCTGTTAAATTAACTGCATTTTAATAATTCATCCTATTCACTGATTCAATGGAACTGGAATTGCATTGCCAAGCCATGCATCATAAAGAATAATGTCACATGGCCGCATCATAACTCTAAACAGTCACTGAACAAATGGATGTAACCTGAGGACTATCTGCATTAGTCCGCATATTTCTTTTCTTAACATCTTAGTTGATATTATGACATCATTTCTTCCTGAAAGCTAAAAAACTAATAATACTATATCAACTTACTTCAAGTGGTCCAAGGTTAGCCTTTGCATTTTGACCATTTCATTGTTGCATGTTCGATCATAGAATGGATTACTGCGCTCTGAGAAATAGTCCAATACACTCCCACTGTTTAATATTGGAATCCATGAACTATCAACCCAGGAAATTCCCAGCAGATTATCTGTAAGAGTAAAATAATGCACAAGGAAGAAGTAAAGTAAGAGGAGAAAAGAGAAAAACATAGTTTCGCATTCAGAAAAACCAATAACAGTAAAAAAAAAAAAACCCAACTATTTTAGTTTAACTAACTTGAGATATCCAGTATAAAAACTTATATATTAATGACATCAGTCCAACAATAATACAATATATTATCTCTTTAAGATGAAGATCCATACTCTACTCACTGAAGCATCTTTAAACAATACTGTATATTTAAAGTAAAACATTTAAATTATCATTTACAAATTTTTGTTTTAGCCCCAAGGCACACAAAAGAGAAACTTGCTGAGATAAATACTGGATAAGAAGTCTCCTAAGAAACTTGCATTTGAGGTCTTGAATTCTATGGCATTAAAAAACAAACAATGCATCAAACTGATAAATAATATCAGAGCAGAAATCTTTAAGCAAAGGAAACAAATTCAAAGCCATGCTACTACTCCATCACCTATACCAATACACTTAGAATATTATTTCATTCCAATGGTTTCTATGTCCAACAGGATGCCATAAGAAGATATAAGAAAAATATGGCAGTGAGAATTTTTAGCTTATAAAACGATATTAGTGAATATGATAAAGGTTTATAAATTTGACCATTGTTTAGACAAATTTTCTTCCTTTTCCTATAACACCTGAATTCAGAATATAGTTAGTCCTTGACTTATGACCATAATGGAGCCCAAAATTTCTGTTGCTAAGCAAAACATTTGTTAAGTGAATTTTGTCCCATTTTTACCTTTCTTGCCACAGTTGTTAAGTGAATCACTACAGTTGTTAAGTTGTTAACATGGTTGTTAAGTGAATCTGGTTTCCCCATTGACTTTGCTTGTCAGAAGGTTGCAAAAAGTGGTCACATGACCCTGGGACACTGCAACTATCATGGGTCAGTTGCCAATCCTTTGAATTTTGATCACACGACCTTGGGGATGGCTGCAGTGTGAAAGCATGACTGATAGGGACAAAAGAACACAAGAAGGGAAGAAATGGGGTGATCCAAAGTAAATGTAGGGTGGATGGCAGTACTTTATATAAGTCACATCTCACGGATCTGCAAATGATTCCAGTATGTACACTGGATCTCCTTCCCTTCTCCATATTTATGTTGTTATATTTGTTTAATTCCGCCAAGCTCTTTGGAAGCTTCAGATAACATGATATTCCTAAAAATATTACATATAGCAGATAAAATTCAGGTATTGCGTTATGATAGTCTAATAGCATCACGTATCTCGGGGCAATTGCTATATAAAAGATTAAGGCACATGATACTTAAGGCCATTTGAAATCTAAAAAAATACAATCTCATGAGATTTTTCAGTGAAAAAAATATTCTTAATATGTATAGAAAAAAGAATACCGAAGTGTTCTAATTCAATTTTAAGATATTTTAGCATTATTATTACTTTTAAACCCAGGATTCTCACAATAATTATTTTACAGCAGATTCTTGACAGGGAAGTTTTGAACCAACCTGAAATCCAACCTAAGATGTGATATATGGTTGCATAAAATATGCATATGCTGCTTCAGAAATCTTTTAGAAAGCAACACCCAGATGGCTGGGAAGCCATGCTTAATGCAGCATAAATAGGTCTATGAATAATACATGTGCTGCTCTCTAGCGCTTGGAAGACATCAGACAGTCATATGTAAATATATCTGCTCCATTCCTTTCTATGAAAACATTTTTTTTTAAACTGTGCTAAATTACTTCTTAAAAGTAATTAAAATAAACATTACAGAACCATCCAAGCTAAGACGGCTTAACAGAAACTTTCACTGACATTTTTTTTAGTAAACCGTACACTTATGTGACATCGCTCTTTCATGGGCCACACTGCTTACTCAGGTAGTCTGCCCATAATGGTTTACATAGAGATGGTTTTACAATCTTTTTATTTTTGTCATGGTCATTAAGTGAAACCATGTTTTGCTATGGGCCGGTTTTGCCAAAAACTGAAAGTAAACCGGGTTTTGGCAAAAACATTGTAAACATGTGGTCATGGGTAAATGTGACCTGGCTGCTAAGTCTCCAATGTGCAGTCATGTGACTGCAGAACTACAGAAACTTCAAATCCAGGTCATAAGTATTCCCTAGGTAAATCCATCATAACTTTGAATGGTCACTAAGCAACCTGTCATAAGTCTAGAACTACTTGTAGTTGGGTTCCTGGGTACAATTCAAGGTACTATTTATTGTCTATCTAGTTCTTCAAGGATCAGGGCATGGATGTTTAAGGAGTCATCCTTACATAATTATGTATGCTATCCTGTAAAATCTAGCATGGTGGGCATGCTCGGCTTCCAATATCGAACAATGACATCCTGTAGGAATCCTTTCTGTCACTGCTCTGGAATAGATCCCCCCTCCCCCGTCTGTTTGGGCCTCATTCTGCTAAACAGAAGATTAATATTCTGAAACAGAAATACAGGATCAGATTAATATTAACCAATGAGTGTCAGCTGTTTTTTTCCTTTAAGGGTTGCTTTTGATTATTTCTGAACTCTACTTAAAAGTATTTATGACTTGCACTAAATTACAAAAAAACCCCATAATTTAAAATTAATTCTAGCTTGACTTTGAAATATGTCAAAAATATGGTTTTCATTTGTTCTTTCCAGGACTAAAGGTCTGTCTTTTCTGTCACTATAGTTTTTGTATAGTAGCTGTTAATAGTGAGTGATCTGATCAACTGACTACCTTGCCCTTTTCACCACTGCAAAACTGGAAGAAATTTCTCTTCTTTATAGAGGCGAAGTTTGACAGATGCCTTGATTGTATGTTTTGATTCTCAGATTATTACAAAAATTGGCTTCACCTAATCTAAGCATGGTTTGTTTTAATCATAGTATGAACGAGCTATAGTGACTTGATTCACATATATACTTCATAAATTTTTCTTTATGAAAAACTTGGAGTTCTGATTTAAAAACATATTTTGGCTTAGACACTGTATTTCCTAAAGTTATAACCATTTATCCCTATCAGTTTCATGCATATTGATTTGATAAAAGTTAAACATGATATAAAACAGATATGTTTATCCAAGGAGTTAACCAATTATTTAATTGAGCATTACATAACATTTTGCAGCGCTAGAAAAACTTCAACCAAATTGATTATTCAGGAGAAATTTAATAGTATATAAATAGTATGACAACTACTACATAGGTGTTTCATTAACATCTAATGCGCTTTAAAAATTAAAATAGTTGCTGTTCTAAGACTATATATATCTGCTGTGTATGTGTCTCACTCATCCAAGTAGCTCCTGAAACTGAACCCAACACTTTAAAGCATGAACATTTATTTAAATGATTATAGTAGAGCATTATATAGTCTGGTCTTCTCATTTTCATTCATGTGCAACCTTTATCTAATTTCCACGGATTAGAAAATGTATGTACAATTGCTATATTGCACTCAACAAATCAACCCAACGTGTCATTTGTCTAAAAGAAAACTAGCATAACATGATTTGTTTGTACAATTTTGCTGACCAATATTAGTCAGACTGCACGACTAATCTACTATGGTGCCTCCCACTTCCAAATGCTGGAGATTTAATCGGAAATCGGAAAGAAATCTGAATGGGATCTGAACATCTGAAGCTCTTCCGGTCCAAAAGCTACCCTGGTTCGTCTATGTATTAAAATATACTGCTCAAAAAAAATAAAGGGAACACAAGCAGAAGACATCCGAGATATGAATGAAATAGCCTTATTAAATACTTTGTTCTTTACATACAGTAGTTTATACACTGCTCAAACAACTAAAGGGAACACAAAACTACTGTATGTGACGAACAAAGTATTTAATAAGGCTATTTCATTCATTCAGATCTCGGATGTCTTCTGCTTGTGTTCCCTTTATTTTTTTGAGCAGTGTAGATTTAAGCTGCGAATATCCTACAATCACTGGGTAGTAGCGAGAAGTTGACGTTTCGTGGCTTTCGACGCGGTTCATGAAAACACTCCATGCCTCTGATGGAAGCGGACAATAAATAGCCCAGGAAAACGTGCTATGGAAAAATACTAAAATAGAGAAGTAACTAAACAAGCAAGCTGGTCCTCCCAGTTTCGTAGGGATCGTCCCTGTTTATACCTAAGTACCAAGCAGGTCCGCTAACCCACGCTAGTCCCCCTCCAATACCTCTGATGTCGACCGCCGCCATGATGCACCTCCGCGCGTCGCAGCCACTCTCTCCTTGACGCGAAACTATGATCTCGGCAAACCATAGAGAAACGGCGTGTAGACCGATCAAAACGGGAGAATCGGCGCTTGCCTAGACTGGCGGAAGAAACGCTTGCGGCGCATGCGTATTCGTTGCTTCATGTCTCCAGGCAACCGCAGAATAACGGTACGGTTTCCATAGGAACGCTCGCAGCGTAATCAAGGCTTGGTTCAAAAAAGGGTTTCAAATCAAGACGCTGTGAAAGATTTTCATTGTAGTTTTCAGGAAGTGCTGGTCCTTAGAGCATGGTGATAAGGATTTAGATTCCAAAATAAAGTGACCCGAGTATATAGATTATTGCAATCTTGGTAATTAAGGTTCATCTCACCTCTGAACCCACTTAGATGGATAGGAGAGCAACTCCAGCATTTCCTACCCACCAAGCACGGCTACGAATCTTAACAGTATATGAAAGTGGGGAAGTCGTCCCATTGTAACTAATCATGATATGACTTTGATCAGCCAATTTAAACATTTTGGAAATATTAATTATATTGTGCAATTGGTTAGGTGGATGGAAGCAAACGATTTAATGTTCATCGTTTTTTTGTGTTGCAAAATTCCCGGGCCAAGGAAGTTCAAGTTACCTGATTATTGTGAACAGGCAGTACAACAATTGATATTCTCAAAGATTAATAACAACCAGCATGGGGAACAATGGTTATCAAAATATGTGGATGTAGGGCTTCTTAATTAGCTCCTCTCATTCCCTTTAGATGCATGCTTCTCAGAAATATTATCTGTCTTCGTTGTATGGGGTCCTTGGTTCTCTCCGAGTTTGGTTGTTTTTTTTTTTGTTTTGTTTTTTTTTTGTGTAGATGTTTCATTATCAAACTAGGTAACAGTGCTAGCAGTTCAACTCTGAGCTACAAATAGTCTCATCTATCAGTGTCTACATTGCATTTACATATTAAGTGTCTATAAGGATGTACTGAATTGCAAGCTTATGTTCAATAAAGTTGGAAAAGCAAACTAGTAAATAAATGTTCCTCCTGATCCATATTTTATTATTGACTCTCCTATCAATCTCTGTTATCAGAGCAGAGTGCTTTAAATGTAACTAATTCCAGCAACCCCTGGTAGGCAGGCAGAACAACCTGTCAAGTTTGTCTGGACTTAGAAACTAAACATATTGTAATTGGCCTTGTTTTGGGAAACCACCAGGGAATACCACAGTTATCATCTAGATTAGGAAGGCCAAAAAAAGGGGGGGGAGAGATAAAGGTACATTTTTGTATTCCTGACAAGAAAATTAAGTGAATGAATTCATGAACTAATCAGGATTTGAGACTGACTTGAAGTTACCTTTTGTACTATACAATTTACTACAGACTTTACCTCCTCCTGGGGAAACTCCTCCAGGACTATATAGCAGGGTTTCATAAAACAAAATAATGATGAATAAAAACACTCAGGAGAACAATACTCTACAGAGATTATGTAATATCTCTTATTGCTAAGGGAAATGAGATGGCCCAACATTTGAGCTCAGCTTGTATAAGGATTAGAGACTATCAAATATAGTTAAAGTGAAACCCAATGGAAATATCTATGCAGATACTACCACAGAAGGCCATGCAATCATAATTGCAAAACACAAATATTAGTTTTGCCTAATCAATAGAAGTTTAAATATTCCTGAGCAACAAGCCATAATTTACTGTGTTCACACATCTTTAACCATGGTTTGCCTTGCTGTGGTTTACTGAATAAATTAGCATTTTAATTTGATTTGAGTTTGATTCTGTGACTCCGGAAAACGTGGACAAGATACTGGGCAGACTGAGCGCGGCCACATGTTTATTGGACCCGTGTCCCTCCTGGCTGGTGCTGGCCTCTCGGGAGGTTACACGAGGTTGGCTCCAGGGGATTATAAATGCTTTTTTGAGAGAGGGTGTCTTCCCTGCCGCCTTGAAAGAGGCGGTGGTGAGGCCTCTCCTCAAGAAGCCTTCCCTGGACCCAGCAGTGTTGGCTAATTACTGTCTAGTCTCCAACCTTCGCTTCGTTGCGAAGGTTGTTGAGAGTGTGGTAGTGCGACAGCTTCCTCAGTACTTGGATGATCCGTTCCAGTCGGGCTTCAGGCCTGGATACAGCACGGAAACGGCATTGGTCGCATTGGTAGATGATCTCTGGAGGGCCCGGGACAGGGATTGTTCCTCTGTCCTGGTCCTATTAGACCTATTAGACGTCTGGACTACTGTAATGCTCTCTACATGGGGCTCCCCTTGAGGAGCACCCGGAGGCTCCAGCTGGTCCAGAATGCGGCCGCGCGGGTAGTTATGGGAGCAGCATGGCACTCCCATGTGGCTCCCCTCCTGCGCGAGCTGCACTGGCTCCCTGTGGTCTTCCAGGTGCGCTTCAAGGTCTTAGTTACCACCTTTAGAGCGCTCCATGGCTTAGGACCGGGGTACTTACGAGACCGCCTTCTGCCACCAATAGCCTCTCACCGCCCAGTACGCTCCCATAGAGAGGGGCTTCTCAGGGTGCCGTCAGCCAAACAGTGTCGATTGGCGGCCCCCAGGGGGAGAGCCTTTTCTGTGAGGGCACCCACCATCTGGAACGAGCTCCCCCCAGAGATACAGAAGATTCCGGATCTGCGCACTTTCCGCCGTGCCCTCAAAACATTCCTGTTTCAGCAGGCCAGCCTGGCCTAACTTTCCCTTTATATTGCTTTTTGATTTTATTTTAAACTGGGATGTCTTGAATTATCTAGGACCAGAGTGTTTAGTATATTTTAATTGGTTTTTTATTAACGTTTGTATTACATGTATTTTTATCGTTCGCTGTTCACCGCCCTGAGTCCCTTAGGAATAGGGCGGTATATAAATTTAATAAATAAATAAATAAATAAATAAATTGGCTAGGAACAGATAATACAGACAAGGTTGGTTCAAATACATTCAACCCAAATCAAACAAGCCACATGATTTAGCATGTTGTATAAACTCAGTCAACACCTGTCCATAATATACTGAATTACAGTCTTTTGAAACAAAAGGTATCACAGGAACCCAGTCAATTATAATATATTCAAATAATTTTGTTTAAGAAACTGAAGTCATCTTGTGAACATAGGCATTCTGGTCTATGTCAACAGAATTTAATTAAAAACCTAAAAAGCTGAACTGAAAGCCGTTTTGAGCAACAGTAATTAACAACTATTGATTCTAACTTGCTTTTTAAATTTTACTTCTGTTCTAGTGTTGTTAACAATAATTGGATCAATAGATTTTTACCATGAGATAATCCCTGTTTGAATATTGTGAAAAGCTTCATTTGCATGACTAACTTCCCAGTGATTTGATGTCAGATCCAACAAACCAAGAATAACCTCAGCTTGCCAGAAGGGGGTATCTTGGGCAGCATACCTGCAACTTTGCAGCATCAAGTGAATTGTTACCTCTTGGTTTTCTTTTTTAAGTGTTATAAATAAGTTTAAGTACTTAGGTGTTAGCAGGAACAATCCCTATGGAACTGTGAGGACCAGCTTGCTTGATTAGTTACTTATTTTAGTATTTTTCTAAAGCATGCTTTCCTGAGCTTTTATCCACTTCATCAGGGGCATGAAGTATTTTTGCAAGCAGTGTTGATACTGAAAGCCACAAAACATCAACTCCTTGCTGCTATCCAGTGATCATAAGAATATTTGCAGCCTAGATCTATTTTAAAGCACTGAAGAACCTGGATAGTTTCTGAACAGTGGCTTAATGATTGGAACTAGATGGAAGGAGGTTTATAGTCACAGAGTAATGAAATAAAAAAAGAATCAGTATAGTTGGAGAAACTTTATTGCAAAGGCACTCTAGCCTTTAATCTCTTTAACGTTAGAGCTTGGAAGAGAGCTGACCTCTCTTCTAAAAAAAGTCAAGCCTCTTTTCCAACTTCAGGCTAAGCAATGTCTAGATCAGGGGTATCAAACTCACGGCCTATGGGCCAGATGCTTCACATACTGGCCACACCCACCCTGGTTTAGCAAAGGGGGGGAAGTCCCAATATGTCATGTGACAATGATGTGATGATGTGAGTTTGACACTCCTGGTCTAGATGAAGGCAAATTATTCAGTCAATATCTGAACTTAAACTATGTTTATTCAGAATTTAGTTATATTGGCTATGTTTATATAATATTCAATCAATTTAAAAACTAAATAACTGTATGCTTGACATATTATACTGTTACAGAGTTTGTGAAGCTAGGTGTGTCATGTGTACTTACATTAGGCTTTGGTTTCATATTCTGCTTTCTGTAGTCCAACAATGGCAACTGCTCTGCATTTGGATGACAGAATGAGTCTGATAAATTTTGTATTATGAGTAGAATGTGGGATAAGATGCCCTAGTATGGGTACTAATTTATCCTGATATAGAGGCTTAGCATGAGAACCAGTTTGGTTCAGTACTTAATGTGATCCACCATTAGCAGGAAATTCCTTCTCAGCCCTAGGAAGAGGAATAGTGTAATAGCAAAATGCTTCTGAAAGTTTTGTCTAAAAATTGCATGTAGCTCCATGTAGCTATCAGGAAAAAGTTTGTTTCAAATGAAAAAAATAACAGAGTAGCATATCATGCAAATATTAAATGGATGGGATGGGATGGGATGAAATAGAAATAATAGAGATAGAGATAGAGATAGAGATAGAGATAGAGATAGAGATAGAGATAGAGATAGAATAGAATAGAATAGAATAGAATAGAATAGAATAGAATAGAACAGAACAGAACAGAACAGAACAGAACAGAACAGAACAGAACAGAACAGAACAGAACAGAACAGAACAGAACAACAGAGTTAGAAAGGGACTTGGAGGTCTTCTAGCCCAACCTCCTCCCCAGGCAGGAAACATTACACCACTTCAGACAAATAGTTGTCCAATCTCTTCTTTAAAACTTCCAGTGTTGGAATATTCACAATTTCTAGAGGCAAGTTGTTCCACCCATTAATTGTTCTGTCAGGAAATTTCTCCTTATTCTAGATTTTTTTCTCTCTTTGATTAGTTTCCATCCATTGCTTCTTGTCCTGCTTTCAGGTACTTTGGAGAATAGCTTGAATCCCTTTTCTCTGTGGCAAACCTGAGATATTGGGACAATTATACGGTATTATGTCACCCTGAGTACTTCTTTTCATTGAACTAGACATACCCAATTCCATATGTTTTAGCCTCCAGTCCCCTAATCATCTTTGTTGCTCTTCTCTGCATCTTTCTAGATAAGGGCTGTCAAACTCCCGGCCCGAGGGCTGGATGAGTCACGCGCTGGCCACGCCCATGCCTGGTTTAGAGAAGGGGGGAAAGGTCCTGATACATCATGTGATGCTGCCATGACGACATGAGTTTGACATCCCTGTTCTAGAGCCTCAACATTTTTTTTTTTACATCATAGCGACCAAAACTAGATGCAGTATTCCAAGTGTGGTCTTACCAAGGCATTATAAAGTAGTATTAACACTTTACGTGATCTCAGTTCTATTCCTCTGTTAATGCAGCCTAGAACTGTGTTGGCTTTTTTGACAGCTGCAACACACTGCTGGCTCATATTTAAATGATTGTCCACTAGGACTCCAAGATCCATCTCACAGTTACTACTATTTAGCCAGGTACCACTTATACTATATCTGTGCATCTGGTTTTTCTTGCCTAAATGTAGAACCTTACTTTTTTTTACCATTGAATTTCATTTTGTTATATAGCACCCAATGTTCAACTCTGTCAAGATCCATCTGTATCTTAAAAGCTTATCTTCTGGAGTGTTGGCTATTTCTGCCAGCTTGGTGTCATCTGCAAAGTTGATAAGCTTCCCATCTATCCCCTCATCCAAATCATAGATGCAGATGTTTTGCTAAGCAGACTTGTTGCTAACTTGGGCCAAATTGGAGTTTTTAAAGTAGTTTTTATTTCTTAGTTGTCAATTAAATATAGAATATATTTCAGCAGAATATAATTGGGCAGGGCAATTGATCAGAAATCTGTGAAAGCCACAGAAACATTAGGACTGGATTAAATCCAATCCCCTATTTAGTAACGGGAATCCACTGTAACACTGACAGATGGATATCTAGTTTCTTCTTTTAAACATCCAGTAAATAAGAGCTCATCAAGTCACTGGTAACCACTGTCAAATTGCTCTTAATTCAGAGTTTTTCTTATTTTTTTTAACATTCAATTGAAATTTACTTTCCTGTAATGCAGTCCCATTTTTCATGTCCTGACTCTGAAACATTAATAATCTTCACCTTTTTCCGCTTGACACTATTCAGCTGTCATAGAGCTCTCTGCCATCTCTTTTAAAGGCAAAACTTGTCCAGCTCTTTCATTTCAATGCAGTCTACAGTACTGAATTCATTTCAGCCCAAAGCTCTTCATATTAAATTTTCTATACTGTAAAAAAATAGTTCTCATCTAAATATTTCACTTTGCTTGTTGCCTCCTTGATCAAGACAATTTGCCTTCAATTCCTCTTCAATATCTGCTATATACTTTCAATATTCTTCCTAAGGGTCTACAGATACTAGGGAAAAAACCCCCAGAAATCTAATTTGCTTAACCAGTTCTTTTACTGAAAGCCTTCCTTCCAACTGCCCTTTCCTGTTTTCTGGTTGCCTAGTAACCTCAACCTCTGTTTGTCTCCATTAATTTCCTTCCTAACCTCTTCTCTTCCCCCCCCTCTCCCCTTAATACATGATAACATTCAAACACACTACAATACATTTTTCTTCTCTGAGCCTCTCCAACACTATCTCTTGGAGATTGCCAAATGGCCAACATATGGAGGACAGTCTGTTGTTTTTCTTTGTGACAAATTAGAAGCCATTTAATTACTTTTTCTCATTAATAGAGCAGATATTTTACAGCTGAGGAGGCAGAAAGTTTTATTTTGCACACCTACAAGCACTGTGCTAGAATAGCCTCATACTAAGCATCTTAAAGGCGTATTTATGAGTCTTCAAGAATGGTTCATTATCTCATGACCCTCTTTTTTGTTTCTGCATCAGGAATCTAAGTATTAGCTTCTCAGTTTCCAGAGATGGATTTCCTGAATCCCCATCCTGAAATGGGGAAATTTGATTTGCTTGTCATATTGGCTCCAGTCAAGCTATTCAGAAATTGAACATCAGCTACTCCCTATATGTAAAATTTAGTGTTGATGGCACTGAGTGCTTCTGTATAAAGAGAAGTATTGTTTCAGACGAGCCACTGAAGGGATTTACTTACGCTACTTCTCTTATTTAAATGCCTTGCTAATAGCATCTGAACTTCCCAGGACTCATCCCTCCAGTCCCTGCAGCGGTTGCTAATGCATCTGTGTCATAACTCTGAAGAATAAGAGATATTGAATAGTCCTTGCTGTTGTAGGAAGAAAAATCTAGTCCAGTTCGAAGCTGGGAGAAACACACTGGAAATAAAATGGAGGTTGGCTGGTTGGAAAGAAGGTTTCTGTTTATTTGGTTTTCAGAAACGTCAGCGTTTGGTGATTGAGATGCTCCAGGAGGTTGTGCAATGTAGTGAGCCTTGTGTCTTTTACTATTTCAATGGTGGTGGGTTAATCCTTTATGTCCTAAAGGTCATGTCCTGTCCTTAGAATTTGGGTAAGGGGCAGTAGTGGGTTGCTTCTGGTTCGCACTGGTTTGCAAGAACCGGTAGTAAAAATTTGTAGTAGTTCGGAGAACCGGTAATAACATTGGCTGGCCACGCCCCTGAACCGGTCACTGGCCCGGTCGCCGGTTGGTTACCCCACCCACATCATCAGAGGCTTTTTTTTTTTTTACTTTTAAAAGCATTTTTTCTACAATCTCTTTGGCTGAAAAAATGCTTTTAAAAAGTAAAAAGAAAAGCCTCTGATTATCGTGCGGCTCAGCTGGGATCGCCAGAGGCTTTTAAAGGCATTTTTTTTCCTACAACTTCTTCGGCCGAAGAAAAAAAAGGCCTTTAAAAGCCTCTGGCGATCCCAGCTGAGTTGCCTGATTGTCAGAGGCTCCTGAAAACATTTTTTTCTGTAACCTCTTAAGGTTGTAGAAAAAATGCTTTTAAAAGTAAAAAAAAAAGTTGGCCATGCCCACCCAGTCACATTACACCCCCACCAAGCCACACCCATAAAATAAGCCACGTCCACAGAACCGGTAGTAAAAATTTTAGAACCCACCCTGGTGAGGGGATGTAAATTCTTAATCCCATCAGCTCCAGCCTGGGAGAGCTAGGCTGAAGGTGTTTTGTTTATGAATAGGCTGGCCCAGATTTCTTAATGGACACAAAATGTCCATCTCTAAAGATTTCAGGATTCTGCTAGAGGCCAATTGAGTTTTCCTATATCAGGAAGTTGGGGGCTGCTTTCTGTCTTTAAGAGCATGTTTCGCCATTTCTCCTTTAGGGAGATATAATATTCTGCTTCTTTTAATATTCCCCAAAATATTTCATTCTCTGGGGGAGGCGGCTTCCCACACTATGTGGTACTCTTCATAAATGATATTCTTTGAAGATTAAAGAGTAAAATGGCTATGAAATTTTGTACTATAGGCTCCCAACTAGAATAAAAACACAGAAGATACATATTTGAAAAAGAATTTGTTTCTTAATCATTTCAACCATGTAACAGTGATTGCGAATTAGTATGATCAGAAAAAGCTCGTGTGAGTTCAAGTGGACTTTTTGGATTTCCTTGCATGGAAGGATGAAAGGCAACTGTCAAATGCAAAGTAGAAGTTGGGGAAAAGCCCTTTGGGATGCCAGCGGAATGCCTTTTCATCCTTTGTACACATCAGTGAACTATCATGTGAATTTTCTCCACTAGGCCAGACTGGACAAATTGTTAATATTCCCAACAGAAATAGTTTGGGTGAGGTTAATTAGGGTCTCATGTTGGAAAAAGATACCTTTCACCTCTAAAACTAATCTGCTTTTCTGCTACCACAAACATGTATAATTAAAACTGTACAGTACCTGCTTCTCTTTGATCCTAGACAAATAAAACTCCTTTTTATGCACGAACTAATCTTTCTAGATCCAGAATACATCAACAGCATTTTTACAGAAATGCAGTAATATCTTAGGGCATTGACAGATATGGCTTCAGAGCCATTTATGAAATCAATGGAGCCCCCTGCTGTTCAGTCAATACTAAATGCTTTCCCTCCTCCTGAAGTCCAGTCCTGATCTCCTCCTGCTCCATTTACAGGCTTTGGGGCATGCAAGAACCATCCATTTCCACAAAGTGAAAGACCCAGCATAAGTGCCTGTGTTGGAGCCAATTACATTACACAGGGTAATCTCTGGTGCCCTTGTTCCACCTCCCAGCTGCCGAGCGTCAGCTAAGTGGTGATGGAGTACAGAGACCAAAAATACAGTATAATCTTTTATTTATTACATATTAAAATGGTTTATACGATTGCTATTTCAGCATAGTGATTCTATGCAGCTGATAATATCTAAAAGCATACAATATTGTAATACAAAAGTAAAAATAACTTAAATATCTATACCCAAAAAAATCTTAACTAAAAAGATAAAAATGATGTAATGCAACTAAGGCTCCTGATTATCCATTTTTTTAAAAAGCCAAACAAAACCGAACCAACTTTGCACATCAAATTCAACTACGGTAACATTCTGGCTCAGTACTCAGGAATGAAGTCACCAGGGTGGTTTATTGGAGGAGGGAAAAGACATTGGCTTTTTGGAATTTAACTGAGCACCGTAGGCAGACTATATATTTGGTTGCTGGCCAACAGCTGTGTTCTGATTGGTTGAGATTTCTCTGTGGTCATCTGTTGGCTAGGTAGAACACATTTTGATTGGCTGTTACTTACGCAGCATCTGAATTTTCTTTTTAAATAAGGATGCTGATACTATAAAGCCAGACTTTTTCAGTACAGTATTCTAGAATGTCAGCTTCATGCCAGGTAAACTGCAAACATTCTGAAACCATTCTCACATCTGGGTTTAAAGGTGCATCATTCACAGAGAGATGCATGTTCTGGATCATGAATGAAGGGAGATTGGCCCCAACACTTTCCCTTTCTGTCAGATAGAAAGATTCCTTTGTCTTTTGAAACTAGAAAGAGAAGGTAGCAACGGAAGTTGGAATGAGCAGGCTCAGAAATGATCTCACTGTGATTCTCAGGGATCATCTGGAGGAGGAGTCCAGTAATAAGGGAGACAGAAAGAAAACTGTTTCAGGCAATAGTTACCCTCAGGAAGGATTAAATAAGAATGTGCAGCTATTCTAGAAGAGATTATTTTTTTCATTTCATCACATTTTCCATGTGATGTTAAGTCTGATTTATTCTCTCTGATATTGATTGGATCAGCTCAAGATCAGTCGCTGTTAGGTTAGAAACCCCTTGGAGTTTCTGAGCAGCAGTTCCATCCCACTTTATAATCTCTCCCAACAAATTTAGATTTTCCTTCATGGTTTTTTGTTTAAGTGCAGTTTGAGATTTTAGCGGCACAGTATTTGTGTTTTGTTTATCTTTTATTGTTTTGACTTGTGATTATCTAAAGTTAAAAAGGAATGTTTACTCCCCCCCACCCAATTTGGAATAACGATGATGATATTGATGATGATGATGATCTTGTGATATTGATGTAACTACCTAATGGGGGGGGGTGAGGTTGATTTCCCATACACTTCAAAGCTTTAAGGGAAGGAGGTAGCTATTTAAAAATTTGTGTGAATTTTTCCTCTCCCCCCCCCTTCTGTTTGTCAATAAAGTACATGATGCTATCTTTCTCACATGTTGTGGTTCAGAGGGAAGACTCCAGGTAAAGGTATCTGCAGAAGATAGATAGTGGCCACAATAACTATCAATCTGCCACACCCAAAGTGAGAAGACAGGCCAGGGTGTGTAAACCAGAGGTTTACAGAAGTATGAGATATCCAATTGTTCACCTGGTGGATTCAGCCTAATAGCAAGCACGGTGTTGCAAAGATTTTGCAACAAAATGTTTATTGTATTACATGCTTCATAGTGAAGTCACTATGTCACAGGCTCAAGTGAGTTCATGATAAAGGCATGAAAACCAAACGTCTTGCTTCTCTGATTAATTTCTTAATCTCAATTTACAGCACTATTATATATAATAAAGATTCTCTCTGAGACATGGCAATGCTAAATGTTGAGGAACACCTTTCAACCAATAATAATAATAATAATAATAATAATAATAATAATAATAATAATAATAATAATAATAATTTTATTTAGATACCGCCCATTCTCCCGAAGGACTCAGGGCAGTGTACAGGCAGAATTAAAATACAAATATACAAATATACAATATCTAGTTAAAATTAATTAAAATCATTAAATAGTTTTGGCCGAATTTTAAAACCCAAAATTAAAACCCAATTTAAAATCAATCAATTTGACAGCCCCACCTTTCGGAACAGTCGGGTCTTGAGGGCACAGCGAAAAACCCAGAGGTCAGAAATGTTATGAATATCCGGGGGCAATTCATTCCAGAGGGCAGGAGCTCCCACAGAGAAGGCTCTCCTCCTGGGTGTCGCCAGCCGACATAACTTGGTTGATGGCACCCTGAGGAGTCCCTCTCTGTGGGAGCGAACTGGTCGGTAGGAGGCTGTTGGTGGCAGAAAGCGGTCCCATAGATACCCTGGTCCTATGCCATGGAGCACTTTAAAGGTGGTAACCAACACCTTGCTATATGGGACAGGGGTGGGTTCTACTTACCTTTACTACCGGTTCGCAGCGGGGCCCCGCACACGTGCTCACCTCACTCTCATGTGCGCGCACTCTTCTGCGCATGTGCAGAAGCGATTTGATGATGTCGGGGTTGGTGGGCAGAGCCTCCCGCCAGTTTTACTAACGGTTCTATAGAACCGGTGCGAACCAGGGACAACCCACCACTGATATGTGGCCTTATTACTCCCATAAACTACTTTGATTTAAATCAGTGGCCCCCAATTTTTGGGCTTCATAAACTGGTTCCATGGGGAGAGGTTTTTCTGCATACAGGAGGGGCCGTTGTTTTGTGTGCTGCCTGCATCCCACGGATGGGGTTTCACTTGTTTGCACAGCCTGGTTTCTGACATGCTGCAGATTGGTGTCAGTCCACGGACCAGGAAATGGGCAACCCAGTTTTAAATAGTTGTTGTTCCTGCTATGTTATCTTCCAGCAACTATTTCTGGTTCAAGGCCTATCTAGAGTCACTGTGCAACCAGAACTGGCCCTTCCTGAATTCCATGGAGCCTTATCTAATTGTTCCCAAGGGAAAGCTGCCAGTCTGGGGAAATTCCTGTATTACAGGCAGAACATAATAAAGTGGTTAACTCGAACTCTGCACATGTGGGCCTGGTATTTGCACCTGACAATGTCTTAGGAAAAGATTTAGAGTTTCCCATCCCAACAAGGTGCTTTAAAGATGTCTTGTACTAGAACTTCCACAATTCTTAGCTATCTGACTGAGAATTACGGGAACTGCAGTACAACAGTGGACATTTGCCCTGGGGGAGCTGATACAGAGTCATGGCTTTTGTAGATCTCAGGTCAGTGATCCATAAAAATCAAGTTTGGCTTAGTACAGCATATCAACCATCTAATCATTTTATTTTGTAAGTCATAGTTAAGCAAATCCTAAATTAATTAAACAGACCAACCCAATCGTTGTATCATAGCTTGGTTATCCTTTTTAATCATGTTGATTTAAATTCTGTTGAATGACAACAGGAGGTCTATACCTAGCTAAGGATAGCAGAAATGATATCTTATGCTAAAAGAGCTAAGAGCCTTTTTTTTGTTGTTGTTGTTAATACCCTCAGACACCTAAGTGAATCAATGGCCTCAGAGACAAACTCTTTTATGCTAAAAAGAGTGCCATGCACTTTGGCAGGCTATGCTGACTGAACATTGTGCTGCAGATATTAAATTGGTGAGGATCTTGTTTTTTGCAGAGAGACAGCTTGGTCTTTTATGGTGGTAAACTGATCCAATAAACACCACTAATTGGAGAGGAGCAATTCTCCCTATCACAAAACTATCAGGTTAGAGAGAGTCACTGCTTTCTTGCATCCGATGAGCCAAGAGCAAGAGATACAAGGTTATACTGAATGTTGATCAAAGGCCAATTGATGTTGTGTATACATTAAAAGGAGACCCCATAGAGAAAAGACTGGAAATTTAACATGCTCAGTAACTGCTGTTACATAGTCTTGTCAGCAATCAGACTAGTTAACCCTCATTATTTCTTAAAATGTATAAAGCTCTTTCATTCATGTTTATATACCTTGTGCTTCACACAGATCAGAAAAAATGTTGCAGTTGGGATGTGTCACTAAAATAAATAAAGCAACTAAAAGAGAAGAAAAATAGCCCTTGTCATTGCTAAAAAAAACCCCCAAAAATAACAAAATGATGTTTTATATTTTGCAAGCTTATTTAATTAATTAAGCAATTAATTAATAGGCCGCCCATCTCATCTATATGACTGGTGGCTCACAATTAAAACAAAATGAAACAATAAAAGTAACCAGAGATAAGAGACACATCCTGTGGTATACATATTCTACACCCACTACAGAGTAATTTTTAAAGATTTTATGATTCGGGTCTGATTAGAATCGGTGGAGTTCAGATTTGTAACAAACATTTTAAATGAGAAAACTTGAATAATTTTATTGAAATTCAAAAAAGCACCATTGAACATACTTATTTATACTGGTTGTAATAGCATGATATGCTTACTCATGGATAATTATGGTGCACAGTTGCCTTAAAACTTGACAGGATAATTTGTGGTTCAGCATTTCCTGTCAAAATAGCCACAGAGTGGATGTTAATGGTCATATGATGAACACACTAATTTTCTCTCCATTAGCTTACCTGGTTCAGTTCAGTATAAACTACCTTGGTTTGAAGAAAAAGGTAATTTTTCCATGTGAGGTTCCTAATAAAAAGACCCTATTTATCAGACAGCTTGTATCTTTCTTCAGAGTGGGTGATTAGATCATACCGAGGCCATTTGTTATACAGTATTCCATTATAAGTAATAGATGCAGGCCACAAGCAATTTTGTCTATTAAAGAAAAAGGACATGTTCTTTTGGCCTTTCTAACAACTCCATTGAAACAAAATGGTCATTTACTGACCTTAGTTCATAAAGAATTAAGTTAGGAGACCACTTTGTTTAGGATGAAAACCACAATTTGCCCTTGAGTACCACAGTGGTGGTTACACAGTACTTTCAAAGTAGCTGGACAAAGAATTAGGCGCTGCCAGAACAAACCACTTGATTGGTGACTTTAATAAAACTGACGTAGACTAAAGATGCTTTCCTCCCAGTACTTATTAATGTCATTGTTACATTCAAAATACAGTCTAGTCTAGGAGCCAGATTTGGAAGGCCGATAGGACTCTTTGCAAGGTTTTGGGACTCGGCTGCCAAGACTATGGAGCCATATATGGCTTACTCATAGTTTATTGAATATATAAACAACTGTATTTGAGTTCACATTCTAAGCAAACCCAAACCAATGTGTGTTGGTTTTTTTTTTTTTTTTTAAATTGGCTTATTGTGTCCAGCTAATGTTTTACGTTTTCTTATTTAGGCTGACACATAGACTAGGCTGTTGGCTATCCATTTTTATTGTAACTGTAGAATACTAGGAACACAGTGGGTTGCTAAATGGATGATTTTGTTAGTACTGTACAGAAGATGAGTGGAGCTGCCATGATTCTTTGACTGTCTTCTCTTTCAAGGGCTGTAGTTATGCCACATCTAGCAATGGCAGCCATTATTGTATTCACGTTAATAATAATACAAAGTCCTGTTTCTTTCTCCTGAGACAAACTGCGTCCACTCACAAAGCTGTGCTTTAAACAGATACACCTATTTGTATTTGAATAGAATGGTGAACTATAAACCCTGGTTTATAAACTACACTATCTGCATTCATGAAACTTTCAAAATAAGCCAGAACTGCCACCCCCACTCCACTTTGCTCAATGTGTGCACAAAGTCAAGGTCAACATCCTTGCTATTTCCTCCAACTGCATATTTCTATTCTATGTAATTGGAGCTGTTGCTGGTAAGATAAGAACGGAGACAGATAGTACGAGTTAGGCAAGACACATCCCTCCTGTTTGCCTCTTGTCCTAGCATTCTATTTAACTCTTTTATTATAATATGAAGAATGAGGAAGGATGTTAAACTATCCATCTTCCAAACTTATCAGATGCAGAAACAACACAGACCATGCAGTTGAAATTTGTACTTTTAGTCCATATTATTATTTACTAAAGGCAAACACTGAGATTCTGCCGATGCCAGAAATAGTTTCCTGTTCATTCAGAGTTGCCAAAACAATCCATGAAAGGATTTGGGATGAAGTTGAAGCAAGAGAATACTGGAAGGATCATTTTAATGATCTGTATGGAAATTGTGTTAAAATGTGTAATTAAATCAAATGCTGTTTTAGCACCTAAGTAGAAACTGAGGAAAAAGAAATTATAAATACTTCGAAACATTATAAGGTTGCAGGTGTAGATGATGGTAAGTGGAAGAATTAAAATATGTTAAAATAACATGATTTGTTGAATGCATGCATGACAGATGCATTTGCATCTGAAAATTGGAGAAACCTTATTAATCCCTTATAGAAAAGGAAAAAGTAGCTGATTCAGATGCAGATGCAAAATTATATGGTGATTTGTTTGTTAAGTGTGCCTGGGAAGGTGTTGGCAGAATTTTGATTGAAAAACTACAAGAGGTATCAGTGAGCAAAATTCAGGAAACATAGTGTGGCTTTCTGCTGGATAGGGCATGTGCAGACCATATTTCTGCTTCTCAGTAAAACACTGAATGAACTTATTTATTTGTCCTGCCTTTTTTTCCATATACAACTCAATGTTATGAGCAGACTCCTCCTCCTCCTCCTCCTCCTCCTCCTCCTCCTCATTATTATTATTATTATTATTATTATTATTATTATTATTATTTAATCTTTAGTGAGATTCACAGCCTTTGAGGCTGGTTAATAGCTCAGCAACTCGAGTCCTAACCAAGGACCTAGGAACTGTTAAGATATCGTCGGAGGATGTAAGCTGATCCGAGTAAGGTGGTTTTTTGTAGACTCAAAATGTTGTTGTTGTTGTTGTTGTTGTTGTTGTTGTTGTTGTTGTTATTATTATTATTATTATTATTATTATTATTATTATTATTATTATTATTATATTTTCCCATAATAACCCTGTGAGGTGGGTTGGACTGAGAATGACTACCCCAAGAACACCCAGTCAGCTTTTGGGCCTAGAACTAACCATCTCCAGGTTTCTAAGCCAGCGCCGGCTTTCAATGTGAATATAAATAGTTTATTGCTCATTTAGTAAAGGAGTATGGCAACATGAATTCACTTGAATTATGTAATATTTTGCATAAATGGAGATGAAGTTGGTTGCAAAAAGAGCAGCATATAATGGCAATTAAGTATGTATGAGACAGAGGAATGCTTAGCAAGTGGTTCGACATTGAATAAGAGGTAGGTTAAGGATGTACGAAATCCCTATGATTATTTAATATATTTCTGGATAACATATTGAATGATATGCTAATGCTAGGGCTGTTTTGGTACAAAACGTACCAAAATATTTTCTTAAACATAGCATTACTTGCATACAAAAGGATACAAACGTTTTGCAGTAAATGTAAACTAGACTATTAAAAATAACAAGGAATCTGGATTTGAAAAATAATGCTTCAAATATCAGGGCAGCTGTGTTTGGACCAAAACGGAGAATTCAATTGCCCATTGTAGATAAATTGTGAAAAAGGTGAAACATATAAACAAAATTGCGTATCTTGGTGAAATGTTTAGTAAAAATGAGCATCTGTGGGAGAGAAATTTTGAGATTGCAAATTCTGCTAGAAAGGAGCTAGATTGCATGTGGTCTATTGTGAGGAATTTTGTTGACAGAAGCAGAAATTCTTCTGCATATAACAGTAATATCCTTCCCAGTTGGTGTATCAGGAGAAACATAAATGCTGAATACAGTGCAAATGGGGCCTTTGGGAAAACAAAAAGGGATAGCCTCAAGAATGAATGGATACTGAATGAATATGGATCGAGTACAAAAGTAAGCAACCAGTATGAAGGAAGTACATGGTGGTGGTTTGGTTATAAAAACACAATGGATGAATTGTTGAATTGCAGAATGAATGTAGGAAAGAAGGTGCATCAATCAAGACGAAGAAGTCCAAAAAAATTGAAAAGAATCGATGAGATTCACAAGAAGACAATGTGCGAAAAATTAAAGAAGAAAAAGCAATGTATGAAAACTGTGTATGGACATGGTGGAAACAAGGGCAGGGCCTGGAATGTTGTGGACTGTAATGAATGATGTTGATACAAGGTAGTTTATAATTATCTACCCTGTTTCCCCCAAAATAAGACATCCCCTGATAATAAGCCTAATTGGGCTTTTGAGTGCATGGCAATAAGGCCAAGCACTTATTTCAGGGTTCAAAAAAATATAAGACAGGGTCTTATTTTCGGGAAAACATGCTATATTTTTCCCTAAAGCCTGTTATTGCTTTATTTCCTAACTTTTTTTCTGCACTTTGCATAGCATTGCTTACCCCAATAGATTTGTGTGTGTATGAACGTTTCAATTACATTTCTTGATTGATGTTATAGAAGTGTACAATTTTAAATGTATACATTTACTTCCAGAAGAGATAAATTACAGAGGGCATTATGTGTTTATAAAATCACCTGGTGGAGTTGATTGGTGGAAGATTCTAGAAGTTGAGTTATTTCTGAAATCTCACTAGAAACATTCAGGAAGAGGTTTACAGCCCAGGAATCTAGGTAGGTTTTCACTCCTATATAATCTCTTTGCTCTGACCTTCTATCCAGGACCCTTATGTATGCACAGTCTTGCACCTGAAAAGCATTTTCAGATCTCTGACAGATGAAATGGCAACATGAATCTGTGCTGGGTTCACTCTTTGCACAAAGCCAATAATTAGCCATGGCTATTTTATGACCAGATTATCTATTTGAAACATATATGGGAACCATGTGAGCTCTCAAACTGTGATGGCTGGCTTGATTATCAGTCAGAAGAAACTATTTTATGGCTTAGCATAGACATGAAAAGATAGCCTTGTGTAATCATCTCCTGTTTTGTCATCTACCTGTTAATTAAGTTCCAAAGTCATTGGATTTAATTTATGCCACCCGTAGATAAGCTGACCTTTGAAATGTTCAATGTTTTAATTTTTACAATTGGCTTATCCATATGTGGCACTTTTTTCATGATATTTTAATTTTTAAAAAATTGAGGGCTGGCTTACCCATGGATGTACTTAACTTAAAGTATATGCAGGTACTTTAAAAATGTATTACTGTGTGTATATAAACAAGGATTAAACAGATAAGTCAAACCCAATTGTTGGGGTGCATTTTGGCATTTTAATTCTCAGCTTACCCACGAGTATACATCTGGTAAACATGTTCTTGTATTTCCTTTACTGTGTTCTAAGTTAGTCTAATGGATTTTCTTAAGCGTGTAGGGACAGGATCAAGCTTTCAGTCCCATGTGCATTGTGTCCTTAAGCAGCACTGGAGCTTATGAACATAAACATGTAGCATAAGCAGACAGACAGAGGAACGTTTGAGGATAACTTTCTTAGTCATTTCATTTGTTTTTCCTGCACACATCTAATTTTCCTTCTTGCCTGTAAGAGTTTTATCAGGTGGTATTTAATCTTTTAATCTTTTAAAACCTAAATAATTTTAATTATTAGAAGATCAAACTGAATTTGCTGACATATGCTGCTTTACTTCTCTTTCCACTGCCAAGCCAAGCCACCCGAAGAGAATAACCTGTTTTCCACCTCTGCTTTTGTTTTTGGTGGTCGGGGTGGGTGGGTGGGAGGAGGTGTTGCTTATGCTGCAAAGCAGCAGGCACATCAGTGACGGTTCAGGTTAAATAAAACAATAAGTAAAGGACCAGAAGCACAGAAGTACCATTTATAAATCCTTACAGGAAAATTGCAATCAAAGGTTCTGAGAAAGGAAGGGGGAACATGATATAAATGCCAACCTTTAGTAATTATATCTAGTTGTATCCAGACACTGGGTGCATGTGTCTTCCAATTTGTGTTCTGACATCAGGATGGCATATTTTTTCTTTGGCCCCTGCCTTTCTCTCCAGTTTACATGATGTGGCTAAGTAATAAATATTTATAGAGAGTGAGCAGTTGATAAGGTTGAAACCTAGAGTAAGTGGTCAGTCGCTAAAAGTCAGTGTTATGTCACTATTGCTCAGATTCATCACAGGTAGTGCTTGGATTAGGACAGCAGTCGGGACTGGGATTGCTATTACTAAGTGATGTGATCATAAAGCACGACATTATATGGTCATATCACTTAGCAATGACAATCCCAGCAATGCTGGGTGACATCATAATCCCAAAAAGTATGGGTTGTTAAGTGTGAAGAAGGGGGGGAATGCCATGGGAGGGAGGCTTTGAGTGGGGGTTGGGGGGGGCGGAGAGGCCCTGGGAAGGCCAATGCAGGTTGTGTGTGAATGCAGGGATGCCATGGGAAGGAGGCCACAGATTGGCACTAGCGCAGGGAGGCCTGGGGAAGTTATTGGAGCAACAGATTGGGATCCAACCTTCCCTGCCAGCTTCCCCATTGGCTTTGCTTGTTTGAAGCTGGCAGGGAAGGTCACAAATAGCGATCATGTGATGGCGGGATGCTGCAACTTTGTAAACGTGAGCCAATTGCCAAGTGCCTGAATAATGGTTATGAGACCTGAAGAGGTGTGTGATAACCAACATTTCAAGGACCAGATATAAATACTACTTGTTTAGCACCATTGCTGCTTCAAATGGTCACTAAATAAGTAGTCAGTAAACAAGGACTACTTTTATGTGATTTGTTTGGGTTTGACTTACCATTTTTTGCTTGAACCTAGCCACTGTGGCTTTTAAAGTGTGATTTAGGGAAAGTGTGAACCCAAACAATTATGATCTTTCCAGTGAAATATAGTTAATTACATCCTGGTAAAACAAACTTGTGAATCTAGAAATGTATGAATCAAATTCAATGTAAACTGAAACAAAAATCCCTAGAGAAAGGCACGGATTAGAAAAAGGACACCTGTACATAGGGAACGTAGTTTAATATTTCCTTGTGGTTCTGCTTTTAAAAAAAATAGAATCATTTCTCTTCCTCTTTATTCCAAAGATGGTGTACATGTTGGTAAAAAAGCTATTTTGGGCACTCATGTTTTCAGAGCTTCGGTTTAATTTGATGTTGCATGGGCATTCAATCTGATTCAAAATTGCACTCCCTTGATTTGTTGAATAAACTGCAGTTGGCTGGTCTTGCAAGACAAGCTGAGTTGCAAGTGCGGCGGCCGGATACATACAGCAACAAAGTCCAGCCTAATCAAATCACACCATGGCTTAATGTACTAAGTGATGCTAGGCCATGTGTGCATGAAATAAACATGAGAAGGAAAGAAAGAAATGAATTGCATTGTGATTGGGAGGGGGACACTACTATGGACTTTAAACAGAGTTATTTTGCCTCCCTCCCATCATCAGCTGCCTCCTATTTTTCTTCTTCATGGGTCTATCTCCTATTATAGAAAACACACTCCTGATTAAAGAGTAGAAATTGATTCTATAGTACAGTAATAAAAACTGGAGCGGCTAAACTTGTCCTGGATACCCTTTAAGTACTTGAGTGAAAGATCTTAAATTGTAAGTATTTATAAGTTGGCATGTATCTTTGATTCAAGGTCTTTGATTCTGAGCCATTTCCGCTTTTGATGTGCCCATTTTGTTGGCTAGCCAGATGAATTACTTTGCAATTAAGAGATGCCAAAAGGAGTTGAAACAGTTCATCGTAACCATTTTTTAGACCATATTGAGCAATGTCAAAGTGTGGTGATTCAAAGTGCATCGAGATAACTGTTGAGTATTGAATGGCAGATTTGAACGGACCAATCAGGGACGTGAGCGGGAAATTCAGAGTAACGTCAGTGGCTGAAGCAGCAGACAGCTTCTAGCGATAAAAGGAGCTGCCGCGGCTAGGATTCTCCATTGCGATTACAGAGCTAATAAAAAGTGTTTGACTCTATTGCGTGTCCTGTCCATTCTTGCGCCCACGATCCAACACTAGGAGCTACGTTTGGTGGCCCAGAATGGATAAGGAGATAGAGGCATGGGTAGCAACATGCACACCCTGCCAAGAATCACGGCCGGCACCCCACACTGCACCCACACATGATTGGGAGAACCCAGGAACACCCTGGTCAAGAATACATATAGACTTTGTGGGGCCATGCCAGGGCAACATGTTCCTAATCATAGTGGATGCATTCTCCAAATGGCTGGAAGTGTCACAAATGCCATCAACCACCACGGACACCGTTATCCAAGTCTTAAGAAAATTGTTTGCAACACACGGGTTGCCTGATTTGTTAGTATCCGACAATGGGCCCCAGTTAATGGCAAATGCGTTCGAGATGTTCCTGGCAAACCAAGGAATCTGGCATGCATTGTCAGCACTGGGAAAGCCATCCACGAACGGGCTTGTTGAAAGAATGGTGAGAATGACCAAAGAGACTTTGGCAAGACTGGGCCCCGGGGACATGCAGGCCAAAATAGACAAGCTGCTCACCATCCAACACATCCCACGAGCGCATCCACACATCAAAGCCCGGCGGAACTCTTAATGGGGAGAAAGTTACAATCCCCATTAGACAGGCTACACCACAGTACAGCGCAGAAAAGCCAACGGATTCCACAAGCAGAATCCGGAACTTCCAAGTGAGGGACAAAGTTCATGCAAAGAACTTCAGCGGCAACCCCCTATGGATACCGGGAGAAATCACCCAAGTCATAGGACCACTGTCGTACAGACTGCAGACCGAGGATGGCCGACAGTAGAAGCGACACATCAACCAGATCAGAGGCACAGTGACAAGGAACGAACTTGGCCCACCAGAAAAATACATAGGAAAAAACCAGACCCTACCACAGGCACAAACACAAGACAGCAGAAGAAAAGACTCAGACCCGGACAGAGGCAGCAGACACTTACCTGAAGTCCAGGAGGAAGAACCGAACAGCAACTATAATCCGCCATGTCATCCGGGAGAGGAAGGAAGTAACACCCAAGAAAATAACCACACTGGCGAGCGAGTTCGAGAGTGTTCCAGAGGCAGAGCCAGCAGAGCCACGGAACTTGACCTCTCACTTCGAGAACGCCAGGACGACTGATCTGCGCAAGTCAAGTCGCGCATCGAGACGACCCGCCTACTTACATGACTACGTTGCATAGAGACTTCAGGATTGGTTATGCTAACTAGAGGGGAGGGGTGTTGAGTATTGAATGGCAGATTTGAACAGACCAATCAGGGACATGAGCAGGAAATTCAGAGTAACGTCAGTGGCTGAAGCCACGGACAGCTCCTAGCTATAAAAGGAGCTGCCGCGGCTAGGATTCTCCATTGCGATTACGGAGCTAATAAAAAGTGTTTGACTCTACTGCGTGTCCTGTCCATTCGTGCGCCCACGATCTAACAATAACTTTCCTCCTGAAAGTTTAAGGCAGACACACCACAGTATATCCAGACACAGTCAGTCCAGACTGACAAGCAATCATACCCGTAAGCATTTAAACAGAGAGGCTCAATGGGGCTGCAAAGGCTGCAACCATCTCCAATTTGGTGTTCTCCAAATCTTTCCCTGTTCTTCTCATGAAGTGGAATGATAGAGGAAGTACGGGTAGTCCTCAATTTACAACAATTCTTCTAGTGACCATTCAAAGTTACCACGGCACTGAAAAACGTGACTTAAGACAGTTTTTTACATTTATGACCATTGCAGCATCCCCATGGTCACGTGATCAAAATTTAGATGTATGGCAACTAGTTCATATTGCCCCCAACAATCTGGATTGTCGGGGGCAATATGACGACTCTGTAAATCGCTTAGAGAGGGCTGTAAATCACTGTGAAGCGGTATGTAAGTCTAAGTGCTATTGCTATTGCTGTGATATTACAATCATGTGATCCCCTTTTGCAGCCTTCTGACAAGCAAAGTCAATAGGGGAGCAAGATTCACTCAACAACCGTGTTACTAACTTAACACCTGCAGTGATTCACTTAACAACTGTGGCAAGAAAGGTTGTAAAATGGGGCTAAACTCATTTAACAAATGTCTCATTTAGCAACACAACTTTTGGGCACAATTGTGGTTGTAAAGTCAAGGACTACCTGTACCAGTTTTAATTTTTTTTTTTTTAAATTTTTGATTTATATGCCGCCCTTCTCCGCCCTTCTCAGGGCGGCTTACAATGTGCTCAGCAATAGTTTGAGGAAGAACTCCAAAAAGCCACCTATCAAGAGACAGAAATGGTGGCAAGGGTAACAAATAAGTATT
Organism: Pituophis catenifer annectens; assembly: GCF_029215685.1. Lineage (NCBI taxonomy): Eukaryota > Metazoa > Chordata > Lepidosauria > Squamata > Colubridae > Pituophis > Pituophis catenifer. The sequence continues at coordinate 280,395,928 of NW_027256881.1, forward strand.
AACAGAACTCAACTAATATTGGAAAACATCAAAATCTTTGGAAATCTGTAACTTTTTTTCCTTTGAAAGCAGCAACATCAACAATAATATTAGCAATTTCAAAACTTAAAATGGGAATGTCTATTGTACAGTAGGAATAGAAAAAGCAACCTGCAATAGACAGGGCAGCTTGTGATATAATGAAATTACTTGTATAATTTCTAATGGATAAAGAATTGAATGCAGATCAGAGAAATCAAATTTAGCGTTAACCAAATTATTTGAGCTAATCATTGGCTGGATTTACACCTCATTCTAAGTCGTAGTGTGATTTGTTTATTTTTCTGTGAATCCAGCCACTGTGGACCAAAGTTCAACGTATTGTGTGAGTCCAATTACCACCGGTTTTATAAGACGCTTACTCAACCTGACTGAAATGGATAAATATTGAATCAATCAATTTGTAATCCCTGATTAAATAAACCATAGTCTAGTTTGTTGCACGAACACAGCAAATAACCCTGTGTTAGAGGATGCTTAGAGAATGCTGGATTACTATCATCATCATATCTGTGCTAGAATGCCAGATTAGTTTAAACCTCATAATCTGCCCTTTTTTTCTGATTCTCCATTTGTTACCTATAGTTGAACATGTGAGAAATATTGGCCCTGACAACAAGACACTACAATCCTGCAGGAAGTATTCACAAATTGAGGAAGAGGCACTACTCCCTGGTAGCAAATCTGCTATGCACATTGCTCAAGTGGGAAATGATTGAAAAATCTTCTCCCTGAAGCTTTGTACGGCTGCAGATGACTGGAAAAGTCAATACTTATGCCAAGGTTCCTGGGTTTCATCGATCCTTTATTAGCCAGTTACTTGCCAAAGTGGGTGCCAGCCAAACATATGATAAGAGCAAGAATTTAGACTCTAAACTTCAGCTACATTCAAATATATATATATATTTTACTAAAGCTACTACAAGTGAACTATTAAGGGTGAAAATTGAAGTAATTTACTACTTGGAGACCTCCCACTCTCTTTCCCTCCCTTAGGAGGAACTCTCCGCATCACTACTGTAAATCAGTCATTTTTACCACTAAAGCTTGTCATGCCATCCTGGAGTGCTGGGGGCCACCAATGACCAGTGAGCTGTGAGTTTCCTTCCTCTGCTGTAGCAAACATATAAAAATGCCATACAAAAGAGTATAAATGGCAGTGAGGTGAGCTTGGTTGTTTTCTTGCAGCCATTTCATTATCCAAATTGGGTAACATCATCGGTGCTAGCACTAGGTAATGAAACATAGGCCTAAAAAACCCCAAACAACCAACCAAGGTCAGAGGGCACCAAGGATCCTTCATTTTAACCCTGAGCTGCAAATATTCTCCTTTATTGATAAATGGCAGTGCCAGGAGATAAATATTTTCTCATTCTTTCTATAGCTGGTAGCTGGTACCTGATAGTGTTCTTGAAGAGCATCCGTGTTCCAAGGAACAGGCAAGAGTGGCAAGGGAGAAAACATGGGTCACAATGGAAAGTCCTCCCCTTATGTACGTGCTTGTGACTTTATGTTACAAGTACAGAGTTTGTGTCGTGACATCCCAATGTATATTTCAATAGTTGTCATCACCCCTGCTAGAAATGATGAAGATCTGAAGATCTTCTTTGCTGAAGAACTGCTTGGCGAAAAGCATAATATAAACTTAAAGACATCTGAATTTGTCTTGTATTTTTTTGTTGTTCATTCAAATTCTTTATCAGTTATTTACGGCTTTTCATCCCTCTCTCTTTTTTTTTTTTAACAGTAGCTCCTTTTCTAGGCTGTTATCTACCCATGTAGATAAAGGAATTTCTAACAGTTCCTTTATCTACATGGGTAACTTAATATAATTCAGAGTGCTATCTTCTTCTCCATCAACAAGGTATGGATATACTCCTAGTATTGACGCCTTGGCAGATGTGGGCAGAATCAGAACTGAGGCATCCAGCATGACAATAAAAGCCTGTAAACTCCTCCAGATTATTTCCTTTCCTCATCTTCTCTAGTAAATGTAACAGTGTAAAACTGAATTCTGTATTTTTTATTAGCTTTAACATATCTGGGATTTAAAAACCCGGAGAGCCACTAGATCAATGGTTCTCAACCTGTGGGTCGGGACCTCTTTGGGGGTCGAACAACCCTTTCACAGGGGTCACCTAAGACCATCGGAAAACACATACTTTCAATGGTTTTAGGAATAATTTTATGGTTGGGGGTCACCACAACATGAGGAACTGTATTAAAGGGTCGCACTAGATGGAGTTTTCTATGTCTCTTTTTTGCCATCTATTGGTCATCTGGAGTTTTGCAATCCACATATGGCAGTCCTCATTTTATTGTGTGGAATTCATTAAAATGCTATTAAATTCTCTCCAGAAAAAGACTGATTTGCAACTTTAATACTTGAAATGGTCACTGTTGCCAAAAGATGATTAATTGCATCGTAGCAGGCATTTCATATTCATGACTTCAACGAGACACTCACATCTGATGACTGTAAGAGATACGATTAAGGCTTACATATTTTGCCTTTAGTTTTTACCTCACACATACACACCAATTCTTGAACGTCTTTTAATTACACCTACTACTATTTGCAAACAATCTAACTAATTGCTCCACACACCCACACATATATTCTCCCCGTAGGAATCAGGCTATGGTTTATTCTTTGCTTCAGAAGCCTTTCAGGTTTCCTTTGGAAGATAGTTACACATTCCTGCTGCAGCTGCCCGTTCTCATTTCCTGGGGACTTTTGAGGTCTGGATGGGAAACAAAAGATTAAAACTGAAGCCTGCCAAGATGGAGAGGCTTTATGTCCATGATTTCTAGGCTCTTTTAGTCTTGGATGGGGTGGCACTGCCCCAAACAGACCTAGTACATAATCTGGGAGTTCTCCTGGACTCACTGCTCTTGTTCAAGAGCAGATGGCAGTCATGGCTAGGAGGGCCTTTGCACAACTGTGAGTTGTGCACCAGTTATACTCTTTCCTCAATCAATATGTCCCTCTCACACTTTCCCCATGCCTTAGTCATCTCGTGCAGACTTCTGTGATGTACTCAACATGAAGCTTCAGTTGAGTCAAAATGCAATGGCCCCTACAGTTTTGCACAAATCAAGATAAGTCATGTCTTTTATGGGAGCTGCACTGATTATTGATTTGCTTCCAGGTGCAATTCAAGGTGCTGGTTATGACTGGGGGCCAGCGTATTTGAAGGACCACCTCTCTCCATTTACCCAACCCAACAGAGCAGGAAGGCAAGTTACAGATCCCATTTATGTTCTATCCCCATACCACGCACACACCCAACCAGCCAGCCGAGGGTTAAATAAACTCTTCAAACACACAACGTCAGTGATAAGGAACTTGGCAGCAACTCCGTGGCTGGCTGCCAAGAGCTTTTATTCCGATAACACAGACAAAAATACACACAGTTTGAATAGTCCAGTTTGTAATTAAATCCATGGCAAATAGATGTTGTGTCCGAAGGTGCAAGTGCCTCGCCAGAGATTAGCTTTGTCCGTCACAGAGTCCGAATGGCCACCACACTCCCTTTTATAGCCTGTGGGGTGTGGTCCAGTGACTCAGCTTAATCTCTGGCACGCCTCCTTTTCTGCTACTCACGCTTGTCTCTCTGACACTGGCGTGGGTCCAACCACAATGTTTCTTCATCACTATCCGACGGCTCGGAAACACCTGGCTCCTGGCCAATCTCTTCTCCTTCGGGAGACACCTGAGGCATTGCCAGAGAGGAGGGTCCTGGAGAGGGAGGCCTGGCCGTCTCCTCTCCTTCATGTTCGGGGCCTTCTTCCTCCGATAAGATAGGCTCGGAGGACGGAACCACAACAATTTATTAGGAAAGTACCTCTAGTGCAGGGGTGTCAAACTGGTGGCCCGTGTGTCGGATGCGTCACCCACAGGCCATGCCCACCCAAGCTCCACGAAGGGAAAACACATTGCAAAACATCGTGTGACAGCAATGTGACGCCACAAGTTTGACACCTGTGATCTAGTGGGACCCAGAAAAGGAGCCTTCTCCATGGTGGGTCCCTCCCTGTGGAATATCATTCCCCAAGATATAAGATATAAGTATCCCCAACTTGATACTTTTATGGAAAGCCCTGAAGACATGGTTCTGTCAGTGGGCCTGGGGATCCCAGGTTGAAATGGAGTCCATCAAGTGTTTGGTGTGATTGTGCCTGTGGCTGCTGAGGGGGGTGTTATGGGAGTTTATATTGTGGAGTCACTAGAGTTGCCTTGTGCGACCTGGGCACTCATATAAATGTGTTTAAATAAATGTTTCCTATCTACAGCTAGCTACCATTGTTTTTGCTGAATTGTTCATAGCATCTATCTGACCTGGCTGCTATTAGACTTTCAAAGTTGGAATGGATCTACTTAGCAATTGGTTGGGAGACACCAGGAAATGTCAGATCTGTGAGCTAGAAAGAGAGTTGAAAAAATATTTGGAAGAAAGGCAACTGTAAACAATTTCTGTACTCTTGCAAAAAAAACCCTCCAACAACATGCATGGGTTTGGCCATGAAGTCACCAGGAACGTGACTTGAAGGAAATTGTAGTTTAATACTTGGATTCAGATTTGGCTTTTTGAACAAGCTCAAATGGCCTGCTTCAGGTGCAGCATGAAATCATAAATCATGGGTTACACAAGTCAGGAGAAAAGCAAATATTTTTAGGAAGAAAGAATAGAATCAGATTATTTTGATCAGTTCACCCTTTGTGTGACACCACAGTTAATTCAGCCATTGTCAGCTGTATAAACCAGCCCACTGTAATTTACTCAGTAAGCTACCTTTACATGAATATATTTGCTGGCTCTATAGTTTCTTTGTGAGATGATACCTTAACTTTTGAGGTTTCTTTTAAAATTTTTGAATTTTAATCACTGAGGCCTTTTTGGGCTGAAACTCAGGAAGGCAACTCAGGAAGACTTAAATGTATACAGAGATAAAGCCACCTATAAAACTACATTATTTCTAAGTCATATTCATTCATCCAGTCATATTTAAAGTTACAATAAGTAAAAAAAAAAAAAAAGCTGACTTAAATATCTCCAAAACAAATCCTTTCCAGCAAATGCTATACAGTCTTGGTAAGACTTGGAAAAATTATCTAGACCCTTTTCAGTCTGGCTTCAGGCCTGGCTACAGCACGGAAACTGCCTTGGTCACCCTGATGGATGATCTCTGGCGAGCCCGAGATGGGGGTCATTCCTCCATCTTGGTGCTACTTGACCTCTCAGTGGCTTTAGATACCATTCACCATGGTATCCTTCTGGGACGACTAAGGGAGTTGGGACTGGAAGGCACTGTGTTACGGTGGTTCTCCTCCTATCTCTCTGGTCGATCACAGTCGGTGTTGGTAGGAGGACAGAGGTCGACCCCCAGGTCCCTCGTTTGCGGGGTGCCTCAGGGCTCGGTCTTCTCTCCCCTCCTATTTAACATCTACATGAAGCCGCTGGGTGAGATCATCTGATGATATGGGGTGAGGTATCAGCTATACGCTGATGATACCCAGCTGTGTATATCTACCCCGCGTCAATTCAGTGAGGCGGTGGATGTGATGTGCCGGTGCCTGGAGGCCGTGAGGGCCTGGATGGGAGTCAACAGGCTCAGACTTAACCCAGACAAGACCGAGTGGCCGTGGGTATTGCCTCCTAAAGACCATGCTGATTGTCCATCCTTGGTTCTGGGGGGGGGAGAAATTGTCCCCCTCAGAATGGGCTCACAATTTGGATGTCCTCCTAGACTCACACCTAAGATTAGAGCAACATCTGTCAGCTGTGGCTAGGGGGACCTTTGCACAGGTTCGCCTGGTGCACCAATTGCAACCCTACTTGGATCAGGAGGCTCTCCTCACAGTCACTCATGCCCTTGTTACCTCACGGTTAGATTATTGCACTGTGCTCTACATGGGGCTACCCTTGAAAAGTGTTCGGCGAGTACAGTTGTCCAGAACACAGCCGTGCGAGCTGTCGTGGGTGCAGCTAGGTACACCCACATTACACCAATTCTCCGTGAGCTGCACTGGCTCCCTATTGGTCTCCAGTCACAATTCAAGGTGTTGGTTATTACCTTTAAAGCCCTACATGGCTCAGGGCCAGGGTATCTTTGAGACCGCCTTCTACCGCATAGCTCCCAGCAACTGGTAAGTTCCCACAGAGTTGGTCTCCTCCGGGTCCCATCAGCTAAACAATGCCGGCTGGCGGGCCCGCGGGGGAGGGCCTTCTCTATGGCTGCCCCAGCTCTCTGGAACCAGTTACCTCCTGAGGTCCGGACCATCCCCACCCTATTGGCCTTCCGAAAAGCGGTGAAGACCTGGCTCTTCCGGCAGGCCTGGGGCCATTGATCTGGCTGTTGCGATCTGGAGAGATCCGGCCATAAATGGTGTGAATGGGTTTTAATTGTTTTTAATGGTTTAACTTTTAATGTTTTATATATGGTTTTTAAATGCATTGTAAGCCACCTTGAGTCTTTGGAGAAAGGCAGCATACAAGTTGAACAAACAAATAAATAAATAAATAAACAGGGGTCACCAATCTTTCAGACCTCAGGGACCACTAAATCCATAATTTTAAATCCCGTGGACCACTAATATGATCTGCCTAATGACCGGCTGGGTGGGCATGGCTAGGTAGTCATGTGACTGGGTGGATGTGGCCAACTCAATGTCACTCATGTCAAGGGGTGCCATGCCAGCCTCTACTTGCCCTTCCAGTCCCAGCCACTCCTCGCCTGCCCGCCCGGGCTCCTTAGGGTCCCAATAGGAAGCAGTCGTTGGAGCTAAGCAGCCACATGAAAGAGTTGGCAAAACAGCTGGCTCAGTTCAAATTGGATCTGACCGAGAAGAAGGCTCAGCAGAAGTACCTCATTGAGGACCACAAACATAGGCTTTCCAAGCAGAGGGAAGACCTGCCGGAGTGCAAGGCCAGGTACTGGTGCTTGGAGGCTCAGTGGGCTGAGATGGTCAGCCAGTTCCTAGCCATGATGCAGTCCCTCTGGAACAAGGCCCTCTGGCTTTTCGCCACCAGTGGTGCTTCCCTCCAGCCTTTGCCAAAGCCTCGCACCAGGAGGCTGAAGCAAACCCCAAGTCAGAATTTCTCCTCCCCTCCAACCCGCACAAAAAGAGCCTGATGGGAGAGACTCTCTGCAGTAACCCAAACGTTCATTGCATGTATTCAGCCCAGGGGCCGTAGTTTGAGGACTCCTGATTTAGTGCAATATAAAAAATGCAAATAATTTTTCTGTGGACCACCAAAATTTTCTCACGGACCACCAGTGGTCCAAGGACCACCAGTTGGTGACCACTGTTCTAGAAGGACAATCTTTTGCTTGTTCGGGGGTCAATTGAACTTGGTCGGTACTTTCTGTAGCGACAAATGTTTTCCAGTTGACCTCACTTATACCAGATGATCACAAGTTCATGTTAGCTAGCGGTTGTGGAAATTATCATCTAAGACATCTTCACACAATTAAACTGAGAAAATTCAGCCTGTGTGTACTAGATTTATGTCAAGTTAATATAATGCTGGGTCTGTTTTATTGTGCCCCACCCCCTTTCTTTCCAAAGTTACTTCCTTCTAGAATGATTAAAAAATTAAATTATTATATTATGAATTTGCAAGATAAAATGCACAATTCCTGGAAGATATCGTAGCCATTGGAATGTTTGAAAGCAGGATAACCACTTTTTACTTTAACTTTCCAAGGCTCATATCTTAGCCAGAGCCTACAATGGTGATTTTACACAACTCTGGTATATTCGAGCAGAAGAGAAGTACCACCTTTGAGCTTCATGCCCACTGCTTGTCTGCAGAATGGGCTCAGGGCATACTCAAATGCAGGTGATTATACTAAATGGCTATGAATATTTGCCTATTGCATAGGCCTCAACTCATCCACAATTTTGGAAATTCATTCTATTGAAGGAAATACATTAAGAAAACAACTTCCAAACCACTGTGATAGAGGTAGGGGAAGGTAGAAGAAACCCAGAGGTGGATGAAACTCCTCAGTTTAGGGTATCCCAAATATCCCATTCTGCTGCTTTTTATTCTGCTGGGTTTTTTTTCTTTCCCATTCACCCAGGATCACCCTTCTATTTCACTATTATTATATTCTCTGCTCTAAACTGTAGCCATGTACTGCGAATGGTGGCCAGGTGAGCGTCACTAGCTACTACTGTAGTGTACAGGTAGTCCTTGAGTTACGTCCACAATTAAACTGCATTATTTCTAGGCTGTATTCATTCCTCCAGTCATATTTAAAGTTACAATAATTTATGTTGCTAAGCAAAACATTTGTTAAGGTAAAAGCTTTGCCCCATTTTTAGACTTTTCTTGCCACCGTTGTTCAGTGAATCGTTACATTTGTTAAGTTAGTAATGTGGTTGTTCAGTGGGGAAGTCAGTGAATCTGGTTTCCCCATTGACGTTGCTTGTTAGGAGGTGGCAAACAGATCCCACGATCCCAGGAACTTCTGGATTTTGATCACATGAGGACGAGGAAACGGTCGTAAGTGTGAAAAACGGACAGATGTCCCTTTTTTCAGCGCCAGGTATGAAGGGTCCTTAAATGAGCTTGTTGACAGTCGAGGACGACCTGCGTTCATATACAGGCGCTTAGGGGTCCGGTCGACCGTCCTTTCCCCGCCCAAGCGTTCCGATCCAGGCTGCCTGTCGCTTTAAGAGCCTACATACCTTGATCTCTCAGAGGCAAAGAGATGGTGGCTTCCCACCCACCCCCAAATTCGAGGCGCGGCGCTCTGCTTTCCCCGCTCTCTGCCTACGTCACCTGACAGATTTCCCGTCTCCTCTTCACCCCCTGCATCCTTCCCCCCTTTTTTTCGCCCCCCATACGTCGCCCAGTGCCTTTAGAGTAGGACGGAGAGCGGGCTGGGCAAGCAGTTGGGTTCCTTGGCCGCCCGTCCCCTCCCCTCCCCTCCCTTCTGCGTTGGCACCAATCGCCCCTCAGCGAAATCCCCTCAGAAACAACGCAGCGGCGCGGGAACCAGCAGCCCCGCGCGCCCCGCGCGACGGGAGGCAGGTCGGAGCGGAGGAGAGGAGGAGGAGGAGGAGGAGGCGGCGGCGGCGGTGCCCCGCTCTTGCCAGGGGGCGACTGGAGGATGAGAGCAAGCAGCCGCGCCGAACCAAAGGGTGGCAGCAGCCCCAGCAAGCCGGGAGCTGCCTCGGCAGCCGCTTGATTCCTTCGGCGGGGAGAAGGAGAGAAGAAGAGGTGGCGGCGGCAGAGGCAGCGGCGCCTTCTCCCTCTCCGGCTTCAGCGTCGGAGCTGCCGCCGCCGCCGCCGCCGCCCTGAGAGCGAGGAGGAGCCAAGCAGCGGCTGGCATGGAGCGGAAGAGCCCCGCTACTGCGGGCAAGCAGAACCCGGGCAGCCGGGCACCAGGGGACGGGCACTGCGCCCAAGGCAGCGGCGGGTCAGCGGCGGGCGCCCAGCATCGGAGCAGCGGCTGCGGCCAGCTCTCCGCGCCCACCGCCTCTTCTCCGGCTGCGGAGCCAGAGCAGCTGATCCGAAGAGCGCTGGATTTTAAAAGCCAAGGCGCTCAGTGCTACAAGGAAAAGAAATGCAGGGAAGCCATCGGCAAGTATCACAGGGCGCTGCTGGAGCTGAAGGGACTGTTGCTGGCCCAGGAAGACTCCGAGGACGCCACTTCGACCGCTTCGACCGCGGGGGCTACCGGCCTGGGCAAACTCTCCGATGAGCAGAGGCAACTGTTGGACAGCATCGAAATCGACTGTTACAACAGCCTGGCAGGTCGGGAGGGGTTTTGCCCTCGGGGGTGGGTGGGAACGGTGTGGGTATTGGGGGTGGGAATGGTGAGCGGAGGGGCTGGAAAGGAAAGGGGGGGCGGAAGTCAGGCGCTTCGTGGCTCTCTCTGGCCCGGAGCGCTCCGACCCTGCTTTGTGACTGAAGTTCGTTTTGGAGGCTGAAGGCAAAGGCAAGGGCTTTGGAGAGGAGGGGGGGGAAGAGAGATCGGAGATACTTCTTCTCCCCGCAGTTGTATGCAAGTTTGATAGGGAGATCGACTCACGAAATAGGGATAATGACAACGACAGGTGTCATTTTCCCCTCCCTCCCTTCCTCCCGCCCCCCCCACCACCTCTTTTCTGCAATGAGCTTGGAAATCTGTGATTCTCCCCCCCCCCCTCCCGAAAGCGGGCGCGGGGATTTGCCGCCCGCTGCCGTGGAGTCTGGAGACGGAAAGCATCCCAGATGTCTTTCGAAAGATTCCTTCTATCTAGCCGGAGAAGCAAATAACGATCGTATCCATTTAGGGTGGAATTGGCGTTTTCGTAGGCATAGTTTGTAGGTTGCTTCTGTCGTTGCTCTGGGGTGTGTGCGTGCGCGCGGGCGCGCTAACAGCTGAAAAGCACATCTGCTGCAGTGCACCTTTCTACATCGCTAAATAACTAGGGCATAATAAATAGCCATGGCTATGCATGGTTAAAAGTAAAGGGTTGGTTTCCTTGTCCCCAAGGCTCTTGCAAATCCAGTTTACCTGAAGAGAAAAGAATAAGAGGGGGTGAAAAGTAATTCTTGGCGCAGATTTCTCCTGGCACAAACTGTTATGAATTAGAACCAGTTCGTCAGATTTGTGAAGTAGTACTCTTGGTAGATAGTGCTACCCATCTCCCCGTTTTCTAATGAATCCGCGAAAAATGCCGATTGTGCTTGTGATGTCCAGAAGCAGCAGAATACAATCAGTTAGTTGCTTTGTTTTTAACATGTTGCAAGAGTCTGTTGTTTTCCTAGCTGCAAAAACAGGGTAACGCGGTTGCCCTTCTAGAATTTGTCCCTAGGGGAAATATGTGTCCATGTATTCTGTGGGCAACGGTAAAATTAATACACAGAGAGAGAGAGAGGGGTGCGAGAGGGAGAGAGAGAGAGATACATACAACACCAGAGCAACTGAGTGCTCTCTCTCTGTGTGTGTGTGTGTGTGTGTGTGTGTGTGTCTGTGTGTAAAAGGCAGCACTGATCATAGCTGCACAAGAACAGGCACTAAGCACCAGATCCATAGAAGCAGGGATTTAAGACTCTAGATAGAACCCAAGGGGTAGATCAGTGTCTCTCAACCTTGACAGCTGAAAGATGTGCGGCCTTTAACTCTCAGAATTCCCCAGCCAGCCATCAAGGAGTTTCCACAGAAGGTTTCAGATCCAGACGGACAGGCAGGCACTACTAGATAATCAACCAGACACTGTAGTAGTAGACAAATTAATAGATAAAGACCAGAAGAGAGCAGTAGTGATAGATGTAATGGTGCCAAATAGCAACAACACCAGGCAGAAGTAGTCCAGGAAGTCTGAGAAGTGCCAGGCCTGAAGGAGGAACTAGAGGAGACGTGGAAAGCCATCTGATGATAAAAGCACTTGCGGCTGTGACTCCTATACTGAGAGAATTGCTTCAACAGATCCTAGGAACGACATCAGAGCTCTTGGTCCAGAAGAATGCAGTGCTAGGAACAGTTAAGATACTGCGCAGAACCCTTAAAACCCTCAGGCCTTTGATAGAGGACCCAAGATTGAGAAAGACACATACCACCCACAGGAGTGAGAAGGGATTTTGTGTGTGTGTATAATACAGTTGTTCAGATTTGGCTGTTTATTTCCCTTTGGGGAAACAGTAGAAGACCAAGAAGTCTGAAGTCAAATGTTTCATAAAAAAAGACGAGGTATCTGAAGACGATCTGTCCTTGGTAGGGTGGTGGGAGTGGAGAGAGAGAAATGTTCCAGAAATTTTGGGGGGAGAAGGGAAGAGAAAGAGCAGCATTCATTATATCCATCTTCAAACACAGCAACTATACAGTAGCTGGATTTGTTGTGATTTTTCAAGAACAATGTAATTAGGAGCCAGCAATTCTATGGCCTGCTAATTTGATGACAATAACTTTGAAATGATTGATTGGTTCTCCAGAGATTACAGCCCATAGATTCTTTTCCAAGACTTCTCTGCTTTTGCAGCTATCAATTATACAGCACTTTTTTTTCCTCTCCGTTTCTTCCAGTTGTTTATCATCAGTTCAATAGTTTGGCATTAATGCTATAATGGCTGTAGTTACCTCTTTCAGAAGTACTGTTGCTAAAAAGCCACTTAACAGCATAGGTCTGGGTAGGCATGAAATACTCTTAATTTGATTTCAATGAGCAATTGAAATACTTTTTAAAGAATCCAGAAAAGGGCAGCCTATTCATTTTTGTTTATTATCTATGGGCGGTAGCAACTAGAATGCTAGTATTAAAGTATCTGAGCTCTAAACTAGGAAGATCTTGGTTCAAATTTCACCCATTCTAAATATTTGATGTGACCCCAACAACTTTGATTTATTCATATATCATTGGAAAGGAATCGACGACAGCCTGTTGTATGAACACAGTCCATCAATCTCTCAGTCAACACAATACTAGCATACCTTACAGAATTTCTGTAAAGTTTATTGAGGCACATAAGGGAAACATTTTAAATTCTTTTTTTTAAAACAATCCAAACCCTCTAAAAGAGTGTTTTTCAACCTTGGAAACTTTTAAGATGTGTGGACTTCAACTCCCAGAATTCCCTGGCAAGAATGACCCACCTTATGTTGGGAAGGGAAAAGGTGTGGAAGTGCATAAACTGAGCAACAGATCTGAGACAAAAGCATTGTTCTGAATGTTATTGGGACTAAATAGAACTTTATTGTCTCTGCTTTTGCTTGGATAGCTGCTAGCTTGCTTTTCACCTTAGTGTGTTATACACAGTATATGAACCTGGCATTGTTCTGTTAAACCATTGTTTATAATTCTCAGTTAATTGTGGTTTATTCAGCAAATGATGGCTAAGTAGACAATGTCTTACCATGTGGTATGAACACAGCCTCTCTGGGTGTAACTTTCATTATAGCCACTCAAGGTTTTTTTCCATGTGTTCCATATTTCTCAAGTATCAAGATTCAAGAATTACACAGCACTTTTGCATAATAGCAGAGCACTGAACTATGATGAATTCATAAATATTACTATCTACCCATTCTGGTGCCCTCCAATCTTATTGGCCTCCCAAGGGGGGCTGGGGGGGGGAGAGGTATATTTCTATTTCAATATCCCTCTAGTGTTCTTCCACTTACACTGCTTAACCTTAATTCTGAGGTCATGTGTTTGTATGTTTCTCTCTGGGTGTCTGAGAAATACATTTGTATAGTACTCTTTTTGGCTTTATTCCCATCATCCATGGGCTCCAAGCCTACCCAGTGTCATATTTTTATATATATCTTGGAACTAAGAAGTCTCCCTCTCTTGAAAGATGACAGATGTCATGGAGGATGAGGAGAGGGAGGGGGGGTTCTTATTTCCAATATACACATAAGTATTAATAATAAATGATGGTGACAGCCAAGATCAACAAAGAACCCGCCTCTGAACAGTATAAAGACAACTAGAGTCTGCCAGGAGAGGTTGATCTAATAGCAGAGTTTGGACCTCGAGATCACAGTGACAGATTCATAGCTTGGAAGCCTAGCCAGGAGCACAAACTCAGCCTGTTGTGCTGGTAAGGTGATGTACTGTCTCTCAGCTTCTGCAGCATCTTCTTTTACACTATTGGGCCCGTTCACCCTCTTTCTGAGTGTATCATTTCGATATGGATGGGAAGAAGCCAAGCCTCAACCTTCTCTGACTCCTTCTTCAAGAGACAAAAACACCATTTCTTATAGAAATATCCTCCACTTTCACTGAACGTAGAACTGCAACTGAGAATTATAGAATGGAGGTGTGGGAGAGCTGTATGTTTTCCCATACATTCAAGGCAGTTTTTTCCCAACTTGGGAGGATTTGGGATGACAATTTCCATCATGCCCACCCATCCAGCCATGCTGACTAGGAATCATGGGAGTTATAGACTAGCACTGGTCAGTACCTTCAAGTTGGAAAGCCTTAGTTAAAGGTTGTATGTACTTCAGATATTTGGGCATGAACAGAGAGATCATTGCTCCATGTTTTATTGCTGAAAACAACACAAACAAGGTTTATAAAGAGGAATTGTTTTTAAAGCTGCTCAGATGACAAATGTTCTGATGCTTGTCAAATGACAGTGTTTTGATCAGCAACAATTGTTTCAGGCATCCAAGTCGTGCCTTCAAGTTGCAATCAATGAACTGTGAATTTCCATTGAAGCTATGATAATGCAGCTTTGAGATGCTCATATAGGCAGCCTATGCAACATTTAGCCTTTTTAAAGACACATTTTAACAGATGCAGTAATTTCCCCCCCTCCATCCGACATTCTTAGCTGTGATTTGGAGAAAGATGATCAGGTGACATTAAATACTGCTTTTCCTTGTACTTGTGCACATGTTCTAACATTGATTTGTTCATCCAAGTGTAATTCTGTATCATTTGGCAGAAGAAAGGATGGCGAAGTTTGACATTCATTGGTTTGTTTCCATCTCACGTTGCACTTCAAGGCTTACATGATGTTGTATAAATGCCAGGTCTTTACTATTAATAATTCAGTGGATGCTGAAATGCTCCCTAGTTTTGAAGAATAGATATTGCTAAATGAAAATACCTGCATGATCATCAGATTGGTGGTACCAATCAATCAGGACTGGAAGATAAATAGAGTTGAAAGGTTTGCATGAGGAACTGGTTTGCTGAAAGAATCTAGCCAGGCATTCAGAATTCTGTTTCAGAGCACAAACTATTTCTGATTCTTATAAAACTTCACTATTATAGGTTTAGTTGCTGCACGTTGTGTATATTTATTCAGACCTCACTACACAACATTTTGTGTGCTAGGGGAGTGGATCAGTGGTGGGTTCCTCCTGGTTCTGCCGAGCTGCTAGTGGTGACGATATGACATCACCGAACCAGTTCTCCCGCCCCCACCCCCCCTATTGCTGCCTCCTGAGTCCCAGCTGATGAGCTATAAGAAAAAACTGTTTAAACTCTTGCCGTGGGGCTTCAAAGGGCCGCCCTATAGCTGATCAGTGGTAAAAGTCAGTTTGGTGGTAGACTGGTGCCTGCAAAAATAAATGGGTAGACCAATGCCTGCAAAAATACATGAGTAGACCCGTGCCTGCAAAAATAAATGGGTAGACCAGTGCCTGCAAAAATACATGAGTAGACCAGTGCCTGCAAAAATACACGAGTAGACCAGTGCCTGCAAAAATAAATGGGTTGCAAAAATAAATGGGTAGACCAGTGCCTGCAAAAATAAATGGGTAGAACAGTGCCTGCAAAAATACATGAGTAGACCAGTGCCTGCAAAAATAAATGGGTAGATCGGTACAGCTCTGCAAGCAGTTAAAAGCCTGGTAGACCAGTACCTCTGCTAAATCCTAAAGAATTGTCACATGACCATCAAGCCATGCCCACAAAATAAGCCACGCCCACAGAACCAGTAGTAAAAAATTTTAGAACCCATCCCTGGAGTGGATGCAGTTATGTCCCCCTTAGGGTATTATTCTAGGCCTTACTATAATATAACACGTGCCCAGGTCCAGGGGCATCTATAGGGAGATTTAAGAAGTCAAGATGGGCCACACATTCAAGACCCCCAACCCTTTTCTCTTGTGTGTCTCATGCACCAAGCATAACGGAGTGTGGCTTCAGTAACAGTGACAATAATGTTATTACATGTATATGCTGTCTGACTCCAAGTGATGGGGTCACTGTCTTCATTCGCATACCATCCCAGACACTCCTGTGCAAGCCTATGTAGAGATTTTATAGCAATCAAAAGGATTTCACCTTTTGAAGGTGCTTGAGTGCTGCTTGTGACGACGAAGGCAATATTTCCTGATAAGAGTAAACCGGTAGTACATCATTTATCTTGTGTGTGTGCTGGTTTGTGTGTGTGTGTGTATGCACAATATGCATGTACACTATAGCTATATATGTGCGTGTATGTAAAATTTGCTAGTGCTGTGAATGAGATTTAGATTCAGCTAGGTAGAGAACAGCATAATTACCCTTAACTGCAGGGATAGCCCATCCACTAATCAATGAAACTTAGCTACATCTTGCAGATAGACTAAATTAGCTTCTTTTCAGTCAATCTGCATAATTCATTTGCCTTATGTGTCCTTCCCTATGCCTTATAAAATAGAAGCATTACAACTTTGTAAACCTTTGTATTGCCAAAGCTACAGCACAGGGTCATTCAAATTGATAAATTGAGCCCAAATGGGATTGGTCGTTAGTGGTTCATTATGTAGTGAAACCCACGCCACTGATTATGGGAATGCTGGGATGGTCTTAAATGCAAGCACTAATCATAAAGTTGCTTTTTCAGTGCTGTCATAACTTCAAATAGTCATCAAATAAGATCCACCTGTATATATTTTGATTCCCAAAATTCTGCAATTGAGAATCAGTTGGCAGAGGTTGTTGGCTTAGCATTTGGAGCGATCATGGTCAGTTTAGAAACCCTGGATAACATGTTTAGTATGACAAGATGCTTGTTCGGCTTTGGATAAATGCTCAACATTGAATCATTCCATTCACTTTGGGATGTTGGCTTTGACTTAACATGATTATTAAGTGAATTGGGAGTAATAGATTATGACTTGAAAACAATCTAATCCATCCACATCCTTTTATCTATTTATTTAGATAAAATTGCCAGTATCACTTGAAATCTTTGGTTGGATCCATAAAGTGGTCTCTTATGGGTTTTGTCAAATCTAGGATAGCTGTCATGTATTATGATTTATAAGAAAATCAAATTCTCTGCAGAGCTCTTTGATCTGTATATCAAATATCAGAGCAGCTGCTTTCTGAAATGGTAAGCATATTAAAAGAATGATCACTCCTACAAAATAAAATTCCATTATTTATGACCAAATGAGTTTGAAGCAGCTATTTAGCTGTGATGTCTTGACTGAACATAACCTTGAATTAGCAATGAACTTGATTTCCTTAAGCTTCCCTCTGAATGAATTTGTGAAGTGGGGGTGGGTGAGTGGAGGAGTAGGAGCCATGGCAAATCCTGATGTTATAATGAAACTGAACTTGAGCATTCCTGGATCAGTAGGCTAGAACTGGATGCTCTTACTCATAATTGATGCATTTCCAGATGACTTCATAATGGATTGCTTTCACAGTTTGACATTCTCCTTTGTCATATTTATTCTTGAATCATATACTTCTTAAATTGCCTTGAACTTTAAAGCAAATCATTCTCTTTTCAATGCCTTTCTTCTGGACCTTTCCTTTGTAATGTTAAAAAAAATCTCTTTCAGTGAGTTGAAAAGTCTCTTTCAGCTGAGCTCAGTTCCTGGTGGTACCTGAGTGCATCCATGTGGTTGAGTTAATAACAGTAGACAACAGGATGTCATTACCACATTTTGGGATGTTTTCTTCAAATCCCTGGTATTTTTTTTGGTGGCCACCCACCTAACGACTCCAATATTGCTCAGCTTTTTCAAGATCAGTCAAGGTCACCTGCTATGATAAAAACATTTCAAAGTTGGAGAACAGGATAGGGTGATTGAAGGTACGTTCTCTGAATCCCCTTTGGATCTTAAAAGCACAAAATAAGAGTTGGGGTTGTATGGGCTAGCAGAGTTTCACATCCACACATGCATTCCTACACCGGGAGGGCTTTGGATAGCCTCAGGATCATATCCTTGAATGCAAGATTTGTCTGCCTGTTTGTACTTGTCTGCTTGTCCAATTCCTGGACAAACAAAGCTTGTTTTGTTTGTGAAAAACAAAGCTGGTGGCCACAACGATGGAGGGAAGGGAGCCACAGCTTGTCTTCCCCCTTGATTTGCTTGCTCATGCTATGAAATAAGGATGCGTGTTCATCTAGAAAACTCTAGAGGCAGTCTTTCAGCTCACACTGAAGCAGTTATTTTCCATTTTTCTGGTAACTCTTATTTGGGGTAACCATTATACTGAGACTCCAAGCTTTCTGACCTGGTGAGCTCCTTTAGAATTCTGAGATATTGTGAGAGGGGCTGTTACAGGAGGCTCGCCATTCCCAAAATTGTTGCCATGGGGAACAAAGCCATGAATTCACAAAAGTGTTACCTGCACCATTCTAGCCCACCTTCCACAGAATACTCCCCCTCCTGTCCTATTTCTGCCCAGATGGGCCCTGTGGTAAATAAAGCACTGAGTTGTAGCCATTAATTTTAAGGCCCGTTTCGACACAGAGGCCTTCTGAGAAAGATGATGCTGGAGGCTGATTCATATCTTTGCGGCATGCAAAATTAATCTGGAAATTAAACTGAATCATTTTAATTAATTTGTTACGCTTTATGACCACCCTCAGAGTGAGACGATAAATTTCATCCTCCTCTTGACAGAACCATCCCCAAATACTACACATCTGGAACAAAATGAGGCTGAAACCTGTCTAAATCAAGGGTGTCCAACCGTGACAACCCTTAAGATTTGTGGATTTCAAGCCTCAAAATTCCTCGGCCAGAATGCTCTAAATTTTGATCTATTATTTGGTACTTATTACCATGTAAATAAGTACCTCCCCACCCCTTTCTGGATTCTTGCATTTCTTTGAGCATAATATCTTTGTTTTGTTTTCCCCCCCATCACTATTAGTTCCCTTAAGAAAACTGATGTTACTACATTTCCCCCAGTGGTGGGTTTCAAAATTTTTTACTACCAGTTCTGTGGGTGTGGCTTGGTGGGAGTGGCATTGCTTGGTGGGAGTGGCTTGGTGGGAGAGACAGAGGAAGGATACTGTAAAATCTCCATTTCCTCCCGATCAGCTGGAACTTGGGAGGCATAGAATAGATGGGGGCGGGGCCAGTCAGAATTTTTACTACCGGTTCTCCGAACTACTCAAAATTTCCGCTACCAGTTCTCCAGAACTGGTCAGAACCTGCTGAAACCCACCTCTGATTTCCCCCCACAAAAGTCATTATAAGCAGTGGTGAAATCCAAATTTTTTTACTACTGATTCTGTGGGCGTGGCTTGGTGGGCATGGTGTGGCTTGGTGGGCATGATAAGGAAAAGATACTGCAAAATCTCCCTTCCCACCCCACTCCAGGGGAAGGTTACTGCAAAATCCCCATTCCCTCCCTAGTCTTGGGGGAAGGATGTTGCAAAATCTCCATTCCCACCCCACTCTGGAGCCAGCCAGAGGTGGTATTTGCCCGTTCTCCAAACTACTCAAAATTTCCACTACCGGTTCTCCAGAACTTGTCAGAATCTGTTGGATTTCACCCCTGACTATAAGCCCATGTGGTTAGTGTATGGTTCACTATACACTATACATTGTATAGTGTATAGTGCAAAGAATTGGGTTGAGTAAGTGGGGCTCAGTTTACCATGTGTAAGTGTACTGTGCAAGCATACCAACATTCATCAAATAATTCATGCAAGAATATCAGTGTTATACCTTGTCAGCAAGGCAGTAATAAATGTATTTAAGCTGCCACAAGACTTTCTTCTTTTAAAGATAAAAGGCTTAGCTTTTTAGCATTAAGATGAGGCCTCCAGCTTTTTCCTTAAGTCTTACTAAAACCTGGAGCAGGATCCCTTTTGTGGACAGGACTCTGAGGCAATCCACATAAATGTTCTTTTACTGCAATAACTAGAATCTATAAGAATTAGAAGGCTATAATTAACTATTCTTCCATTATCCAGCATCATCATGGGGTGGCTTGGTTCATAATTATCACACTGCCTAGATGTGAAGTGGGATTTTCATGCAGAGTAGAAATTGTGAAAGCGAAATCAAGAGCTTATTGTAGTTCATTTTCATGGTGAACAGGAGGATAGTATTCCTAGCAGATTGTAAAATCTACATATCTTTCTTTTTATACAATTGTAGCTAAATATATCTCTCCCATTAAATATTCCGCAATCTTTAGCTGCCCAAGTCAATTGCATATACACGTCCCTGGGTAAAATTAGAGTAAAAGCCCAGCTTTGAGCAGCTAAGAAATTTTGGAATTTAAAGTGATGGTTCTGCCTAAGTCAGTCCTATCAAATGTGGGCTTATGGAGTCGTTCTGATCCAGCCTTAGCAAGTAATGATAAGCTGCTTACTCATGAGTAAAAACAAACCCCTTTTCAAACAGGGTAGGAATAGTCTTTTATTCATGTGGATAAACAAAAACCAAACGTAATTAGTCACAACAGACCTGGCCAAGAAATCTGAATTGTTTGCTGTATCCTAAAAGTGAACGGTTGTCTGTGACAACCGGCCACTCCCAAAACCCAAAACTCCCAAAACCCAGGCAGGGAGGGACTGGCTAGCATCCACGTCTGCTTTTCCTTGAGAGTCGGCTTATTGTTTTCCTTTGCTCTCCTCTCTTTTCCACTCAGCGCATACATGCATCTGGGATGGGCCCCATCTGTTCCGTCCCCTCACTCAGCTCAGGCCCCGATGACAGCTGCCTCTCCACCTGGGGGAGGATGGAAGGCCCCAGCTCTGCCTCTGTCTCTGATGCTGTTTCCTTATCAGAGCCTTCCAAAGGCTCCCAAGCTGGCCCAGGCTCTCCCTCAACCTCCTCCTCGTCTGACTCTGCAGCTAGCTCTGCTGGCAGCTGACAGGCCACAACTGGACTGTTCAGTCAACTTAATGGGAGAAAACCATTCTATTCTATTTTTTTTTAATTTGATTTATATGCCGCCCTTCTCCGGAGACTCAGGGCGGCTTACAATGCGTTAAGCAATAGCCTTCATTCTTTTGTATATTTTATACAAAGTCAGCTTATTGCCCCCACAAACTGGGTCCTCATTTCACCTACCTTAGAAAGGATGGAAGGCTGAGTCAACCTTGAGCCTTGGAGAGATTCGAACCAGCAGAAATTGCAGGCAGCTGTGTTAATAACAGGGTGCACTAAACCCCTGTACTATCAAGGCTCTGGGATTTCTAGGATCGAAGATGGTCTTCTGCTACTTGACTTCAGCTCAGAGGTTTTATGGACATATCCAAATCATTTTCTTGGCAAAAGTATGGAAGTGGTTTGCCATCACTGCCGTCCCAGTCTAGACTATAGTTATATGTTTCTTGGTGGTCTCTAATAATATTAGCCAAGGTCAGGCAGATGCTGCAACCTCCTTAGACCTTTCTAGGATTAAAAATGTTAAAGTTGAGATAACGGCTAGAGTCCTAGATCCTACAACATGTTTCCATTCCTATCGAAGTATCATAAGTGATAAGACTTTCCAAAATGTAAGAAGACCATTTCACACCAAACCAGCAGCATTTCCCCAAGCAGCTTTGACGACTTGCTGCTGTTCATCACTCATGATGCTTGCAGCTGATGTCCTTCTATTACTGGCAAGATAGCTATTTTGATTAAAGAACAAAAAAAAAAATTTTTCCATCAGAGGAAAAAAATGCTTGTGCTTTGTGGTGTCTTGCTGAAAAGCTGTTTGTTTACCTACTGAAATGATTGGAAAACAACACTCAGCAGAGTCACTTGCAGTGCTACTCCCAAGACACAATCTGTGTAGATCCCTAGAGTATAGTAAACAAAGAGGACATCAGCCTGTTCTTGCCAAACATCCAGAAGCCACTTTAAGCCTTTCTGTTCTCTAAGTTCATATTGCAGAAGTTGTGCTTAAAGTAAAGAAAGCCTTTGCATCCTATATGGCTGAAAGCTGCATCCTGCTCTGAGGACTGTTAACATGAATTTACATTTAGTTTCATGCAACTGGGTTGTGGAAGAGATTTGTGTTCTTCTAGCTCCCTAAAGTTATTTCTGGAAATTCTATACAGGCAGGGAAGGATTCTACTAAATACACTACTGAGCAATCAGTAGTGGTATTGAAATGCTGGTGCTACCAGTTTGCTATCGGTAGTGTGCGGGTGCTCACTTTGCGAGTGTGTGTTGCTTCTGTGCATGCGGGTGGGCGCCACTACCCCTGCCCACCCGGCGAGCCTCCTGCCACCACCATTACCGGATCTCCCGAACCGGGGCGAATCAGGAGCAACCCACCACTGGAGCAGATCCTTGATAGCTTTTATGGACCTGGGCAGAAGCACCTACTGTTTTGTAGGGCTTTTTTCAGGATCCTGTAGGAGTTGCTACCATGGGGAGAAGAGAAAACATTTCTATAAGTATAGCATGTATGCAAATCTGGATCCAGCTTGCTATGTCTTCATTTAAATCTGATTCATTCCTACTAAAATCTGCTTTAATAGCTCTGGAGTTGACTCTTCCCATCTGATGGAAAATTTAAAATAGGAGTAAGCAATCTTCAGGCTGAAAGCTGAACTGAGCCACTGAATTGGCCAAAATCTAAATTTTAATTGAAGTTGAATTGAATTAATGTTATTTGAATTAAATACAATTACTAGTATTCCTCATATATTTAGCCCCTTTTCCCTTCAGGTGCATTAAAAGTTATAATTCAGCACCAAATTTTGGATCGGGTTTTAGGATTACTTTCAAGGTTTCTTTGAGGAACAGCCTATAGATTTATATCCCTTTTCAACAGCATGTAAACATATTACATTAGTTGCAGGTGCATGCATGTAGGTTTTCTTATAGAATTAGATAGATAGTTCTATAAGCATTTGTAACAGCAGGACTAGAGACTGCAACCTAATATCACTTCCCATTGTTGAATCTATGCATTCAACATTCTCACCTATGTCATGAGAACTAGCCTTCTGAAATTTACCTTTCCAACTTAAAAACTGTCAGTTTGTATTTTTCAATGATTCCTGATATTTCTCAGATGCTGCATTCCTTAACCAGGATATATGAACTAGTCCTTGAATGATTGGTTTGGTCCCAAAATTCCAAAACTCACACATTTGGCTCTGCTGGGTACATACATGTAAGGGAAACATGGAAGCATCATCAACCCCAAAGCCATAAACAGAGTCTCCCATTAGATGCAGGAATCGGAAGTCATCACCAACTGGTCTGAAAATGCCATCCATATTCCTGAATTGGCACCTGCCCGTTCTCATTTATGGAAAGATGGATATTAAAGATTATGCTATATTTCAGGACAATGCATCTTCTCACAGCAAATAATACAGTAATGCTAGATTGCATATTGATAAAAATATTAAACCACAACATCTAAAACAGATAAAACAAATACATTTAATATCAAATGTAGTACTGCAGCAGAGAGAATGGTGAGAGTCGTGTCAATCTTTCAAAAACCAACTGGAACAGAATGGTCTTTAGAACCTCCAAAATCTCAAAAAAATAATTGTGAAACCTCCCTGGGGTTGGAATTCAAGACATGATCTGCCAATGACTTCTACTCCTTGGTCACCTTTCAAACCTTCTACTCCTTGGTCACTGCACCACCAGTGAGATGGACCTAAGAACACACACAGGTGTGTGTGTGGGTGGGTAGGTGGGTGGGTGTGAGTGTGCCAGTTTGGCCTCATGGTTAAGGCACCAGTCTAAAAAGCTGAAGGCTGTGAGTTCTAGTCCTGCCTTAGCCATGAAAGTCAGCTGGGTGACCTTGGGCCAATCACTTGCTTTGAGCCCAACCCAAGTCACAAGATTGTTATTGTGGAGAAAATAGAAGGAGGGAGGTACATTGGATATATTCACTACCTTGAGTTATTTGTAAAAATAATAAAGCTGGGATACAAATAAATACGCATGCATGCACATATTTTATTAAATAATTTAAAATAAGAATAGCAGTGCAGACAAAAAAAACTACAAATGCTAAATGCATCTTTAACTGTTATAAAATATTAAAAAACTGTATCATCTAAATGAACAATTACATTATATATGCACTGCATATAATGTTAAAAAAAATGGAGAGGAAAAAAAGAGAAAAGAGAGAAAAGGAACAGGAGTGCTGAAAGTTTGTGTAATAAAGAACTTCAGAAAAATTTACTATAATACTTGAAAATTTTCCTCCTGGCCACTTTGTCAAAAGAAGTTAATGATGAGCCATGTTATTAACAGTTCATAGCTGCAATTTAGCGCAGACTTATCCTAATGTTAAATATGTATTTTTTATTTATTTCTCACATTTCTAAACCACCCATCTCCCTCAAAGAGGGACTCCACAGTGCACAATAAAATGTCAAAATAGCAGTTATATATGTTGTATATATAAAAGTTAAAAATTTGAACAGAAGGCAAGAAGTTAAAATTAGTTAAAAGTTGGTGAAGGCAGAGCTTTCAGGGTGCTAAACAGCCCCAATTTGTCTGAAATCGCCCCCTGATCCCACGTCCAAATTTATTGACCTCTTGACAGATTCTATGGTCAAGAAGAGTGTGTCCTTATTGAGCAGCAAAGTTGTGTTCCAAGGTCATGCTGACTGTTTTATGAATTTTAAACCAAAATTATTGGATAAATTATAACCATCATGGTATAAAGCCAAACTATGGGATTAAATGTTCTAATCATGACTTGCATCTCCAACAGCATGACAATTGTAAGTAATTTTTATTAAACATAATAAAAGGTAAAGGATTCCCCTAACCAGTCGAGTCCGACTCTAGGGGGCCCACCTCACAGGGTGGTGATTGTAGAGAAAATAGTACAAATACTATGTATGTTTGCCAGCTTAAGTTACTTATAAAGCAATAAAGGTGGGATACAACTGTAGTAAACAAACAAGTAAGTAAATAGTATATTTCTAATATACATGGAGGTACGTATATATGTTTACTCAAGTCTCCAAGATGGATTTTGTGGGTATATTGCAGACCATCTGGAGCAGAAGCTGAACAAGTCTCATTCCTTGAGCAGACTTTGGCTATGCAGTACATGAGGGAATCTGCCAAATGGCTAGAAGAGTTTCTTGTTTTTATTTCTTCAATTAGCTATCCCAGTATTATTTGAAAATGCAAGGTTCATTTGAAAATATCTGCAGATGTTGGATGTCTTGCAGCATAAATTGCAATGAAGAAATACTTCCTGACCCCAATCTTGCTATCCATGCAAGGATGGCACATCCATTGCAGCTATTTATATCCTATATAAATTCAAAGGCACCTCACTGCAACACCAATTAAGTACACTCAACAATGAAAAAATATTCTTTAAGTTCATTAGAACCGTCCTTCTGAGCAATTGATAGAAGATGAGCTGGGACAGGGCTAAGCAGTTCTGCTCTACTACATACTTGAGTTATTTTCATCTGTCTCCCGCATAAGTCTTGAATCCTTCACACATGGCAGTGATGCCAGTTGGCCCATTGGAAGGGACCTGGAGAACAGCCAGCTGGAGCAGGAAATGCTCTTTGGCCATCTGCCTCATGCTACAGGTGAGGCATTATTTGAACTATATTTCAAAAGTGTTTCATCTAACTATATCTATTTCTCAAAGCCAGCAAATAAACTCCCTTTTATTTTAGAGGGATTTTTTTTCTTGTATTACAATGGGAAGGAAAGCTTTGTCACCTTTTCATCAATCCTTTGTGGACCCCCTGTGATGACATTGTGGCATCCCAGAGGTCTGCGGAGCACAGGTTGAGAACCACTGCCTTAGAGGAAGTAAATTATCTGGATCTACATTTGGGTCTGGGTAGAAAGTGCACTGGTCATCTAGTGGTTGATCAATACTGGGATCTGAATGAGGGGAATGTATCCCTTCTCATCTATTCGGACCTCTTGGCTTCTACAACCATCACCATTGTACCCTTCTGACTTCAAAGGCAGGGCATTGGGGATCCTGTTCTGAAGTTGTTCTACTCTTTCCTGAGTAGGCAGTGCCACTTGTGATGATTGGGGAGAGGTCACCCAAACAGATGCCCACTTGTGGCTGCTGCAGGGTTCATCTTTATCTCCCCTGCTATTTCACATCTGTACAAAGCTACTGGGAAGGTCATCAATTGGTTTGAGCTGTGGTGAAAGGAAAGAAACTGAGATTAAGTCTCTGCAAGAAGGAGATTTCTGGGCAAACTTTGTCTCCCCCAGTGATAATTCTGGATAAAAACTCTCCTCTTGAAGGAGCAGGCCCACTTGGGAGGTTTCTTAGAGTCAAAGTTATATATTTTTATTTATTTATCAAATTTAGGAGCCATCCTTCAGATCTGCTCCTGAGACTCTTCCCAGCTTCCTAAGCACATTTAGAAAGCGATGGAGTGTCTCTAGAGAGAAGCCTCTTTAGCAGGAAGGTCATTTTCTGCTGAGAGCCTACAAAAGGCAGAAGGATCTTTAGTGATGCTTGCTAAGAAAGAGCAATAGGGAAGAAACAGAAGGGGAAACCACCGAATAAGCGTTCCCAGTTAGTGAATGACTCACGAAAGGGAAAAGCATAACTGAAGTATGAAAAGAAAATGCTACTGGAGGCTCAGAGCATGCATATTGCTTTTGAAAGATAAAACCTGGGTTAAACATTACTGGGGAAATTGAAAGAAAAGATAGGCAACACAAAAGAGGAAACCCTCCAGAGGTTTAACCACTTATTCAACAATAGCAACAAACAAGAGCTTGTAGTATAGTGGACTAAAGCACTGTAATTAACATCTGCTGCTTGCAATTACTGCAAGTTCAAATCTCACCAGGCTCAAGGTTGACTCAACCTTCCATCCTTTCAAAGGTAGGTAAAATGAGTACCCAGATTGTGGGGGCAATAAGCTGGCTTTGTATAAATATACAAAAGTATGAAGGCTATTGCTTAACGCATTGTAAGCCGCCCTGAGTCTCCGGAGAAGGGCGGCATATAAATTAAAGCAAAAAAACAAAAACAAAAACAAAAGAAGGAAGAAGAGATCTCTAATCACAATGGACAAGAAGATGAGATCCAGGTGCAGAAGATATTGAGCAAAGTGGTATTTGTCCATGACTACAGAGAAATGTCTAGCCACTGACTGCTCTTTATTTTCTGAGATTTTTTTTTTTTAAATATTGTACTTCTCGGTCTAGCTATGGTTTTCCATCCCATCCAAATACTAACCAAGTCCAAAACTAGGAAAGGCCAGCCTGAAAAATATGAGAAGAAAATTACAAATAACTTTCTGCAATTTGACTTATTATATTTAAATCTTAATTATATTATATTATCTCTTAGCTAAACTGGGCCTTAGAAACTTGATGATTTTATGTTCTGCATAAATTAATGAAATTCAGGCCTTAAACTTAGATTTCCTCCCTAAATAAGATCATGGATGGCAGCTGTGGAAAAATATTTGTGTGCAAACTTGTATAAATGGGGCACTTCTTCACAGACAGACGTAATGATGTCATTTCCACTATTAGTAATTTTTGGGTGGGAGCAGTAGCAGAAAGGATATTTTTGCTGCAAGCTTAGAAACATTGCAGTAATCATACCAAAAAGGACATGTAAAGCATAGCAGGGAAGTAATACAGCTTTCATATGAATACATGAAACTTCCTTACTTCAAATGACCATTAGAACTGTATTCATAAATTGCTGCAGCTGAATTGCTTGAGAAATGAATGAATTTCACACTGAAATTGAAAATCCTTACAAGGATCAACATGCTTCCGATATAGTAGTAATGGACACCAGGGACAATTTCCATGACTTCATAAAAAGATTTGATGAAGTTGCTGGGACTAAATGATTGATCTCTAAAAGGAATTAAAACTCAGTGCTTGATCATGTGCTTTGATCACAAACAGGTCTATATCCAACTTTTTCATAACCTGCAAGTGACACTGAGAAAGGCTTCTGTCTGAAATCTTTTAGAACTGCTGTGGCATTAGATGTCAATGATTCTGGTTGGGCTCAGAATAATTGCTCTTCTCCCAAATACTCATCTCCCCATGGGAGTGCGTAAAGATAATTCTGTGCTAGGTGCATCAATGTTTTGTTTCAGAATAAGGCAGCTTCTTGTGAGCCTGCAATTGTGAAGTCTTTGCTATCTTTTACTCTTCATGCTTCCAGCAACTTGTCTCTTTGTGGCACTGACAGGCCACCTTATACAAAGAGATTTCTCTCTGACTGCACCAGGCAGAATTCTTGGGCAAAGGGCAGCTGTTTATGCTATTGTACCTGTTATTTGATACATAAATATAGAACTACATTCTCAGGGCTGTCAAGGATTTTAGTTTCAGATTCACACCTTAACGGGAAGGAAGTGTGGAGACAGGAAGAGACATGGGGGTGGATGACAGAAAGGAATGGCTACCTTCATTTCAACCTCCATGAGAAGCAAGGAGAGAATCTAGCTGAATTTTAATAAGGCAAAGAGTTTATTGCTTTTGAAGGCAATGGGAAAATTTCCAATGGTGACAGCAACTTTTTTTATGAGTTGAACTCTCTTTTTTTCTTCACCCTTCATCACATTATATCTACTTCCCTCTAAAGCATGCTGGGTGGGGAATTCTGGGAGTTGAAGTGCACCTAGCATAAAGTTGCCAAGGTTGACTAATACACTGCTCTAAAGCTGTATTCATCCAAAGAGGAGCTCCTGGCCCTACTGACAACAGGTAGTCCTCAATTTATGACCACAATTGAGCCCAAAATTTATGTTGTTAAGTGAGAAATTTGTTAAGTGAGTTTTGCCCCCATTTTCTGACTTTTCCTGCCACATTTGTTAAGCGAATCACTGCAGTTAAATTAGTAACACCGTTGTTAAGTGAATCTGGATTCCCCATTGACTTTACTTGTCAGAATGTTGCAAAAGGTGACCATGTGACTCCGGGACACTGCAACCGTCATAAATGTGAGTCAGTTGCCAACCATCTGAATGTAAATCATATGACCATGGGGATGCTGCAACAGTCGTAAGTGTGAAAAATGGTCATAAGTAACTTTTTTTTTAGTGCCGTTGTAACTTCGAACAGTCACTAAACAGCCTGTTGTAAGCCGAGGGTTACCTGTACATGATTAGCTATATGAACCTGGAAGCAAAGGAGCAAAAGGACAGTGTGATCTTTGGATAACAAAGATATAGGAGCCTGGTGGCGCAGTGGACTAAGTGCTGTAAAAGTAGCACTTAGTTGCCAGCTGCCTGCAATTACTGCAAGTTCAAATCTCACCAGGCTCAAGGTTGACTCAGCCTTCCATCCTTCCAAGGTAGGTAAAATGAGGACCCGGATTGTGGGGGCAATAAACTGACTTTGTATAAAAAAAGAACACCACTTGGGGGGTCCTGAAAGCCCTACTAAGCAGGTATGTACAAAAGTATGAAGGCTATTGCTTAATGCATTGTAAGACGCCCTGAGTCTCCGGAGAAGGGCGGCATATAAATCGAACTAATAAATAAATAACCATTTCTTGACCCAGTCCAAATCTGTCTTTGGACTGGGTCAACCCTGCTGACTCTGCTTCTCCTCTCTCTTTGCGAGGAAGGGGATAAATTCAGGACCAAGCCTTTGTTCTATGCCTTTGTGCATTTAAGATGTATTGTTTTGAATGGAAATGTCAGTCCCCAGATTTTTATTTGTTTGGGATATCATTGGCGAGGCTGCGTCAGTCAAGAAGGAGAATTTAATCCTTTACCACTCTGTAGCTGTCCTAATGAAAATCTGCCGCTTTAGGCTGCTGTCTGCGTTGGGAACAAATCCCCATTAGTGCTCTTTGTGATGTGTGACAAATTTCCGTCACATCTGACAAGTGCATGTAGAATCAGGCTATGACTCTTTGTTGTTCAAAAGAGAACTCAGGTGACCCGGGCCAATGATTGAAAAGATTTTGCCGCAGCATTCAGGCATTTTCTTTCTTTTATCTGTCACACCCTTTTCCAAATCTCCACCCCCATCTGAAATTACCATCTGTAAGCAGCAGCTACTTTCTCTTGCTGCCTAACAGCATCGGCCCCTAAAATTATGCCTTTCTTTCATGAGAGAGTCAATTCTGATTTCCATGGATGCTCACAACAACAACAACAACAACAACAACAACAACAACAACAACACCTATGGATGATATCCAGCGAATGTTCATTGTATCTATAACTCATGAAATCAACAAGGCTTGAATTCAGGGCTAACTTGTGCAACTGGTTTAATGGGGACATGCCGGAATTTAATCAACAATAGTGACTGATCAATATGATGTCAGAATCGGTGACAGCATAGTTTGGACCACAAATTGCTAGACAATCAATTTAAGCACAGGAGGGGAGAACCAAAGGAAATAGGATGCTGGACCAGGCAGATCTTATGTCTGCTTTGCAGGCTACTGTGAATGGATTTAGGGTACTTTTGTGTATCAAACTTGATTTTGCAATTCTGCATCATAATAGAGGAGGACAATATTCCTAAGCATATACGTATAGGTAATCCTCAACTTACAACAGTTCATTTAGTACTGCTAAAAGTTACAACACCACTGAAAGAAGTGACTTATGACCATTTTTCACACTTAGGACGGTGGCAGCATCCCCATGATCATGTGATCAAAATTCGGATGCTTGCTTGGCAATTAATTCATATTCATGAGAGTTGCAGTCTCCCGGGGTCATGTAAACATCTTTTGCGACCTTCTGACAAGCAAAGTCAGTGGGGAAGCCAGACTCACTTTAACAACTGTGTTACTAACAACTGCAGCAATTCACTTAACAACTGTGGCAAGAAAGGTCAGAAAATGGGGCAAAATTCATTTAACAAATGTCTCACTTAGCAACAGAAATTATGGGCTCTACTGTGGTCGTAAGTTGAAGACTAACCTGTATTACCATCTGAAGCAGAGTTAGAGCAGGTCCACTGCAGTTGATCAATCCCATTCCATGATCAGGTCCAGGACAACTTGCCATGGCTAACTTGCTACGGGACAACCCAGCCATAACAGTTACACTAATATCAAAGAAATAGTGGAATAGGCTGTGGTGAGTTGGTCATGGTGAGTTGGCTGTGGTGAGTTGTCCCATTCCGTGATCAATGAGTGAATAAAGACAGGATCTGGAGACAGGGTCAATTCCAGAAATTGCATTGAAATGTCTGCTGTTGTTGCATCTAGCCCTTACCAGACAGACAGACAGATAGACAAGACAGAAAGACAGAAAGACAGACAGACAGACGGATGATGGACCTAGTCATCACACACACATACGCAGAGAGAGTTTTATAGTATACATAAAACATTCAATAAGTACAAAAATTAATATTAAAGACCGGGAGAGAACATAAGATAATATGAACAATGGAATCACCTCATCAAATACCACTCCCTTGCGACCCCCAAACCTGTTAACATAAGGTTTCAAAAGACTTCTGGAAGGCTGGTAGAGATGAAGCCAATCTCATCTAGAGGGGATGATGTCCCACAGGACAGGTGCCACAGCAGAAAAGGCCTGTCTCCTGGGTGGTCCCACCAGATGTGACTCCTTAGCAGATGGGACCAGCAACATACCTCTTCTGCCAGACTTGATGAAATTGACAGATGGAATTGGGAAGAGGCAGTCCATCTAATGCTGACATCATGATGAAGGTGGGGGCCAAATTGTTTAAATCCATGGCTTCTTATGTTGTGTCTCCCTTTTAAGGTCAGGAATTTTTGCCATCTTGGAAAAGACAGTCCAGCTTGCAAAAAAAGTGAGAGCAGGGATCCTATGTCTGGCTTTGAACTAATCAATTCTATGGCCCTTGTCACAGAGTAGTACCATTGTGAAGAAAAAAAAACAGAGTCTAAAAAAAGAAGAGTCTCTATTGGAAATGACATGATATAAAAATATGCAGAGAGAAGTGCAGAATTAACCCATTCTTGCTATGTTGTACCTGGCACAAAATACAGATGTGGAGATTTCTCACTGCAGTCATAGGACAGAACATTTAATAGCTATGTACTTTTGCCTGTGCCTGTGCAGCTCTGTATAATTGATGTGAATGTGTGGCTTCAGTTCAGGAAAGGTACAATTTGTGTAGAGTTTTTGAGAAAGAAAAACAAGCATCATAAGGAAAAGCTGAATCTCTTGCCAAACACATGACAAGAAAGAACATCATAAAGGTGTCTGAGAACAGACCAGGTTGCTAGATTTTTGTCTGTTGACCCTGTGCTGACAACAGCTCTTTTCGGTCTTCTTATCATTCTGTAAATTGAAGATACCAGGACATGATGCAAGCAAAAGAATTTTTTTTACATACAACCGCAGTCCAGCCAGTGAGTCACTACCCTGAACCTATAAATGGTCTTCTGCTCTGAAATAACCACAGTGCTTATATAGTGGAGTTTGCATCTTCAGTGGGTGTAAAGTATCCCTCAGTGACAAAGGGGCTGATGTGGGAAGCCCTGGTACATATGGTCCCATGGTTTTCCCAAATATTTTAAAATAAATTAGCCTCAGGCCTTCATTTGCAGTCAAAAAAAGATAAAGAAGATATGCTGAACAATCCAAAGCACTATGTAGCAGCTTTATAACTTTTACAGGGATGGGCATGCAAATGTTACGTATCGACTTTTTGTTTTAATTTAAAGAGAAAATATTATTGGGTATTATACATGATTTCATGTTAAGTAGTTTTGCAGTTCAATTATCCATATTTATGTTTTCATATATTTATGTTTTCATTACACTCTTTTTCTTTAGTTTAACATTGTTGACGCTGCCCCCTATAATTCAGCATTCTATATATATGCTTTGTCTGTGTATGTATTATTATATCATACAGTTTGGATCCATTTGCCTCTCTGTATGAAGTTTTGTTCTTGGTGCATAGGGAATTCCTGGCTCATTTGTAAAACAAACAAACAAACAAACAAACAAACAAACAAACAAACAAACTGAATACCAACCCATCCATGCCACCTTTATGTCAATTTCTAATTGCAGTTTAGACAATTTCTGCTGAGATTAGAGATTGGAAAATGGGATCTGATGCTCAGCTAAATGAGAGTACCATTTCCTAAGTTGTCTCCTTTTCATCCAACTCCACATCCTTTCCCTTGTTGGTCTTGAAAGAATAATTCTCTAAAATAGACTTACACCATAGTAGTTGCTGTTCCTTTTTCTCTTGTAGCCTGCCTACTTCAAGCTGAGCTGGTGAATTATGAGCGGGTCAAAGATTATTGCCTGAAAGTACTGAAGAAAGAAGGAGAGAACTTCAAGGCACTCTACCGGTCAGGAGTAGCATTCTATCATCTTGGAGACTACAACAAGGCCCTTTACTACTTGAAAGAAGCAAGGTCTCGACAGCCAACAGGTACTAGAAAGTGATCATCCGCTGTTGCTCTATTCTCATCAGCATTGTTTGCCTCTCCTTTTTAAAAATGTATTTTGCTCAGAACAAGTTCCCTTGTCTTCGCTCTGGTCATTTTTTACTGCTCCTCTTTTCACACTTGTCATCCACAGAACTATATAAGAAAAGTGCAATTGCTCAGAACTGCAATCCTGCATCATATTTATGAATGCTACTGACAGAAGCAAGGAAACATGCAAGGGTGTGAATGCTTGCATGTTTCCCTGCCTCTAACAGTAGTAATCATAAATATGATGCAGGGAAATATAGGATCGCAGCACAGAAAAATTAGGGGGCACTATTCTATTGAGCCACAATTCTTAGGTCCCATCATGGACCTTGAAGTACTCTGTAATACATGAATTTCAGAAACAAAAATGTGGACTGAAGTAATTGCACCTGGAAGTCACTCAATTTTTTAAAGCAAGACTCATTAGCTTGTGTCCCATACTCTAATTTTTAAAAAATTCTGCTAGTTATCAGTTCAGATCTATGCAAAAAGTTATCCTTCTTCTAGCAAAACATTGGGTGTTCAGGAAGAGGGAAGGAGAAATAATAGGAATATTAGTAAAAGAGAGTATAAGGGCAGGTGGAAGGGGAGAAAAAGAGAAATTGACCCCAGATGCCATCAGAATGTGGCTTCTGACAGAGTATTATTGGGGAATATAGTTCAGAATAAAGAAAAGGTCTTCTATCCATTATTTAAAACACTTTTGGTTTGGTTACCTGAGAACTGAAACACTGAAAATGGTGCATAGAAATATGTGTGCGTGTTTATATGTATATGTGTAACTCACATTTTGAAAAATGACCCAGCCACTAAATTTCCATCAAAGTGAGAGTTGTTCATTACTTTCAGAAGAATTAACTTTAGGTAATCCTCTGGAGAAAAAAGGATTACAAAGCTTGGGAAGTGGGTGACAAGATTGCTCTCTTGCTTGCCCTTATTATTGAAGTGGAACGACTTTCCTTGAAGTCAGTCTGAACTGATCACTTGAATCCTGGTGGGTTGTTGTGGGTAGATGTTTTTTGCATTCAGAAACAAAACATACCTTATGTCTGTTTTGAAAGACATGGAGGAGCAGTGGTGATCAAGCTGTCATTCTTTTTCCTATTCTTCTCACTTTGATCAATGTACTGTTATGTCTACTGTGGGGGAGTGTTGGAATTCTATTCATTTGTCAAATGGGAGTCAAGGGCATGACACAGAGAAATACAAGAGTCTAGCTCACAAGTTCTAAAATTAGGTGAATAAAGATAGATTTGAATAGATTTTTTAAAATATTTTACCTCATTCCAGCATCTGGTGTTAAAGATTGTGCAGGATAACTTTGCTGCATTATCTAAAAACCTACTAGTAGTGATATGCATTTGGAGGATGCCAATCATTTCTTGGGAATAAGAGCTGAATTTGTGACAGATTTCACTCAGATTTCTCCCATTTTTTAGCAGGTTCTCGTAGCTGTCAAAAGGACATCAACAAAGAGTTAGCTAATGAGCTGGGAACTATTTGCTCAGAAGACTCCGTGGGTTGGAACTAATATAAAACTAAGGTTAAGGTCTTCTCTAGCAAAAGATGTGTACAAACAAACCACTCTCTGTCCCTCAGAAGGCAAGCTGGACATTTGCTTTGAATTGTCCTCTTCATATCCCACAAGACATTCTGCTTCCATCTGTCATGCTTGGCTTGATGCTGCCTGAAGCGCTTTTCGTTCGTCTCAGACAGCTGCGTGGCCTGTATTTGCTCTGCCAATATGTTTATATACCCTTTCAGTCAGCCTGGTTAGATTAGAGGTTGTCATATCTACTCTGCATCTTACTTAACTACAGGAAATATCTGACTTCTTCCAAATGAAAATTAATTAGAGGGGAGTATTAAATTATTTTCATTTGCCGATGTCCCCCTCTTCCCTAGCACTAAGGAAACTTCAGGAACCCACTAGTGTTACCAGCTATTTCATATTTGGTCACCATTTTTACATTTACACATTTCATGCTTGATTTCATCTGGAGAAAATGTTTCTTAAATGGTAGAGGAGCGGGAGATATTTGATCTAAAACTGCTACACAAGAAGATGGGAGAGGAGATCATTTTAAGTCTCTTGACCTGCTGTTAGATACATATCAGAAGATTCCATAAGACTCAAGTTTGATGAAAAGCAGTTAGTGGATTATCTGGAGGGAGAGGATTAGATCCAAAAGTTCCTAAAGGTGATTAAAGTTTGAGACTTCTCAAATAAAACTCACAGCAAAATCCATACATTTTCACAAAAGTGCAAAGCGCTCCATTCAGAGGTAGGCTGCTGCCGGTTTTGACCGGTTTGGGCAAACCAGTAGTTGTGACCTGCCCATCCACCCATCCGCCCCAGTGCTATCCCATCCTATATCACTGTGTTTTTGAAGCCATGTGCATACGCAGAAGGCCACATGCATGCACACTCACATTTTCAGTGCTGGGCGAACCGGTTGTTACAACCGGCAGTGGCCTACCACTGGCTCCATTGAATTCAAAGCCAACCTTTGCAGGAATTGGCAGCACTAGCAGCTCTCCCTGCTGTCACT
The DNA here is from genome assembly GCF_029215685.1 of Pituophis catenifer annectens. Taxonomy (NCBI): domain Eukaryota; kingdom Metazoa; phylum Chordata; class Lepidosauria; order Squamata; family Colubridae; genus Pituophis; species Pituophis catenifer. The sequence goes on from NW_027256881.1 coordinate 280,431,535, forward strand.
GACTCAGCTATAACTTTTTGGAACTCGATACCTGCTCTGAATAAGTGTGTGTGTGTTTGTCAGAGCGTCAGCCCTTTAAAGTTGACCAGATCAGGAAATGGATTCCAAAGAGGACTAGCACTATATTTTATTTAAATAGGTTATACTAACAGAATAATGTGGCCTGATGTATTTTCCCTTCCCTCCCTCTTATACCCCAAGGAGTCAAGGAGGAGATTATCTGAGTCTCTTGTTAATGCTTTTCCTGTTTCCTAGACTCAGTGCATATTTTTGCATATGTTTTTGTTGTAATATCTCTAAATAGTTTCTCCGAGGTTATCTCCAAGGCACGCTACAGTAAGACATCTGCCAAACTCTATTGATCTTTCCTCTGCCTTGTGCTCACCTGGGTGAATTGTTGAAATCCATTTTTGACAAGTTGATCTGTGACATGTAACCTACCCATTACTGTAGCTGCTGCTTCCAAAGTGGTGTTTATGAGTTCGGTTTGCTTGCTTTTTTAAAATCAATTTCTATGTTTTGAGAACAGAGTGGTATAATCAAGTAAAATCCTATTTGGAAGCTGATACAAAACTGGACCTCAATGTGTTACATATTTTATGTAATTTATGATAGCTACTCTACCTTACCGCCACCCTCCTTTGTCTACACCCATGCTTATGAAATAATGGCACGGGAGAGGAGAGAGACCACATACCGTACTTGTGGTGCATAAGAATTCGATGCATTTAGTAAGAGTACATTAGTACAACCCAGTGGAAGCTCACTTCACTGAGTAAGCAGGAATGTATTTTAGAGATGAATCCTGTGTTCTAAAAACCTGCTGCTGGAGAAGCATGTCTTTTATACCTCTTTATTTCCCTGCCAAGAGCTTACAGTATGGAAAAACTAACCTGCCTGAACTGCATTCTACCTTTGCCCCCTAACCTCAATCAGAAAAAAAGTAGAGAAGAATGTGAGATAATTGAGCCATTCTTTTATTCAAAGATGAAGTTTGCAGTAGGGCAGGAAACCTTTCAGAAGTGATAGGCCAGACACATGATGTGATTAAGAAAAATGTTGCCTTGACAATTTTGTGAGGATCCCTCTGTCCAGGCAAGTTCAGCCTTGCTATTATAAAATGCCAATCATTTCCCGCCCTCAAGCAAAGGAAACAAGAATTGGCTTGACCCTCATCCTTTTTTTTTTTTTTTTTAATTTGATTTATATGCCGCCCTTCTCCGGAGACTCACGGCGGCTTACAATGCGTTAAGCAATAGCCTTCATTCTTTTGTATATTTTATACAAAGTCAGCTTATTGCCCCCACAAACTGGGTCCTCATTTCACCTATCTTAGAAAGGATGGAAGGCTGAGTCAACCTTGAGCCTTGGAGAGATTCGAACCAGCAGAAATTGCAGGCAGCTGTGTTAATAACAGGGTGCACTAAACCTCTGTACTATCAAGGCCCTTATGTCTGTTGGGGTGGTTCTTCTTTTTCATGAATGATAGGCATGGAACTTTCCAGAGGACAAGCAGACAAATGTCAGTTCCACAGAGCTTACAAGATAATACTTGAAAAAAAGCACAGAAAAGGGAATCTCTGAAAATATAAATAGGGAACTACCACAAATGGCTTCACCTGCAGATGCTGGGGTGTGCTTACATGCAGCTCCATCAAGGCATGAGAAGCAGATGTGCTGAAAGCTTCACAAAAACAAGGCTTGAGGAAAGATTTGAAGGCGGAAGGGAAATGGTTTTATGGAATCCTGCAAGGCAATTCAAAGCATTTAGGGGAGGGGTGAGAAAAGATGTAATATTATGAAGTTTAAGCAATACTTGGTACATTTTTAATTTCCCAAATGCTATCTTATTCTTTACTGGCGTCCTCTTTTAAGAAAAATGCAAAATACTTTCATGAGGCCCTGAAAAATATTTAGGGTGAGCTTCCTGATAAGCACAGCCAGAATGTCAGACAGGGAGTTGGTTGGTGTTCCTAATCTTCACTGATGGATGAAATGATTGAAGAAGTCCAACATTTTGTCTGCTCTCCCCAAACTTTTGAGATGCAATGATTTAGAGAAAGTAGACTGGAAATTGCCATTGGAGAAGCTGCCATTAATTCTGGATTGTTTAATTAATGGAAGCAATATGAAGATTACTGAAAAACATGTCTATCATGCAAAGAGACCATTATGTTCACCTCACAAGAAATTGCTTGATCCTAAGTAGCTATGATTGGCAGAAGTCTTTCATGATTTTATATAAGAGTTTTGAGAGGGCAGAGTTCATCTGCAAATAAAGCATACTGTCAGCTATTATCCATGTTAAAATAGGGTGCCATCTTATGGAGAACCTCCTCATTCCTGCCAATTTATGGATCTATAGATTAAATGTCCAGAAGCTACTTCGCCAGAGTATGGTGCCCATGAACACTAATGTGCCAGTGGTGAAATCCAATTTTTTTTACTACTGGTTCTGTGGGTGTGGCTTGGTGGGCATGGCAGGGGAAGGATACTGTAAAATCCCGATTCCCTCCCCACTCCTGGGGAAGGATATTGCAAAATCCCCATTCCCTCCCCACTCTGGGGCCAGCCAGAGGTGGTATTTGCTGGTTCTCCGAACTACTCAAAATTTCCACTACCAGTTCTCCAGAACCTGTCAAAACCTGCTGGATTTCACTCCTGTAATGTGCCCATTTGCCTGCCTCACCTGACTTTTTAAGAAGTATTTTTAATTAAATATAAACAGGAAGTAGTTTTACAAAGCAAACTCCAGCTTGGGGTCCAGAAACGTTCAGGTGGAGTGATAAGAGAGTTGCTTGGATGACTATTCTATTACATGGCACTTCTGTGACTGACCATGCCTCCTATAGCAACTGTCTTCTGAACAGGTTGATTTGCTATGGCAACAATTCTATGATGGCAACCATGACATGTTCTCAAATTGTCCAGGGAGCCTTTGGCACTAACAGATGACCTATCCCTGATCTATATAATCAGATGTTACAGACAGCAGACAGATCTGATTGTGAAATCAAGGAGAAACAACATCTAGGGAAATATTTGTTTTCCCCCAAACCCCCACAGCCCCAAATGTTTGAAAAATAGGGAAGACTTTAGATTGATAAGTTTCACAGTATGTGGTCACAATGAGGACTATAATAGAGTGATTATAACCCACCTGTCAAGAAATAACATATTTGCAATAAAAAAGATATGTAATTCCTTCCTTCCCTCCCTCCCTCTGGAGAGCAGTACAGCTTGAAATTGTCCTGGTTGCTGCCATTAGTTAGATTCACTGTTGCCATGCAACATACTTACATTATATTTTTTTTGGCTTCTCAGTGCACATCTCTGGATCAGCAAAGTCTCTTGAGTTGTCATACACCCTCAAAGACATTTTATTGTTTTTTTAAAACAAATGAAAATATCACACAATATGCTAAAGAATGTGAAAGAAATAAAAGCCATTGTTTGTTTAAAAATGCTTTGATTTAATAAACCAGATGAATAGATTCACACATCAAAAATTGAACAGTATAGCTTAGAGCAATGTCTGAATCCAATCACTGTCAAAATTCTAGTATTCATAATCATGCTAAGTCACAAACATTTTAAGTATAATTGGATAAATTAACTCCAATGGCTGGCAACATCAAGTTAAGCCAAACTCAAGGCATGGATGGCATAAACACATTGACTGGGGGGAGGGGTAGTTGCAAGATTATGCTTCCAGTTGGAGGTTTAAGAAAATCATGTTAATCATGTTAATGTGTAAAATAAAACAAGAACAAGAACACTTGTCTTATGACATTTGTTAGTGCAATTGTCTAGAAAAATGGACTCCGGTAAAGCTTGCAGAAATGGTTTCCATGAAGAATTCCTTATCTAGGATTTTGATAACCAAGCCCAAGAATCTGCAGCAAAAATTGGCTGAGGGATTTTTGTGTGTGTGCTGCAAAACGTTATATCTTTTATTAAATCTTATTTTATCTCCAGATGTTGGAAAAGAAAATGCATTTGAGAAATTATTCATATGCATGAACTTATCCATAGGTCACTGGGTCCATTTCCTTCTGTGTTGACAAAAAAAGACATGCTCTCTACTTGGCATTTTATAGGTGGAGTTTTAGGTCCCCTGCTTATCCCCCATCACACACCTCTTCTGCATCATTTTAGAAATTCATCTGGTTGTTTCTGTGATCTTCAGGATGTGTGATTTTTAAGCCTATCTAGGTAATTATCCCTCTTTGTTCACTGGGCACATATTCAAGGTTTCTGTGCCAAGAGGGGAGAGATTTAAGTGACAGAGAATATATTATACACATTACAAGGTTTGAACACTGTCTTAATAGCAAAGATGGCATTTGTATATTTTGAAGGTTCTTTGGAGTTTTATGACTGGTATGATGCACAATATATAAGGTAGCTACATTTCAATTTTTCAGCTTCAATTTCTTAAAGCAAGCAGTACAAGTGTTATGAAGGGAACTGATAAAACAACTTCCTAGCTGCTCCCCAAATTATAAATATTTCATTATTTATTGAAACTATTTTTCGATCAGTCCAAGGATGAATTATGACATCATATAAAAAGAGCGGACAACGTAACAGGAAATTATATCTACATCAAAAGAGAAACAGGATACTTTTTTTAAAAAAAAGGGATATTTGTACTTTGAATGTGTAGAATATGTATCTTTTTTCTCAGGTAAGGATGGGCAACCTATAGAGCTCCTGATTCCACTCAGCTGCAACTTCCACCATTCTTCCTTGCTATCCATAATTTAGACTGTTGGGAGTGGTAATTGAAAAAAAATATTTTGAGGCTGAGAGATTCCCTACCAGATATTTTATGAAATTTCCAATTGCATGACTTTGATCGCATAGTGCTGAGCCTTCTAATTTTGAACTGTTTTATGGATGCTCTTTACATACTGTTGAAAATCAAATTATGTTTTGTCTCTCACATTCATTTTTTCTTGTCCCCCCCCCCAAGAGTTAGCTACTACTGGTAGAGTGTCAGATTTCATTATTTCTGATACTATGTATTTACTCATGCCTAATGCAGTAATCAAGACCATTTCTGTATTTTTGCTGCATACATATTCAAGGAGATTGACACTACAATGTTATGGTAGGAATTAAATATCTGCATAATTTTCATATGTACCCTGCCAATGTAGACCAAGGTGATATCAAGAATTAGACTATCAACAAAAATCTGGTGCCCCACAATCCAAGAGTCCCATATATAAGATCATGCATTTCCCTCTTCCAGAGGAAGTTAGGGGCACCACAGAGGAAATTGGTCTTCACTATTACTCCATGGAAATGTATGTCTTGCAAACAGAATGTTTTAATGTCTTCATTGTTTCCAAGAGAGGTAGAGAAAGCTTCTGTCTGAAATCCTGGAGAGCTATTCCTAATATAGATAACGCCAGGCTAGCTCTCTATGTTTGAGGAAGCTATGCTCAAGTACCAACTAGATCAAATGAAGAATCCACCTGGCTTAACATAAGCTCATCAGATAGTTCCAGGAACGCAACATTCCAACAGCTAGTTTCTTGTCGTCACTAATACCCTCTGATAGAATCCTATATTTTGAGATGGTCTCCATTGCCCCATTGACACTTAAAATCACATTATGTCCTTTGCAAAACATAAAGTACAATCATCATGGTTACATGTTGCATATGTAGGCAACACAGGTTGGGGGTATATTGTGGAGATGAGTAAATGAGGCTATGCTAATTGTAAAACATTCAGTGCTTGGTGGCTAACAAGGACATGATACATACATACATAATACATACCTAACATACTAATGTCATTATATAGTTAGTCTGGTTTGAGCTTAGCATAGTATTTTGACTTAGTATTTGAGTTCTATGATAGAAAAACTAGCCATATGCTCAAGCTGATGGTTGATCTCTCCTAAAATAGCATTTCATTATTTTATTATGGTTAGAGTGCAGCACTGCAGGCTACTTCAGCTGACTGCTAGCTGCAGTTCAGCAGTTCATATCTCACCGGCTCAAGGTTGACTCAGCCTTCCATCCTTCCGATGTGGTAAAATGAGGACTCAGATTGTTGGGGGCAATATGCTGACTCTGTAAGTCGCTTAGAGAGGACTGTAAAAGCACTATGAAACGGCATGTAAGTCTAAGTGCTATTGCTATTGCTATTATTAGCAGTTGAGAATACAATCTAGAAATGTGGTTGTTGCGGATTTCAAGAAGAAAGTTATGCTAAGTACATGTATTTTAATTATTTTTCCCTGCAGATACCAATGTTGTACGGTACATCCAGCTGACAGAAATGAAGCTTAGCAGATGTTCCCAGAGGGAAAAAGAAACATTGTAAGAAGAAACCCAGTTCTGTGGGCCTGAATGGACATGTCCTCCCCTAAATGATCACCGGGTGAATTGTCCTTCCCATTGGCTTCACATTAGATTGACAAGTTTTCTCTCCTCTCCTGATGTTACTTTTGATCTAAGAAGAGATCCTGGATCTAGCTTTGGCTATTTGCTGGTTTAGTGATAACATTCTATCCTCCTAGCACAATTGCTCTGGGAATTTGGATGAAGAAGAGCAATAGAAAAGGATTCACTTTGGCTTGTGCTTATATTCTGCTACTTTTGTCACAGCAGCCTTCCAGAGATCCTCCTTTTCTCTTCAAATACAAAGACAATAGCTAATGAAGAAAAAAATATATAATGAAACTCCCTTGTAGTACATTTTACGTAGTACAGAATGTTCAACAAAGTTGAGAGAGTTTGGCATGGGATAGTATCTAAATGAGAATGTGAAAGATGCTGTTCTATATGGGGATGAAAACTGGAGCAATTACTTAATATCAAATATATGTTGTTAACAGGCAACAACCCCACATATTATTTCTTAGAAGGCATGGCTGGGCTCTAATACATAAAGGGGAAGCATGATTTTATAATTAGTTTTCAGATTATAGAAATTGAAGCACTGAATTATGGGCTTGCCACCATCTTAATATACACCTTAACTTTTCTGTGCCTCAGTTTTTCCATCTGTATAGAGGGAACAAAAATGTCTCCCTACCTCACAGGGGGTGTTGTGAGAATTTGTTAACTAATATTTGTACAGTGCTAAATTATATTACTGGTTCACTGGACTAAGCTTGCAATTCTTATACGCTGTCTTAATACTTTACTGCTTGTTTTCATTCATTATTTTTAACTCAAGGTTACACAGAGATCAGGCTATATAATCCTCCAAATCAAGACATTCATTGGTTTATCCACTAAAGGCAAAATAGGCAACAATGTCCAAACATCCTTCCAATGCTAGTGAGTATTTAGGGCGTGATTTGTTCAAATGCCAGAAACTCAATTTTAGCTTCTAAGTTGCCTCTTAAACCCAGAATATCTGACTTCACAAATGTGTTACTGAATTACAGGTTCTTTTAATCCCACACAATAAAATTAAGAGGGAGGGTGAGGAGTGTAGTGTTATTCCCCAGAGATTATACTTCAATTGTAATGCAATTGCATGATTTAGATATTCAAATCACATTAAGAAAGTTTCCCAATGAGTCAATGGATGAATACAACTGAAAAAAAAAATCCGGAATAATTTTCTTCCAATGGTCATAGGAGAAAATCCAAATGTTTCGTTTTGTAGGTCATGCTTTTCTAATCTCCTCTTTGAGTGACTTCTTTTTGTGAGGCTGATCAGATGCCTCTTCTTCCATATTAGTTATGTCAGGCAGGTTCTTGATCATCCTCTTGCTTTAGGAAATTCATTTGAGGTAAGTGAAAGATTTTATCTTTATTAGAATGAAATCCCAAGAATTTATATTAATTTCCAGATTCAGTAAGTCATTAGGCTTCATTTTCTTTATGAATTTATGTGGTTTCTGGAAAAGCAAATCCAGGGATTATTTTTTTAAGGGAAGTCTTATCAAAACTATGGAAAATAGATTATTCTATCTACACATTAAAGGATGTAGGCTTATAGTTTTGAGAATTGTGTAGTAAAAATACCCATACCTGTTGGGCACCCTCTACTGCCCTGGCATTTCAAACAGTCAATGACAATTTAAAAGTGTGAGCAAGGGCGAAGACATTTGGAGACAGAGAGACAGAAAGATGAAAAGTTGCCATTGCTATGAAATTTTAATCATATGAAATGGCCTGGAAATTTGCAGTATGCATATATAAAAAGCTTTGCTTCTCCTTCTCTAAAGCAACGTAGAATTCAGAGCTCATATTATCAAATGGTAAACACACTGCAAAAAAAATGCTATGTAACTACTTTAAAGCTCACCTTCTTTCACCTGCTCAGAAGAACATTCAGGTGAAAAAAGGTTTTTGATTTCAAAAGAACAAAAGAGAAGTGGAGGGCTCTGTTGCTTGAAATGCAAACAATTATTATGTGACATGGTGTTTTTTTTTCTATTAATATTTACTGTAGGTGGAAATGACAGAACACCTGGAGATATAATAATATCACTCACTTCATGTTTGCTATTAGACACAAATACATTTCTGTAAGATACCTCCACTAGATGGATATATGGGGGTTGCTGCTTAATTGCACACATCACCTTCTTTTCCACTTTTAAAGTACCCACAAAAACATTACTTCAGGGAGAAATCTGAAAAATTAGTTTGACAAGAAAAGCAGAGAAATATATTGGTGACTGCATAACAACAACTTTGGTTCTTAACCAACTGAACAACATGCCCTAAACAATAATGAATACTGTCCATCCTAAATATAGGGGATGTATAGAGGTCAATGAAGCATTCTTCAAACCAAAACTTCAGTGGTAGATAATGGAAAACAAGTCAATCCAGCACTGAAAAGAAGTTATCACAACAAAAACAATACGGGTAGAGAGATATGAATTATTACTCAAGCTTTTGAAAAATGAAAGTGATTGTTGTATACAGGTAGTCCTCAACTTACAACCACAACTGAGCCCAGAATTTATGTTGCTAACTGAGAAATTTGTTCAGTTTTGACTTTTACGAATTTTCTTGCCACATTTGTTGAATGAATCACTGCAGTTGTTAAATTAATAACACGGTTGTTAAGTGAATCTGGTTTCCTCATTGACTTTGCTGGTCAGGTCACAAAAGATGATCATATGATGCTGGGACACTGCAAGGTAAATCACGTGACCATGCTGCAAAGGTCATAAGTGTGAAAAACGGTCATGTCACTTTTTTCAGTGCCATTGTAACTTTGAACAGTCACTAAACGAACTGTAGTAAATTGAGGATTACCTGTACTCTGTTTGATAATGTTCCTTTCCAGTCTTTGAACAGTGATTCCATGCTGCAGAATATATATTTTTTCCACTAGATGAAATTTCTCTGCAATTCCTCTAGGATTCATCATCAAGCTAGGTGATAAATAAAGGAGGGAATGGGATAAGGATAGGAAATTGGGTGTCTATTGATGCCATAACGTCTCTATTTAGTTATAAGGCAGAATATGGGAGACAACAGACATTCAGATTAAACTCTAACAGATGCTGGTAGTGTATTTTTTTAACTTTCTAAAGTTACTGCAAATTCTGAAAACCTGAAAAGCCTGCCTTATTTGGTGACAATTTGTTGACTATAGGAATATTGTCCAAAAATAGATTTTGGAATAATTTATTCATCTAATTTTTACATTTCAAGGTCTGTTTCTGCCAAAGCTACCAATAAGGAGATAAGTAAGTCATTACATATTTTGAGTTCCCATGATTCAATCTAATTTTGCTTTGTGCAATGAATCCATACACTTTCTGCTATTGCTGACATGAAGTATGCCATTTATATGCACTATAATGCATTACAATCTCTACTTAATTTTTAATGTTTTACTTTTATTCTAACTAATCCATATGGTCACAAGGCCAAATATTATCCTGAATTTTGTTTAGCAGAGGCACCTAAAGTTCTGAAGCTGGTTTAGATAGTAAAGTCAGGGTGTATTCCCCTTTCCCTTTAATCAAAAATGATAAATGATTTGTCAGCCATTCTTTTTCCTCTTCTGTTTCCATCCAACTTCTACATTTTCACAACCTGAGACAATTTGAAATAAACTGAAGAGAGTCAGTTTACTGGACAAATTGCATAAGTCAGCTTTTTCAGAGAACGCTGCAGAAACAATACATAACTCTATTCCTGATTTTTGCTGTATAGCTTGCCAGGCAATCTTATAAAAATATTCTCCATACTATCACAAAGAAACCAAGGACAGTTTTGACGAGGGATGATTTGTAAATAGATTTAGATTCATCAGCAAGAACCTTTATCATGTTTTGCAAAGTAACACCTGCTAGAAGGGGAAAAAGTACACTAATCCTATTAAAGATTATTTAGAGATAAAAAAAACCAGTATGACATTTAAGGAGATTCGTCTGTCCCAGGAGGAATGAGCAAATATGGACTTCACCTCCATCAATCCATCAGAATAATGGAGTTGGGAGGTACCTTGGAGGCCTTCTAGTCCACCCCCGTGCTTAAGCAGAAACCTTATACCATTTTAGACAAATGGTTGTCCAATCTCTTCTTAAAAACCTCCAGTGTTGGAGCGTCCACAGCACTCACAACCCACAACAGTATAATGGATAAAGATGTACTTCCTAAAAATGTATTTGTTTGCCTGGAAAAACTCCTTAGCAAAATTATTTTTCCCATAACATAATTAGAAGTTATAATATTTAATCATAACTTGAGTGGAATAGAACATTGTCTGACCTTTTACAACACACAGTAGCTTTACCATTCAAATGCGCTTATTTTGAGGGCACTTGCAAATATGCTCCATTATCACATAATACATCTACTGTAAATGTTATATGTAGAAATGTTGGAACAATCTTAAGATAAGACTAGATAACCTGCTAGATCATCATTCCAGAGATTTTTCCTTAGCTGCAGATTCCTCCAAATAATTCCTGAAAGCATCTCACAGGACTGAATAGAACTAGGAGAGTTATGTTGTTTCTCAGAATTTTCCAATTAAAACACTGAATTTTAATATTATATCATACACGACAAAAACAATGGCAGAACTTCTAATTTAATTCCTTCACTTGTAAAGTTCTTATAAGATATAGACATGTATTTGCCTTGAAAATAACCCATGTTGAATTGTATAGCACAGTCAAACATCAGAAGATGACCACAGAAAATGTTTTATAAGATTTTATATTATATCATAAAATGCCATAAAACCAGTGGTCCTATTTAGTATGAATCTCAACTAGCTACGTAGTATGTTCAAGTTCTTTCCCGGTTTCCTGTAATTGGATTTAGATGTTCTAATGTGTTCTAATTTTTTTTTTTTTACTACTGGAGATCTGGAGAATTGCCAGAATCTAACATCTAGATTGGGGGGAGGCAGGGAGGACGTACTTGTTACTGCCATCATACACATTATTACATGACGTATGTACTTGCAAGACGAGGTTAAGATCATGTAAGTATATATTAGCAGCATGGTGGCTTCATTGTAATTTGCTGTGATACTACTGAGAATAACTTATCTCTGTTTGTAGGTGGTACTTTTGGATTCATGTACATAAATACAAGTTTGTTACTATTGTACAACTGATAATGCTCTTCATAGGATCCCTACTCAAAACAGAATAGTCCCTGAACTAGGCTTTTTCACTCTTTCATTCATAATCAAGTATTATGAAAACCGCTGCATAAGTTTTATTTTCAGTATAGAATGTTGTACTCTTGCTGCTTTGGTAACTTCAGTTGCTAGCTCTTACAACTGTAAGGAATACTGCAGTTTGAGTATGAACAACACTAGGTGAATGTCAATAGAAGGACCATTTCAGCAAAATGTTATACTGTACTGTTTCAACTCCTTCCTGGTAGTGCTTTCTTGGCAGTGATATCACAGTTCTAACACAAGTATCATTCCGGTGGAAATAATTTCCCTATCTTCTAGACAGCAGCTGAAAAAAACAATAATCAACAAGTTTCTAAATCTAGTTCCTGCTTTTGGGGGTGGGGGGTTGCTTTAAAAACAGAATGGTAACTTTACAATTTATTTTATTCATTCTGTTTAATTGCACTGATTTTTTTTTTTCTATTGTAAGCTACTCCAGGTGCTCTGCTGCATTCTGCAATTTCTTGGCAACTCAGCTCTGGAGTTCTTACAGCTTCTGCTTGGAAAATAATCACACTGCCCCTCCCTTCCCTTCTGCACAAGCATTTAGCACCCTCTTCTGAGGGTGGGGGGTGGGGGAAGAGATTTTAGCAGAGCAATATAGTTGTGCAAAATAACCTGACCTCCACAATATAAACTCAGACCATATGTGTGCCAGCATGGTTTCTCTCTCTCAGACAGCGGAGTCTTGCTGGCTTTCAGTTCCAAGGGTTCAGCAACTTACAAGCACATGCCAGGAGGAGAGGACGGGGACGGGGAAATGAAAAAAACGCAATGGCACCTCTCCTTCCTACCCATATTGTGTTGCAGTTTTTCAAACCTTCAATCTAGAGCTATGCATAACTGAGGTGCCCTGTCAAATTACTTGGTCTTGTATTTTATCAAGTAATGAAGTAAGGCTGGTTCATTCCAGCCATATCCTTAGTGAGCAACTGACAATCAGCCACATATGCATGCACTAAGCATAGAGTCTCATCATTCGCTGTCAACCGTTTAATCAAAGGTCACAGTCTATCTATGAAATTAGTACAAAGGCATAGGTTCCAGAACATTCTGTTGCAGAAGAGAGGCTCATCCATTTTGCAACTGATCTGGAGAGGGAGAGGGAGTGGGAGGGGGGAGAGAGAGAGAGAGAATTCATAAATGCTACATGATTTCAATCATACCTGTCAGGCAAAGAGCCAAGTAACCATTCAAAAATGGTGGTTGACCCTATTGTCATTGCCACTAGCAAAGCTGCAGCAGCAACCAGAAAAAAAAACCTCTGATTTACTTGCCGTACTAGCAAATTCAGTCAGTGCATCTGGATGGCTACCTCGTTCTAATGCTGGGTGGCTTGGATTTCATCGAGAAGCAAGGCCCTGGTCTTGAGTTGAAGAGGGTCATTTATCACAATCTGAATCTAGGAATTTGAGTCATTTTCCCCCCTGTAAAAACAGCAGTAAGAGTTGATACTATCAGGTTTTATCCAATCCATTACTCTACCCTGAAGGCTGAGACTCAAGCATATAGCTCTTCGCTAAGGTAGTGTATTACAGAGAGTAGAAAATATTTAATTAGAACAGAAAACCAGCAACTGCCAACTTTAAACCTCAAAATCCATGCCAATCCAGGTCCCCAGGTTCAATTCTTCTCTCTTGTTCCTGGCCATATACCCCCAAGAGACTGAATACTGTTGGTTTCCCAATAGGAAGAGTGACAGCATTATTATGGTAATGGATGCAGCTGGTCTCAGTCTTTTTGAATCTGACCTTGGTCCTTCTAGCCCACACAATAGCTATTTCTAAGTATGTGTTCTGTGGAAATTGCAGAACTTGCAACAGAGAAAAAATTAAAAGAGAACTTGTAGGAAGAAACTAGGAAGACTGATGTTTTTCTGATTTGCAATGTTAAAAATTAGAGTAAAGTTATAGGACTTCCTAGAGGTTTCAAAAACCATGGCAATGTTTCTTGGAAATGTCGATGTAAATCCAATCTGACTTGTAGAGAGAACATAAGGCCTGTTCTTAAACAAGTGGCCGAAATTCCTGTGGGACAGAATTAGAGAAGTAGGAAACTAAGGCTGCATTGATTACAGTGGGGTCATATATCATTCCCAGTGGGCCTGGGAATGATATATGATGGAGAACATGATTAATTCTGGTAATAAGGGAAAGGATGGAAGAAAGTTGCACAGGAGCACCTTCTTCTAAGAGAATATCAATATATATCCCTGTGAGTTTCTACCTATTATAGCTCTGGAGCAATAGCCTGACCATTATATATGAGCGCTAGAGACAAGTAATTTGAAGTCAGTCAACCCCAGCAGAAGAAAAGATAGCGGATAACCTCAAGATGCACTCCAGCAGACTGAATTCTGCTTTGAGCATTTATTCACTCCTGAAAGATTACCAGAGTTTCAAAAAAAAAAAAAATGCTGTGCACAAGAGAGAATAAGTAAGTACATAAGTAAAATACTAGTATTATTTATATCAGTTTCATGGGGAATATTTAAAGGTACATAGTGCCATCAATGTAACCAGGAACTCTGAGGAGAATGTACAATTAGAGTGTTCACAGATTCATCTGTGATGAGATCCCAAACCTGTCTGGGATATATAGTATAATGGTCCAAGGAAGCACCAATATAAAGGGTCAGCCCTAAAGTATATTGTTGAGCTAACTAAGGTCAACATCATAAATCCCAAAATCTGCAGGGCATCTCTCATACTGTTTGAATCACAGTAATAAGCTGAACATTTTCTTGAATTCAGCTGAGAAAAATACTAAGAAACTGAAGGGATGAGCTGTAATTGGAAATTTTACAAATGATCTGAAAACTAAATTGCCTAGGAGAATGAGAGTGAATCCTATATATACATGAGAAATAGGTGTCAAGAAGCTATGAATCAGTCATATGTTAATGGGAGTGTGCATGATTTCTGATGCCTCAGACACAGCAATGGACAAAACAGTAAGAAAAAATAATGAACAGTATTGTGAAAGTCCAAAAAGCTGTTGTCACTACTGTCTAACCTTCATGAAGGCTAGGAAGCATCTGTGTTGGAGCCGAATCATGATATGGAAGGTCCTTTAAATGAATAGATGCAAATTAATAACCAATTAGAGTAAGGAAAGAACAAGCTACAAATGATCATTCAAAATCTCACAAAGCTCATGAAAATATTCAAATCTCTTAGAAGACATCCTTGTGGACCACCTCTCCTTGTAGTAGAGGAACGATGGCTCCTTTTCAAAGCAGATCCTCAATTTTCTCCTCCAATAGCTTGAATAGAAGTAATACTTTGACAAAGCTGAATGGACACTGCTGACAAAACAGGGTGATTTGATTTAAATCAAGTCAATTTAAATCATGATTTAAATCACTAGTAAAAAGGCTTGATTTAAATCAACTCAATTTAAATCATAATTTTTAAAGAGCAACTGTCATCTCTGTCCTGTAGTGGCTCCTCCTCTGACCTGTTGTTGACTCACCGACAGTCCCAATATTGCAGAATATATAGCCTCATGCTACATAACTAAGGTCCATTTCATGCTGAATAAACTAAATTATTAATGTATCTTAAATAGAAAACTATCTTTAGATAGATTTTTACTTCAAAAACATTTTGTTAAAATAAATTTGATAAAAATAAAAAAAATCTTTTAAATTTAAAAAAATCTGATGTTTTTGATTTATTTTTTTAAAAATCGATTTTTATCCATCCTGTGGCAAAACATTGGCCCTTCTTATAACACAAACAACCCCAAAAGCTGGGAGCAATTCCTAAGTTAAGGCACATGGTAAGAAAACTAGAAATGAGTGTATTGGATATTACATTAAACACACACTGCAATTCTTTCCTGCTGCTGGTTTTTTCTTTGCAAACTCCTGTCAGTGTAGTCTGATGACCAACTCCTGGTTTGAGGCAGAGGAGGATAGATGAAAGTGATGCGTATGATGAATGCATTGTTCATAGAGAAAGCTAAGGTTAAATGCTATGACTTTCTCCTATTATGATTTTTTTTTTTTAATTTGATTTATATGCCACCCTTCTCCAGAGACTCAGGGCGGCTTACAATGCGTTAAGCAATAGCCTTCATTCTTTTGTATATTTTATACAAAGTCAGCTTATTGCCCCCACAAACTGGGTCCTCATTTCACCTACCTTAGAAAGGATGGAAGGCTGAGTCAACCTTGAGCCTTGGAGAGATTCGAACCAGCAGAAATTGCAGGCAGCTGTGTTAATAACAGGGTGCACTAAACCCCTGTACTATCAAGGCTCTTCATCCTGTATTATCTGTATTTTCTTATTTTGTATAGAATACGCCTTGAATAATTTGATACTCACAAACTTTTTCCTTCACAGGGGAAATGGGAATCTTCTATTCTTTACCACATTTCTTGAGGCATGCCAGCTACGTATGTTGGGAGGAAAGCAATACTACACTGTGTAGGCTGGAACTGCAATCTGCTCTGTGCTTTGCTGAGATAATTGGTTAATTGGAAAGGGCAGAAACCATAGAAAAATATTGGCAATATCCCTTTTCTCTGAAGTCAGGTAAATAAATAAAAATATCATTCCTTCCATTTCAAAAGCTGGTGTTTTACGATATATACCTGATGAATTGCAATTTGAAATGATAAAACTTCAGAAGGGTATGATCTCACTCCAAATCCTTCTATGCTCCCTCACTGTGGTAGAGCTGTTTCTAAGAGGAAAGAGCAAAGAAAGCTGAGAGCCTACACCAACAGTATATATTTTCAGAAGGTTCATCCAAGATGTAAAGGTCATTCTGGTTAGAGCACATTAAAGCATATTATAAGGAACATATATTGGGTAGCAGGCATCATTTTATATTGGGCAGGAGAAGGGAATGGTAAACCTATACTGTATTTGACCCTGAAAACCACATGGATAGACAATATAAAACGACTGACATATAGTACAATATGATGAGCCCCTCAGGCTGGATGGCATCAAGTTGTTACTAAAGAAAACTTAAGGAACTTTACCAATGGTGTACATTAAACAGCTAAATTAAAATCTAGACATTTAATTGCTGATGTTATATTTTTGTCAGGCAAAAATATACAAACTAATTACAAACAAGAACATAGCATACCCTGTTTCTCCCAAAATAAGACATCCCCTGATAATAAGCCCAATCGGGCTTTTGAGTGCATGGCAGTAAGGCCAAGCGCTTATTTCAGGGTTCAAAAAAATATAAGACAGGATCTTATTTTTGGGGAAACACAATAGTTGCCAAAATGATTCTTTATAACATCTGTAAAAAATATGCCAATAAGGAAACATTGGTAGGAACATATAGCTGAAAAAGGAGTTGAAAATGAGCAGGTTAAAATATTGTGGGATTTCTGAATACAAACTAATAAAGTCTTTGCTCATAATACACCAGATTAAACTATTGTTGGAAAGAAGAAAGTGTAGAAGATTGACGTGGTAATAATAGGAGGTAATACAATAGAAGACCAAAAATTGGAGAAGATCACAAGCTATCAAGATCTGAACATTTAAACTGAAACATTGTTGGCAGTGGTGGTTCCAGTAATTATTGGCACATTAGGTGCCATACTTAAAAATCTTGGATAGCACTTAGAAAATCTGTGCACTGACAAAATTTCCATCTGTCAATGTCAAAAGGCCACATTGCTTGGATCCGCACATAAATTATGCCAATATATTACAACATGGTAGTGGTCTTGAGAAGAACTTGATGCATATGGAGGCTAACACAAGCTAAAGAATTGATAGCTGTGGTTTCATATTTTTTGTGTATATAATAACACCAATTTTGATTAGGAGCTGTGCAGAGTTGGTTGTAAGATAGGTAGTTATATGTTTTAAATAAACAAATTCATCAATAAATAAATACACCCCCCCTGTGAAGCACAACCTTTACTGTGGGTAATGGGACATGTTGTCCTGGATAACCTAGAACCTGAACCTGAAGAAATATGAGCCTCATAAGGTATGAGTGTTGCTGCCAAAGGGTTTTGGTGAGAGAACTGATTCAAGTGAAATCAATACTTCCAGAATTCTACAAGTGATGAGTTTTATTTTGTGGATAGGAAATCATTGCAGTAAATTAAGTAAATCTCTCTCTTTGTAATTGTCATTGGCTGATAAACTTGCTGGCCTGTAGTTTGTAGCCCATATAAAAGCAAGAATCAATTCTATTGTGGTCATAACAGAGAGGCAAATCTTTCTATATCACATTGTAAAAGAGGAGAACTGGTTACATTTCTATTCCAGGAAAACAATCTTATCATTCTTCCTTTTTATTTTTCTTCTTCTACTTTTATTACATGGTGAAAAACCAACACCACCAATAAAGAAGAAACACATTAATAGTTAGATATACAGTAAATATATCTAATATATACACTATAGAAATTTAAATAACTAAATGTAATAGGAGAAAGCTATAATAAAAAGATCCATATTACAAGCATTTGTGTCAAATTAGAATTCAATCCTTGAAACTACAATGAAATCTATATCATATAGAAACGTCCTGTTTCATCTTCTCATTTTTAGAAGACAAAGTTTTTTTTTTTTTAAAAAGGAACAGAACCTTATTTTGAATCAATTCTTTGATATCAGGAAGGTAAGTTTCTTCACATTTTCGTAAGATTATTCTTTTTTCTGAAACCCAGGCTCAGTTGTGACAAAGATCTTCATAAAATGACCAGTAACCAAGTTAAGAATATATTCTAATACCTTATTTACATCTTTAAACCTTATATTTCTTTCCAAAATCATATGCTCTGATTTGAAACTGAAAAAGAGCTATGATTGGACAAGATGGAATTATGTAAGTGAAAGAACCCTCAAATCTACAATACCAGCACACATACACACACCTACATAAATCTGAAATCCAGACTTAAAAAAAAATTAAGAGGGGTCCACTAGATCCAAGATCTATCATGAATTAATGTCACTCACAAATAATAATAGCTCCATTTTACATTTTAAAAAATCTTGACCTATTGATCTTCCAAGATGAGATTTTCCAAATATTTCTGAATTTCTCAAGTTCTCATTCCACGAGAATATAGATTTTA
The DNA here is from genome assembly GCF_029215685.1 of Pituophis catenifer annectens. Classification (NCBI taxonomy): domain Eukaryota; kingdom Metazoa; phylum Chordata; class Lepidosauria; order Squamata; family Colubridae; genus Pituophis; species Pituophis catenifer. The sequence continues at coordinate 280,450,253 of NW_027256881.1, forward strand.
AAATAAAGGCCCAACAGTAAAATTGAAAATCTGGTAGGCTAATGCCAGCATCACAAGGCAGATATGCTCAATTTGGCAAAAAATATTTGAAGGATTTTATCCTGCCATAAACTGGCTCTCATTAGTTAAAGTGTCTATTAGGAATTAACATTGGAATTTCTCTTAAAATATACATTAGACATAATGCAATATTCATTTTAATTACATTATCTTATTCCAGAGACTCAATGGAAGTTTTAACAATTGGACTATATCGACTGAAATGTATATCCAATCTAAACATTTAGATATATTTAATTTAT